>NC_064627.1:438326768-438951768 GCF_023864275.1 Schistocerca cancellata
CACCATAAAGCCTACTTTGACAAGAAATAAAAATTATCCCGCAGCTACAACAATTCGAAGGGACTATTAAATACTGTAATGAAAACATATTATTTGCATAAGATCATTATTTAATACAGCTACCTTGTGATAGAGGAAGTTATCCTACACATAATGACGTTGAGTGAAAATTTGAATGTATTGTGCGGTATAAATAAAGTGAAGCATTGAGATGAGGAAGACGAATTCGTATGAAACTTCACATGTTGATGGCGCATACGATCGTATTACACGATTGTATATATTGTGCGTTACATATAAAGTGAAGCGTTGAGATGAGGAAGACGAATTCAATGAGGAAGACGAATTCACATGAAACTTCACATGTTGATGGCGCATACGATCGTATTACACTGATGTGATCTACTCAAATTTACAAAGAATTTGGCAGGACGAGACCACTATCTGTATTAAGTTACACCCTGTCTGACTTGCATGCACGATTGTGGTGAACAACTGTTACAACTGCTCCTTAATATCCTGTGTACTAGCACTGCGATATAGATATGTACGAAATGGTCCCAAACATTCCGTATAGCGGTTAGATCTGGATACCTTACTGGCCGCGGGAGTATCTCAGAATGGCGGAGACGATATATGGACATTCGTAGCATGTGTGCAGGAGCATTTTCCCGTCGAGAAAAGGCACCATGGTACTATCGCGTGAGAGATCCGATGGCCCTCCACTCCGTGGTGCCAGGAATAACATCGCTGTGCCTCTCCAAAACTTTGGATGAAAGACACCTCTCCGCCATATTTGTCGACAATCGTTGTCCTGGATGACGCATAGCCGCGGTTTATCACTGAACGCGATGCGACGCTATTCATTGGCAGCGCATGCTTCCTGGCCACCGCACCAATCGTGTTTGGTGCACAATAAGCGATCCTTCCTTGGGGTGGCCAGAGGTCGTAGACGGGAACTTTGGCGACGAGTGTACCTGCCTTCCCATTCCCATGCAGTCCAACATTGGGCCATCGTCACGTCCGAATTTCCCACAAATCTGCATACTACACGGTTCGACCAGCTGGCCAAATGGAGACCCACAATGAAGCCCGTTTCAAACTCTGTCTTGTGCTGAGATCACGTCTCCCAGAGTACGTGACATGTCCGCGTTATTCATAGCGACCACTGTACATCTGATGCCGTTCACGACCCATGTACACTAAGCTGACAAAAACCATGGGATACCTTCTGATATCGCGTTGCATCTCCTTTTGCCCCGTGTAGCGCAGAAACTCGACGTGCCGTCCATGGACTCCACAACTGATTGGAAGCAGAAGCATTCAGCCATACTGCTTATTTTCTTCTTGAACCATCGGTCTTGTGACTGATTTGGTGCGGGTGGCCACGAATTCCTCTCCTGCGCCAACCTCTTCCTGCCAGAGTAGCACTTGCAACATACGTCCTCTATTATTTGTTGAATGTGTTCTAATCTCTATCTTCCTCTATAGTTCTGCCCTCTACAGCTTCCTCTAGTACAATGGAAGTTATTCCCTGACGTGTTAACAGATGTCCTATCATTCTGTCCCTTCTGCTTGTCAGTGTTTTCTACATTTTCCTTTCCTTTCAGATTCTGCGCAGAACCTCCTCATTCTTTACCTTATCAGACCACCTAATTTTCAACATTCGTCAGTAGCACCACCTCTCAAATTCTTCTATTCTCTTCTGTTCTGGCTCCCCCACAGTCCATGTTTCACATCCATACAACGCTGTAGTCCAAACGTACAAACTCAAAAATTTCATCCTCAAATAAAGGTCTATATTTGAAACTATTGGACGTCTCTTGCCCAGGAATGCCCTTTTTGCCAGTGCTACTCTGCTTTTGATGTCCTCCTTGCTCCGTCCGTCATTGGTTATTTTGCTGCCTTGGTAGCAGAATTCCTTAATTTCATCTACTTCGTGACCATTAATCCTAATGTTAAGAGTCTCGCTGTTCTCATTTCTACTACTTCTCGTTACCTTCGCCTTTCTTCGATTTACTCTCAATTCATTCTCTGTACTCATTAGACTGTTCATTCCATTCAGCAGATCATGTAATTCTTCTTCACTTTCACTCAAGATAGCAATGTCATCAGCGAATCGTATCATTGATATCCTTTCACCTTGAATTTTATTTCCACTCCTGAACCTTTCTTTTATTTCCATCATTCCTTCTTCGATGTACAGTTTGAACAGTAGGGGTGAATGACTACATCCCTGTCTTACACCATTTTTAATCCGAGTACTTCGTTTTTGGTCATGCACTCTTATTATTCCCTCTTGGCTCTTTACATATTGCATATTATCCGTCTTTCCATATAGCTTACTCCTACTTTTTCCAGAATTTTGAACATCTTGCAGCATTTTACACTGTCGAAAGCTTTTTCCAGGTCGACAAGTTCTATGAACGTGATTTGATTTCTCTTTAGTCTTACTTCCTTTATCAACCGCAACATGAGAACTGCTTCTCTGGTGACTTTACCTTTCCTAAAGCCAAACTTATCGTCGTCTGAAATACTCAATATTTTCTTTTCCTTCCTTCTGTATATTATTTTTCCAAGCAACTTGGATGCATTAGCTGTTAAGTTGATTGTACGATAATTCTCGCACTTGTTGGCCTCTACAATCTTTGTAATTGTGTTTATGACGCTTTCCCGAAAGTCTGACGACATATCGCCATTCCCAAACATTCTACACACCAACGTGAATAGTCGTTTTGTTGCCACTTCCCCTTACCTGATTTGATTTTAAGTCCTTTAAAGCACTCTTAAATTCCGATTCTAATACTGAGCCAACTATCTTTTCTAAATCGACACCTGTGTCTTCTCCTACCACATTAGACAAACTTCCCCCTCCACCCCCCCCTCCCCAATGGAGGAATTTTGTGCACAAACTGACATCTCGATTATCTTCCATGTCGGAAGATCTCGGTGGCCAAATCATTCGGTCAAATCGTCCAGAATATTCTTCAAACCAATAGCGAAGAGTAGTGGCCCGGTGACATGGCGCATCGTCATCCATAATAATTCCAACATCGTTTGGGAACTAGAAGTACTCGAATGGCTACAGATGGTCTACAGGTTGCCGAACATAAATATTTCCAGTCAATGATCGGTTCAGTGGGACCACAGGACTTTCGTCAATTCCCTTCAAACCCAGCCTACGCCATTATGGAACCACCGTAAGCTTCCACAATGCATTGTACACAACTTGGGTCCATGGCCACACTCGAACGCTAACTCACCTCTTACCAACTGGAATTAGTACTCACCTGACCAGGCCATGGTTACTACAGTCGCCTAGGGTCCAATCGACACTGTCACGAGCCCAGGAGGAATTCTGCAGGCGAGGTCGTGCTGCTGTCAGTAAAGGCCTCTGCCACCATACCCCATTAACCCAAATTTCGCCGCTCCCTCCTCAAGGTCTACGTTATTCGTTAAGTCGCACACTGATTTCTGCGGTTATTTCACACAGCGTTGCTTCTGTGTTAGTAGTCACAACTCTTCGCAAACACCGCTGTTCTCGATCATTGCGTAAAGGTCGTCAGTAACTGAGTTGACATTGAGAGACAATGCCTGAAGTTTGGTGTTCTGTGCACGCATTTGACACTTTGGATCACGGAATATTTTCACATGGATCTCCTGAGTACAGTAAACAGCTCCGCCAATGCACTGCCCTTTTATATCTTGTGTATACGGTACTACATCTGTATATGTGCACATCGCTATCCCATGTCTTGGCCAGGCAAAAAAGCTAAGTGCGAACAACACTGGTGCACTCTGTTGGCCGTTATATCAGACACAGTGTATTGCAAATCTTATCATTTACATTCCCGTCGATGGTGAGAACATGCTGAGAGTTGCATTGACATCCGACCATATGTTCGGAGTGCTTCACTTTTTTGTCAAAGGAGTGTACTATAATTCTAATGATGTGAGGTACAGGAAGCTCACATCAACTTTAACCTATGGGTGCCAGGCGATAATCATAAGTGTTACATTCATGCAAAATTTAAGAGGGGTTCTCTCGGCAATGCGGCAAGTTAGTTAGCACGTCACGAGCGATAAGCTATCTTTAGTTTTGAGAGGAAATGTGGAAAATTTCATGCATTTAGATGATGACCGTTTCCTGCTGGTTGTACCAGCCAAGACCATCTTTCGTGGTTAATGTCACTTCTAGCCAAGAATTCGGACGAATTTCAAGTTGGCGTCGTACAGTGTTTAATGGACGCCTGTTTCGTGGAATCGCAGGAAATAATTTAAACGGTTGTTTGTCAAGTGTGATACAACTAACTCAAGTTTATTATGAATGGAAATTCTGAAATATTTCTTTAGATTCACGGATTAAAGGCACACTCCTAGTTTCACTATCATTTCCAGGTGACACTAGACATTTTCGGTCCTCTATCAGTTCCCACTTAATCTTTTGGTATCCTATTCTTGTTCTAACCTTAAAATTCCTTTTTCGTGCTGCAATATGCAGTCGATATGAAGTTAAAAAATGGATGTCCGTGACAATGGCCACAGAAAACTTGTTCCAGTATCATGTTTCTTGTTCTGTCAACTCTTCCTGAATTCTATAATTTATGGAGGAGAGATACCTCCAATAGAACCGTGCTTACTATGGCATTGTGGTGCCTAAATCAACAAAAATGGTTCAAATGGCTCTGAGCACTTTGGGACTTAACTTCTAAGGTCATCAGTCCCCTAGAACTTAGAACTACTTAAACCTAACTAACCTAAGGACATCACACACATCCATACCCGAGGCAGGATTCGAACCTGCGACCGTAGCAGTCGCGCGGTTCCAGACTGTAGCGCCTAGAACCGCTCGGCCAATACGGCCGGCGCTTAAATCAACTTTCGGGTTGAGAACAGATTAGCCTTCGCGAGAGAAACTATCTGGTCTGGCACGGAGACGTTGTTGAAATCTATTTTTGTTTCTGTTAATTTGCTCAGTACTTAAAACAAGTTTATGCGTGTTTTTAAGTTAGTCGTTTGGACGAATTACTGTTAGGTATGTAAACAAGAATACCATGGCCAAATGTTTCTTATTTTTAACAGTATTCCGCCAACATAAATTCATTCAAATCTGTGGTAGCTTAATAGTTAGGTCATGTTAGGCAGATAAAATACGGACGGTTGAAACGGTTGGATTTAAAGTAGCCGTACTTCTGTTGAAGTTGGCCTACGTGGAGTACCCCCCAAAAGTGCAGCTACACTTGGGAACATTAAGAAAACGCGCCAGGTGATGCTAAACGATTGGAGATTAAAGGGGTACAGAACAGCAGATACCATAGGTAAGTGTCCGAAGAAAGAAGGCAGTTTGTCTGCCTCGAAGAATTGTCAACGAGAATAAGGCCAGATAGGCAACACATCTTTTAAATTTCACTTAAAAACAAAACAATAACATTGTTTGACGGGAACAAAAGAATCTTTTAGGAACCTTAAAACTGGTTTTGCCCACTCATTCTACTATGAATGAACGTAGTTTGCCACTTTGCCCAAAAGACGAAATAACTCTCAGGGGCCTCTGTGGAAGCTTACGCCCAAGTATAGAAAAAGGCGAAGTCAATTTTCACTATAAGCCAGGTTATGCGAAGACTGTTTCGGGATGTTAAACTAATTTCTCTTAATCATTAATTTAAATATTTAAAAACAATAACAGCCAAATACCAGCAAAATTTCTCTTAATCATTAATTTAAATATTTAAAAACAGTAACAGCCAAATACCAGCAAATACTTCTGGGCCAACTGGATGGAGTAAGACGTATTAAATGAGCCAGTACGGCAAAAGAAATATATCATATTTCATCAGGACAATCAAACACGTAAGTTCGTAACGGTAGTTAGTATCCGCCAAAATGGATCGGAAATCTTTTTATTTTATTTTTATAATCACATAGCAGAGCTTGCTTTGCTGTTCATGTTATTTTTGAAAAAAAAATATCTTATTGCCGGGCAATTAAAAATTTGGAAATCTGTGGTAAAATCTTATGGGACCAAACTGCTGAGGTCATCGGTCCCTAAGCCTACACACTACTTAATCTAACTTAAACTAACTTACATTAAGGACAACACACACACGCACCCATGCTCGACGGAGGACTCGAACCTCCGACGGCAGGGAGCCGCGCTAACGGTGGCAGGACGCCCTAGACCGCGCGGCTACATCGCGCGGTGCCGGGCAATAGAAAATACATGAAACCAGGCTTGATCTCCTGAAAGTTGATGCTCTGCTGGAACATAAAATTATCAGCTTGAAAATCCCACACTATTCTTTCTAAGTAAATCGTAACTTACAGCTGTCGGCTTCGACTTTAGTAATGTAATAAGGTCAAGCATAATTCTAAATTCGGTGGTCATTAGAGAAATTTTTTCTTGTGACATAAAGCCCATAATCTGAGAATCTGTTAGTGGTTTTCGGCTAATTATGGTTAGCATTGTAGCATTTTATATTCCTTTTGTGTCATAAGTCTTCTGACTGGTTTGATGCGGCCAGCCACGAATTCCTCTCCTGTGCCAATTGTCTCATTCTTTTCATCATTGCACTCTAAGTTCTCAGTTATTTGCTGGATGTATTCCAACCTCTTCTTCTAAAGCTTTACCCTCTACAGCTCCCTCTAGTACCATGAAAGCTATCCTTCGATGCCTTAACAGATGTCCTATCATCCTGTCCCTTCCTCTTGTCAGTGTTTTTCATATGTTCCTTTGAAACGTCCCCTTTGAACAATTTTATACAAGACTGTGCTTAAACTGACACACAATATTTTTAGCGCAACGCAATCTGACTTTCAAAAATCCCTACAAAAGAATGGCCCTGACTAACATTAACCTAAACCTTTCACAAATAACTTACCTCACAAAAATCTTCGTTACTCGAACTACTGCAATACAGCGAGCGCCACTACTGCCAGCTAAATAAAAGATTCAAACTACGGAAGGCACTAACTACTGATAGGAATAGTTAGCAAATGAAAGATTTTGATAGAGAACAAACAATGTATTTACCTTAATAATCATAATATAGATAGCAGTTCATGCCATCCAGTATTACAAATTTCAAAACTCCGCCATCTCTCTCCCCACATCCACCACTGCTGGCGGCTCACCTACAACTGCGCAACGCTAGGCGCTGTTAACATCCAGCTGCCCAACGCTACAATGGCTGACAACAATGCAAACTGGACACAGACTGCACACAGCACAGCCAGTGATTTTCATACAGAGCGCTACGTAACGTTGCCAATAAGAAAACATAAACAGCCTACTTACATAGCCCCCATTCTCCCCACAAAAAATTTTACAAATTGTTTTGGGCACTGGCCAATACAGATTTGAAATTTTTTTTCATAATTACAGTAAGAAAGATATCAAATGCACACACTTATTAATACAATGTTGGTCAAAAGCTAAAATTTTCTCACAGTCCATAAAGAGAGTCCTAATCATTGGTTCAAATGGCTCTGAGCACTATGGGACTCAACATCTTAGGTCGTAAGTCCCCTAGAACTTAGAACTACTTAAACCTAACTAACTTAAGGACATCAGACACACCCATGCCCGAGGCAGGATTCGAACCTGCGACCGTAGCAGTCCTGCGGTTCCGGACTGCAGCGCCAGAACCGCTAGACCAGTCCTAATCATTCATCATAATAGTAATTACAGTTTTTGTTTTTCACAAAGCCTCATTAGTAAAAGAAATTGCACACAGAAGTAGTGGATTTCCATGCAGTCTTGAAGAAGTAGTGTTGTCCTTCCAACGGAAAGACAGTGCTGACTCTTGACATGCTGACAGGTAATGGGCCACAACAGAGCAAACCCACAGCAGAGTCATTCGACGTTTTGAAGAAGATTGGTAGGTAGGTCATCACAGAGCAGACCCACTGTAGTCCTGGTAGAGATTACGGTATTGGTGGGCCACCAGAGGCGCAGACCCACTGCAGTCCTTGTAGAAATAATGGTATTGGTGGGCCATCAAAGATGCAGACCCACTGTAGTCCTTGTAGAAATAATGGTATTGGTGAGCCATCGAAGGTGTAGACCCACTGTAGTCCTTGTAGAAATAATGGTATTGGTGGGTCATCAAAGATGCAGACCCACTGTAGTCCTTGTAGAGATGGCCAGCAGCCATCTGCTGCGACTGTGCAGGTGCACTACCACCATCGAAGAGTCTTGCAGAGAATATAGCAAGTCCATAAACCACCACTTGTGCACGCACAAAGTTTTTGGAATTATCCTTAGAAGTCTTGCAGACAATATAGCAAGTCCATAAACCACCACTTGTACACTCACAAAGGTTTTGGAATTGTCCTCAGAACCAGCAATGCTGTTATCCAGTCCCTTGCTGAATTATTAACACACGTGCAAACACTAACAGTCCCAACATCTCACATATTATGCATTACTATGACCAACAGAAATGTGTGCAGTGAAATGAATGCTTACAAGTTACTTAATCTCATGAACTGGTGTCAATTACAATATAACAACATGAGAATACAATAACAAAGGTACAAAATACATCATTAAAGAACATAACAATACAGATAACATTTGTAGTACAGGCTTTACCACAGAATAGAAATAAACATATACATCAATGTTACAGGAATTATGAGATGAGTACATACATAAAAGATCAGAATAACTTTTGAAACATCAACTTTACACATAAGCATTAAAACAAAACAGAATAAATAATGTCTAAGCATATTTACAAGGTAAATAACATATTATTAATGCCAATTATATTTGAGGATAACAGTATTCCTCATCATAGTGAATGTAGCTGAGTATTAGAAAAATTCTACAACATAAATCGTATCAGATAAACACATAAAGACAGGAAAAACATAAATACACAGGAGTACACAAACATATAGCGGAATAATACAAGGAAAGGACAGGGTTTGTTTTACTGCAGTATTTTGCTAACAAAACTTTCTTTACTTCTCGGGGATCTCCCTTCGTTCTTCATTATTTCCAAAAGTCCTATCTACATCTGCTTTCTGTACTTTTCTCGTATAGCCTCTCAGTGCATTTCTTCAAATTCATCGCAACTCATTCTCTTTTAGGCTACCCCCTCTTAAGCTAACTTAAATCTACTGAGCTCAGATGCTAAACTAAGGGACGAGGCAATGCAGCAGCACAAAACAATTAATGCAAACAGCAATTAAAAAATGCAGATTTGCGAAGCAAGCAGCATTATGTTTTACTGTACAAGAATGAAAAACTACAACTACAAAGGAAATTCTCTCTACAATTATGCACTAACAATAAACAATAGCTACACTAAATACACAAACTACAAGAAAAAATCAGAAGATTCCAGTGAGGTATCCTGGCAGGGTCACCATATGAAATGTCCCCTTTGAACAATTTTATACAAGACTGTGCTTAAACTGACACACAATATTTTTAGCGCAACGCAATCTGACTTTCAAAAATCCCTACAAAAGAGTGGCCCTGACTAACATTAACCTAAACCTTTCACAAATCACTTACCTCACAAAAATCTTTGTTACTCGAACTACTGCAATACAGCGAGCGCCACTACTGCCAGCTAAATAAAAGATTCAAAGTACGAAAGGCGCTAACTACTGATAGGAATAGTTAGCAAATGAAAGATTGTGATAGAGAACAAACAATGTATTTACCTTAATAATCATAATATAGATAGCAGTTCATGCCATCCAGTATTACAAATTTCAAAACTCCGCCATCTCTCTCCCCACATCCACCACTGCTGGCGGCTCACCTCCAACTGCGCAACGCTAGGCGCTGTTAACATCCAGCTGCCCAATGCTACAATGGCTGACAACAATGCAAACTGGACACAGACTGCACACAGCACTGCCAGTGATTTTCATACAGAGCGCTACGTAACGTTGCCAATAAGAAAACATAAACAGCCTACTTACACCTTTACTTGCCGATTCTGTGGAGAACTTCCTTATTCCTTATCTTATCAGTCCACCTAATTTTAAACACTTTTCTGTAGCACCGCTTCTCAAGGGCTACTGTTCTCTTCCGTTCTGGTTTTCCCATAGTCCAAGTCTGACTACCACACAATACTGTGCTCCAAACTTACATTCACAGATATTTCTTTTTCACGTTAACACTTATGCTAGATACTAGGAGACTTCTCTTGGCCAGGAACACCTTTTTTTGTCAGTGGTAGTCTGCTTTTGATGTCTTCCTTGCTCCATCCCACGCAGATTACTTTGCTGTCTAGGTACCAGAATTCCTTAACTTAGTGTACATCGTGATCCCCAATTATAATATTAAGTTTCTCACTGTTCCCATTTTCCGTACTTCTCATTACCTTGGTCTTTCTTCGATTTACTCTCAAAAGGTATTCTGTACTCAATAGACTGTTCGTTCTAGTGAACACATCTTGCAACTCTTCTCTGTCACTGTGCACAGAAATGCCATCATCGACGCTTATCACTTATATCCTTTAACCCTGAATTTTAATCCCACTCTTGAGCTATTTTTTTATTCCCCTGATTGCTCCTTTCATGTATAGATTGAACAGTAGAAGAGCAAGACTATGTCTCTCGTCTACACCCTTTTTAATATTTTCGCGCACTTCTTTCTTGGACTTCGACTCTTATTATTAAGTCCTGGTTCTTGTACATGTTGTATATTACCCGTAGTTCCTTATGACTTATCCCAACTAATCTCAGGATTTCGAACATCTTGCACGATGTTATTTTGCCAAACGCTTTTTCCAGGTCGACAACGTGCCTTGCTTTTTCTGCAATCTTCCTTACATTATCGTCCGCAACATCAAAACTGCCTCTTCGGTGCCTTTACCAATCCTAAAGCCAAACTGACCGTCATGTAACACATCCTTAATTTTCTTTTCCATTCTGGTGTACAATATTCTTGTGAGCAACTTGGATGCATGAGCTGTTAAGCTGATTGTGTAATAGTTCACGCATTGTCAGCTCTTGCAGTCTTCGGAATCGTGTGGATAGTATTTTTCCGAAAGTCAGATGATATGTCGCCAGGCTCATACATTCTACACACCAACGATTTTAGAAATACCGATAGAATGTCATTTGTCCTTTCTGCCCCGTTTGATCTTAGACCCTCCAAAGCTCTTTTAAATTCTGGTTTTAACAGTGGATCCGCTGTCTCTTCTAAATTACTCGTGTCTCCTCCTCTATCACAGTAGATAAATCTTTTGCCTCGAAGTATCTGCTCCGATACTCAATAAGCTCCTATTTTTTTCACTAAACATCGGTGTGGGAACATGCTAAATGCCTTTCTGAAGTCAAGGAACAATGCATCAACCTGAGCGCCCTTCTCGAAGGCACAGTGAACCTCACGTAGAAACAGAGCGAGCTGAGTTTCGCAGGCCCTCTGTTTGCGGAATCCAAGCTGATTTATATAGAGGAGATTTTCATTGTCCAAAAATGTCATAATTCTTGGGCATGAAACATGTTCCGTAATTCTAGTGCAGGTTGACGTCAACAATATAGGTCTATAATTGTGTGCACCTGCCCTATGGCCCTTCTTAGAAACGGGAATGACTCGCACTTTCTTCCAGTGGCTACGTGCCCTTCGTTACTCAAGTCTTCAACGTACTCTTTCGAGCAATCAACTCTCTCCTCTGGATTTAAGGGGCTCCGGAAAGGCTCAAAATCATGAAAAGTTCAATTTTTACTTTTTTGCGTTTTCTGAATCTGCAGACTATTACCTTTTAATAGATATATAATTTATTCAATTCCGTAGACTACAACTATTTTCAAATTTTTTTGAAATGTGTTCTACATGGGCGTGACCCACTGTGGCGCTGTTAAACTGCTGTCAAATGGTGTTATTATTAACGTCCGTGTTCATCAGGTACATTTTAGTGATGTGAGATAAAGTATGTGTTGTGGCTAACCTATTTTCAGAGACTTAGCAGCACCTGAACTGTTGAAAAAGTGTATTCACGGAAAAACTCAAAACCCCAATGAAAGTGTAAATAGTGTTATATGGTCGAGAATCCCCAAGACTGTATTTGTTGGAATAGAAACACTTCACTTTGGTGTGTATGATGCTGTTGCGACTTTCAATGATGGCAACATTGTAAGGTGCAAGATATTTAGAAATATGGGAATGAAGATAGGTTCTAACATGGTACGAGCGATGCTTGCTTTAGACAAGGAACGCCTTCGGGCTGCAGACAGGGCTGTAAAGAGTCTAGAACTACAAGCAAGAGTAAACAGGAGGGAGAACAAGAGGAAGCTGGAGAAGGAGTTTGCAGAGGATGAAGATAATCCATCCTATGGACCTGGAATGCACTAAAAAGTTAATCCAATCTTTGTCGCACGATTCCCAAAACTTTTATTTTCTCATACTAATTACATGTTTTCTAAGGATCTTCCAAACGTATTTGTTTCAAACTTTCAGTAAATGTTACACAGTATCTTCTGCATAATTTAACACAGCCTTTTTCCAAAAAACTGTATATTTTTGAATATATAAATAGAAAATTGAAAAAAATGTTGTGAATTTTCATTACAATTGAAAAAAATCATCTTTAATAACTGAACTAAAATTTTGTAAAATCCCTGTGTTAAGTTGTAGCCCATATTCCAATAAATAATCTGTAAAAAGTTCAACTTCCTACCTCAAATACTTTGTGAGGAAAGATGTAATTTATAAGCGTTATTTTAACATTGCAAGTATAGGGCGTTCCGGAGCCCCTTAACAGTGGAATAATTCCCATAGCACTCTTTATCTGTACCGGCAGACGCCGAACGAAGTGGAAGCGTCAGCAGCGGTTGTAGCAGCAGCATTTGTCTGGTACACAGTAATTTGGTTAAGTTTCTATTTTTTTCACTTGCTTCTGAATAGAAGTGAACTATGCCTGTGTATGTTACTGTGTAGACTAATATTTAGTAAATTACTCTAAGGTTTTGTTTTTGCGTAAATCTTGAAGCATATCCTCGTGTAAGGCGACTTACTAGTGTAATTTTCCCGCCGCCAGAAGATCCATGTGTGTCACTAAGTTTAAATCTCTTGCTGACACACAGCATCCAGCTAGGTCAGTTTATTCTAGTTGGCATACCTATCTCGTGCAGTAGCTTTTGGGTAAGCAGTGTTTCTACTATCAGGTAATTAGTAGATACATTCACTTCTGTAGACAAATGTATTTCTGTTCAAGAGTTTACCGTTCAGGGTATAGTGAAAATCCTGCAAAGCAGTTTTTAGTGTTTCTTTATTCTTCTCGTTATATTTTGCGTACAGTTTACGCTCAGCAGCACCATTTGATATCTTATATCTATATTTTACACGTT
This sequence comes from Schistocerca cancellata, assembly GCF_023864275.1. Taxonomy (NCBI): domain Eukaryota; kingdom Metazoa; phylum Arthropoda; class Insecta; order Orthoptera; family Acrididae; genus Schistocerca; species Schistocerca cancellata. Next base: position 438,340,086 of record NC_064627.1, read on the forward strand.
ACAATATGGCAAAGTACTGTTCTTGTTGTGAGCTAACACAAGGAGAATTGGCTGCTATCCGTAAACAGCTAGAAGCTGCGTTGGCTACCGTCGAGATGCTTCTGGCTAATACGAACTTGTGGTGACATCTTGGCCTGGCGACGAGACCCGCGACACCTTTGGTGTCGTTGGACGCAGGTGTCGCTGCATCTTATGACACGCAGGACCTGATCTGTCTGTCCTCACTCGAGAGTTGGTGGCAGACGGTGGTGCGTTCACGTGTCACTAGGCGGAATGCGAAAGAGAGAGCAGGTCGCACGGCTGGCTCCCTACGCCTTAGCATCAGGTACGAGGTACTACCCAGTGTTGTGGAAACTCTGAGCCAGCACGGGATGCCTCTCATGTTGATCTAGCGGCCGATTTTGCTGCACAGTACGGACAAGTGCAGAGGATAGGTATGCTTGTCATTGGGAGCTCCAATGTTAGGTGGATGATGGAACCTCAGGGAAACAGCAGGCAAGGCGGGAAAGAAAGCCAGTGTGCAGTCGGTATGTTTGCTGCGGTGTCTCGTCAATGAGGAGAGACTGCTGACGTCTATCGAACGCACTGGGTACTACCGGCTGCATGTAGTGGCACATATCGGCATGAATGACATCTGCCGCTTGGGTCTTGAGGCCATCCTCGGCTCCTTTCGGCGGCTGGCTGATTGGGTGAAGGCAACTAGCAACGCACGCGGGGTGCGGGCTAAGCTGTCTATTTGTAGCGTCGTACCCAGGGTTGATCGCGGTCCTTCGGTTTGGAGCAGAGTGGAAGGTCTATCCCAGAGGCTCGGACGACTCTGCGACGGTATCGGATGCGAATTTCTTGACCTCCTCTTTCGGGTGCAGAATTGTAGGGTTCTCCTTAATATGTCAGGCGTGCACTACGTGCACGAAGCGGCTACTAGGGTAGCGGATTACGTGTGGAGTGCACATTTGGTTTTTTAAATCTAGAGGAACCCTCTCTTGGGATCAAAGGCAACTTGCCTGATAAATTAGCCACAATGTCCTCAAAGAATGTTAGTCCTCGAAGATCAGAGACAGAAAAGGTTAGTATGATTCTAGTTAATTGCGGGAGCATCCAAGGAAAGGTTCCAGAATTAGTTTCGCTTGCTAAAGGTTGTAATGCACAGATAGTATTAGGAACAGAAAGTTGGTTCAAACCGGACGTTAGTGACAACGAAATCCTAAGCTCAGATTGGAATATTTATGGTAAAGATAGGTTAGTGGCCAATGGTGCCAGCGTGTTATTGCACTAAAGAATTCAATAAAATCTAACGAGGTTATTATGAATTCTGATTGTGAATAAATCTTAATGAAGTTAAGAATCAAAGATCGATCAAAAATGGTAATCAGATTCTTTATAGACCGCCTGGGTCAGGAGCTCTAGTGGTAGAGCGCTTCATACAGAAATTGCTGTTAGTAAATTTCCTGATCATGCCGTTAATAAGGATGACTTCAGCTTGCCAGGTATAGATTGGGAGTGTGATGCTATCAAAATGATGCCAGAGACAGGGATTCGTGTGACATTGTTCTGGGTGTGTTGTCCGAAAATTACCTTGATCAGATACTTAGACAACCAGCTCGTGATAGTAATGTCTTACAACTCCTGGAGACAAACAGACGTGAACTTATCGAATCTAAGAGGAAAGTATCAGTGATCATAAGGCTGCGACAGCATCAGTGACAACGGGTCTTACAAAGAATGTTAAGAAAGGTAGGAAGATCTGTTTGCTTAGCAAGAGTGACAGGATGCAAATTTCGTAGTATCAGAGCAGTCAGAATCAAATATTCGGTGATGAGGACGAAGAGGAGTAGACGAAATGCAAAATAACTCAAAGGCATTGCGCAATATACCCTAGACAAGTAAGTTGCGAGTAAGGTCCTAAGGAATGGGAAAGACCCACCATAGCCTACTATATAAACAAAGAGAATTTCATCTCAGATTCAAGAGAAGTAAAAACCTAGCTGACAAACGAAAGCAGAACGAAGCGAAAATGAGCTTGGGAGCAATGAGAGAAGTGTTCAATGACTATGAAATTAAAACTTTGTCGACCGACCTGAGTAAAAATCCTAAGAGGTTTTGGTCGTATATAAAATCTGTAAGTGGGTCAAAATCAACTATTCATTCATTCTGTGACCATATTGGCTCCGAAACGGATGGTAACAGAGGGAAGGCCGAAATACTGAATTTGGTCATTCGACATTGTTTCATCGCGGAAGATCGTAACCTGGTCCCTCCTTTCAATTGTCGCACGAATGTCTGAGTGGCAGATAGTGAGATAACCGATCGCTGAATAGAAAAACAGCTAAATTCGCTTAGTAGTGGAAAGGCGTCAGGACCAGATGAGCTACCTTAAAGATTCTACAAAGATTATGCCAAAGAATTTGCTCCTTTTCTAGTAGTAATTTATCGTAGATCGCGTGAGTAACGAAGGGCACCTATCGACTGGAAGAAAGTGCGAGTCATTCCCGATTCTAAGAAGGGCCGTAGGACAGATGCACACATTTATAGACCTATATTGTTGACGTCAACCTGTTCTAGAATTACGGAACGTGTTTTATGCCCAAGAATTATAATACTTTTGGAGAATGAAAATCTCCTGTATAGAAATCAGTATAGATTCCGCAGACAGAGAGCTTGTGAAACTCAGCTCGCTCTGTTCCTCCGTGAGATTCACTTTGCCGTAGAGAAGAGCGCTCAGATTGATGCCGTGTTCCTTGACTTCAGAAAGGCATTTGGCAGGTTCCCGCGTCGATGTTTATCGAAAAAAATACGAGCTTATTCAGTATCTGAGCAGATTTGCCACTGGATTCAATACATCGCTCTTAGCGGTACAAAATCGACAGCTGTAAAGGTAATTTCCGGAGTACCCCAGTGAAGTATGATAGGGCCGTTACTGTTTACAGTGTATCTAAATACTCTAATAGAATGCGTCTGATGCTCTTTAAGGCTGTTCGAAAATGATGTGGTTGTCTGTAACAAAGTAACCAAGCCATAAGGCACTAACGATTTGTAGAATGACATCCAGCGAATTGATGAATGATGCAGACTGGCAGTTGATCCAGTATGTAAATCCGTGTAACATATTGCGCATACATAGGAAAAGACGTCCACTGCTGTACGATTTGATGGCAAATCGGCGGAAACAGTATCTACCGTAAAATATCTAGGAGTAGCTATCCAGAGCGACCTTATGTGGAATGACCACATAAAACAAATAGTAATGTAAGCAGATGCCAGACACAGATAGGGATTGCTCGGCCGATTCCTCAGTACTGTTCATGTATCTAGTGTTCCCACCAGGTAGGACTGATAGAAGAGATATAGAAGATCCTACGAAGAGCGACGTGTTTTGTCATGAGATCGTTTACTCGGCACGAGAGCGTTACTCAGATGCTCAACAAACTCCATTAGCAGACGTTACAAGAGAGGCGTTGTGCATCGAGGAGAGATGTGCTATTAAAATTTCGAGGGATCACTTTCCGGGGAGAGTCAGACGACATATTACTATCGTTTATATACGTATCCCTCAATGATAGCAAGGAGATGATTCGAGAAATAAGAGCCAAAAGAGGCTTACCGACAATCATTCTTCCCACGCGCTTTTCGCGGATGGAACAGAGCTGGAGGGCTTTGTGATGCAAAATGTATACTGCACCACACACCGTTAGGTAATTGCGGAATATGACGTTGATTTTGATGTAGATGTTACTAACATTGCTTTTAATATCACCGAAAGTTATTTGGACTTTCATGTATGCTGGGGCAATCCTTCCGACAATCATTTGGTTTTTGAATTTCTTCACATTTCTCATGTAGCCATTTTGCTTAGCTTCCCTGCACTCCCTATTTATTTCGTTCCTATGTGACTTCCCTGAACACTTTTATACTTCCTTCTTTCGTCAATCAGCTGAAGTAGTTCATCTGTTATCCATTGTTTCTTTGCAGAAATGTTCCTTGTATATACGGTTTTCTTTCCAACTTCTATGTTTTCCTCCATTAGAGATGTCCATTCCTCTTCAACTGTACTGCCTACTGAGCTATTCATCACCGCAGTGGCTATAGCCTCAGAGAACTTCAATCGTATCTCTTCATTTCTTAGTACTTCCGTATCCCACTTCTTTGTGCACTGATTCTTCCTGACTAGTCTCTTAGACTTCATCCTACTCATCATAACTGAACTGTAACCTGAGTCGATATCTGCTCCTTCGTACCCCTTACAATCCAGTATCTGATTTCGGAATCTCTACGTGACCATGATGTAATCTAACTGAAATTTTCCGTATCTTCCGGGCGTTTCCAAGTACACCTCCTCCTCTTGCGCTTCTTCAACAGAGCATTCGCTATTACAAACTGATATGTATCGCAGGACTCAATTAGATTTCTCCTATCTCGTTTCTACTACTTGTCCCCATATTGTCCCGTAAAACTTTCTTCAACTCCCTCCTCTATAATCTCTTTGCAATCCCCCAAGACAATAGGATTTTCATCTTCTCCTACCTGCTTAGTTAGCCGTTCAACATCCTTATTCAATTTCTCTACCTCTTCATCTTCTGCTTGTGACATCGGTATTTATACCTGAACTATTGTTGTGGGTGTTGGTTTTGTTGTCGATTCTGACGAGAATAACCCTGTCACTTAGCTGTTCACAGCAACTCACTCTCTAGCTTACTCTCCCAGCCGGCCCTTGTTGCCGAGCGGTTCTAGGTGCCTCAGTCCGGAATCGCGCGACTGCTACGGCCGCAGGTTCGACTCCTGCCTCAGGCGTGGCTGCGTGTGACGTCCTTAGGTTAATTAGGTTTAAGTACTTCTAAGTTCTAGGGGTCTGATGACCTCCGATGTTAAGTCCCATAGTGCTCAGACCCATTTGAACCTACTTTCCTATTCATAAGGAATCTTACTACCATTATACCAATTTCTGCACCTGCTGATATTACACTATACTCGTGTGACCAGAAATCTCTGTCTTCTTTCCATTTCACTCCACTGACTCCCACTCTGTCTAGATAGAGTCTTAGCGTTCTTTTCCGATTTTCTAGCATGCCTACCACGTTCAAACTTCTGATATTCCACGCTCCGACCAGTACAACGTTATCCTTTCGTTGGTTATTCAGTCTTTTTCTCCTGGTCACCTCCCCCTTAACTGTCCCCTCCCAGAGATCCGAAAAGGGGATTATTCCGGAATATTTTGCCAATGGCACTTTCTCAATTACAGGTCACATGTCCTGTGGATACACATTGTATCTTTAATGCACTGGTTTCCAAGTTTCCATTGCCTTCTGCATTCTCATGCCGTAGATCATTGCGAAACCTTCCGCCTTTAGGGGCAGTTTCTTACCCTAAGGGAAAGAGAGAGCATTGAACCTCTGTCCGTACCTCCGTTGTTTTTGACAAGGCCGTTGGTTGAATGAGAGAGACTTCTTCTGCCGGAACTCTTCGGTCGCCATTGCTGCTGATTTTTATTCGAAATATAAGCAGTGTTGGGGTTCGAACCCGGGACCAGGGACGCGTTGATTGCAAATCATAGACACTAAGAGAAAGAAGAGAAAACTGCCTCACTATTCAATTATAGCTTTACCTTTTAAACTTCGGTCTCGCTTTCGTGTCACGTGACATTCTAGAAAAATTGCCGTTTGTAAATTATTATCTAATGCCACATAGCAGTTTGCAATGACTGACGGTTCTCTTAATTATTTGACTAACAACTGTTCCACATTTAAAACGAATTGAAAATGTAAAGGATTCGTTGTTGTTTTGTAGACAACACCGCACACTCAGATCTTCACGTGGGAGTGAGCATTTCGGGAACAACGAAACTGATCGCCTTTTCTCCTGCTGCTGTCGTGAGCATCCATGGATGGCGGTTGAAGAACAGGGAATCAGCGAGTTGGCGACAGGGTTTTGCATACCCACATCTAATTTTATTGTCTAGACGACAAACATATAATATTTACTCACAGTACCAAGCCTGACTCAGATGTTCCAGTTACTGATCAGTTCAAAGAAAACTTGAGTCTTATATCGAGAAGGTATCTCACTCACACAATATTATATTGATGGTGACTTCAATTCATCCACAGTATGCTGGCAACGGTAGGCATATGACGTCGTCTAAAATTGTACTGAATGCTGTTCGACATAATTATTTCGAACAATTAGCTCAGAAGGGTAGCTCGAAGGGTAAATGGTTGTGAAAACATACCTGACCTCTTAAAGCGGGTAGGACGTCAAACGGGCCGACTTGGAGCAGAAGTGGCATCACAGGACATTTTAATTTCCACGGTCTGTACTTTTAGAAATAAGTTGATAAAACGATGTCAGCATGACCAGGAGTGATCCATGATTCACACTCATAGCAGTGGAACTTCAAAAACATAACAAATAAATTTTTTACATGTGAAATTTCATCATTGTTTCACTTACGATAGGCTGCATTTGTTGCTATAGGTACACTTTTCTTCATAAGTAAGAGGGATTCTTCGATGAATTTTGCACAGCATACAAACCACACTTACAGGTGTATGAAACTCTAGAATTTTCCAAATCTATTAAAAACTGTGGTAAAAATTGAGATAATCAAGTATAAAATTTGATGTTTTCTAAACATGAAGTTTAAAATGTAACAGCTCATACATTAAATACATTCTAGAGTTTCATACACCCGTAAGTATGGTTTGCATGCTGTGCAAAATTCACCGAAGAATCTCTCTTACTTACGAAGAAAAGTGTACTACAGCAACAAATGCAACCAAAGAATGGTTCAAATGGCACTAAGCAACATGCGACTTAACATCCTAGATCATCAGTCCCCTAGACTTAGAACTACTTAAACCTAACTAACCTAAGTACATCACACACATCCATGCCCGAGGCAGGATTCGAACCTGCGGCCATAGCAGCAGCGCGGTTCTGGACTGAAAAATGTAGCCAGTAGCAAGGGGGGATAAATGATGAGATTTCATATGTAAAAAAATTATTGTATTATGTTTTTTAACTTCCACTGCTTTGAGTGTGAATCCTGAATCGTTCCTGGTCATGCTGACAGAGCTTTATGAATTTATTTGTAAAAGGACAGACAGTGGAAATTAAAATGTCCTGTGGTACCTCTCCTGCTCCAAGTCGGCTTGTTTGAGGTTCTAACACCCTTCACAAAAAATAATATAGAGCAAATAGAGAGCATCATGACGGATACAGGCATTAGTGATCACAAGGCAGTTGTAGCAACATTGAACACCGTAACATCCAAACCCACCAAAAACGAACGCAATGTACATCTATTAAAGAAGCAGATATAAATTCGCATGACGTCCTTCTAAAAGACAGTTTACTTGGCTTCCAATGTAACTATGTAAATGAAGACTAGATGTAGTCTCAATTCAGAGAAATAGAATCGACGGCAATTGACTGAAGCATACCACGTAAACTGATAGAAGATGGTGCTGATCCCCCATGGTATACAAAACGGGTCAGAACACTTGCAGAAGCAACGAAACAAACATGCCAAATTTAAAAGAGTGCAAAATCCGCAAGATTGACGAAGTTTTAAAGAAGCTCGACAACTGGTGTAAACTTCAATACGATGTGCCTTTAATAGTTTCCACAACGAAACCCTGTCTCAAACTTTGTCAGAAACCCCGAAGAGATTGTGGTCATATGTGAAGTACATCAGCGGCAAGATACAACAACAATGGTGATGTCACTGATGACAGTGCCATTAAAGCAGAGTTACTAAACACGGTTTTCCCAAACTCCTTCACCATAGAAGACGAAGAATTCGAATCTAGAACAACTACCAACAAGAATGAGATTTTCATTCTGCAGCGGAGTGTGCGCTGATATGAAACATCCTAGCAGATTAAAACTGTGTGCCCGACCGAGACTCGAACTCGGGACCTTTGCCAATCGCGGGCAAGTGTTCTACCATCTGAGCTACCGAAGCACGACTCACGCCCGCTCCTCACAGCTTTACTTCTTGAAATATCTCGTCTCATATGGTAGTGCACTTGCCCGCGAAAGGCAATGGTCCCAAGTTCGAGTCTCGGTCGGGCACACAGTTTTAATCTGCCAGGAAGTTTCAACTAACAACAAGAATAATATATAAGTTGCTGTCCTTGGTGTAACGAAGCAGCCTAAATCACTTAATAAAGGCAAGGCCTCCGGTCCAGATTGTGTGCGGGTCATGTTCGTTTCAAAGTTTGCTGAAACTATAGCTGTTTACTTAGCAGTCATATACAACTACATGCTCTTCGAAAGATCCATACCTTAAGACTAGAAAGTTGCACAAGTATCTCTGATACTCAAGAAAGGAAATACGAGTAGCTCGCTGTATTACAGACCCGTATCATTACCGTCGATTTTCAGTAGGATTTTGGAATGGGTAGTGTGTTCGAACATTATGAATTACCTTGAAGAAAACGATTTATTGAGAAATAGATATCATGGATTCAGAAAATACCACTTCCTGAAACACAACTGTATCTTTATCCTCACGAAGTAATGAGTGCTATCGAAAGGCTGTCTCAGACTGATTCTATGTTTTTAGGTTTCCAGAAGGCCTTCGACACCGTTCCTCACAAGTGTCTTCCAATCAAATTGCGTAACTATAGAATATCGCCTCAGTTGTGTTACTGGATTCGTGATTTCCTTTCAGAATGGTCACGGTTCGTAGTATTGACGGAAAGTCGTCGAGTAAAGCAGAAGTAATATCTGGTGTTCTCCGAGGAGGCGTTATGGAACTGCTGATGATACTACTCTACATAAACGATTTATCAGGCAATCTGAGCAGTCGCCATAGATTATTTGCAGATAATGCTGTCATTTTCCTTGTCATAAAGTCATGCAATGATCAGAAACAACTGCAAAAATGATTTAGACAAATAGTGGCGGTCATTCCTTAAAGTTTCTGGGGGGCGCCTTCCCAACAACATTAATCATAGGAAAAGCTGCAATATGTACGAGTCGTGAATCAAAAATTGACTAATTTAATTTTCGTATACCACCAGCCCGTGTACGCGAATGATCTGTGTTTCTAGAACGGGTCGACTACCAACCTGTGTAAGAGAATGTTCAATGTTTTTAGAATGGGTCGACTGTCTGACTCTCGGCGAATCGCGCCCGCGGTTGAAAGGCAAGCAGTGTAATCGTGAGGAAAAATAGAAGTCATGGGAGAGGGATAGGGGCGGTGCATTGTTTTAAGGGCTGCTTAGGGCAGCGTCCACGCCAAGCGGGTGAAATATACAAGTTAGCACAAGTTACGGAAGATTGGAAAAACCAATAAACGTGTATATTTGGGACTTGTCAAAACAATTCGTAACCAGCTGATGGACTTCCATATGCCATCAGCTGATATGCAAAGAAATATTGAAAACCAATTATGTCACAACTAAAGCTGATGAAACAGTAGATTGTGCAACCTTGTCCCAAAAATTGAAAATTTGTGGTAAGGTCTTATGGGACCAAACTGCTGAGGTCATCGGTCCCTAAGCCTACACACTACTTTAATCTAACTTAAACTAACTTACGCTATGGACAACACACACACCCATGCCCGTGGGAGGACTTGAACCTCCGACAGGAGGAGCTTATTGTTTGGTATGAATATAAAGGGGAAGTATTTCAAATGTACAAAAATTTCATGGCACCCAAAGATCATACAGCTGCAGGAATAAATATTGAAGTGTTCAGAAAACTTAATAACATTGACGGCTGTCCAGAAATACAAGTAAACTCAACGTTATGATGAAGCAGGCACAATGGGAGGTGTAGGCATGAGTGAAAGCTGTGAATGAAAGCGCAAATTTCGTGCACTGCTATCCCCGCCAACCCAGCCTCATTGTAGAACACTGTGCAACACAACAGAATGAACTTAGAATTTTTTTAGAAATTTACAGTGATTCTCTACTTTCTTCTGAAGGTCAGTGAGAAGAACTGTCTAACAGGATATTTCTGTGAAGAAACGTATTCCAAGAAATGCTGACGCAAGATGGTATTTTCAAATGCATCGTGTGAACACTGTGTTTAAATATACGAAAGAAGTAGCCGAATACCTTGAGATCACTGAGAATGGCGACAGCAATGATTATTCAACAATGAGGAAAGCAACCGGACGTCGGAAACTTCTCAACAACGACCAAGAGTTTCTCTTTTGGCTTGAGTTTCTCAATGAGGTCTTGCTACACTGCGACATTTTGTTTAACCAGCTGCAGCGTAGAGTGTGGAAGCTCTTAAGAGAGTCTCCGATTTCAATTCAGTGATACAACTAACGAAAAACAGTCTTGATTTTGATCATCATTGACATAACGGGAATGGAACTCCAGAGATCGCCGGGACAAAACGTTTCCGGTTTGTACAATATAACAAAACCGTTGCAAAGAAAGTCTGTGACCTTGCTATGGCTAACAAAATGGCTCTAAGCACTATGCGACTTAACTTCTGAGGTTATCAGTCGCCTAGAACTTAGAACTAATTAAACCTAACTAACCTAAGGACATCACACACATCCATGCCCGAGGCAGGATTCGAACCTGCGACCGTAGCGGTCGCTCGGCTCCAGATTGTAGCTCCTAGAACTGCACGACCACTCCGGCCGGCTATTGCTAACAGTGACGACGTTTAGAATTTAACAATCATTTGTCAGCAGCTATATTGTTTCAGCCAGTTTGTTTCGAAAATGCAAGCTGTTATTCCCTGACGAAAAATTTCAGATAAGAGTTAAATTATTTGACTTAAATTGAAAATGAACTGCGACAGGAATCGATAGTCATGTACTGTAAAAATTATTTCCAAACTGCAAACAAAGCTTTACCGCTTCTGAATCGTATCTGTGAGAATAGAACAAGTTAGGAACTGTTTTATCGCAATATGTACAATACCAGTGACAACAGTGGAAGCGATAGGTGTTTCTCCACAATGAAAAAGGTAAAAAATTTCACTAGAAACACAATGAAAGAAGCGAGGCTGGGTGCATCAGCTATGTGCTCTAAGGAACAAAACACTTCTGAATGTGCGTCATTTTAATGGGCTTGTAATTGATCACTTTCTGAGAAGAAGGAAAGAACAATGAACGTCGTATACAAACCTACTAATTGAGGTAAAAGTATGGCTTTAATTTTGTTCCATAAGTTACTGTCTTACCTGCAGAAAATATTAAAAACTATGTATTTGCTCGTAAATTTTTATATTTTGGTATCAGGAGTAGATGAAGTTTTAAATTACGTCACTTGCTAAAATATTAAATGCTAGCGGTATATTTTCCCCATTCAAGAAATATTCTGAAGAGATATAACGTTACATGCCATTATTTTGACAGATTTGTCGATTCTAGTAACCTACATCCCATCGGCCGACGCTATAGACAAGATATCCGTATGGTGTGGAAACTGGCAACTTATGCTACATAACGAAGAGTGTTATGTCATCCACATGAGGACTAAGATAAATCCGCTAAATTCCCGTTACACGATAAATCACTCAAATCTAAATACTTACGGGAACAATTACGAATAACAAACTGGAACCATCACAGAGATAACGTTGTGGGGAAAGTGAACCGAAAACTGGATTTATTGATAGAATACGTAAAAAATGAAACAGGGCTGAAGAGACTGCCTAAACTACGCTTGTCTGTCATCTTCTCAAGTATTGCTGCATGGTGTGGGATCGGCATCCGATAAGACAGACAAAGGACATCGAGGAAGTTCAAAGAAGGTCTGCTTGTTTTTTATTGTCATGAAACAGGGGAGACAGTGTCACGTATATGATAAACGAGTTGGTGTGGCATTCGAAAACACAAGGGTGTAATTCGTTGTGGCAGTATTTTTTCACGAAATTTCAATCTACAGATACTTGCTTCGAATGCGCAAATATGTTGACAGTGTTCACCTACATGGCGAGAAATGATCATTGCTCTAAAATTAATAAAAGTCATAACTCGCACGGAAAACTTTAGTATTCGTTCCTCGAGGCGTGGTTCGAGAGAGGAGCGCCTGAGAAATATCTTGAAGGTGGTTCGATGAAACCTCTGAGAGGCATTTAACTGTGAATAGCTGAATAGCCAGCCGTACAGACGTAGCCTAACTATGAATACTCGTTAGATTACCACTTCCCCAAATTATTTCAGAAGTTCGGAAGTAATTTTATCTATCTTTTCTGCCTTATTTGATCTAAAGTCTTTCAAGACTCTGTTAAACTGGATCCTCAATATCTTCCCTATCGACTCTCATTTCTTCTTCTATGACTTCATCAGGCAGGTCCTTCCCCTCGTACAGCCCTTCAACGTTCTTTGTCTGCCTATGCGTTCCCTCCTCCGCGTTTGACAGTGGAATTATCATTGCGCCCCTATTGTTGCCACCCTTGCTTTTAATTTAAATGACATGCAGGACTTTTCTACATGCTGAGTCAGTTTTTCCGATAACCATTTTTCCTCCGATTTCTTCCCATTCACACTTTTACCTGCGTCCGTGTCGTCTTAACTTACCAATACTTTGTATTTATTTCGTCCCTAATTAACTTATATTGCTCTATTCCATTCTTTTCCCGGACATATTCGTGCTTCTTACTTTCATCGATGAACAGAAGAACTTCTTCTGCTGCCCAAGATTTCTTCACCGTTACCGTCCTGGTACCCATGTTCGTCTGTGGAACTTCCGTGATTGCCATTTTTAGTGGCATCTATTCCTTTTCAACTAAAAGACCTACTGTGGTTCATTATCACAGTTCTACATTCTTAGAGAACTACAGACGCCAGTCATCGTTTCTCAGTAATTCAGTGTGTCATTTCTTTCCACGTTGATTCTTCCGAAAAGTTTCTCTTAAACTTCATTCTACTGTTCATAGTTATTAGATTGTGATCGGAGTCTGTATCTCCTCCTTATAATGCAATATTCGATTTAGAAATCTCCCTCTGACCGTGATGTGATCCAGCCGTAATCTTCCCGTGCCTCAGTCTCTTTTACTCTTATGATTAACGTTATCATTGCCTGAAATTTACTGCTGAACTCTATTACTCTTCCTCCTACCTCATTCCTGGAAATCCATATTCTTTCGTAATTACTTTTCCTATACCTCCCCCAGCTACCACGCTCTACCCCGCAAATTATTATGAGATTTTCATCACCATTTACACAATGAATTACTCGTTATACTCACATATTTTCTCTACGTCTCCAAACTTTTGCCAGTGGAGAGATTATCATGATACTTCCTTCATTTACAAGCCACATGTACTGCGGATACACACTGAGTTACTTTATTGCACTGGTTTCCACTGCCCTCTGCACTGTCATGGCGTTGATCATCGATGATTATTCCGCCCGTTGGGGCAACACTTTCCCCTAAAACTCTGTCCACTCCACTCTCTTTGACAAGGACGTTGGCAGAACGAGGGCGACAACTTATGCCAGAAGTCTTCGACCGCCACTGCCGGTGATTATTAAAAATATAAGTAATGTATGGGATCTAGGACGCTACCACATGGCCACGCGTGCAGTGTGAACTATACGAAAATTACTGCGGACCACCTGCATCTCTTAATGTCTTATGTCTTACCTGGTGGCGATGACATCTCGCAGCAGCATTACTGGTCGTGTCATAAGGCCAGAATCGTGCTACAGTGATGTCAGGAGCATGATAGTGAACTGTCACTGATGTCAAGGTCATAATACTTACCTAATCTGAATCCTATAGGGCACATCTAGGACGCTATCAGGCGAGAGCTTAGCGGCCACAAACCACCAGCCCATAATTTATGGGATTTGTGGACCTCTCCGTAGACTTGCAGTGCTTATATCTATGGAATCCTACAAAGGACGTCATACGCAATCGCTGCTGCATTGCATTCCGAAGGTTGATTAATATGCTATTAAGTAGTTGGTTACAGTATCTTGGCTCCTCAGTGTAGTTACACATAACTGAATTATCTGCTTAGTGATTCCAAGTTGGAGAAATGACGGTCTGAAGGAACGAAAACCAATTAGTCTCATACTGAAGATCGTAAACATCAAGAACGTAATCTTTGCCTTCAGGGTTCTATTCAAGGTTATATTGAGTAACGTGAACACCACTCGCGGACGGGGCCTTAGATCTGTTCCAACTGGCCGATTGCTGCCTACAAGGTGGTGCGAAGAGCGATCTATGATCGTGGGACATGTGATCAGAATGTCACCAAACCTGTCAACCATCATTGCCAGGAGATGCATCCTGATGACGCTGGTGCTTCTTTACATCTTATAACTGGAAATAGATAGGTATCTAATAGCAAAAGAATAATGACACAAAACAGTCAAATATTATAAACACTACTGTACCACATTAAGGAAAGATTTTATATATTTCAGGATCATGTGTATCATGTCTGAGAATACCACCTCTGATAATAAAATCAGTTTGGAATGTTCTTGAAATGGAAACAGAGCAACCAAGAACACAGTAAGACTGTATTACCATCAATTACCAAAAGTCAGAAGTTGAAAATATTTTTAGTGATCACTTTTTGAATGTTGTGGAGAAAATAGTAACTAGATGTTTATTAGAAAAGGCAGTCTATATATGGGAGAATCAATACCCATAAAATTTGATAAAATATAAATTCTACCCATCTCTCCTTCAGAAACTAGAAAAATAGTAAACTCACTCAAAAGTAAAAGCTCACATAGAATTGATGACATTTTTGGCAAAGTAATAAAACCAGATAAGTAGGATCAGCAGCGACACATGTAATAGCTCACTGAAACAGGGAATTTTTCTTAATAGACTGAAATATGCATAAAAAGGAGGCTAGGGCTAATGACAACAACTACCATCCACTCTCACTTCTGACAGCTTCATCCTAAATTCTTGAAAAGGCAAGTTCACGTATTTGCAAAAATAAAGTTTAGCAAAATGTCAGTGTGGTTTTCAGAAAAGATTTTCAATAGAAAATGCTATATATGTCTTCACTGATCAAATATTAAATGCTCAAAACAACTGAACGTCAGCCACTGGTATTTTATGTGCTCTCCCAAAGGCTTTTCATTGTTAAGTCACGGAATTCTTCCGGATAAACTTGATTATTGTGGTATGAGTGGGACAATACACAAATGGTTTAATTCATATCTACCTGGAAGAGTGCAGAAGGTTGAAATTAACCGTTCATGTAAAGGGAAAAAGTCAGCGGATTCCTTAAACTGGGGAGGTAACATGACTGATGTCTGATAGGGTTGAGTTTTGGGTTCCCTATTGTTCTCATTATATAAGTATTAATAACTTACCGCTCTTTATTCACAAACATGGGAGGCTAGTTCTTTTTACTGTGCATAGTAATCACACCCAACAAACCAGAACTATTTGAGGAGATTGTGAAGAATGTCTTTCAGAAAATTATTAAGGTAGTCTCTGCAAATAGACTTTGTTAAAATTTTAATTAAATACAGTATATATAGTTCTGTAAAATAAATGGTTTTACACCATTAAGAAATATAGAATTTGGATAGAAGTCTGTAGCAAAGGCAGAATATTCCAAATTTTTGGATGTGTATATTGATGAGAGATTCAATTAGAAGAAAATATTGATAATCTATTTAAATGTCTGAGTTCAACTACTTACGCTACTGGCGTTTTTGCAAATTTTGGTGCTACACTTATTAGTAAATTAGCTTACTATGACAGTTCCATTCACTGATTTCGTACGGCGACATGGTTTGAAGTAACTCATTATTAAGGAAAAAAGTATTCGTTGCAGAAAAGCGAGTAATCAGAATAATAGCTAAAGCCCATCTAAGATGATCTTGCAGAAATTTATTTGTGGATCTAGGGATATTCACTGTAGCTTCATGGTGTATATGTTCACTTACGAAATTTGCATTAGAAACTCATTCCAATTCAAAAGCAATAGCACTGTGCATTGCTATAAGACTGGGAGAAACATTGATCATCGTTGTTGTGGGTTAAATGTGACTTCGGCACAGAAAGGGGTGAATTGCCGAAAAGTCTTTGGTCACTTACTAAATGGCATCAAGAAGCTGAAAAATAGCCACCAGCGTTTAAAAGCAAATGACAAGAGTTTCTGAATGACAGCTCCTTCTACTCAGTACATGAAATTTTAGGTATGAATTATTAATCACACAAAACAAGCGTTGAATTATGACATATAAATAAGCTTTCCTTAAACTGGCATGTTACACATCATTACGTAGTGTCACATTCATGGTATATGGAACAAATATTAATTTAATGTAATGTAATCTGATCTTATTCAAACAACTCCTGATTTACCCTAACCAAGATTGAATGGGCCGATTACTAGACCTCCTCATCTTAGAAAAGAATCTGGGGAGATACCGGGACTCGAACGTGGATAATTCTGCGCTAAAGGCAGTGACGAAAAGCATTATTTGTACTTCATTTTCGGGCTGGCAGTTTAAAGACGAGCAAAAATAGAGGTGGATATAGTAGTCCACCAGCCATGTTGGAACTACAAGCTAATGCAGCCATTGTCTCAGTTCACTGTCATAGTACCACGTTTTTCCTTTTTTTATTTTCAGTCACACACTAACTAAAATTTCTCAGTGCTGTGACAGAAGTAAACCATTCGTCTTTTAATTTCTTTAGGGTCATAGTCAGCCACAGGCTGGAGGAGATAAGGTGGACAGGGGTCGAAACGCGACGCTTGGCCAGTATGCGTTCCCCCTCCCATGGCTGACCTGCACCCTCACATGGTTCATTTTGTTTTGGACATATATACATTGCAGAAACAAATTTAAACTAGTCCACCCATATGGAATCCTGAAAACCCCGCAAAGTCACAAAAGTGGCAGGCAGACCTAATCTAAGGAGTCGGGGCCGCATGTTTCATTCCAATTTAGACAGGCCTGTCATGTCGCGAAGATGGCAATTTAGTGGAGGCGTGGTAAAAACGCTGCTCCATTCAGCTACGGAGGAGGCCATACTGTAAATAAGTAACTAAATAAATAAAATTCAGTAAAAATTAAAACTAGAAGATACTTTCGAATGCAATTCAGGCTAGCACAAAAACTGTAGAGATCACAGCTGAGTGAAAGCAAGGAGGGTCTAGGAAAAGGACTTTCTTGTGTCAAAGGAATTATTAATCTTAAACTTGTTCTCTTTTACCTGAAAGGTAAGTTAGAAATCCGTAGTGACCTTGGTAGATTTCATAAAGTCTTATGAATTAAATTATCTAGTAACACTTATCGAAACTCAACTTAGATGATCGAACTACGGCTATTATCCTATAGACTCTTGCTGACATCTCACAAGTAAAGTATGGAATCAGATAAGGAGACGTACTCTCGCCTTTGCTTTTCAACTGTTCCCTTGAGAAACTGATCTGCGGTCACAATAATGAATGCGTGACAAAGATGCTGAAAATGGAATTTAACATGAGTATAGAAAGGCAAGTTTGACATTTGACTTCCTAGCGTTTGTAGTTGCCCTTCCAATTTTTTATGATTCGTTAGACACCAATGACCTGAAAACGGAAGCAACAAAGGGGGATTAGAGATCTCCGACTAGAAAAGTCCCAACCAGAGTATCAGAGATAGAAAAGGGGCTATTCAAATGAAGTAAGAAATTTGAATACCTAGGAATGTGGGTAGAGTCTAACATCTACGGGAGAGAAACCTTACCCTCCCGGATCAGGAAAATGGAAGCAACCTAAGTAGTTTACAAGAAAAACCACTGTCCTTTAATGACAAAATGGCTCTAAGCACTATGGGACTTACATCTGAGGTCATCAGTCCCCTAACTTAGAACTACTTAAATCTAACTAACCTAAGGACATCACACACATCCATGCCTGAGGCAGGATTCGAACCTGCGACCGTGGCAGCAGCATGGATCCGGACTGAAGCGCCTAGAACCGCTCGACCACAGCGGCCAGCATTTAATTACAAGAAACGAAGCTAGCACACAGTAATTTGAAAAGAAGTCCTATATGCTTCAGTATTTCCTGCAATGAATAGAGAAATTCCCAAACAGAAATTAGAAATAAGAGAATGACAGAATTCAAAAGACGACAGAGCATGAATTCTGTACACATGTAGAAAAGAGCACCGACAGCATTCATAGGACGGGGATCGCTGGTGTGAATAGTAGAAAGACCTTCCACTGGTGTTATAAAATGTGTAAGTCTTTTATTTCTGGTCTGAGTGTTTTTTGTTTTTCACTTTTCTGCTGTTCTTCGTTTCATAGTGTGTCATTATAATTTTCTTAATGTGTTTTAGCACATGGTTTGATGTTGCTTTGGTGAAAACACAAATGAACTTACAACACAAGTATAAGACTTATACATTCAATAAACATTTCTTCCAACATAGAGAACATGTACATCTCGATACCCACTGCACTTACAAAAAACTAATTGCAGGAAACCTACTGACGTACAGAAAACCACATGCAGATAATATTACAGAAACAACCAAAACCCTCAAAGTTATCACATCTTAAAATTACTTCCAATTTGGAAATGAATTTCCTTGCAAAATGATGGTGGTCTTCCAGTGGGATCCTCTGTATAAGAAACACTGACAAACATATTCCTCAACCACATAGAAAACAAAATCTTTCATAGAATTATCACAAAGAAAGGATACAAAATTGTTTATTTGTACACATATGTGAATGATATAATCCGTATGGTTGATGAACAAACAGGGGAAATAGATAAACTTCACATAGACAAAAATGTTATGCATAAAAACATTGAATTCACCATGTAAAAATGAAACACGAGGCAAATGCATTTCTTGTATATAACAATAAGGAGTGATACCAAGAAGCACACACTTAACATCTTCAGAAATCCAACAGCCACAGACACAATTGTACATGAGATGTCTAGCTGCCCACAAAATCAAAAATTAGTAGCACTATGAGACATGTTACACAGACTAAATAATATACCATTCATCAAAGAATTTAATAAAAAAGAATTACACACAATACAACCGATAACCACAAACAGTGGTTATAATACCCATGTAGTACAAAGACTCAACCACAGTATCAAAACACAACTAAAGAAAAACGAAAACAAACAGAGAACACTAAAACCACGGAATCCCAAAAACAGCTGAGACACTACGGCACATACAGAAATGTTGAGTAGTATCAGTCATGCCATAACTAACAGAAATAAACGGCACACATTTACATACAAATAGGAACCAACACACAGTAAATCAATCATAGTTGAATCTGACTTCTATGTATATCAATGTGAAGAAGAAAGATTACTTGTAACTCAGAATTACTTACAAGTTAGATATATATACAGTAATACATATCATATTATTCACTTGTGAAAACATACAATGGGCCTACATAAGTAAACTTTACAAACAACGAAGACAGAGTACAGAATTAACAGAAAACATATTTTTCCGCCCTCCTTTAGAGACATTACATAATGTGTTGTAATTTTGCACTTTGCACTCTACAAAAAATGAAGACACAGCATTACAGAGAAGATACATAGCTTTGAACTACTTTAAAGAAAGTAGATAATTTGGCTTGCTTCAGTGTTCGTGCATTAAGTGAATACACCTCATTTTGCAAACTTATTAATGACATGACAGCCCTTTTTGCAGTGATGTAACGCCTGCCAACATCGACTGCACTTAACGCTTGACCCAGTTTAGATGTTTCAAGATTCAAGTCGTAATCTTAATATACATCACTCCTACCTGAAGCTGGTCCATCTGCGTGATAATTGTTGGCACACATCAGCAACAATCTCCTCATCTTGTAGCTCTTCACATGGGTCCAGCTTATCAGCAAAATCTAGAAGACTGTCCAAATCTGTGCTCTCCAGCAGTGTTAATTGATTACCAGACGCGACTTCACCAGCACCACAGTCACCATCGGCGACAGTCTTTCCCAGCAGGCACATGCTTTGGTGAAAGTGCACGATGACACCAGGTGCCAGGCAGCAGAAATAAATTCCATGGTTTACCGTAAGTTAATGGAGAGATTTTCTTTTCCTACCTCAGTCAGTGTTATCAAACTTTGAACCAGGTTTTCTTTCTAGAATACACTTTGTAAATGGCAATAATGCCAAAAGCAAGTGCTTGTAGAACACTGGTGTAATCTGCAGGGCAAAATTCTACTCGAACAGTTTCCAAACGTGCTTAGGGTGGATGTGCTGCACATGGATCGATAATAAGAAGGATCCTCTTTCTTTCCTTTTTCATTCTAATACCTAGGTTTTTTTAACCTCTGTTCCATTCCGCAGGTGGAGCCTTTACACCTTTGAAACACTTCGAGTCTTAGATTTTCCTGTCACAAATGGGGGAAATTGGCTAGGTCCTTGTACATTCGTGGCGAGAAGATCCGTCACGTGAATTTTACGATTTTCCCCTCCGTGGCATAACTCAAACTTTTCATATAATGTTTAACTAGGAAACAGACAGTAGGTTAGGCCAGTCTGTAGATGTTTTAAGGTTCATAATCTCTTAAGATACCTGGCATAAACTCATCAATCCTATGTTGCACTACGATTTCGTCCACAACTTTCGATTCGATAGAAATTGTTCTCCCTTTAAATCCTTGTAGTCATTCTGATGAATCTTTAAAGTCAACAGTATTGTTCATAGTCCCAGCTAAATCTATCTGTCGCCACTGATTGGTGGAGCTGCAGCCTATTTTTGCTGCTACCACGTAAAAAATGACTTTTCCAGGTCTACGTATATCCCCTTATGCTACCTGTTGCGTTTTGTTGATTTTGCACTCAGTTATAAAAACTCTTTCAAAACACTGTTTCTTTTGCTGATGATTATACATAGTGTGGTAAAGGCAATTCCTTAGCATGAAGAAATTTCAGTTTTTGTTTTGTGTGGATTAGCATCCCCACCTCGTATCAATTTTACTTTTTCATATAATGTGTAACCTTCCCTTTTTCTGTTCTCCATGGCTGATCGGAAACGACTGAATGATAGAACCACTGTTCAATAATAAACATTAACTAGAAAGTTTTATCTTCTCGATTGTTACCACGAAAGGAAGACTCCTATTGAAAACAGAAGTGCCAAGAGTGTCATTGTTTGCACGCCGCTCGCTCTGGTTAAACACATCTTTGTCCCCTGTCTCAGCGGCGTCGCCCACCCGCTGTACATCAACGAAGTTAAGGAAAATATCACAGGGTTCCTTTTCAAACAATAGTGCTCAATACACTTACGCAAAACTCTATTTATTTCACCAGAATTTGTTATGTATAACAGTGAATTACGTATATTTAAGGTTCAATTAACACGTTTTTAAATTATATTTTTGCGGGACTGACAAAACTTTACGAATAAACAAGAATTACGTGGAACGGAATTACGTATAAATCAGGTTCAATTACATACTAAAGAAACAACAGTAGACAAACAGTATGAATACCAATCAGCAGGCATGTACCAGTTTAGAATGCCCTCTGTGGCATTGTAGCTAGAAGGAAGCGACTCTGCCTTACTTCTCTGGCTTCAGTATCATTAACGTAGTGTCTTGCTGCTTCAGTAGTCCGTCGTCGCACAGTATTACCGCTCAGTCGCCAAGTTCCATGTAGGTTGTGATCCTGCTGAAGTGGAGTGTTCCGGGATGCCAGTTGTTAAATATCAACAACGTTTTGTACTATACTCGTTTTAATGAATAAAATACATTGAAACACACTTCACAGAATTTCCAATTTGGCGGTTCGTGGCTACGCCGTTATTCAACCGTTTACAACAAACTAACACATTTCTCATTTTCCATACTCGTGATATACATTGCCCACAAACACGTGGCGTTCACTGATAACTAACCTTCACTTTATATCTTGTTTAACAGCTGGAATGTTTACTCGCGACCTTACTTTCAGAGCCGCCCCGTTTACTCGACCGTGCGTTTTGAGTGGCGGCTCGCTACTAACTCGCCCTGTCTTCCCAAAGGACAAGAGAGACCCCACATTTCCCCCTCAGCCTATAGGGACATTTTTCTCGTTTCCTATATAACTTTCAGCCAATGGGCGTTCAGATCGCTGTTGCTAGGCGGATCCGATGTCACGTTTGCGGACATTGTGACGGAAGATCCTACTCCCGAATAGTCGGATCTTACAATGTAAGCTTTCACGGCCGGTATTGTCTTCACTTAAAACTTCCGGGCTGATAGGCCGTGGTCGAAGTATAAAACACTCTCCTGACTTTTCGTCTCCAACTGCGGGAGACATCCTCGGAGGTAAGCAGTTCGCCGCTTTACCTCCGAGGATGTCTCCCGCAGTTGGAGACGAAACGTCAGGAGAGTGTTTTATACTTCGACCACGGCCTATCAGCCCGGAAGTTTTAAGTGAAGAGTCGGATCTTGTCCCTACTAAGGTTGCACAACATTGCCTCCTATGATATTATCATAAATGTTCCTTGCTGACGCATAATTGTCAGATGTATGTCCATGTAACCTGGCTGCTACTGAGCATTCCCGATCGCATAAATGTGCGTGATACTTGGCCTAAACACATGAAGGGAATGCACGTATGCACTACAAGTTATTATTGAATAATGTGAATCAATGAAATTGAGAATGACAGGCAGTAATTTTTAAAACTATGTATAAAGAACATACAAAAATCTGGAAGTACTAAAATAGCCATTCTACCTATGCTCAACACCTGATAAAACATGGACATGAACCATCCGACATGTTAACAGGACATGGTAATTATTAGAGCAAACAACCAAACATATACAACACAAACAAAAGACGAAAAATAAAAATCAGTACCATTTGGTAACATTACACACTGCAGACATACACACGTTCAACACACAGTGAAAAGTGCAACTGAAGTGTAATGTATGTTGACGAGAAAACGCCGAAAACCGGTCATCTGGAGTTCGGAGAACGAGTAAATATACCTCCAGAATGACACACTTGATATAAAAACATTCGAAATTGTAACTTTCACCAAAGGATAATTAAAACTCACGAAAAGTGTGCTGCAGAAGTTGTTTCTAACCTATAAAACAAGACAGTCACATTAAAAAATATTAACATGTTAACAAACTTGTAACCACTACTTAATGCATTTATGCTTCAAAAATAAAAGAAATGATATACTTACTACAAGAAAAAGCAGCCTTCCATTTAGATGAAAGGCCGAACAGACCACCATGAATTTTGAGTCAATTAAGGAACCACGGAGAAAGAAAAAAAAAGAGGAATAAAGAACTACTCAGCTAAAGCTCAGCCACATGCATAAAGAGAAGTGCAACTGAAATATCACCGTCCGTAGATAAGCGAAGCGGCAAGAAGAAGACAAACAAAAAAATTTATTACAGGAATCAATTCATAGTTTCAAATGTGAGATGTCAAATAATCGAATTTATTGTCTTCATTTGTACTCCAGTGTGAATAGAATGATCTGAAGAGTTTTACACAATGCGAAATTGTGTTTCTGGAAGGAAATCACTAGCTTGTATTGTATGTGCCTGTTTATAATATTTCTACCAATTCTGAAAGCTGATCATATGTATCTTATCTACCAATTTTCTTATTCAAACACATGTGCTCAGTAAAATTCAATTTTTCTTTTTCAGCAAACATAATTATGTAGCTATAGTTTCCTCAATAGTATCATTTTATTCATACGCTTACTTTATTGTTTACTTACTTCCTTTTTTTAATCACTCTTTTATTAGCAGTTCTTGCGTAAAATTTTCCCTTCATTTCATCTCGCGTTGAACACTGAAACGTAAAACCAATATGGTATCCTGTACTGAGAGTAAGATATTTTGCATTCTGAATTCCTAGCGGATCTGTGTTTGGCGGAGAGAACTTCAGAAGGGAAACACTTCCACGAGCAGCGGATTCTGTTTTATTGACGAACGCATAAACAGATACCGCGCAGTTCGAGAAATAGTACTGTGGCTCTCCAGAACTACATCACCACAGAACACTCACAACTTTTCCTGTACAGAGTCACCGTAGACGCTCTATGGAGCTGTTGCCATTGGCTATAAAACTTAAATGCGGGTGGAAAAAATTTCGTCTCATAGAAGCATGGAGCTATCAGCTGTGTACGTGCAGAGCTCACTAATTCGGAACAGCATCTTCTGCCTTTCAGATTTTTAAGCTAAAAAATGCACGGTGAGCAACGACTTTTAAAGCAGATATTTTGTGATGCTACTATTTCACCCATACTCGACATTGTGTCAGCTGGAAAGTAATCTACATGTTTCTCCCGCGCAAACGCAGGCCGTGCCTGTGTCAACGGAGCGTAAATCTTCGAGCAAATGTTTGCTTATCGAAGGGAGCTGCAGATCCCCCGGCGGTTTCTGACTGCCTCCTGCGACACTACAGAAGCTGTTCCACCTTTGATATTCTGAGTTTCTGCAAAACGAAATTATTATTTAATAACTTTAAGAGATCTTGGCACCGAGACACTGGTATCTTCCGAATCCTTCAGAAGTATTGTGTTATTTTCTAAATCGATATATTGAAAGCGTCTGGCGAATCGCCGAACGTACTACTGTTGCGGAATCTTGCAGCCTAGTACTGTAGCCGGAAATGAAAGTTTCGTCATCCTTTTTCTCATTTTCACAGTTTCCCATACAGTATAATTTTATTTCACTTTCTCTATTAAAATTCTTGTACGTATCTGGAGTGCCGCTTCTTTATATAATTCACAATGTACATTAGTACTCTGCATGTTAAATACTTGATTAACACATTGTAGTCTCACTGTCTAGTCACGCTGATTATTTGCCTTATAAAACTATAGCAGGGTATATTTCGATTTTGAATTGCGGGATGAATTCGGATTCTTTCTTCATAATGTTTACTGCATTAGGAGATAAGCAACCACATTTCTGTTCACCACATGAAAAACAAACACAATCACTGACGTTGTTTGTACGCCAAACATGGCAGCGCAGGGGTACATGGAGGATAGGCAATGGCAAGTATGTATAATTGTTCATCTACACAGGATAAGAAGAATCATCGATGGGGAAAAGTCCTGGGCTATGGACAAAAGAAGCCAGAGTGTCATGATAAAAAATCTAGGTAATACTGGTAGATTCATCAAGTGCAGTGGAATATTGAACCAAGATTGGGTTCCCAAAGATCATTCTTTTTTTCTTACCTCTATTAATTAATGAAAAGTTTCTTTGATAGAGTTTCCATACTGAGGCCATTTTCTGTAAGACAATGCATGGGTTCTTGACAACAATGTACACTCTCGTGCGACCATCATTGTTAAGGATTTTTTATTCGAACGTAAATAGTAGTACCCAAATCTCCACCAACATCCTCCTCTCTTCATGAGTCACTGATCTGCCGGGCAGTGACGGGTTTTAATTACAAACTGCAGCGGCGAGTTGTAAAGAGCCCTTGCAATGGAAACTAAAGTAGTTAATGACTAAATTAACATAACCAATAACTCAACGATCACGTTGGTCACTAAAATTAAACAAATTTTTTAGGAGGTAGAAAAACTATTTTACGACACAACGGGTTTAAGCATGGTATGGAGTTGCTATGCACCAGTTGGCCCCAAGGTGAAGCCATACACACTATTACAACCTAATTGAGTCACCGAGCGTGATCAGTAATTCAGTACGATTGTACTGGAGATCAATCATTTTCGAGCAAAATGATGTTCAAGTAGCAACTATCGTGCTGTTTGTAGCGGGAGTATTGTGTTCTGCAAGTTTGTATTACATTTATTATAGTAAGAGACGAGTATGTTATGACCAAACACGTTTATTCATAATGTACCCAAAATACAACTACAATGAAAATACCTGTAAAGCAGAGTAGACAAGGATGGGTATACTTCAGTCAACTATATCTTTCCCATCCATCGTTGGCCACTGGCAGACAGTTTTCTGGTCGTCAGGTATGTACTGTAGGATCTTCCTTACATCATCTAGTTTCTTCTTTTCTATTGGAACGAGTTAGCTATGTGCTTGTTTATCTGAAAGATCTGCGTCACATCCACCTTTGAGGATTGGAAGTTCGGGAGCAGTGAGTCCATTAATAATAGCCTGGTTTCAATAATTCCAGGAGAATCACCAGGGAAAATGAAATGACTGTATATAGACATCTGAAATTTCATTTTCGTTTTGCTACCCTGAGAACACTCTGAGGTAGCACCCCTTTTGTAGTTGTTAGGCCACCATGTCTTGAAGCGCAGAATACCTTCTGTTTCCATGTTCATGACGCTAAAATGCTGCTTCTGAGACAACAAACATACCAAAGTTTCATACTACTCTGGAGTACGTAATCTGTTCTCTCGTTTTGTGTTCCTCTTTGCAACACCAAAGTCGCGAGCACATGCTCTAAAAGAGTGACTTTCACGAGAAGACAATAATAATAAGGTGCGTCATTGTTAGCAAGAATATAAGAATCCTATGATTCTTGTTCTACTCAGGGAAGTTGTCAGCAAACAGATACAACTGCTTCACATTTGCTGGTAGGTTAATCATGATGTCATGCAACTCCATTTGGCTCTTTCTTAGCAGTACCGTCCCGACGGGAACAAAAATATGCTGCTCGTGATTTCACATTTGAATACAAAATTCGTACACCCACAGCTGCCTACAGTACAAAATATCTTGTACAGGAATGTGTGGAAGTGGAAATTTTGCATGTAATCAAAGACAAACCGTGCCAAATCATCTCTTTCTTTACATACAGCTGAACTTTCAGAATTTTGATGTGGAACTTCTTTGCTTTGTGATTATGAATGCTCATTTCACCAGTGGCAAACCTTTCCACCGAATCAAATAATGCAGGGTTCCGCAATTTTGTGTTCGTTCCCTGACAGTAAGCACACACAGCAACTTGTGCTTGGGCAAATCCGGTGATGAAATTGCCTTGAATGTTTTTAAGAAAGAAATCATATTTCACTGTACTCCAGTGATATTTCGTGTTATACATATTGTGCAGAGTTTTCACGTTCGAGTTTCTTGCAAAATACCGCTTTTTTGTGTCACTGTAATACATTTCATACGCATACGTAGGTATCGACATTATGACGTCGTGGATCATGAAGAAAATGTATCCTGGTATTATTTTATGTCGGGAACCGGCTCTTCTACACTTCTATCTCTATGATTTATCGGCGGTTTACCTTTATCCAGCAGTTTTTCAAACGCTGTTCTCGTTTCTTGGAAACATCGTTGTTTCACACACACTTCTGTGTTTTGCAGTCCTGTGACACTGATGAGGGACTGTAAATATGAGTCTTGATATTTTTTTTACAGTCAATAGTTCTGGCAAATACCGGCAATTTCTGTGCGTTGGAAAATTTATCAGAGCGTCCCATTAGTTACCTGCACGTAAGACACGACACGTAGACGAATATATAACCTGTAGTGTATATGCAATAACAAATAAAGTAAACAAGCCGCTAGTGATACATGAATTATACCAATATCACAAGCAAGCACTTACGAACAAGCAGCTCAAGTCTTGCGAGCTGGGATCTGCTCCCCATAGAGGTTGTGAATGGCCCTCCTTTAACCTGGACAATTTTCTTCTTGCACAGTAAATAGTTTGTCACATCACGACCTCGACGTTTCACCCGTAATATATTTTCATGACCGTATGATGTATCACTGTCACCACGGACTTTTATAAACTGATAAATCCTGTATCAAAAAGATGCTCTCTCTGAACTAAGCGTAGTAAACACCGAAACAATGTATAGCAAAATAGAAATTCCGAATACACACGACCCCGCGACACAGAAAGCTACAATGGCGACATGTGCATTGCCTAGCATCTTACTGGTGCTTCGAAAATTGGTCGTCTCCGTCCAAGACGCCTTCTCTAACTCAATACCCATCAAACGAGTACTTCTGTTGATGGGAGATGATCCCTTTTTATACCAAACGATGCACAGAAATAGACTGTCCTGTCACGTTAATGTGACCACCTTCAAAAGCCCGAGTCACCACCTTTTACAATCGGATTCGCTGTGAAACGTGCAGGAAGAGTGTCAGTGAGGTTCTGGAAGGTACCGACAGAAATGTGGAGCCATACCGATTCCAGTCACCGTGCCTAGTTTCTCAGCTCAGGATTCAAGGTGTGAACAGTATGATCAATGTAGTCCCACAGATTCTCGATTGGGTTTTAATCTAGGGAGTCTGGCGGCCAGAGGACTACAGGTAACAAATCCTAGTGGTATTCGAACCGCTCACGTACACTGGAAGCTGTGTGACACGTTGCATTGTCCTACTGATAGATGCCAACGTGTCGAGGAAGAACTAACTGCATGTAGGTTTGGGCATGGTCCCCAAGAATAGATACGTACTTTTGTTGATCTGTTGTGTCCTCCAGAACGACAAATCACCAACGGAACGCCACGAAAACATTCCATAGACCGTAACGCTCCGACGACTGTTTCCGAGTGTTTGCTTTCAGACGCTTCATGCAGCATACGCAGTCCAAACAGCCAGGGTAGCCGAGAGCGCTGCTTCCTGGACTCGGATAGGCGCGCCGGCCACCGATCGAATCCACGCAGCGGATTATCGACGAGGGCTGGTGTGCTGGCTAGCCTGGATGTGGTTTTTAGGCGGTTTTCCACATCCCACTAGGGGAATACCGGGCTGGTCCCTGCGTCCCACCTCAGTTACACGAATCGCAGACATTTGACACACATTCGCACCATTTCATGATATAGATTAGATACAGACAGCTGGAATATACTAATTCCGTCCAGGGGGATATCAGGTGGCGGCTGGAAGGGCATCCGGCCACCCCTTAAAAATTAACCATGCCAAATCCGTACTTAACCCTGCTGACCCTGCGCACGATGCAGGACTAAGGCAGTAGCAAAAGAAGGTGGAGAAGAAGAAGAAGAATGCAGTACACGCAGTCAGAGGGAACATAAAACGTGATTCATCTGAAGAGGACCCCTATCGCAACTCAGTTGATGACCCGTTGCTTGCAAATTCCAACCTTCGTCGCTGATGAAGAACAGTCAGCATGTGTGCATGCACAGGACGTCTGCTGTGGAGGCCCGCACACAGCAGTGTTGGCTGAACGGTCGTTGAGCAGACACCTTAGCTCGTTTTGGCTGGTCAGATGCTCAGCAGTTGCATTTCTATTCGCCCACACATATCTACGCACCTGTGATTCAATCCTGTCATATAGAGCTCGTAGGCACCACAGTAGCCGGTTTTTGGTAGCGCCATTTTACCATGCACGCTATGCTGTAACCACGTTGGCACTCAAACAGTTTAAAAATTTAGCCGTTTCGAAAATGCTTCCACTCTTGGCCCGAAAGCCAATCAGCGCGCCTTTTTGTACTTCAGAGAAACTGCTCCGTTTCCACATTTACGAGAATAACCCCTCTATTGTCCGTGTGCCCCCAAAGGGCTTTATATACCCTCCATTGCTAGTGCTGCCATCTCCTGTCTGTCAGTGGTTATTACAAGCCGACCGTCCAATGTAGGCGGTGATCATATTAATGTGACTGGTCTGTGTATAAGGCACAGTCAGATGGAAACAAGATGAAAATTGAAAAAATGGAAAAAGAGTGGACATGTCCCCTTTTTCAACTTTTAGATTCATTGTTACTGAAAGAAACTGAAGGGGCGCCATTTAATACGTTTTGGGCCATTAAAAAATAATTATTACAGACTGTGTCTGGGAAAGCAGAGGAACAACCTCGCTAGAGCAACATAGCTCGGTAAAGGCAAAATGTGAATTAGACCTCAGAATTACACTCCTGGAAATGGAAAAAAGAACACATTGACACCGGTGTGTCAGACCCACCATACTTGCTCCGGACACTGCGAGAGGGCTGTACAAGCAATGATCACACGCACGGCACAGCGGACACACCAGGAACCGCGGTGTTGGCCATCGAATGGCGCTAGCTGCGCAGCATTTGTGCACCGCCGCCGTCAGTGTCAGCCAGTTTGCCGTGGCATACGGAGCTCCATCGCAGTCTTTAACACTGGTAGCATGCCGCGACAGCGTGGACGTGAACCGTATGTGCAGTTGACGGACTTTGAGCGAGGGCGTATAGTGGGCATGCGGGAGGCCGGGTGGACGTACCGCCGAATTGCTCAACACGTGGGGCGTGAGGTCTCCACAGTACATCGATGTTGTCGCCAGTGGTCGGCGGAAGGTGCACGTGCCCGTCGACCTGGGACCGGACCGCAGCGACGCACGGATGCACGCCAAGACCGTAGGATCCTACGCAGTGCCGTAGGGGACCGCACCGCCACTTCCCAGCAAATTAGGGACACTGTTGCTCCTGGGGTATCGGCGAGGACCATTCGCAACCGTCTCCATGAAGCTGGGCTACGGTCCCGCACACCGTTAGGCCGTCTTCCCCTCACGCCCCAACATCGTGCAGCCCGCCTCCAGTGGTGTCGCGACAGGCGTGAATGGAGGGACGAATGGAGACGTGTCGTCTTCAGCGATGAGAGTCGCTTCTGCCTTGGTGCCAATGATGGTCGTATGCGTGTTTGGCGCCGTGCAGGTGAGCGCCACAATCAGGACTGCATACGACCGAGGCACACAGGGCCAACACCCGGCATCATGGTGTGGGGAGCGATCTCCTACACTGGCCGTACACCACTGGTGATCGTCGAGGGGACACTGAATAGTGCACGGTACATCCAAACCGTCATCGAACCCATCGTTCTACCATTCCTAGACCGGCAAGGGAACTTGCTGTTCCAACAGGACAATGCACGTCCGCATGTATCCCGTGCCACCCAACGTGCTCTAGAAGGTGTAAGTCAACTACCCTGGCCAGCAAGATCTCCGGATCTGTCCCCCATTGAGCATGTTTGGGACTGGATGAAGCGTCGTCTCACGCGGTCTGCACGTCCAGCACGAACGCTGGTCCAACTGAGGCGCCAGGTGGAAATGGCATGGCAAGCCGTTCCACAGGACTACATCCAGCATCTCTACGATCGTCTCCATGGGAGAATAGCAGCCTGCATTGCTGCGAAAGGTGGATATTCACTGTACTAGTGCCGACATTGTGCATGCTCTGTTGCCTGTGTCTATGTGCCTGTGGTTCTGTCAGTGTGATCATGTGATGTATCTGACCCCAGGAATGTGTCAATAAAGTTTCCCCTTCCTGAGACAATGAATTCACGGTGTTCTTATTTCAATTTCCAGGAGTGTATTTTGAATAGTGCAAAGTGTGTATTAATTACTTTATTTTATCAGAGTTTTATTCTATACTTATCCGTCATGTATTGTACAGTTTCTTGACTGCCTGATGTAGGGAGAAACAAAATATTGGTTGACTCTGATAGGAAAGGACGCTTTAGGAATTTTAACGATAAATCCCAATGTGATGCACAGCGCCTGCATTGTAGCGTCTGTTACTGGAAATATGAGGACGATCTCGCGTTTACTAAATGAACCTGTGACGAAACGTGCTGCCCTTATTTGGATATTTCCAATCTCATCTGTGAATCATAGCTGCTACGGCTTTGCGCCTGAGTTTACTGCTATCATTTTAATGTATTCGTTCCGATTTAAATTCCGCTTTATGCATTCTGTTGGATATTAAATGGATTTCATTGCTTAAAAATGTTGGTCGGCAATCGCGTAATGCGATAACGAGTTTTGTGTCCTATTTATACGCAGTATGTTGCTTTAGGTCAATAGAGGTTCAGCAGCTGATGTCTGCACCAAGCGTGCAACCTCTGCATGTGTTCGAGAACTTAGGTACAATTCTCTAGCACTGGGACTAAAGCAGTTGTCAGCTATATATGGTACAGCTCCTAATAATTATTGTCTCTAGGCTCGTACGCAACGGTTGTGAAAGATGATATTCCTTTACCATACAGTTCTGCTGCTTTACCCATGTCTCGTACTTTTCTTCCATCTTTCAATCTCTGTAGACTTACTACAATGATCGAATTACAGGGCATGCAAGTCAAATGGTGCTTCCTGATTCAACTGATTTCGAAACGTTTTTCTTAGGCTAAGTGTTTGTTACAAAGCCAGATAAATTTACGCCGGTCCCACTGCAGCTACATATTGTACGTCATGTTAGACTGTAAAAGACGCACATAATAAAATACCTTGCTATGAAACGAATTGAAACAATAACTATTTTTATTAACAACCCTCTGTCATTGAGTTTCAGCCAGAGAGCGCCTTACTGATAGATGAGCGTGACAAGCAGTCTTAGTAGGTTGCCCGATCATTCTCAGTACTTAACCGCAGCAGCCTGTGAAACTTAAGTCGACGTATTCCCTCAAGTCCAAATTAATTTTTTTTAATATAACACTTTAGGATTTACTGGCAAGGCGTTGTCATGTTCAACAATCGTTTTTCTGCCGGTTATTTGCGTCTTCCTTGCAAGATATTTCACTGTGTGATTCGCAGTCTTCTTAGGGTGGTGTCTGGTACAGAATACAGTTACCTGCTCTTTTCCTAAACGAGAATCCTGTCAGTTCTGCGCAGGGTAAGTTTTGGTAAACTGCTCCTGCATTTTCTAGAAGTGTATCTTCTTTGCATCTAACTGTTTTCTGTGTCGTCTCTGCGTAGCGAGCATTGATAGGACTCAATCCAGCTTGGAATGAGTCCGGTATTTATGCCTATGTTGTGTGAGGTGCCTATAATTACGTTGAGAAGTTATCTTAGCCGGCCGAGCGGTTCTAGGCGCTACTGTCTGGAACCGCGCGACCGCTACGGTCGCAGGTTAGAATACTGCCTCGGGCTTGGATATGTGTGATGTCCTTAGGTTAGTTAGGTTTAAGTAGTTCTAAGTTCTAGGGGACTGATGACCTCAGAAGATAAGTCTTATAGTGCTCAGAACCATTTGAACAATTTTTTATCTGAACTCCGTCCTTGTGATTGGGAGTTCGCGTTACTCATCTGTAGAGCACAGAGAGGAGAAGACAGTATTAGAGTATTTTAGTCAGAGGACCGCCTTCTGCTGTCCTAGTGTTTGAAAGAGTTTATTTCTGGCTGGAGTTCTTCCATCGGCGCAGACGAGTGCGAGAACCATCACTTCGACCCATCGGGCGAAGTACATACGGTGATATCGCAAATCGCTTCGGCTTATTAAAGCTATAAAAGCTGAACAGCTGTGATCACTATAGTTTATTTCCACTGAGGAAATAGACCGCGCAGTCGTAATAAAAGTTAGAGTTGGGCAATTGATTAGTAATTTTACTTAAGAAATGTAAACTTTGTAAATAAGGATTTTTTTTGATCTACAATAAATATATAAGCAGGAACAACGTTCATCATTTAGTAGGGTTAGTTAACTTCATCACTCATTTATGTTTATATTGTAATTTATAGAATTAAGAGATCCTAAGATCTGCTTCAGGGGGTAGTCAGACAGGTCCAAATCTTCATTTTAGCATTTATTATTCTCCGTTGTGCACATTCATTTTACACCCGTCTGGAGTAGCATCTTTGATATGGCTTATCCTGCCGGGATCCTACTTAAACTCTTCTGATAGTAGTCATAAAGTGGTTTGAAACCTCGGAAATTTTCAAAAAAATTTTTTTTTCCCATGTAATGATTAGGTGTTATTGATAATGATCACCAGCTTGCGTGTATAGTTTGCAGTGGTAAAGTCACGAGATAACATTAAAAATAATATTTGTGTATTTATTGTAATTCTTTTCAGAGGCGTTGCGCTTCAGCCCACTGGCTGCAATTAACTGATTTACGTTACGTAATGTGTCAGTGTATTTTGGTTTACTGTAACGACACTGCTGGTTCACGACGTTGCCATTAGCTTAGCTTCTTTGTTGTCGATATTTAACTTACGTGCCGTTACATAATTAATGTGGATACTGTAAATAGAGTATGTTTTAAGAGAGAACTGTTATCAGGTATCAGTCCATGTTAACTACGGCGAAAGCGCGCTTAGTAGCACAACAGAACACGAGTTGTATTAACATAGAAATGGCAGATACACGGGGTAGTCAAGAGAGCCTATGGGCTGAGAAAGACATAGCTGTGTTAGCAGCACAACGCACAGGTGAGGATAATACCGATCCAAGGGAACTTTTTGAGGATGATACATTCAGTCATGTCAGTGGTGGAAAATCTAATAGCGAAGATGAGGAACAGCGACACACTGAGGCAAATGTAAAGATACGGGAATATAATGAAAGGGGGGGGGGCAAGTGAACGCAAAACAATTAAGGATTGTGGTAGATCGCTGTCAGTGGCATCGTCATGAGGCAGCATATGACTTTCTTGAATACCAAGAAATGGAAAGAGAAATGGGGAGAAGATCACCTGCGAGTAGAGGAAGAGAAAGGCACAATAGAAGAGAAGATTTAGATAGCACAGGTGTGTTGGTGGACATCCTTGCATACCGAAAATCAACAGGAAGTGAAATAAAATTCAAAACGTAAGTGTTGAAATGCAGAAGGTAAGGTCTGAATTGGGAGGGAAAATAAAAAAGGGGAATGGTGAAGTACGCTCGGAAATGGGAAGTAAAATTCAGTACGTTACCGTCGAAATTCAGTCAATAAAACATGAGACGAGAGAAGTGAAAAATGAGGTAGTGAAGCTCTAAACAAAACTAGAACGAGAGATTGCGGCGGTCAGAAGAAATGCGAACGAGGCACGATTACTAGCGAGGGGTGCAAAGCGGATTGTTATGAAAACATTAGAGAAAACAGAAAATACGACAAAGATAGGTAGATGTGCATTAACGAAGTTGCAGAGGCGCGTGAAACAAGTAGAAATAACTCAGCTGCAAAAGACGGAAATTGCGCCAAATAAGGCATTGGCCGAGGAGATCTCCCAATTTAAACAGAGCATAGAAAGCGAAATTAGACCATTATCTCAGGAATTCAGGTCTAAACCAAGGCAAAAATCACCTCTCAGTAAAGAAATTGTAGGCGATTTGGAAACGACGGAAGCCGAACGAGCCAGTTCACGATCACGTCCAAGCCCAGACGATATTAGAATGTGCTCGAATGTAAGAGTTGCTCGTCAACTACAGACTGAAAGCGTATCTGCAGAGCAACTAAATATCGCTAGAGATATGGGTCCCGCGTCTATACAGGGCACGACTGCAACGCAAATTGGGAATACGGAGAACATCAATGAAATACACTCCTGGAAATGGAAAAAAGAACACATTGACACCGGTGTGTCAGACCCACCATACTTGCTCCGGACACTGCGAGAGGGCTGTACAAGCAATGATCACACGCACGGCACAGCGGACACACCAGGAACCGCGGTGTTGGCCGTCGAATGGCGCTAGCTGCGCAGCATTTGTGCACCGCCGCCGTCAGTGTCAGCCAGTTTGCCGTGGCATACGGAGCTCCATCGCAGTCTTTAACACTGGTAGCATGCCGCGACAGCGTGGACGTGAACTGTATGTGCAGTTGACGGACTTTGAGCGAGGGCGTATAGTGGACATGCGGGAGGCCGGGTGGACGTACCGCCGAATTGCTCAACACGTGGGGCGTGAGGTCTCCACAGTACATCGATGTTGTCGCCAGTGGTCGGCGGAAGGTGCACGTGCCCGTCGACCTGGGACCGGACCGCAGCGACGCACGGATGCACGCCAAGACCGTAGGATCCTACGCAGTGCCGTAGGGGACCGCACCGCCACTTCCCAGCAAATTAGGGACACTGTTGCTCCTGGGGTATCGGCGAGGACCATTCGCAACCGTCTCCATGAAGCTGGGCTACGGTCCCGCACACCGTTAGGCCGTCTTCCGCTCACGCCCCAACATCGTGCAGCCCGCCTCCAGTGGTGTCGCGACAGGCGTGAATGGAGGGACGAATAGAGACGTGTCGCCTTCAGCGATGAGAGTCGCTTCTGCCTTGGTGCCAGTGATGGTCGTATGCGTGTTTGGCGCCGTGCAGGTGAGCGCCACAATCAGGACTGCATACGACCGAGGCACACAGGGCCAACACCCGGCATCATGGTGTGGGGAGCGATCTCCTACACTGGCCGTACACCACTGGTGATCGTCGAGGGGACACTGAATAGTGCACGGTACATCCAAACCGTCATCGAACCCATCGTTCTACCATTCCTAGACCGGCAAGGGAACTTGCTGTTCCAACAGGACAATGCACGTCCGCATGTATCCCGTGCCACCCAACGTGCTCTAGAAGGTGTAAGTCAACTACCCTGGCCAGCAAGATCTCCGGATCTATCCCCCATTGAGCATGTTTGGGACTGGATGAAGCGTCGTCTCACGCGGTCTGCACGTCCAGCACGAACGCTGGTCCAACTGAGGCGCCAGGTGGAAATGGCATGGCAAGCCGTTCCACAGGACTACATCCAGCATCTCTACGATCGTCTCCATGGGGGAATAGCAGCCTGCTTTGCTGCGAAAGGTGGATATACACTGTACTAGTGCCGACATTGTGCATGCTCTGTTGCCTGTGTCTATGTGCCTGTGGTTCTGTCAGAGTGATCATGTGATGTATCTGACCCCAGGAATGTGTCAATAAAGTTTCCCCTTCCTGGGACAATGAATTCACGGTGTTCTTATTTCAATTTCCAGGAGTGTATATCATATGCATAGTTGTTATCCGATAATGCGCACCACGGAACATTTTTCCAGTGCGGAAAACGTGACAGGGAATGGAAGAGGGGTTGACCAAGATAATGGTAAACAGGGAACGTTAGCGCTAAGTGAGAACGTGATAGGCCGAGTGGGAAGAACCTCTAATGAAATTTTCGATTTTAAGCATTTTATCTCTGTACGAAAATTTCAACATTACAAAAGCGAGGGAAATGTTTTACACTCTGAAACCTTTATTGGTCAATTTGATTTATCATTACCTCCTCTCTGGCCTCTGATGTACAAACTGGACTTCGTATGTTCACATATCGAGGAAACAACGACCGAATGCATGCGAAACATTGCGAAAACGTGCACGTTATACGAAGGTTTTCGTGACTCATTTTTAAACAAGTACTGGTCCAAGGAGACACAGGCAGGATCAAACAGGAAATAATGATGAGTAGGGACTTGAAGAGTTCAGGGTTCCGTAGTCCGGTGAAGTTTTTCGAAAACTTGACCAAGAAGAATAAGTATCAGGACGACCCATGCACACCGGCTGAGATTATAAGATTGTGTTACATGAAGTTGCCGATTTCCTACCAGCAAACGCTCGTCGGCTGATGTGGAAGAGATGTAGAAGGGTTAAAAGGTATCCTAAGAGAGATGGAGTTCGCTTTCAACGAGCAGCAGGCGCGGAAAACGTAGGCAACGAGACGTGCAAGGTGAAAGAAGGGAGAACAACGGAGGCAGTAATAGAGGTCATAATTGGCAAAACGATGTAAATCGTCCGCCTCGTCAAAACACGGTCCAGAGAGATCGTAGTGGAAATAATGGACAGTGGAGGAACTATGGCAGAGAATACAGGCAACAAAATGACCGGAGATGGGAGCCACAAAATAATGGAGCATCATGGGGTGACAATAGAGAAACTCGTCAACGGTCGGACGAAGGATGGGGTGGAACGAATAACAACAGGAATCGGGAACAATCAGCAAAATTAGACCACCCATCCCTGGAAAAGTACGGCAAAATAACGTCGAATAAGGAGGAAGAATTAAAGTGTGTTGGTATGGCGACAGTAAAGTATATTGTATATAGTCAGCAATTAACTGAAGTATGACACTGAAGGGATCTGTATATTTATCAAATTTTCTATAATATTATCATGTTAAAAAATGGCTCTGAGTACTATGGGACTTAACATCTATGGTCATCAGTCCCCTAGAACTTAGAACTACTTAAACCTAACTAACTTAAGGACATCACACAACACCCAGTCATCACGAGGCAAAGAAAATCCCTGACCCCGCCGGGAATCTAACCCGGGAACGCGGGCGCGGGAAGCGAGAACGCTACCCCACGACCACGAGCTGCGGCCTATTATCATGTTAAAAGAGGTACTACTGTACATAAAAGGGCAGGATGTCGTGGGTAAGAAAATTAGGGTATGTTTCTTAGTAGATTATAACTAGGTGCACAGCAAGCTGAGTGTACAATTTTAGAAGGTGTTTATAGTTTAAGATATGCTATCTGACCATGAAGAAGTAAAGTGAAATTGAGAAACGTGTGGTACTGCAAAAATGTTGTAAAGACGTGTGAATAGATAAAAATTGTCGACCAATCGATTTGGAACATATTAGGAGAGAACGTCAGTAAAAAAAAAGTTTAATTTGTTGTAATAATACGCCATTTCAGAGAACAGACACGGCTGTATCTGTATAGAACTTTTACATAGGTTCGCAAACATTTATTTTTTGTTTGCTGTAAATTTGAGAACATGTTGAAGTGTGTGTGTCACTGATGTTATCTAAGCAGCGCCTTTTATCATAGTTTTTCGCTGTTGTTTGAGGCCCTGTGTAAATGTAAACGTTGTATACATTTTTCAGTGGAATATAAATTTTAGTTCATAAATATTTTTCTCTCTATATCAGCTCGTCAAACATTTACTCGTATATCATTGGGATGATAGGCTACTTTATTATTCCGAAATAAATTTAGTTTCGCACGTAACTAACAAGCTGTCTGAACTCTTTAGTTTGTCAATTACTCTCACAGAAGGTTACATGTGCAAGTGCAAACAAGTACTTGATATTCATACTATTAACCATGTGTTCTAGAAACGCAATTAAAAGATAAATTAAGTTTGCATTTCAATGAAAGCAAATGTGCTTCAGCGTTAATGAAAAGTGGGGACATGGATCCCTCACTGCACTATAGTTTTATTATCTGCTGAGATCATTTTTATTGGACACCACGACTGTATTGACAGCTGAAATCGTAGGTTGCACCGTGGTGAACACTACCCGCACATACAAATCATGAGATGAGATACTTTCACATGTAGCTGAATATGCCCTGCTATGAACTTTGCCGGTAAATCTGTGTGCTGCACCAGAACACGACGTAAGAAACAGAGTGCTACAGATTTTCAAGTCCGATGACTCCTCATGGGGAGACTGAGTTATTAAACAGTTCCAGTGTTGTTGTGGTGGTACAGCGACCACTTAGAGACAAATTCCTATGTCGGCTGTTGTTTCACCGGGGCCGTCGTCAACTAAAAATAACCTTTGTGTAAAGGCGTCTAGACACACACGACTTTCAGCTTCTGGCGAGTATACCCGCCGCGGTTTAAAAATTTTTACTTCCATTTTTACTGTTATTAATTAAAAAATAACATAGAATATTGCGGACAATAAGGTATTTTGATGGTTTCGTTTATTCATATGTCGAAACAAGAAAAGGACAGGAGTTTTTGGTGTGACGGGTAGGGATCTACGATGCGTGGAGCTATAATTTTCCAAGAGGAATAACCTTGAGTATATCACAGTAAGAAGGTCAGAATAGCTGTAAAGCAGAGGAACGCTGATATCCAAAAAATGTTTTCAACATTGAGGCTGTGGTCAACATATGCCTTGGATAGGCAATATTGGCCCTACGAGAAGTGTGCAGCTAATGTTGAGGACGAGCATGACTGCTTGTGTGAAAACAGTGC
Source organism: Schistocerca cancellata (assembly GCF_023864275.1). Lineage (NCBI taxonomy): Eukaryota > Metazoa > Arthropoda > Insecta > Orthoptera > Acrididae > Schistocerca > Schistocerca cancellata. The sequence continues at coordinate 438,379,546 of NC_064627.1, forward strand.
AAAAATTTTTTCGAATCTCTTTAACTGAGATTTTCAGCAGTTATAACGAATTTTTCTTGGAAAAATAAATCAATCCATATAAAAATGTATGTGTGTGTTTTGTGTGTGTGTGTGTGTGTGTGTGTGTGTGTGTGTGTTTGTTTTCCACATATCCTCCTAAATCACTGCACCTACCTAACATAGGTCAAGAAATATGATGTCATAAACACTGAGATCCGTAAAAAACTGCCACATCGTGAATGTCATTTAAATTTGTTACTTCTTTTCTACTATTCTATTCTTAACACATTTTACGGTATCCATATACGCCGCTGAATGGACCTATAAAATTAAATCATTCTATGACATATATCAAAAAACACGACGTCAGGAGCACTGAGAAGCATGAAAAACTGCAGCACCATACTTGACGTTTAAATTTATTATTCCTTTGCTACTAATTCCATCAGCAACAAATTTCGCAGACAGAGTCCATATACGCTTTTGAATGTACCTATCGATGTACATCTTTGTATGACACGCATATTAAGAGGTAAGGTGTCATAAAAACTGAGATGCTTGAAAAATCGACGCGTCGTGCAAGGAAGTTTTAATACATTTATGCTTTACTAATAAGACACTTGTGGACTCAAGTCATATTTAGAATATCCCTGATACCTAGAAGCACATTTGACAGGTTTCAACAGCGAAGTGCAAGCTGCTGCTGGTGAAAACAGTCGTCTACAGAATATGAAGAGGCGTCGACATAGGGACGTAAGAAAACTGCACTGTAGACACACGAAGCAGTTGCACCCAGCGTACAGAAAGTGTCCGGCATCATGTTTCTTAATCTGCGTACTGTACTTATACATTTGTGCATTATGCTAGTTTCTTTGTACGACTGTTTCATAGTGTAAAAGGTATTTTCATGAATACATTGAAATGAAATTTTTCAGTAACTCAGAACAAACAATTCGTTTTATGTTTTCTTTTCTAACAGAACATTAGCAAAATGAATACCCAGGTAATGCCGGGTTTGTCAGCTAGTAGTAATTACATTATTTCATTAAGTTTTCACTCTTAACTCAAAATTTGTACCGTAAAGAGCAGTTTTTTCCTCTTAATACACTTTTTCATATTTAAAACCAGGTTTCTCAGTTCATGTAACCCTTTCAAACTTTGTTGCCATCATGCCCTACCCAGGCAGGCACAATGAGCACTCGGGTATTTTTCAGATTACATGTTACTTAGGCGCTTTCCTTTTGTACAACGAGAATGAAATAAATCAAGCAGATAAGAAGATAGTTTGACTATGCACCCTGTGATTTTGGAATTCCTGGGTGAACTGCAACTTAACAAAAAAAAGAAGTTGAAAACTTCAAGGTGGCTGCCACCCATGCCTTCCTCCTGTAAATATTTTGAGTCTGCACTACACATCTTTCTCGCTTCTGAATGTTGCACTTCTTTTTCAATTCAGTTTTATCATTCTTCGAGTCATTTCTGAGGCTTGATAATTTAGTATACTTTTGATTTGTGAAATTTTCACTTAAGTGTAACAATTTTTGTGTTGCTCTTAGATCTCTGTTCTGGTTGTTTCTTCTAAACATTGTCGTTTGGTCTTATTCTCTTGGGTGTATATGGTAGTGACTCACACCATTAAACAACTCGTAAAATATTGAAACTCGAACCCTCTTCACCTTGACTGATACATCAGTTCCCATGCGGTTACTTAGTAGTATACCATAGTTATGATTACACGCATTTTTCGATCAGAAAAATTTATTTCTGATGCCAGAAAAAATCCTGCTATAATCATGCCCACACAAGAAATTTTCACATATTTTAGTGTGTAGCTGGCTTCTAGGATCGACTACTTTGATTACAACTTCCTTGCTGCCAAGAAGTGACCCCACATCATTTACCGTGGCAAACGGACTCAAACGTCAAGTTATTCGCGTCAAAATGCATTAAATTACGTAATCTGAGAAATTTATAGAATAATAACTAAAAGCAAATATGGCCCTTATCCACAACACCTTATTATAATTCATAGATTATAATGTAACTCGGACATTCTACAGATATGCCTGTCGCAAGCCCGAATGAGAAACGCGGAGTGAGGGGGACTAATAACTTTGGTTCACCTGGCCCGGGTGCTCGTACCTCGTGAGGTCCCTTTGCGAGGTTACGGCGAAGACTTCAGCGGCAGCAAAGGCCCAGCCAGAGACCGTTGCAACGCCGCCGTTCTCCTCTTTTGCCAAAAAGTAAAAGAGACGGAGAAGTAACCAAATTTTTATGGCCCTCAACGGTCGTGGAGGCGGAGGGGTCATGCGAGACGGACTGGCAGCGAAGACACAGCTCAGTGGCATTTCGAGGCTGCGACAGTCCTTTGCAGCTCTGGTACTGGAAACTGCACGCCTCATTTCATTTGAACCGCAGAGTGTCGTCCCGAGATGAGATCATACAGTGTTGGTCGCACTTCAAATGGTTCAAATGGCTCTGAGCACTATGGGACTTAGCATCTATGGTCATCAGTCCCCTAGAACTTAGAACTGCTTAAACCTAACTAACCTAAGGACAGCACACAACACCCAGTCATCACGAGGCAGAGAAAATCCCTGACCCCGCCGGGAATCGAACCCGGGAATCCGGGCGTGGGGTGGTCACACTTCCTTGCTGGCTGTGATACACCGCACATGATCCTTCTGAATGACGAAGTTCACGGTAATGGAACCGGTGCTTTTCGGCTTTATCAAGATCGTTCTCCACAACGTACGACTACATCCCATACCATTTTAGCCACAATTACACAATGGCATCAAGAAAGGATACCTTCACTGGCAGCAGGCGTGACAGTGGTGCTCCAAGGAGACGCTGTAGACCCGAACTGGAAGAGGTCGTACTGCATCATGTCGAAGAGAAACCGTCAACGAGTAAACGAGCTAGTTCTTTGGTTATTAATGAGCGGAACTATAAAACAAGAGACGCGGAACTGTTTAACAAGTGATGTACTGGGTCACGACAAATCAATTACTTGTACAAGAGGTCGCGGTACATTTTTTCAAATGGTTGTAGCCCGGAAATGATACGTTGCCGTACTTGGCTTCAAATTCAGAATATTATCTGCTTACTTCTCTCTACAAGTTTTAGAAGTTTGTAACAGTAATTTCCAAACACCTGTGTGGCATTAACTGGTGACCGTCCAGCGTAATACTGAGTTCTATCTTGATGGTTCCATCTGTAATGGCAATTTGTGTTCATCTCGTGAAACATTTACATATGAATAAAGGCCACTTCTATATACACGGCTTCCGCGTCTCTTGATAAAACGAGGCTCCATTGCAATTGGGTTTTATTTTTGTCATAAAGGACTTAATAGCCATATTTTTGCGGAGAATGAGATGCAATGACCTATCCGATATCTGTAATTCCGCGACCGAGAGTAAGGAAGATTTTAGTTCCAGTAGCACCATAGTTAATAGGGATAAAGCTGGAGATCAGTGAGCAGACGGTGACGAGGGTGGGGACGGGGAGTGAGAGTAAAAGCAAGCCGTTGCCTTGTTTATGAAGCCATCTTGACATTGGCTCCATCTTTCTCAGAAGACCCGCGAATGCACGGTGGACGAAACTACAGTAGCCAGATGGGGCTACACGTCACTTTCTCTTATCCAATGTGACGCTCAGCTCTTTTCACAGAGATTTGTTTGTAACATCTCCTGATTACTAGACAGTTACCCTCTTTAATTTTATGAAATATAAGCCCTCTACAGTAAAATAGAGGAAAAGAACGTGCAGGTAAAGAAGGAAAGCAGAAGAAAGTTTCCTGTCCCGATTACTGTCAAGTCTTTGGAGAAGGAACCCATGTTCGGATAGGAACAAGGGTAGGTAAGGCCTTCGCCTGTGATATTTTCGAATGTATCAGCCCAGTATTTGCCTACAGAAACCTAAGTCTGAATGCTAAAAAGCCACAATGCACCGCCTTGTGTGGTGATAATGTGGAACTAAAATACTGCGGGGGGCGTTTGAAAAGTCCGTGCGAAGTCCGAGAGATGGCACCACCAGCGAGTATCAAGGTCATGTTTAGTTAGTAGCATCTTTGGAAAGAACGCACATCAAGTTTCAGTCATATTTATTTATTTTTGTTTGGTATTCGCGTGAATCAAGGAAGCCGACTGATTGTCTAAAAATGGACGAAAAGGACTTTCATGTGGTCATAAACATTACTTTATGAAAGCCAAAACTCCTCGGGAGACTAAAGAGAAGCTTGATAAACACAACAGTGACTCTGCACCTTCGATTAGAACAGTTCATAAGTGATTTCAAAATTTTCGGAGTGGCCATATGGGTACAAGTGATGCTGAGCGTTCAGAACGCCCTGTGCAGGTTACAACTCCAGAAATCATTGATAAAATCCATTGTATGGTGATGGACGACAGTGCTGGTGCTGTGGGCATCTCGAATGAACGGGTACACAATATTTTGCATAAGCATTTGGACATGAGAAACCTATCCTCAAGATGGGTTCCGCGATTACACACGCTTCACCAAAAACGGAATCGTGTGAAGTGTTGCAAGTATGGTTCGCAGCTGTTCAGGAAGAATCCGCGGGACTAAGCGTCGTTTCTTCACTGTGGATAAAACTTGAACACATTACTATACTCCTAAGAACAAACAACAATCTCAACAATGGGTTACCAAGGGAGTCCTCATCGACTATCTGGAAAAGGTTAAAACTATTATATGTGAAATTATTCATCGTTATTGGACCGTTTGAAAACCGAGCTGCAAGAAAAACGACGGCGATTGGACCGCAAAAGGTCCTTTCCCATCACGACAATTCACCAGCACACACGTCAGCAGTTTTGGTCGCCCCCCCCCCCCCCCCCCCCCCTGTTCTCCAGACTTGGCTACCTCGGACTACTGTTTGTTCCCAAATTTGAAGTAATGGCTGGCGGCACAAAGATTTTATTCAAAGTAGGAGGTGATTGCAGCCACTAATAGCTGTTTTGCAGACTTGGACAATTCCTATAATTTGGAAGGGATCAACAACTTAGAACAGCATTGGACGAAGTGTATGAATCTAAAAGGAGATTACATCGAAAAATAAAAAAGGTTTTCCCCAAACACGTAAGTAGTTTTCATTTTTTCACGGACTTCTCAAACGCCCCTCGTATATTCTGCTTTGTTAATGAACCAATGTTAAATTAGTTATGAGAATATTTGTTTCCACGCCTTTCTGGGCAACTGATTCATTTTTACCGTTATTATACATTCAAATTCATATTATATTTTTTCGTTATGTGTACCTACATCTGAGGATATGATTAAATCATCGCGAAACCTATTGTGTGTATTGTCCTGTAATAAAGGAACTATTAACAGCTACTGCGGCTACCAAAAGTGTTTTTGAAGATTTTGTTATTTCTGTGAAAAATACTTCTAAAATATTTTTGTTCTTACTTGTGTATAAGATTATAGATAATACGCTGTCATTTAATAAATTAAATATCAGTGGACTCAAACACTGTAATAATTAAATCCCCATACATTTCTGGTTCCTTCTTTCCATATCATTTGCTAACCATACCCGAATATTTCTCACTATTCCTTTGACCAGTCAGCTTCTTCCTTAATTCCTTTTGTATTGCTGCCAAACATTTTTAGTAGTCATCAATGTTAACATTAGACAAGAACGTAACGACGTAATGGCTGTATATCATAAGAAAGTAATTTCTTAATTTACTTGTACCTATTACTACAGGGTTGAGCAAATAAAAGTGGCCCAGACGAGTGGATACTACTGTAAATGTATGTATTCATATAGCCGCACCCCAACAGGACAGAGCAACTGCCCATAGAGCCGGCCGAACGTTGGAGCACGTTTACACAATGTTCACCCCTGACGGAGTTGTCAGCAGAGGTCAGGTTGGCTTAGACCCTAGTTGGCCACCCAGATCACCTGATCTGTCAGTGTGTCATTACTTTGTGTGAGGATCCCTCAAGTGTGAGGTGTATAGCAACAACTCTTACAGTCTTCAAGAACTGCAGCAGACCACTTCTTCTACCTCTCATGCGTAGAATAAGCGCACTGTCTTCAGCCTTCCTTCAGCAACAGTTTTGTGCAGGCATTTATCATATGAAACGAATAGGTACAACTGCTTTTCATTATCTGCCTCAAGCACCACTGGTGAAAGACATGCAGCTTCTGTGGTATTTTCCTGACATTTTTCAGTTCTCTCGTTCAAATATGGCGATCGGTAGGATGACAGAGCTGTACAGCCAAATCTTTCTGCGCTTACTTATATAGTCTAATTGCTACATTGACTGCATCGGTCGTAAGACTGCTGAAGCTTTCCAAACTCGGGTGCTGATGTCTGCATCTGCTCCAAGAAGTGGATATCGGTCAACATGTTGTAGTACCTTCTGTCACACTATAATTTTAGTATTTACAAAAAAATGTGTTCAAATGTGTGTGAAATCTTGTGGGACTTAACTGCTAAGGTCATCAGTCCCTAAGCTTACACACTACTTAACCTAAATTATCCTAAGGACAATCACACACACCCTTGCCCGAGGGAGGATTGGAACCTCCGCCGGCACCAGCCGCACAGTCCATGACTGCAACCCCCCAGACCGCTCGACTAATCCCGCGCGGCTTAGTTGCTACATTTTAGCTTTTTATGCACTTTGTGTTTCCCCTATTGCCATTTATTTCTAACTCTACTCAACAGATCGTGCCATCTAGCCTGATGGTCATTAGTTGTAAATTTTTTAGTATTTCTTCCACACGAACGACGTCATCGGAAAAATATAGATCCGTAAGCCTAGACAGCTTATTCCAGCGTACACCCGTGTTTGGGTTGTCCATAGCTTTTCTCATTGTTCAATACATGACTCATATAAAAAATGGTGACAAAATGCATCCTTGTCTGTCCCCTGTCAGAATGCAAAAGAAGGGGTCTGCCCATCTTTTGTTCTTACACAGTAACTCGAGTCTAGATAAAGGTTTCTGAAAATATCAATGAGATGGTACGGAGGCTTACAGTATCAAACGATCTTTCTCGCCGTGTACTGTCATGACCTTTTCTAAAATCAACGGAGTTTAGATGCAGCAGATATTTTAATTCTATACATTGTTCTGTCATATTTTACAAACCAAATGTTTGTTCAGAGTAGGCCCTGCCACTTCAAAAGGCGGTCTGGTCTTCTCGTAGAATCTTCCTCTACTTCTTCTACTACTGCAGCAATTATGATCATTATCATTATGCAGGGGAGAATGTTATACCTAAAGGATATTTTACCAAAGACCCAATGATGATTTTGGTCGGTACTTCAGTCCAGCGACATTTAGGAATCGCGTGCAGGAATGAGCACTGGGGGGTACCATAAGCAGCTTCTGCCATTTTTTACTGTCTGTGTTGTTGGTAGGCATGAGGTCATGTTTTGTACAGCATTTGTAAAGATATCGCGTTCTCCACATTTAAGTGCAACATAATATATTATAGGTATTTGTAAAATATTATTAACTCTTCAGATACAGAATTTCATGGAAACTAAAATGCTGTATATTTTAGAACTATTTAAATAACATGTGGACAGTTATGCCATATTTCGTCACTCATGCACCATTTGTACCTCGAAACAGCAGAAGGTTTTTTATGCTGGAGCATGTGGTATTTGCAAATGAACCGAGTTTCATTAATGTCTCAATTATTTCATGTGCTTTGGAAATGGTAAATGGTTTCAGTTTCCAACAGCTTCTACTGTATTTCAAAGTGTGTTTATAATTAGTTTTTGATAACAATTCCGCTTAATTTGATTTCAGCTACTGAATTTTGTCGCATAGTAAAGATAGATGATTAAATACGCTACTAACAAAATTTTCTCGCTTTCAACAATCTTAGACTTCAATAGAATTCTCGTTTCTAGATACATGATCGTGCTGTAACTTGGAATATGTTTACACACTTGGGAAACCTAAATCTCGGTGAGTATTCTTTGTAAGTTCAGAAAAAGACTGCAGCGCACAGAACGTGAATGACGTCACTTAAAAATGGAAAAAGGTTACATTTCTATTACAGGACTGACTTGAGAGTCCCAAAAGTGAACCAAGGTGCATTCGACTTTCTCTGTTACCATTCACATATTATGTATATATGATGTTGACTCTCTTTAATTATCCGGTTAGATCTAGGAAAAAGCCTGGGGGCCATAATCTTACTAGCTGAAATGAATGCTTAAGTTTCTATGGGCATGGGCACACAATACACGGAATATATAGCTTGGTAGCCTAATGACTTTACATTCATTTAGCTTTTCATTCTTTTGTAGAATGTTGAAAATCTCACTCCTACCCATAAATAACATTAGCAGGGGAACAAATGAAAGCTGTACAACAAAAAGCTAGCAAACAATTGATACATTCATTTTACGGACTTCTAAATAGCAGCGAATTACTGAGTTAAATTTGTCTGCTTTTGCAGTTTAATTAGAAATTACTTGCGTATTTGTGTGTTTACAACGAATAGTTTCGCGTTTCAGTAACTATGCAGTGCATATTTACGATGCCTTTCTTGCTTTTGTAGTTTGTTTTCAATTTCGACAACCAATTGACCATCATAGAGTTCAATTAGAAACAACCTCTGTATGAGCAGCACCAGGCCAGCAGATCGCTTATAAACAGAAGCGAGTTACTCACTTAAATTTGCCTGATGGCTTTTGTTGTTGAGTGCCAAATTTCTCGCGCGTTTTTGTAGTCTGTGGTATGGATTGGGACTGTGAATGCTGTGTTCCAATGTCAGCATATAGTGTAAGACGTGTATATTTCTATTGTTTATTGTCAAACAACAATTTATGAAAGATGTTTATATTTTATTAATAGGATTAAGTAGGAATAATTAATATTTGTCATGTTTGAAATTATTGTGGTAGTAGGGAATGTCTGCACCAAAGTATTGTTGACAAGAGAGACCGCAAATTGATATCATTTTAAAAAGGGCGGGAGGGACCGCGTATGGATACATTTTAAGAAAAGAGCGGGAAAGACCATGCATTGATACATTTTGTAATGGTAGCAGGGATTGTCTGCACCAGAAAGCATTGTTGGCAGGAGAAACGGCACTTTAGCGTTCGTAGGAAGTCAGTAGTAAGCGAGAAGTGAAGCGAGTCGGTAGCAGGTCTGAAGCGAGAGGTTGAGACGAGCTGTGTGCCTGCCAGCCACTAGCTATGATTTACAAGAGATTATAAACGGATGTACAGAGATATCAGCTAACTATTATAATAAGAGGAACTAATATTATTGAATTAATTTTTTGAGAAACTCAAGACTACTGAAGGTATGTTTGCGCATTGCTAGTTGTAAGATTATTGTAAAAAGTAAGTCCCATTTGAACGTTTGTAAAATCATTTCATTCAGAATATAATTGACTTTTGCCCCCAATATTGCATTTCTCATTAAAATCAATCCTAAAAACCATCAACGTAAAACTCTGCAAAATTTTATTGTTGTCAAGAAAAAGTTTAACTATGAATTACGTAATTTCAGTCAAATTAATTATAGAATAACGTCAGCTTTGCTATTAAAGAATAACGTCAGCTTTGGTAATGAATACAGCCACTTACTATGAAAACCCACCAGCAGCTAATAGAGTATAGTAAAATTGAGCAAGTATATTCATTTCGCAGTTCGATGTAGCAGTCAGATGGCGATCCAGTAACAGTAAAAAAGGTAAGGAACAGTTTTGGGTTATTGCAGATAACGACTGAGGGCCACGACGACGACACATTCTACGTTTCGTCGAAATAATCAGAAAATCACTTTTAATAAGCAGCAATTAAATTTGTACCAGAAGATAGAGAAAGAGAATAAATTTCAAAGGGAAGATTTCATTTGTTGTTATTAAGCCAGGAATAGAAATCCTAAGAAAAGGTGACATAGTTTGTTGTAAAAGGGAAGGTTATCAATAACACAAGAGGTAAAGAGCAGACTGGAAGGTTTCAATAGCATATACCACGCAATTGTTAACCCATTGCATTAAAAGGGGATAGATCTGAAGCTAAAAACTACTGTCCAATCTCACTTCTGACAGCTTTATCCAAAATTCTTAAAAAAGTAATGTGTTCAAGAGTAGCATCACATATTTGTAAAAATGAAGTACTAACAAAATGTCAGTCTGGTTTTCAGGAACACTTTTCAACAGAAAATGCTATATATGCTTTCACTGATGAAATATTAAATGCATTGAATAACCGAACATCACACATTGGGATATTTTGTGATCTCTCAAAGGCTTTTGATTGTGTGAATCATGAAATTCTTCTAGATGAGCGTAAGTATTGTGGTATGAATGGGACAGTGCACAAATGGTTTAATTCATACTTTACTGGAAGAATGCAGAAGGTTGAAATTAACAGCACAGATTGTCTGCAAAACCCAGTAGAGTCCTCTAACTGGGGAGGTATCAAGAATGCTGTACCACAGGTTTCAGTCTTGGGTCCCTTATTGTTCTCAATGTACATTAACGACTTGCCACTCTATACTCATGAAGATGCAAAGCTTTTTCTTTTTGCTGATGATACAAATATAGTAATCACACCCAACAAACAAGAATCAGCTGAGGAAATTGCAAATAATGTCTTTCATAAAATTATTATGTGGTTCTCTGGAAATGGACTCTCACTAAATTTTGAGAAAACACAGTTTATACAATTCTGCACGGTAAGTGGCAAAACAACATTGATAAATGTAGACTATGAACAGAAGTCTATTGCTAAGGAAGAATACTCAAAAATACTGGGTGTTTGCATTGATGAGAAATTGAGTTGGAGAAAACACATCGATCATCTGCAGAAACGGTTAGGTTCAGCTACTTATGCTATTTAGGTTATTGCAAATTTTGGTGCTAAACGTATCAGTAAATTAGCCTACTATGACTATTTTCATTCACTGCTTTCATATGGCATCATATTTTGTGGCAATTCCTCACTAAGAGAAAAAGCGCTCATTGCACAAACGCATGTAATCACTGACTAATCAGCTAAGAGAGCGGACTACTATACTGTAAATTATCGGAGCAGTGTTGGGAAAGAAACAGAGCTCCAAGAACCAGTAGAAAACACTGAAGTTCAATTAGTTATAGTCGTAAGTACTGAGGGGTTGCTTATGTCGGAGATAAGTTCAGCCGAAAATTTTACAAAGGACTTATGGGAGTTCAGGATGGATCTGTTGAGTACAGTTGGTGGCGGCGTCTTTGTTGCTGTTAGAAGTAGTTTATGTTGTGGTGAAACAAGTGCCTAATTCCTGTGTGGCAGTATAGGTAGATGTTATACGTGACATTAGGAATAAATGAACAAAAGGTTCCTTTTACTGATTCCCTGGCTCTGATGGTACAGTTGCTGAAAGTTCCAAAGGAGATTTGGTTGTCATCTCGAATAGGTACTGCGGAGTCAAGTGATTCAGTCGTTAGGACTCGCATTCGGCAGGACGACGGTTCAAATCCATATCCAACCACCCATATTACGTTTTCCGTGATTTCTCTAAATCGCTTCCGGAACATTCCGGATAGGTTCCTTTGAAAAGGGCAAGCCCAATCTCCTTCCCCATCCTTCCGTAATCCAACCTTATTCTCATGTCTAAAGACCACACTGTTCTTGAGACAAACTATAACCTTCGTTCCTTCCTTCAAACGCGTACCCCACTCATACGAGTATAGTTGGTGTTGACTTCAATATACCCTCGGTATGTTGGCAAAAATACATATTTAGAGGCTGGCCGAAGTGGCCGTGCGGTTAAAGGCGCTGCAGTCTGGAACCGCAAGGCCGCTACGGTCGCAGGTTCGAATCCTGCCTCGGGCATGGATGTTTGTGATGTCCTTAGGTTAGTTAGGTTTAACTAGTTCTAAGTTCTAGGGGACTAATGACCTCAGCAGTTGAGTCCCATAGTGCTCAGAGCCATTTGAACATATTTAGAGTCGGTGGCAAACATAAAACATCGACTGAAATTATACTGAACGCTTTTTCTAGAAAATATATTGAGCAATTAATTCAGTCCATTTGAAAAGTAAATGATTACGAAAACGTACTCAACGTCATAGCAACAAATAATCTTGAGCAAATAGGTAGTATAATGACAGATACAGAGATTAGTGACCACAGGGTCGTTGTAGCGACACAGAATACCGTATTACCCACATCCACAAAAACAGACGGAGAATTTGTTTAAAAAAGCAGACTAAAGCCACTTGATGCCTTCCAAAAAGACAATGACGGAGAATTTGTTTAAAAAAGCAGACTAAAGCCACTTGATGCCTTCCAAAGAGATAATTTCCGCTCCTTTCAAACTAACAGTCTAAGTGTACACCAGATGTGGCTTAAATTCAAAGAGATGGTATCGACGGAAATTAACAGTTTTGTAGCAGGAGACTGAACACGTCCCCCGTGCTACACGAAACAGCTGAGAACAGTGTTTCCAAATCAAGGAAGGAATTACGTCAGACTTAACTCAAAATTCCAAAACTGGCGATGTTTTACAAAAGTTCGAAATTTAGCGTGGATTTCAATCGGAGATGTTTTTAATTATTTCGACGAAGAAAATTTGTCTCGAAATGTGAAGGAAAATCCAAAGAGATTTTGGTCGTATGTGAAGTACACCAGCTGCAAGAGACAATCAACACCCTCTCTGCGTGATAATAACGGTAATTTCAGCGAATACACTGCCACTAACGCGGAGCTACAAAACAAAGTTTTCCGAAATTCCTTCACGAAGAAATACGAAGTAAACATTCCAGAGTTTAGAATCAAGAAAGAAGATATCCCCAGTGTGGTAGCCGGTCGTTGTGACAGAGCGGTTCTAGGCGCTTCAGTCCGGAACCGCGCTGCTGCTACGGTCTCAGGTTCGAATCCTGCCTCGGGCTTGGATGTGTGTGGTGTCCTTAGGTTAGTTAGGTTTAAGTAGTTCTAAGTCTAGGGGACTGATGACCTCAGATGTTAAGTCCCATAGTGCTTAGAGCCATTTGAACCCAGTGTAGTGATGCAGTTTAAAACACGACTGAGAGGCAAGTTATTAGGTCCAGATTGTATACTAATTAGGTACCCTTCAAAGCACGCTGACTCAGTAGCTCCCAAGTTAACAATCTTATACAACCTCTCGCTCGACGAAAAATCCGTACCTAAAGATGGGAAAGTAGCACAGGTAACTCCAATAAACGAGGTAGGATATAGAAGTAATCTGCTGAATTTAGAGGCTCATACCACTGACGTCGATTTACAGTTGGATTTTGGAATATATATTGGGTTCTAAAATTATTGAATTACCTCGAAGAAAAAGATCTTTTGATACATAGACTGCACAGATTTAGAAAATGTCATTCTTGTAATACGAAATAGATCTCAATTCACACTATGTAGTGTTTTCTGTCGGCAAGTGACCTCAGGTTAATTCCATATTTCTAGATCTCCAGAAAGCGTGTAACATGGTTCGTCACAAGCGATTTCCAATGAAATTCTGTGTCTGTGGAGAATCGTCTGACTCGTACGACTGGATTCGTGGTCTATTGTCAGATAGGCCACACTTCGTAGTAGCTGACGGCAGGTCATCGAGTAAAACGGAAATGGTACATACCATTCCCCAAGGAGAGATTATAGGGCCTCTGCTATTCCTAATCTATATTAACCATTTAGGAGACAATCTGATCAGCCCTTTTAGGCTCTTTATAGATGACGCTGTCATTTAGCGTCTAATAACGTCATCAGAATATCAAAATCAATTCCAAAATGGCTCACAGAAGATGTTTGATTGGTGTGACTGCAAATAACCAAAAGCGTGAGGTGATGCAAGTAAGAACTAGTGTATTCGTTACACGATAATTCACACAGACGTCAAGGCTGCCAATTCAACTGAATACCTATGTATTACAATTACGAACAACTTACTCTGGAACGATAGAATGGATAAGGCTGTGGGGAAGGCGAATCAAAGACTGCATTTTATTGGTAGAACACCAGTAAGATGCCACAGGTCTACATAAGAGGCTGCCTCGTCTGGAATACTACGAGTACTGCATGGTATAGGATCCTTACCAGACAGTATTTAAGGAGAACATCGAAAGAAGCTCGTTTTATGTTATCGCTAAATAGTGGAGAGAGTGTTATGGATATGATACGCGAATTGGGGTGGAGATTTTCGTTAGAGCGAGAACTTTTCCAGAAATTTGAATCTTTCTCCTTCGAATTCGAAAATATTCTTTTGACGTCCATCTACATAGGATCATCGTAATATAATAAGAGAAATCAGAGCTCACACGGGAAGTTTTAAGTGTTTGTTTCTCCCGCGCCCTGTTCGGGAGAACGGGAGAGAAATAGTCTGAAGGCAGTTGGATGAACCTTCTGCCAGCCATTTAAGTGTGATTGCAGAGCAGTCATGTAGATGTAGCAGCAGACCTTTCCTGCGTTGTAATGAAAATCTGGATTACCACAAACTATATGTATATGTATATGTTGTCGAAGCACCTGTGTGATTATTTCTGTTTTCATTTTCATATTTGGACAAGTGTGAATCGCAGTAGTACGCCTAGATATTATTAAGTAAGACAGGTCGTTGATGATGTCCAAAGCAGGAGTTATGGGTAGGAGAAATGGAGTACATCAGTCCTTCCTTAAGGTTACTAAACAAAACAACAACGTAAAAAATAAACCAGTACTACAGTTCAATTTGGTTCCTTTTTATAGAGATTAGAAACGATTCATTTCGTATTGGCAGGCGAAAAACTTTTTAAAGCTGTAAGTGAGAGGAGAGGGTACAGTTTATGGATTCGTCGGCTGTAAATTTGTAACACACAACCGGTGCCTCGTCAGTTACGGGTTAATGTTTGTCTGCGGCCTGCGGTCTGCGCTGTTTATTCCGAGAGTCAGCTAAGTTTCTACCGCAGTGCAGCTTTGCTGAGGTTTCGGCACCGGTATTTTAGCCCGTTTATTAATTCCTTACCAGCTCTCTCACTGATTCACGAATACGCTACTTCATTACTAAAACACTGTTATAGTTTCTGAGTTTCTTGAACTAGGTTCCCTCGGATTCGGAAGTTCTATTACAGTTCTTTCTGCACACATATCTCAGCGTCTGCTATCATGCTTCTATAAAACCACTAACTTTTTAACCGCGGCTTCACCCGGATAAGATTATAACACGTTCAATAAGTAAGGAAACATTTTTTCTCGGCTAGTTTCGGTTGAAAAAACGCTGAATTTTATTGTGGGGCATCGTGGAATATTCCCGCTTCGAACCCTATAGTTTCATGAAGCCTTCAAAATAGCGTCTGTAACGGAGGTACGTACCAAACAGAAAGCTATCATTGAGTTTCTTTTTGCGGAAAACCAGAGCATCTCAGATATTCATAGACACTTAAAAAATGTCCACACAGACCTGCCAGTGAACGAAAACACGGTGACCTGTTGGGGGAGACGTCAGTCATCATCGCAACAACGCCACGCAAACCGGTCCGATCTCACGCGTGTCGGCCGACAACACATAACTGTAACCCCTGCAGTATCGTGACGTGCAGACACTCTCATTCTAGGTGATCGGCGGATCACAATACAACGTCTCGCTGTTCAACTGGACGTCTCTGTCGCTTGAGTTGACACACTCGTCCACCAGTCGCATAATAGGAAACCATAAAGAGCAGCGGAGGACCGTCTGTGCTAAATTTCTTGCGCTTTACGAGACTGATAGTGACAGTTTTTGTCAAATATGTTAACAGGCAGTGAAACATGGGTTCATCACTTCTAACCACAGATAAAACGGCAATCCATGCGGCGC
Source organism: Schistocerca cancellata (assembly GCF_023864275.1). Lineage (NCBI taxonomy): Eukaryota > Metazoa > Arthropoda > Insecta > Orthoptera > Acrididae > Schistocerca > Schistocerca cancellata. The sequence continues at coordinate 438,395,336 of NC_064627.1, forward strand.
AGCACACCACCTATCCTCCGAAGGAAAAATTCAAGACGCTGTTATACAGGGTGTTACAAAAGGGTGCGGCCAAACTTTCAGGAAACATTCCTCACACACAAAGAAAGAAAATATGTTATGTGGACATGTGTCCGGAAACGCTTACTTTCCATGTTAGAGCTCATTTTATTACTTCTCTTCAAAGCACATTAATCATGGAATGGAAGCACAGCAACAGAACATACCAGCGTGACTTCAAACACTTTGTTACAGGAAATGTTCAAAATGTCCTCCGTCAGCGAGGATACATGCATCCACCCTCCGTCTCATGGAACTCCTGATGCGCTGATGCAGCCCTGGAGAATGGCTCCACCATACGAGCACGAAGAGTCTCTACATTTGGTACTGGGGTTGCGTAGACAAGAGCTTTCAAATGCCCCCATAAATGAAAGTCAAGAGGGTTGAGATCAGGAGAGCGTGGAGGCCATGGAATTGGTCCGCCTCTACCACTCCATCGGTCACCGAATCTGTTGCTGAGAAGCGTACGAACACTTCGACTGAAATGTGCAGGAGCTCCATCGTGCATGAACCACATGTTGTGTCGTACTTGTAAAGGCACATGTTCTAGTAGCGCAGGTAGAGTATCCCGTATGAAATCATGATAACGTGCTCCATAGACCGTAGGTGGAAGAACATGGGGCCCAATCAAGGCTTCACCAACAATGCCTGCCCAAACGTTCGCAGAAAATCTGTGTTGATTGCGTGATTGCACAATTGCGTGCGGATTCACGTCAGCCCACACATGTTGATTGTGAACATTTACAATTTGATCACGTTCGAATGAAGCCTCATCCGTAAAGAGAACATTTGCTTTGAAATGAGGATTGACACATTGTCGGATGAACCATTCGCAGAAGTGTACCCGTGGAGGCCAATCAGCTGCTGATAGTTCCTGCACACGCTGTACATGGTACGGAAACCACTGGTTCTCCCGTAGCACTCTCCATACAGTGACGTGGTCAACGTTACCTTGTACAGCAGCAACTTCTCTGACGCTGACATTAGGGTTATCGTCAACTGCACGAAGAATTGCCTCGTCCATTGCACGTGTCCTCGTCGTTCTAGGTCTTCCCCAGTCGCGAGTCATAGGCTGGAATGTTCCGCGGTCCCTAAGACGCCGATCAATTGCTTCGAACGTCTTCCTGTCCGGACACCTTCGTTCTGGAAATCTGTCACGATACAAACGTACCGCGCCACGGCTATTGCCCCGTGCTAATCCATACATCAAATGGGCATCTGCAAACTCCGCATTTGTAAACATTGCACTGACTGCAAAACCACGTTCGTGATGAACACTAACCTGTTGATGCTACGTACTGATGTGCTTGATGCTAGTACTATAGAGCAATGAGTAGCATGTCAACACAAGCACCGAAGTCAACATTACCTTCCTTCAAATGGGTCAACTGGCGGTGAATCGAGGAAGTACAGTACATACTGACGAAACTAAAATGAGCTCTCACATGGAAATTAAGCGTTTCCGGACACATGTCCACATAACATATTTTCTTTATTTGTGTGTGAGGAATGTTTCCTGAATGTTTGGCCGTACCTTTTTGTAACACCATGTAGTATTGGCGACGGTGATCTGGGACTCTGCAGGGGTTATTCTGTTTGATCTCCTCGCTTTTGATGCGACAGTCGATTCTGAACTGTACTATGCTACCCTGAGTAAACTGAAGAAACGACTTCTGATTGTTTGTCGCCATAAAATTGCAAATGGACTGAATCTTCTCCGTGACAAGAGAAGGTCTCACACAAGGTTGTGAGCCCGAGAGGAGCTCAGAAAATTTCATTCTTCTATCATCCACCTAGGTTTCTCACATTCCAAATGCGACGCGTTTATCACAGTGAAGGAAGCACTTCGCGGTAAGCACGGGAGGTTACTGATGCAGCGCGACGTTGTCTCCAACGTCGACCGTGCGGGCACACAGGCTCTCCCAGCAAGCTGGCGTAAGGCTGAAGCATTGAACAGAGATTGTGTTGAAAAATACGGTTTTTTGGCCAAAAGAGTGGGGAATAATATGGCTGGTTGGAGTCATGAATAAAACCTACTCGCTTTCAGAAATTATGTGCTGCATTACTTACTGAACGCCCCAAGCATATTGCACACGTATTTTGGGGATTCTGAGCACAGGGGAATCAAGTCTATTTCTGTTCATTTGGGATTTATTCCACGTTTAAGAACTATCTACGAAACTGCTTTCTGAGTGTAAAAGATTCATGCGTTTCATTGGCAGGACACTTAGCAGATGCAACAAGTCCACTAAAGAGGGAGCTTACGCTACACTCGTTCGTCCTCTGTTAGAATATTGCTGCGCGATGTGGGATCCTTACCAGGTGGGATTGACGGAGGACATCGAAAGGGTGCAAAAAAGGGCAGCTCGTTTTGTATTATCACGTAATAGGGGAGAGAGTGTGGCAGATATGATACGCGAGTTAGGATGGAAGTCATTAAAGCAAAGACGTTTTTCGTCGCGGAGAGATCTATTTACGAAATTTGAGTCACCAACTTTCTCTTCCGAATGCGAAAATATTTTGTTGAGCCCTACCTACATAGGTAGGAATGATCATCAAAATAAAATAAGAGAAATCAGAGCTCGAACACAAAGGTTTAGGTGTTCGTTTTTCCCGCGCGCTGTTCGGGAGTGGAATGGTAGAGAGATAGTATCATTGTGGTTCGATGAACCCTCTGCCAAGCACTTAAATGTGAATTGCAGAGTAATCATGTAGATGTAGATGTTCAGATATTGTAAATAACTGCTCTAGGACGGGCAACACTGTTGAGCAAGGAGGGAAGCAGTCTTTTGTGAAGTTCGCAAATGGATTATGTCCATTGTCACAGTTTACTTAGTTCGTTTCGTCGACGTGTGAACTTTTATTAAAGCTGACATTCTTATGAGTGATACATCTGAAGATATGAAAGACAACGCCTCCGAAAATCGGCGTTCTAGCTCAGGTAATTATAAATTTGAGAAGTGGGAATAACAAAACTGGGCTGTTTAGCTTAAATATATGGTAATAATATTTTTTGACACTTTCACAGTCATAGTGCGTTATATTAGTGCATTTTTCTTTCAATGTAGGGGATAATAGGACATCTGTTAAGACATGAGGGAATGACTTCCATGGTACTAGAGGGAGCTGTTGAGGACAAAAACTGTAGAGGACGGCTGAGACTGGAATACGTCAAGCAAATAATTGAGGACGTAGGTTGCAAGTTTTACTCTGAGATGAAGAGGTTAGTACAGGAGAGGAATTCGTGGATGGGCCGCATCAAACCATTCACAAGACTGATGACCAGAAATAAAATAGGAGAGATAGGAGAGGACACAGTTGCTGAGGAAGGTCGTACCCCTACTGTAGCTGACAATAATATTTGCCACCAAGATGGAGCAGAGAGCAGAGGAAGATGGCGTTCGCGACAATCTGGGGCCGGACTTTGTGGCCGAGCGGTTCTAGGCGCTTCAGTCCGGAACCACGCTGCTGCTGCGGTCGCAGGTTCGAATCCTGCCTCGGGCATGGATGTGTGTGATGTCCGTAGGTTAGTTAGGTTTAAGTAGTTTTAAGTCTAAGGGACCAATGACCTCAAATGTTAAGTCCCATAGCGCTCAGAGTCATTTGAACCATTTGATTTGACAGTCCGGGAACTGGAAGAAGAGTATCAGGCAACGGCAGCGGTACTGTGGTTGGGAGTATATTACAAGAAAGGGCGTAACTGTTCCAGCTAGAGGCCTTCCTGCAAACGCCCCTTGTTGCAGCTACAATGCCACAATGAACTTCGAGAAGAAGAAAGAAGAAACATATTCTATTCATTCTGTAACTTAGTGATCACCCTGAGAGTACTGCATGTTTGGACTGCTGAAATAAGGACTTGGAGGACACCGGTTTCATGGCAACAGGTTGATAGAGAAGTTCATCTGCAAGTGGCTGACACACTCCATCTTCCTTCTTCGAAGATGGCCAATTAAATGGGAAAAAAGTGCCACAAACTCATTAGACTATGCAGAAAAATAAGGTGGGTGTATTGTTTTGATTGTTAAGTGAAGTATCCAAAAAACAATTCTGGTGCATATCTGATCTCACCTAATATTTTGTCACAATCTGTATCTTAAGAAATAATATAAATCATACCAAATCACAGGAGCCCAAGAATAGACAGAAACTCTCAGGAATCTTATAAATCTTCCTGGTCAATCATCGAGCAAGAGCTCGTAGAACTAGCGAGGAAAAACAGTGCAGCAGACACCTATACACTGGAAAATGATTTGGAATAATCGTAATCGTTCCCAAGGAAGAAACCTACAAAACATAATGGATTTCAAAAAATGGTTCAAATGGCTCTGAGCACTATGGGACTTAACATCTGTGCTCATCAGTCCCCTAGAACTTAGAACCACTTAAATCTAACTAACCTAAGGACAGCACACACATCCATGCCCGAGTCAGGATTCGAACCTGCGACCGTAGCGGTCACGCGGTTCCAGACCGTAGCGCCTAGAACCGCACGGCCACACCGGCCGGCCCATAATGGATTTCACGCCGATAATGTTACTATATGTAGACTCGAAAGTGATATCTAGTATCGTAGCGGCAAGATTAAAACAAACCCTTCCAGACATTCTCAGGTCGAAAGAGGTGTGTAATGTATCCATCAAAAGGATCATAGATGGAATTTGTTCCTTAAGACACACGTATCGTATAGTAGTGACGAAGAGTTGACTGAAGTTTAAGACATTAGTTAGGAAGAAGCAAACCGCAAAGAAGTGGGATACGGAAGTACTAAGGAATGACGAGGTACGATTGAAGTTCTCTAAGCCTATAAATACAGCAATAAGGAATAGCTCAGTAGACAGTAAAGTTGAAGAGGAATGGACATCTCTCAAAAGGACCATCACAGATACCTGCGAAGAACCTATGTGTAAGAGAAGAAATACTTCAATTAATCGATGAAAGGAGGATGTACAAAAATGTTGCGGGAAATTCAGGAATACAGAAATACAAGTCGCTGAGGAATGAAATAAATAGGAAGTGCAGGGAAGCTAAGACGAAATGGCTGCAGGAAAAACGTGAAGACATCGAAAAAGAAATGATTGTCGGAAAGACAGACTCAGCATACAGGAAAGTCAAATCAGCCTTCGGTGACATTAAAAGCAAGGGTGATAACTGCAGCTGGAATTCCACTGATAAATGCAGAGGAGAGAGCGGATAAGTGGAAAGAATACATTTAAAGCCTCTATGAAGGGGACGATTTGTCTCAAGTGATAGAAGAAGAAGCAGGAATCGATTTAGAAGAGGTAGGGGATCCAGTATTAGAATCTGAATTTAAAAGAGCTTTCGAGGACTTAAGATCAAATAAGGCAGAATGGATAGATAACATTCCATCAGAATTTCTAAAATCATTGGGGGAAATGGCGAAAAAACGACTATTCCAGTTGGTGTGTAGAATGTATGAGTCTGGCAACATTCCATCTGACTTTCGGAAAAGCATATCCACACAATTCCGAAGACGGCAAGAGCTGACAAGTGCGAGAATTATAGCACAATCAGCTTAACAGCTCATGCATCCAAGTTGCTTACAAGAATAATACACAGACTAATGGAAAAGAAACCTGAGGAGGCAATAGGCGACGATCAGTTTGGTTTTAGGAAAGGTAAAGGCACGAGAGAGGCAATTATGACGTAGCGGTTAATAACACAGGCCAGCGAAAATATAGCTGATCTTTATAAATTTTTATGAGATGAATCCAAATCTAGTTTTAATTCTTTTATCACCCATGGTTTTCAAGCAATCTGCTTTTTACTATGTAGTATAAAAATCCTATGCTACATCGTAAACGTGGAAATTAATGAAATGTCTATGCATTGTTTGTATTTACAGTAAGCTACTTAAGACCATAATATTTGTTAATAGAGGTTTCACTTGTCAGCAGGAGTTGGTGGGTATTTTCTTTCTCTTTTTCTTTGAAGCTTCTTGTGTAGCTATTTCTACGATGAGTCGCTTGTTGAAGTTCTCGGTGAAGTGACCAACATTAGTCCCCCATCATGTTGGTCTTCCAGCGACGTATGTACCGTTTTCCCATCACTTTAATGTCCTGGTGAAAACGCTCTCCTTGCTCCTCACTAACATCTCCCATGTTGTCCGGGAAGTAGTGACGGTAACTGTTCAAAAAGTGAACTTTCAGGCTCATTAAACATGCTAAAATGTTAAACTCCTTTAAGATTGTAGCTATAATAGACACATATTCTTGGTCTTTTTTACATCCTAAGAACTTTGTAACCACTTGTTGGAATCATACCCATGCTTCTTTCTTATTTAAGGTCATTGTGGATTCAAAGTTAACATCAAACATCAATTTTCTAATATCAGGTCCTACAAAGACGCCTTCTTTTAGTTTAGGTAGTGAAAGGTGTGGAAACTTTTGGCAGAGATACTTAAAACATGGTCCATCTTTAGGCAAAGCCTTTTCAGACTGTTTCATTAGGCCTAACTTTATATGTAGAGGTGGCAGGAGTGCGTTTTTTGGATCTACATGTATTTTGCATACAATGTTCTTCTCGCCAGGTTTTAAAGACTCCCTCGTAGGCAAGTTCTTTCTGCACCAGTGTTGATCCCTAGCCCTACTGTCCCATTCACACAAGAAACATGGAAATTTGGTGAAGCCACCTTGCTGACCAAGGAGCATGCATGTTACTTTTAGATCGCCAGATATCATCCAACCATGAGCAGAATAGACTATTTTGTTTAGCACTATTTCTAGGTTTCCATAGCTTTCTTTCATATGTACAAAATTTCCAACAGGTATAGATGTATACATGTTACCATTGTGTAATAAAACAGCCTTTGGGTTTGGATGAATCAATAAACAGTCTCCAGTCTTTTTTTCTTTTCTATTCAATACCAAACTCATTCATCAGACTGGGAATGTCGGAGCAGTACACTAAGTCACCTTCTTCATGAAAAGACTTGGAAAATTGCTACTCTCTCTTTCTACACATGTATATGCTGGTTCCAGCTGCCAACGAGTTCTTTTCTTTTGATCTAGAGCCGAGCAATTCAGCTTTTTCTTTCGTTAAGCCCAGACCCCTAACCAAATCGTTAAGCTCGGTCTGAGTAAAGAATTTGGTCTCTAGACTTTCTGTAGTGCAATGGAATTGATCATCATCTGGTTCATGTAAATCTATGGTGCATCAGAAAATACTTCTGTTGGAATAGAATTTAAATCATCTGGTGGTTCAGGAACTGGCAAATCTACACCATGCCCTACTGGTCGGATGGCGGACAGAAGGTTAGGGTAGTTTATTACCTTCTTGTTTTTCGAATTATGACCAGAAATATCAACACTGCAAAAGTAGCAATCATCGGAATGATTTCTTGGCTCCGTCCATATCATGGGAACAATAAATCTAAAGGTTTTTTTTCTCCTTTTTGGAGTTTGTCTCCGTTTTCAAATATGCTTCCACCAGTAAATAATCAGGTAATTCTTTATGGCACGCTCTGTACAACTGCACGATGTGCCTGTTTGAACAGCAACGATTTGCCGCTCTTGTAACCCCCTAGGTGCGCCGCTGCAAGTACGATGTGATGGTCAGTGTAGCAGCCTCGCTACGTTGTAGCTGGGCATGATAGCGAAGACCGCGAACTAACGGCGTACATGAGTATATGGAAGTCAAATAACTCTGTGAACGATCTTAAGCTGCTACGCAAAATGGTGCGTCGAATTGACAAACTGGATAAATAACACGTTCGAAGAGAAGGATGGAGAGGTTGAACGCGTGTTGCGTCGTGGTATAGTGCACAAATGTTAGGCGTCTCATGATAAATAAACACCAACGCACTGAAACGTAATAATGACTCTGACGGCGGAGAAGAAACACTACGTGCCTACGAGAGTTCCAGAAGTTGTGCAATGCTATCTCCAGCATCAGAAAGCCCTACAAGTCAAAGGGAATGTGCAGCTGCATCTTCCGAAAGGTACCACGAGAACGTGTGCGACAAAGTATTGATAACTAAACATAGGACAACATCTATCAGGGTTAGTATAATTGTACTTCTAAGAAGCTATAGCTACATTTGTTCTACATCAAACAAGGAAATTATACGATACGCCAATATGCGAGACCCACACCTCCTCGTGGGAAAAAAATATTAAAATTGAAGGCTGTAAAAGAGTATGTAACTTCACAGTTTGACAAAGAAAGTGGATCAGTAATCCACTATCAGCAGATTGAAACATGGGCTCTGGAAGCTGCTAGATCAGGTGCTCTGAGCAGTTTTAAAACTTCTTTGCATTTCGTCAGTGCCATCAATGTTGCGTGTAATATTTCGTCAGGGCGCATGGATTGACGGGAGATTGGAGACCATATTACGGCCAGCCGGTGTGGCCGAGCGGTTCTAGGCGCTACAGTCTGGAACCGCGTGACCGCTACGGTCTCAGGTTCGAATCCTCCCTCGGGCATGGATGAGTGTGATGTCCTTAAGTTAGTTAGGTTTAAGTAGTTCTAACTTCTAGGGGACTGATGACCACAGATGTTAAGTCCCATAGTGCTCAGAGCCATTTGAACCATTTTTGAACCATATTACGATGCGCGCAGCAAAAATATTTGTGGCAGATCCGAACATTTCACTAGAGAGGACAATGTAAAAGTGGGATGCATGTGGGACGCAGACCAGAGCCAATTTTTTTACAAACTACCGTCCTACCTTCTTCTATCACACAGAGGGGAAATTTTCAATTGCCAGTTTGGTACAGTTTGCTCCCAAGTCCACACTATCAAAAGTATCCGAAGACTTGGCTGAAAATGACTTAGACGATCGTGGCGCCCTCCATTGGTAATGCTGGAATTATGGTATTGGCCCACCCTTAGCCTTGATGACAGCTTCCATTCTCGCTGACATACGTTCCATCAGGTGGTGGAAGGTTTCTTTTGGAATGGCAGCCCTATCTTCAGGAAGTGCTGCACTGAGGAGAGGTATCGATGTCGGTCGGTGAGGCCTGGCTCAAAGTCGGCGTTCCAAAACATGCCAAGCCTGTTCTATAGGATTCAGGTAAGCACTCTGTGCAGGCCAGTCCATTACAGGGATGTTATTGTCATGTAGCCACTCCGCAACAGGCCGTACATTATGAACAGGCGCTCGATCGTGTTGAAAGATGCAGTCGCCATCCCCGAATTGTTCTTCAACAGTTGGAAGCAAGAAGGTGCTTAAAAACATCAATGTAGGCCTGTGCTGTGATAGTGACAGGCAAAACAACAAAGCGTGCAAGCCCCCACCATGAAAAACACGATCACACCATAACACCACCACTCCAGAATTTTACTGTTGGCACTACACACGCTGGTAGGTGACGTTCACCGGGCATTCGTCATACCTACACTCTGCCATCGGATCGCCACATTGTTTACTGTTATTCATCACTCCACACAACGTCTTTGCACTGTTTAATCGTCCAATGTTTACGCTGCTTACACCGAGCGAGGCGTAGTTTGGCATTTACCGGTGTGATGTGTGGCTTATGAGCAGCCGCTCGACCATGAAATCCTAATTTTCTCACCTCTCGTCTAACTGTCATAGTACTGATGCAGTTTGGAATACCTGTATGATGGTCTGGATAGATGTCTACCTGTTACACATTATGACCCTCTTCAACTGTCGGCGGTCTCTGTTAATCAACAGACGAGGTCGGCCAAAGGGTTTAATGCTGAACGTGTCCCTTCACGTTTCCACTTCACTATCACATCGGAAATAGTGGACCCAGGGATGTTTAGGAGCGTGGACATCTCGCGTACAGACGTATGACGCAAGTGACACCCAATCACCACATTCGAAGTTCTGTGAGTTCTGCGGAGCACCTCATTCTGCTCTCTCACTATGTCTAATGACTACTGAGGTCGCTGATGTGGACTATCTGGCAGTAGGTGGCAGTACAATGCACTTAATATGAAAGACGTATGAGGCTTTGTCCGTGGAGAGGAGATTAGAGAACAAGCTTTATATTAGTTTGCAGGAGGGTTAGGGGATGGTTGATCCGAAATTTGCGCGAAAATTAGCAACAAGGTGTCCACAGTGCATCCATGCTGAAGTGAGTAAAATTGGGAAAATGACTAACGAACACATGAAAAGCGTTTTACGTTAGGTCTTCTATAAACTTCTTTGTGCCACAGGTTTATTAATTTCAGATTTGTGATCGGGTCATAAAGATTACAGTCTGTTTGAGACAAAGACATTATGTTAAGCATATTGCCACCAAAGACAACCAAATACTGCCCGCCTCTGGATGTACAGACTTTCAGGCAGCTCAAACATTATGCTAGCTGACTGTCGGTTTAGTACGCTTGCAAACTGACAAACTACAAGTCACTCGTCTTTACTGTGTTGGTTGAAACAAACTTTCTGCACCGCGATAAAGAGGTACGTTAACAACTAAGTCGCAAAGATATCGTTACAAAGTTGGTATTTCTAGTGCCAGTCCGGATTTGATACCGGCTTACTGCAGTGCAGATACACCTACAACGACATAGAATTTCCACAGTCGCCCTCGTGTAGCGTACTTACTGTTCCACGATGAGCGAAAGGATAACCTGTGGAAACCAGACGAATCTCAGTGTAGACACATTAGTCAGGTGTGTGCCTTTTTCTCTGCACGAATCCGTGACTCAAAAAGATTACAATAACAAGTGGCAATACAAGACAAGCAATTTTATTTTACCCTTAATTTTTTTCAATATATCCATTATGAAATACTTGGTCAAATGATCGGGTTTACTTGGGTTGGGTTTCATTTTATTTGTATTCACAGTGAGGAAGTAAACGCCCTCCCTATAAAAACTGATTATCCAAACGATCTGAGTTCCACCCTCTGCTCTGTCTCGTTACGTCACGCAGAACTTATTCTGAAGATGGGAAGATATCTTGAACGACACCTAAGCTAGTCACGAGCAGATCTTACACATGCTTTCAGCCTCTTATCCCACGAGGGCCTGGTTTCCTGGCGTGCTGCTGTCATATGCAGTACGAGGCTTAACCATATGCATTTTCTGACGCACTTTTACCGCACTAGAATCAATCCAACTCCTAATCGTGAGTGTTACAGCTCAATAAACAATGACAACAGCCACACTTCGTTAGGATTCATGGAATGGGAATGACACTTGTTTCGTCTGAAAGTAGAATTACACACAAGTGCCCGCATCCCGCTCTCTTTTAGCACTACTGATATTAGCAATGAGTTTTTAGACTTCTACCAGCAGCCAAAATTTTCTTGTAGTCACAACCTTCTACTTGGAGTTTTTTAACGGCCTTGAAAAACATTTATGCAATGTTACCCTAGGCATTAAATATAGTATGAGGCATTCCCATCATTGCTATTCAATAATTTCTTTTGTTGCATCATCGCCTCGTTTTGCTTTATGTTACATATTTGTTTTTGATAAATGTACACTTCCATACATTACTCTACAATTACTATATTCACATAATTTCATTCAATATATAAACATTCAACTGGTCGGAAGATACTTTGATAAACTGATGTTTTACTAATTTCATAACACGACCAACATTTACCGTGTTTTATGAAACGCCTCTCAAGGTATACACCTTTTGTCTGAATAGGTGACCTATATACACAGTGGAACCTTAATAAAAAAACTACGATCTCTTCTTTTCTATTTAACTAGACTTTACTAGATACCCAACTCATTTAGCATATGACACAAATACATGACAGCCAAAGATGGTAAATAGCACGCTCAGTTTCTAGAAACAAATGCAGATATGTGAATTTCGGGAAGCATTGATGGAGTATCATTATTTAATGGGTTAACTTTCATTTTTAAGGTGTATGTTGTAAATTAGTTGATTCACTACAGATATGGCTTTTCCTCACGAAAATTAACGTAAACAAAACGTGATGAAATGACTTCAGCTCGTATCTAAGTTTTTGCATTTAAATAAAGGATTACTCTCCAAATTATTTGCCTCCGCGTACTTAATTTACAAATACTATTCAACTTTAATGATTTATACAAGTGGAAGTGTTGTGATATCGTTCTCTGATTTATGAGGGCACCAGTTAAACATGCCACTGCAGTCCTATGACGCTCCCTTCCAAGTTGCTACTAATTCTGAATCATCTGTGTAAGGGTCGTTGACGTTTCTACATCACTTACATATCAATTATTTTTGGAAATGTATGTTATATACACTGCAGCTCATTATCGCCTATTGGCATAACAAAGATTTCCGTTCACAGCCACTCAGAAGGATCCCATAGCTCCCCACGATACATTTATTTAGCCTGCTGTCGACGACAGAATTCTATCCTATATTATAAATCCAGGTCATAGGATTTATTAGGCCTTTCCTCAATGAGTGGTCACAAGATGTGTGAAGACAGTTTTAAGCTATCCAAATGCTAAAAGCGACGATTCCGTAATAATATACTTTGCTCACCATCTTTTTCTCCAACTAAACTAATTTCTGTTCCACAGTAAAATTGCCTGAATTCGCTTAATTAAATCGTTACGGTAGTTTCGAAATTTACTGCAGTCATATATAAATTTACTTCTCCTTAGCAACACAGCTATTATTTACTTCAGTCCACCAATAATGTAATTCCAGAATGAGATTTTCACTCTGCAGCGGACTGTGCGCTGATATGAAACTTCCTGGCAGATTAAAACTGTGTGCCCGACAGAGATACTGGCAGAAGTAAAGCTGTGAGAGCGGGCGTGAGTTGTGCTTCGGTAGCTCAGCTGGTAGAGCACTTGCCCGCGAAAGGCAAAGGTCCCGAGTTTGAGTTTCGGTCGGGCACACAGTTTTAATCTGCCAGGAAGTTTCAGAAATGTATTTGCTTTCCGACGTTTATCTATTTTCTGCCCATCCTTTTCACTTTTAATCTCTCCTTTATTAAAGTATTGATTTCCATTCTGATAGCATTGTAGTGGGCAGTATAATGAATGGGATCAGGATCCCGCCAAACTGTACACAATTGGCCGTATACATTGCAGCTGAAACAATGAATTTCCATTACTCACTTGTTTTTCTGTTGGGCAGCAATAAAACAGGCCACATATCTCGTTTCTGCAGGCGCTGTTACCAGCAAGAATAACATTTTTCGATGTTGCAATACGAAAGAGTGCTGCTTAGGACACATTTACGTGTAAATTTTTTAAACTTACGAGGAGTGTTCAATAAGTAATGTTACAAATTTTTCTCGGTCAGTTTCGGCTGAAAAAATGTAGGACACTGTGTAATATTATCGCTTCAGCCCCTATACTTTCATAAAGTTTGATAGGTGGTTTGCTATACGTTGACTTCAAAATGGCGTCTGTAACGGAGGTGCGTTCCCAGCAGAGTGCTGTCACTGAGGTTCAACCAGAACATCGCAGTTATTCATAGGCGGTAGCATAAGTTCTTGAATGCCTGCCAGTGACGAAAAGCATGGTGAGTATTCGATTGAGGAGTGTGTCATCATCGTAACAAGGTCGCGCAAACCTATTTGATTTCCCGCCTGCCGGCCAGCGCCACACAGATGGACTCCTGCAAAGTTGAAACGTGCGGACACTCTCATTCGAGATGATGAACGGATCACAATCCTCACTGCTCAACTGGACGTCTCTGTTGGTATTGCAGACGCACTCGTTCCACTTGGGGTACTTAAGGGTGTGTTGTCGCTAGGTATTTCGCCGGCTAACAGACCATAAGGCGCGTTACGAGGCTGATCGTGACAATTTTTTGTTGAACATAGTCACAGGCGATGAAACATGGGTTCACCCCTCCGAACCGGAAACAAAACGGCAATCTGTGTCGTAGCGCCAAATCACCTCTCCTCCGAAGAAAGAAGTTCAGAGCCGCACCCTGAGCCGATAGAGTCACGGCAACGGGCTTGTGGAATTCTGCAGGGGTCATTTTGTTTGATGTCCTCCTTCAAGGTACAACGATCAACTCTGAACTGTATTGTTCTACTGCCACGAAATCGAGGAATGACTTCACGGTGTCTGTCGCTACAAAAATGCAAACGAACTTCCCTTCTCCACGACAATGCAAGGCCTCACATACGTCTGCGCATGTTCTTCCTCATCCAGTCCTCAGCTCGGATCTCGCACCTTCGGACTTCTATCAGTTTGCCCCAATGAAAGATGCAGGCCGCGGGAAGGAGTCTGTAGACGTTCGGAAGGTTATTGAAGGAGCTATATGTTGTCTCCGGCGTCGATCAGTAGAGAGGTACACAGGTTCTCCCAGTAAGGTGGCGTAAAGGCACACTGAACGGAAACTATGTTGAAAACTAAGGTTTTGTAACCAGAGGAGTGGAGAATAATATGGTGTGCTAGAATCTGGAATGAAACCCACCTTCTTTCAGAAAAAAAAGTGTTGCTGTATGTATTGATCGCCCCTCGTATTACCATAAGTCAGTCTCTTTATTGGATAATAGATTTCGCATCTTAACATAGATAAAAGAAATACAATTTTGTTCGTTAGTTGCGTGCTCCAGGATACAAGATATCTCCGTTTCTGTTGTAGCCGGAGATTAGTGGGAGCACTATCAATTGTAACCGTATCGGAATGCAGTCATAAACATTATTATAGACAGAATATAGAATACTGCGTACTTTTCAATATGCTTTGGGTTTGGACATGATTTTTATTGCCTGTAGGTGAAAACTGCTTCTAAATGTTTAGTGGGGAAGCTTTTTGAGAGTAGTGGGGGATCCCACGACGTTTTCTATTTATTTTTGGTACCTTATTCCATCACTGTTTATATCTGTAGGATTCACTGCAATACAAAGATCTACCCTAATGATGTTCACGTCTTCGCTTTTACAATGTTCGGTGATTTCTGGATACAATGTTCGACTGCTAAGGCTGGCCCCAAACTTTGGAGTTCAAAATCCTGCCACGCCTGTCACGCGTTGCGGTCTTCCATCGATCACCAGCACCTCCGCTCGTGTGGCGGTCACTGCTAGTTTAGTACACAACTGAGCGTCTTTAATGCTTTACCCTCGCGACAACCAACTACAGGACATGAAGGTTTCATATTATGTTTACCGGTTTGCTTATCCGTAAGTTCATTCTCGTTTCCCACTAGTTTGTTGTTGGTGGGTATCTTAATTACGCTTTATAACTTTAAAAGGTTTTTTTAAATACATTCAGTTGCTCATCCGCATTCCATTTGCGCATGGACACACTTGTAGGCCCAAAGGCTTAGTTAATTTCGTGCTTCCCGATTTATAATTTCATAATTTTCATAATTTAGAGAGCTGCATCAAACCAGTCTCAGGACTGAAGGCCACAACAACAACAACAATTTTTATCTCCTGGTGGTTTTATATCTTTGTAGTATCGAGGTGGGTTAGTGGTTTACGTTTCTGAGACAGACGCTCTACTGATGGCGTTTTATTTTATGCTTCTTGTATTACAATTTAATCATGTGTATTACATTAAACTACGGTTCTTTTTGCCTTACTGCCTCATCCTCTACACTATTCGCCGCAGTGATCGGCCAGTTGTTATTTGTTCACTTCTTCCCCTCTTCATGCGGTTGGATTCTTCGACTATGCACGTTTGGGTCGTCTCCGTGTGTTTATCTCTGTGACACAACTGTAAGTACTTTTCATTTATGTTTATTTTCCTCAGTTCTACTTAATTTTTAGTTACGTAGAGTAGAATGATGCTTTTCTTTCTGTGTAGCATCACGCTGCTTTAACGCAGCAAAACCGATCGTGTGAGAAAATCATCAATTAATAGCTGTTGTTAAGTTTCAATTGAACATGAATTTCAACGGCCATGGCTGCCCATTTTATAAGGTTGTGTGTTCATGAATGAGTGTTTGATTTACAATACCATTTGCATAATGATTTAGACAAGACACCTGTATGGCGCAAAAAGTGGCAGTTGACTCTAAGTAATACAACTATGAGGTAATCCAAGGGAGATTTAAAAAGAATTAATTTAATTTCGGTTACACGATAAATCATGCAATTTTAAACGCTACCAATTTAACTAAATACCTGTTGATAATAATTACGAACAACTTAAGCTGGAACGATTACATACACACTTCAAAGAAGTTTTGCATCACCTCGATTGCGAGAGTTCCGGAACCTGTACAGAAAATTGGAATAGCGATCAACATAAACATAATCCCCGCCCGTTTCATTCCTCATGGAAACTACACATTGGATATTGTACCACTATATAGCGAGACCTTCAGAGGTGGTGGTCCTGATTACTGTACCCACCAGTACCTCTAATACCCAGCAGCACGTCCTATTGCATTGATGCATGTCTGTATTCGTCGTGGCTTACTATCCACAAGTTCATCAAGGCACTGTTAGCCCAAATTGTCCCACTCCTCAACGGCGATTCGATGTAGATCCCTCAGAGTGGTTGATTGGTCACGTCATCCATAAACAGCCCTTTTAAATCTAACACAGACATGTTCGATTGGGTTCATGTCTGGAGAACATGTTAGTCGAGCAATGTCATTATCCTGAAGGAATTCACTCACAAGATGTGCACGATGGCGGCGCGAAATGTGGTCCATGAAGAAGGAATGCCTAATATGTTGCCGATGTGGTTGCACTATCGGTCGGAGGATGGTATTCACCTATCGTACAGCCGTTACGGCGCCTTCCGTGAACACCAGCGGCGTACATCGGCACCACATAATGCTACCCCAAAATAGGAGGGAACCTCCACCTTGCTGCACTTCCTGGAAAGCGTGTCTAAGGCGTTTAGCCAGACCGGGTTGCCCCCAAACACGTCTCCGACGATTGTTTGGTTGAAGGCATATGTGACACTCATCGGTAAAGAGAACGTGATGGCAATCCTGAGCCGTCCATTCGGCATGTTGTTGGGTCCATCTGTACCGCGCTGCATGGTGCCGTGCTTACAAAGATGGACCTCGTCACGGACATCGGGAGTGAAGTTGGGCATTATATAGCCTATTGTGTACAGTTTGAGTCGTAACACGATGTCCTGTGGCTGCATGAAAAGCATTATTCAACATGGCGGCGTTCCTGTCAGGGCCCCTCCGAGCCATAATCTGTAGGTGTCGGTCATGCACTGCAGTAGTAGACCTTGGGCGGCCTGAGCGAGGCATGTCATCGACAGTTCCTGTCTCTCTGTATCTCCTCCATTTCCGAACAACATCGCTTTGGTTCACTGCGAGACGCCGGGACACTTCCCTTGTTCAGAGCCCTTCCTGGCACAAAGTAACAATGCGGACGCGATCGAACGGCGGTATTGACTGTCTAGGCATGATTGAACTACAGTGGAATGACTGGAACTGATCGGCTGTCGGAGCCCCTCCGTCTACTCGGCGCTGCTTATGCATGGTTGTTTACATCTCTGGGCGGGTTTAGTGACATCTCTGAACAAATATACTGTGTCTGTCATACAATGTGCGCTGTCAACGTCTATCTACAGGAGTTCTGGGAACCGGGGTGATGCAAAACTTTTTTGATGTGTGTATATACAGTAGTGGTGAGATCGGACCAAATACTACATTTTATTGGAAAAATAGCTAGAATATACAAGAAATCCACTGAAGAGACTGCCTACACTACGCTTGTCTGGCCTCTGCTAGTGTACTGCTATAGACATCGAATAAGTTCAAAGAAGGCCGCTCGTTTTGTACTATCGTGACATAAAGGTGTGAGAGTCACGCATATGTACGCGAGTTGGGGCAGCAATCATTAAAGCAAAGGCGGTTTTTGCTGTCGCTTTTCTATTTCCTCCTCCGAAAGCGAAAATGATATTTTGACGCCCATGTAGATAGGGAGAAATGATCATCATAAGATACTAAGAGAAATCGGAGCTCGCATAGAAAGATTAAAGCGTTAATTTTTATCGCTCCCTGCTCGAGTGTGGAACGGCAGAGAAATAGTGTGAAAGTGGTTCGATAAACACTCTGTCATGAACTTAAGTGTGTATTGCATAGTACTCATGTAAATGAAAGTAGATGAAAGGTTAAAAGAGTAACAGATAATCGCCGGCATCCTACTTAAAAGCCAACTGAGAACGAACAGGATGATTTTTTCCACGTGTACAAAGAATGATGGATGAAAGGATAAGGAACAAAAAAGGTCTAATGAAAACATGTCCGAAAATTCATGATTGTCATGTTAGAGACCATTCATTCAGTCATTCAGTGTTACAGACACTGTGGTCTAATACGCGCTGTACCAGGCAGCCACAGTTACGATATGTGTTGAAAATGGTTTCTAAGTGCCTCTACGCATGCTTGTACGCGCCGTAGCATGTACTATCTCACACGTTCACATCAACCAGTCTGCATCCGAACAGTGTCAAAGGCAGCGTGAATACGCTGCTACAGTGTCTCTACATCTGGAATGGGCTCTGTATACACGATACTTTGAGGTGGCCACTAACCAGAAATCGCACTGCTTGAGATCTGGTGAATGAGCAGGCAAGGCCACCTACAATAAATTTGACCACAACACAGAACCCACGATGGTAGTCTTCGGCGAAGTATTTCAGCTGTAGCTTAATAAGAATTATTTACAAACTTCATAAATGGAAAGTAGGTTTTAAATTGGGTAAGAAACGTCGTATTGTAATGTATTTTTCTATATTCAAATATATAGTTGTATTAAAGTCACAAATTATGGAATAAGTACTATGACGAAGTAAAATTTGGAGATGCAGCTCAAAATAAAATTCAAACAGACTACTACACAACACATGCAAATTACATATTTGGACACAAATTATTTGCGAAATAGAAACTATGTAGCAATAATAAGTGGAAGTTGCAGCTAAAGCTCAAAATTGTATTAAACAACATGGAGTTAACTATATTGTCACTGTCATTATGTAATATGATATAAGTATTTTGATTCTGAGTACCTGTTGCATTTATTTGCTGCTCAGCTTCGCCTCTTTGCGTTTTGTTATTTTTGCTGCAATGTCTTAATCAGTTCCTCTTTTTTGTTTTACCAGTGTTCGAGCAATTTCCTCTGAAACACACTATTCATTCAATAGTTTTGTATAATCATTAATAAAAATTTTGGAAAGCACTTTAATACTATTCCTGATTATTGTCTTTAAAGGAATGCCACATTTACACACATCACTGAGGTTACTAATGTCATTTTCACACAATTCAGTTTCTAAGGTAAGTACTGCACTTCTCTGGTTTTCAAGTTTGAGAAATTTTGATTCATAGGCCTATGTGCTGTTAACCAGTACCTGTAAAAGTTTATATATATCACAAGACAAGGAAATCATAAGGGAAGAAGGACATTTTAATCCCCTACGATGCAGCTGGTTGAAATAGGAAAGGAGTTCTTTGGTTTCACACTGCAACAGAATTTCATCCTATGTCTGTATCATTTCTTCACAACCTTAACATTTTCTACCTTCTGTCATCTTTTCGAGTACTGTTTCGCTAGCAATACAAACCAACACTTTCAAGTCTTCATCCATCATGGGAATGTTTGTCAGTTCCTCTAGAGCAGATTCCAATTTATCAAAATCTTCGTATGTTTGGTGTTATATGCTGTAATTTACTTTTGCTGCAAAATCATTTAAAGGAAATTCTCCTTGTTTACTAGATCTGAGCTTTAGTAGACTTATTACTTTGAGTTTCCTATCAGATTCCAAGATCTGCGCTATTGAAACATTATAAGTGCAGGAGCTTAGCCGTCTATAAGCTCCAAATCTTGCTTCTAAAGCATCAATGTGTAATTTTTCTGTAAGAATGTAAGACCAGTTCTATGTGTTAAAAATATATCTGTATATCTGAACTGTTGTTGCAAGTGTGTGAGAGAAAGCAGTATATGTTTCATTGGTTAATTTTTCATGAGTATACAATGCATGCTAGTTATCAACATATGTTTTCAAATTTTCAAGAAACATAAATTTGGAATCAGTGGGTCCACTGAATGTACTAGCATTATCGTCTGATGTGTATTTTCCTTTCATTAGAAACTGTCCACCATTTAATGATTAATTTTGGAAAATTTGAAAAGTGCCATCAGAAATCTCAATCCCCTGACTTCTCAAAATTTCTTGTGCTGCCACATTTTTAGAATCAAAAACACTGGCACCAAGGGAAACATTCTGTCTCTCAATAGAAGCAGGATATATTGCCTTTCTCACTAGTTTTGGGGCAAGTTTCAACAGTTAATTTTTCTCAGAATGAAACAGGTTTCACAAATCTGAAAATTTTGGTTAACTGATATTATATTCAAATGCAGCATTCCCTTCATTACTGTGTAGAAATGCATTAATGAAAGCAAATGTTTCCTCAATATTTGGCATTATGAATGATTAATTTTTTCCATTCAACAAGTTATTTCCGATACACTTAGACAAGTGCACCCTGTCAAACAGAAGAAAGAGAGATGTAGATGGAGCTACTGGATTTGTAATACATGGCTGTAAAGTGCCACCACACACAAGCTGATAAATTTTCCTATTAGTGCTATGGTTAGCTGTTACCAGACATATTAAATCATACCCAAGCTCATGCATTATCTTTAATAGACAAATTGTCATTTTTCAGTGATCAGAATTAACATTTGTACAAGAAAGAGAGCTATTACTTCTTTATAATCTGGATGTAAAGATGGTGCCATGAAAACATTCATTGTACCTGCTCTTTTAGCATCTGCAGTATTCTCAGCAACTCCAGGTATCTTCTCTGCCTTATAAGAGAATTTTGAGTTAACATAAATTTCATCTAGTATCACTGAAATTACCTTGTTATTTTCCTGAAGAAATTTACTTTTTTCCTCAAAACAGCTATCTGTGATGGACCAACAAAAAGTTTATTTGGACATATTTTTGCATAGAAACTGTCTTAAATAGGCAGGATGAGGAAATGTTAACACATTTGTTTTCCTCTAGGGATGGTAGGCACGAGTTAAGGAAAAGTAAATGGTATCTGCCCATATCAAAAGCTCAGGACAATAACTAATTTGCTTTGTTATTGCAAGTTGTATTTGCTCCAAAACAATCCTATTTCAGGGCTATATCATCATGAAAATCACTACCAGCTTTCAGTGCTTGTTTGAGAACATTGGCTAAAATTATAACCTTGTCACTGGTACCAATAGAGCTATCTGTGAAACCATTTAGTTGACTCATCAGATAGTCGAATTTCGTCCAATTGTCATATTTCAAATTCTCTTACTCCCCAGACTGTAATATCCATTTCAAGGTTTCTGTAGGCAAACACACTTTTGTGAAACACTTTTACTTCCAAGGAACTTGATATCTTGAAGCACACTGAAACTAATGGCGCATTACGACTGAATCATCCTTGAATTTAATAAATGACAAGTAGCCATCCTTAACTAAAAGTGTAAATGGATAAACATTCCTTTTTTGCACTTCGCTTTTAAAATGCTGAATGTCAGGTATAGTGTCAGTTTCGCACTAATTACTTAAACTACATTCATCACGATCCTGTCACTATTGAACACGTTGTTTAGGATAGTTCCTTTCCTTAGGAACTGGTACTGTGTGATAAGAAGGTTGATTAGGAAATATAGTTAGAATTGCATCATTTTTTAGTTTTGGTATTTTTTGTGCCACACGTATGGCTTTATTATTTTCCACAGGAAAAATGTCTTCCCTAACCACAAACTTAGGTTCTAAATGCTTGATGCGTACTATAGTTCTATCGTTCACTTCAAAATTATCTCTATGTATTAATTTAATCCTTTTGTTCCTCAATGCTCTTTCTTCGGGAAACTTAATTGTTGAAGTATCGTATGTTTTGCCATAATTGGCGTTACATCCTGGTACACATCACCTACGACCCATCGCAAGAACAGTTTACTCTTTAAATTATGACGAACTTACTAGAGAATCTAGAAAATAAATACTAGCGACATTCACAGCACATGACATAAATAATAGGCAGTAATAAATGCTTTAGCTAATAGTCTCTTGAATGTCACGTATGCAATGCTACACACACGCTACGAAAACACAAGCACACTATCGATATCTGCCTTCAGGTCTGATTTATTGTAGGTGGCCCTTGGAGCAGGTGTACAACTGGACCCCCTCCTACGTCCGATCCATCGACCAGGGAAGACAGGATTACGATGCGTCCGGACGTTAATGGCGACGTGGGCTGGAGTGCGATCATGTAGCCGCCATATAACCCCTCGAATCATCAATGGCAGTTCTTCCAGCAAGAGAGGCAAAGTCACCCGCAAGAAAGGCCGTTAGTTCTGGCCTGTTAGGTGACGTGGAAGGAAGACTACTTCCAAAATACGATCGCCAGTTATCGCGGCCCACACATTCCGGCTGCACCGATGCTGATGATTCGCTGTCGCCATTCCATGGGGGTTCTGCATACTACCCCATAGATGACTGTTATGAAAGCTGAAGGTACCACACAGTTAAAGGTAGCCACATCTATGAACAAGGATTGATGACACAAATCCCAGAATCGTGGTTGTCTGGTGAAGAAACAAGTGACAAAATTGCTCCCGAAGTGGGAAGTCTGTCGCTAGTAAGCCCCGCAAACGCTGAAAGTGATGAGGGTAGTATTGTTATGCAGAATGTTCTACACGGTTGATTGGCTTTCCCTGTACTGGTGGGCTAACTACCTGGTGCTGACACGGCGGTCGCCTTCCACAGTGTTAGTCACATTTTCCTCCAAGTCTGGTACATCCTTCATGATTTCCTTCTTCCTGAAACGACCCTGTCTCAGACAACAGTGAAACGCTGTTGCAAACATTGAATGTTGTGGTTATTGTCGGCGAGGATAAGTCTCCTGATACAACCTTGCTGCCAGCCGCCCATTGCCATTTGCCTTTCCGTAAGTAAACACCATCTCGGCAAGCACTCGATTCCAATACGGAACCATTGTGTACAATGTTGTATCACATCTACTACAATGTGAGTCAGCAAGAGAAGTAAATTGGACACGATATTACCAATTACTATTGCATGTAAGGGCGCTAGGACATGACGTATGAGGAACAGTACCACCCTCTAGGAGGAAACCATCCATACTAGAAACTGTGGCGGCATGGTACAGCGCGTATTAGACTGTAGTCTCTGTAACAAAGTATGATTAAATAAATGGTCTCTAGCATGGCAGTCATGCATTTCCGGACATAAGTTCATTAAACTTATTTTATCCTGTATCCTCTCTTCGATTAATCCCTAGAGTCTGTACACGGTGGAAAAACTCACCTGCCCAACTAAGAAAAGCTGTTCAAACACATGAAATGACAGACTCCTAATAAATATATAATGTACTTGGTAGTGAAATATGAATCGCCAAAAACTTGCATTGGTTCAGTAGTATCAGTGAGATTATTTTACGAAAACAGAGATGGTTGTGCTCTCGTTTCGAAAGAGAATTCAGGCAAATTGATCGAATAAATAATATGTCGTCATATCTTAAAATGGGCAATTCGTGAAGCCTGCGACACAGTCCACAGTGAAGTCTTGTCGATAGATATTGCACAAAATTTTATGAATTCTAATCCTGTGTAAAACGAATCAATGGTTTTGACCATTCCATGAAGTTTCTTGTAGATTTTTCTTCAGTCCGTCTTGTGTTCAGAATAAAGAAAACAGACTAAAAGCGGAAATGTTAAATTCTACATAAAAAATGACATCATGTTTGAGGATTTTATTACAATATCACCACTTGACCGCTGCACAGTTCCACGAAGGGGCCAATTTAAGAATCATTCCAAGTATTAAAGTACGATTAAAAATACTGGAAGAGGATGAGTCAAGAAGGCTATTTTACACTACACCTAAGTACCTGTATAATTAGTATCATGCATAGCATATCTGACATCAGTCGGCTGTCGAAGAGCTCATACGAAGCTCAAACCTCATGATTTTTCCGCAGGGAAGGAAGCTTCCCCCGCGACATCAGCATGCCTTCAAGAATTCGCTTTTATCTGAAGCGCATATTGTTTATAATATCTTATTTACCGATTTACCGAGAATTGTCACAAAGTTGAGTTATCACCTCAAAAAAAGTTACTTTTTTCTCTTCCTCACAGATAGATTGGGTGACATAACTCGCGAGAAGCCTCGCCTTTTCGTTATGCTGAATTGCAAAGATTTAATGCATATTATATAGCATATCAGGCAAAGAGACACTGTGATACCAACATACTACGCAATCACATTTGACTTGACTGTAACTTACAGGGAACAAAAAAGGAGAAACCAACTGAAGTGAAATTAAGAATTAAAAATGATGGATCTCAAACAAAATCCGTTTAACCAAACTGTGCATTTTTTCTATCATAACAAGGGGACGAAAAAGTTTATGTGAGTGTTACATGCTAAGAGCATCACCGCATTCATCGTGATGCGCGCATTTTTGTACGAGACGACGAGGAGTTCCTAAACAGATGTTGTAACTGATCTACAGTTTTATTTTTCCAACAACGTTTTAAAACAACAAAAAGTGGTTCAAATGGCTCTGAGCACTATGTGACTTAACATCGGAGGTCATCAGTCCCCTAGAACTTAGAACTACTTAAACCTAACTAACCTAAGGACATCACTCACATCCATGCCCGAGGCAGGATTCGAACCTGCGACCGCAGCAGTCACGCGCTTCCGGATTGAAGTGTCTAGAACCGCTCGGCCACCGCGGCCGGCTTAAAACAACAGCTGAGAGCTAAATACGTTTATATGTAGCGACAAGGTGAGTTGTAAACATCCGAAATGTGGTAAGTACGTATGGCGGGAAAAGAACGACATCTTTTTACCCGTGCAGTCCATAACCTGCTGGTACACCAAATTTCAAGGAAATAGCTTTACCGCAATCCACCGCTGAATGCATCATTATTTAGTGGACGTAAGACGTAGCAGAGAGCCAGTGGCAGCAGCCGCCATCTAGCGGATGATGGCGCCAGAGAGTGCTGGCCGTGTACTTGCCCATGTTTCATGACACCAGGAAGCGCCAATGAAGGCCCTCTACGCCTTCAGCCAGCCATGGAGTTGGCTGCCTCTGTCAACTGGATGTGCTGCGACAACAGGGATAAGCTACTGGGGAGTGCACAGCTGTTTGGGAACCTATTGCTAACTATAGCATGAAGCTACTGTACTACCTTACTGAATTCGCGGTAGGACCTACTGTTTGAATCTGTGGGATAAATATACTACTATACTACCACTGCTACTCTGCCAGATATGTCACACATCTTTAACAACTATTATAGTACATTTTACTGAACAAGCACGCTTAAAATTGATTGTGGTATGAGGTTCAATGATGCTGCAGTGGTTCGATGACCACTCGCATTGATGTCTTTGTCATCATATGTGTGTGATCTGAATACATCTGGAATGTTGTCGGATGTTAGTCCTACACTTGTAATTTATGGGTGTTATTTGTAAACAAACGATGCCTGATACCTCAGGAGGATTTTGCTGTAGAACTGACAAGTTTACACGCTCCATCTGCCGATAACCTGAGCTTGCGTGTTGAACGTAGTGTAAATCTTAAGAGCAGACCTCTCTATCGTCCCCATCCACAACTTTGGTCACGATTTGGAATTCTTGTGGAAATATTTGATGTCTATATTTGTTTATATTGAGATATGAGACATTTGCAGTCAAGTGTAACGAACTGCATTCTGTTCTACAGCAGGAAACCGGTGAACTCCTGTCATTGATCATCAAATGAAAGGGATACTCTTCCACTAACTAGAGCTATTCGCAACGATTTTGGGAGCAAGATTTTCACCCTACGTCTGTTAACCTTTGAACTGTGATCTTAGAAATATCGACAACTGGTCATCTTCATTACGATGACTTTGAAGCTAATGGTTCACGGGTCTACCTGATGTTAAAACTCAGAAGACAGTAAAATTAGAGGACCTATACATGAGGAATAGCTTAAAAATTATAACGCTAGCATGAATATTTTCTGTTGATAAGAGGAATGACTGGAGCTAAACGTATTATTCCAAGCTAAAGATTATTCCAAGCTAAAGATATTTCGCTGCTAGTAATAAGCTACAAACCGACTCGGTATGTTCCGCAAACATTAGAAGTTCAACACTAACATTTTTGGGTTTACTGTATTTGAAACAGAATTAGTATTCAGATTCGTCAGCTGTATAAGAGCTTTAAAATCTGTGTCATATTACATTTCAGCCTGTTTCAAATATTAACCTGATTTTACATCTGATCACTTTGTGATGAATCCCAGGTATGGCGTTAAGGCACTGGATTTCATGCCTAATGTTACTCTTATACAGAATAATACGAGAAACAATTTAACAATTTCACACTACATTGTTCAAAAACTTCTTTTACATTGTTATTTAAAAGCAGTAAGTGCGTTTTCCATCATTTAATTAATATATTGTTTGCACTACTATAAAACACATTTAGCTTCGTCTTGTTGCTAGCCTCTGACGTCGTCATAACTTCAGCCAACAACAGTGCGATTTCGTTCTCGCGACTAAATCTTTAATTACATAAAAATAATAAATATTTTGTGAGAATGTTGACTGAAATTTCCATTAGAATGTTATAATCATTAAGAACAGCAACAATCAGAACTGAAGGATGCCCGGCTTTTCCTGTATCTTACTCTTGTTTTTCTCAGACTACGCTTATTCCTATGTTAAGAATAGCGTTCTGATGTTCACATTATTTGTCAAGGTGTTTATGACCTCTTCGTTTCTCGAAACAACCCTGACTCCTGCGTTCCGAAATAAAGAATGTGAAAACTGCATCGCATTGTGAACGGGACGAAATTATTGTGACACAGCAAGAAGTTGCAGAATTATCTTAAATTTGAGGGAATCAGAAACTTGATTGTTTGCTTGGACCACGTTGAAAAGGTTCGCTAAGCTTACTCGTGAAAGCCTGCACAATAAAACACAGTGGGAACTTTTCCACTCGGTAGATAATTCTGAGTGTTTATTGCTGTTGTTTTTGCCAGGACTATTATTGTTTTCCAGGTACTATTTTTCCCAATTACCATACTTTCAGACAGCGTGATAACACTCGTATTGAACTGCAGAACGTCATCGTGTTTGCCGTCAACAGCTTTACACATTGCAGTTTTTCTGTTCCTCCGAGTCATTAATTTAGGCCACAGGAAAGGTGCATAAAATGGGCATCTGACGAGTGGAACCATAAATTATTTGTTGTTCTACTGTATACGTTCACGCTGTCGCAATACCCTGATGTTATTATTCAATTTTTTTCTGTTAAAATCATACAGCTTTACAACAAGCTCAATGGAGACAACTGGAAGTAGTAAATTCGTATCTTCTACGAGAAGAATAAGCTCGCCACCTATTATGCTATAAGCCACAATTTTCTGTATTGGAGTGTTTAAATCTTCACATAATTACACAGACGTAGTGATTCCTATCTCAATTGGATGTCTACAACGTAGTTGCAAGCACATTTTACAAATATTCTTATTCTTTGGAATACTCAAAAATATTTATTCAGGAACTTTTGTAGATGTATTTGAACATTATGGTACTACACTTCATTTGTAACCCATATTCCGAAATGTAAATTCCCAAACAAGATATCACTGTGAGTGGCTTTTACGGCAGTAAGAGCAGCGAGCTAATAAGTGACGTCATTGGGATGAGATCACTGAAACGGAGTGTTTTAGCGGGCTTTCAGATTATTTGCCTTTCATCTCCTTTTCTAGAAGAGTACTTAAATTCGTGAGGAAAGAAGTTTGTTATGAGCATAAAATGACATAATTAAGCATTTAATACGATTTCCAAAAAACAGTCAAATATCGAATTTCGAACATCTTGCATCATTTTATATTGTCGAATTCTTTTTCCTAGTCGACAGACCCTGTGAACCTTTCAGATCGTGTGAAAGTTTCTTGATTTTTCTTCAGTCTTGCTTACGTGATGAAGCGCAAAGTCAGAACTGTCTCTCTGATCCCTTTACCTTTCCTAAAGCCAAACTAATCGTCATCTAACGGATTCTGAATTTTCTTGTCCACTCGTCTGTGTATTATTCTTGTCAGCACCTTGGACACGTAAGCTGTTAAGCTGATTGTGCGGCAGTTCTCGCACTTGTCGGCTCTTGCTTTTTTCTGAATTCTGTGAATGATGGTTTCCGAAAGTCTGATGCTGAGTTGCCAGTCTCATGATTCTGTACCCCAACTTGAAAGGAGCCTCGGTTGCCTCTTTCCCCAACGTGTTTAGAAATTCCGAAGCAATTTTATCTATTCCTTCCACTTTATTTGATCTTTCATCTTCCAAAGCTCTTTTCAATTCTGTTGTAACACTGTATCCCTCAAGCGTTCGATATTTTTCTCGTCGTATCATCAAGCACGTCCTTCCCGTCAGCTGTGCAAAACGGGAGAAGGAGGAGGTCAGTCAGTATCAGCCTCCTTGTATTCCTACGGTTTTTGCTTTTATTGTTGCTCCTCTACTATGGGTGTTGCCGAACGCAGACTACAGGAAGCCGTTCGAAACACGCAGTCATGTGACCTCGCCCACAGTTTCCGGATTTCAGCCTATAAGACTCTCAACATGCCCTTCTGTCGACATTGTACTGTACTTTACCTCGACGACCCCACAACTTATCACCTTTCGGATCTGGTCTTAGACGTCCGGTTGACATGTTTTTCCCCATTTTCGCCACTGGTTACACATTAATACACCTCGCTGCCTCAGTAACACCAGCCTGTCCCATCTTGATTGTGGTAGTCTGGCATAATGTTAGCCTTCGCCATTAGTATTTCTGTCACCGGACCCGATACGCCACTGTAGGATCTGACCTGCCGCAGCGCGTTTTCGATCTAGACCTGTGAACAGCCTACTCGTGGAGTAGGAGGTCTTTCCATTACGGATCAGGTTCCAAAAATACCTAAACATTTACGTTACACAAGTTCGTAGCTAAGCATCCGACCTACAGTGTCTTTTCTAGTAGTGAGATCCACCTCCCACAACACAGGCCCATAAATGGTGTCACAATTGCAGTTATAATGCAGTGTCTCTGCTCTCACCTTCAACTAACCCCACTGTCACTTCTTCTGAGTGAGAAACAGCGTACGTCGCTGTGGATCTCTCTCGACCTCGGATCTCTCCTTTGGACGAAAGATTCAGTTCATTTGGTCGGTCAGCTGCTCCACAGCTGCACGTCTACTCGCATGTAAACGTCTCCACAACTGTCGTTCACCTCCGTCATCTGCGGCCCGTAATGAACTACATCTGCTTCGTCGCCGCTTTTGGGTAGTGCCTATCTGCCGTGCACGGTATACTTTAACCATAACAGCAAGCAAACTCAGCCGTTTCGGTATTGCTTCCACCCTTAGCCCAGAAGCCAATGATGAAACCCCCTTGGACGTCAGATAAATCACTCCGTTTCCTCATTATGCCAACGACTGCATTGCTTTCCGTTTTATATACCCTCCACTGCTAGTGCTCCCACCTGCCGTCTGTGAGTGGTTATTGCACGTTGACCTCGAACGTAGCCGGTGGTCACATTATTGTCATTGGATCATGTATTTTGGGCATTGTCATGTATAATAGCTGTGGTGCCGTTGAAACTCTATTAGCAATTATTCAGTAAGGCGTACGTAAACGTGTATGACGTTCCGTCTCTCACAATAGTGGAATTCTTATTGGCAACCAAGAGCGTTTCCTCTCATATGGTCTGGAGGTCTACAATCCCTGTATTTCCGAAAAGGTTCGTAGGTAATTACTTACAGCTTGTTGTGATCTACATTTCCTCTCATCTGGTCTGGAGGTCGCACTACCCCTATATTTCTGAAATATAAGTACAATTTAGTATTCCGAACTGCGTGGCGATAGGTGGACTTTGCAGATGAATCATGTTCCATCGGTCACATAGCCGTGGCCGTGTATGGCGAGATACGCCTGAGAGCAACACTTTCAGGTTGGAGGAGGGAGCTTTATTCTCTGGGGAATGTTTTGTGGCATACCTTGGGTGATCTCGTCATTCTGGAAGGCGTAATGGATCAACAAAAATGGTTCAAATGGCTCTGAGCACTATGAGACTCAACTGCTGTGGTCATAAGTCCCCTAGAACTTAGAACTACTTAAACCTAACTAACCTAAGGACATCACACACATCCACGCCCGAGGCAGGATTCGAACCTGCGACCGTAGCGGTCGTGCGGTTCCAGACTGTAGCGCCTTTAACCACTCGGCCACTCCGGCCGGCAAACGGGTCAACAAAAGTACGTATCTATCCCTGGGGGACCATGTCCTCTCCTAAAGGCAGTTTGTTTTTCCTAGGCGTGATGACATCTATGAGCAGGACAATGCAACGTGTCACCCAGCTCACAGTGTACGCGCGTGGTTTGAAGAGCAGTAAGATTAGTTTAGTGTACTCCCATGGTCACCAAACTCCTAGATTTTAAACCCAATTGAGAATCTATGGAACCACCTCGCGTCATGGATTTTGAACCGAGAAATCTAGCGCACTGACCACAGCACTGGAGTTAGCATGACTCCACATCTCTGTCAGTACCTTAGAAAACCTAGTTGACTCTCTTGCTGTATATGTTCTCGCAATGGTCTGCGCTGCAAAAGGTGGTTATTCAGGCTTTTGACAGGAAGTCACATTAATGTGACTGGAAAGTACATTGTTGTGGTCATTGGAATGAAGACGCGCGTGTTCACGCTAGTATATCCTGTGCGAACCTCTTCTTCTCTGTAACTACGCAGTTTGCACCCAGTTGAACATGCTTAATGTAGGCAAGTCTCGGTTTCCCTATTCAATTTTTACTCCTGAAACTTACCATAATTACCAAATTGACATTTCTGTGATGCCTCAGGATCGGCTTACCAGCTGATTTCTCCATCCAGAAAGATTATGTCGTAATATTGTTTTCTCAGCAATACAAGTTAAAAACTCTTCGTTGGTTATAGAATGTACCTGTATAATCTATAGCGGTCTTCTATAAAACTGTCGTTGTGTTGTTGTGGTCTTCAGTCCAAAGACTGGTTTGATGCAGCTCTCCATGGTACTCTATTTTGTGCAGGCCTCTTCATCTCCGAGTAACTACTGCACCCTACATCCTTCTAAATCTGATTACTGTATTCATCCCTTGGTCTCCCACTACGATATTCACTCCCCACGCTTCTCTCCAGTACTAAATTGGTGATCCCTTGATTCTTTGGAATGAGTCCCACCAACCGATCCCTTCTTTTGCTCAGGTTGTAACACAAATATCTTTTCCCCACAACCCAAACCAAACAAATATCTCTTCTCCCCAATTCTGTTCAGTACCTCCTCATTAGTTACATGATCTACCCATCTAACCTTCAGCATTCTACTGTAGCACCATATCTCAAAAGCATCTATTCCCTTTTTGTCTAAACTGTTTATCGTCCACGTTCCACATCCACCCATTATTACACTTCAGACTATTACTTGCAGAAGGGACTTACTGAGACTTAAATCTGTATTCGATGTTAACAAACTTTTCTTCTTCAGATACTCTTTTCTTGCTATTGCCAGTCTACATTTTATATCCTCCCTACTTCGACCATCATCAGTTATCTTGCTTCCCAAATAGCAAAACTCATCTGCTACTTTCAGTGCTTCATTTTCTAATCTAATTCCCTCAGCATCACTTGATTTAATTTGACTACATTCCATTACCCTCGTTTTGCCATTGTTGATGTTCATCCTATATCGCCCATTCAAGACACTGTTCGTCCCATTCAACTGCTCTTGCTAGTTCTTTGCTGTCTTTGCGAAAATTGCAGTGTCACTGGCAATTTCTTCTCCCTGAACTCCAAATTTTTCTTTTGTTTCGTTTACAGCTTACTTATTATACATTTTGAGTAACATCGGAGGAAGGCGACACCCTTGTCACACTCCCTTCTCAACCACTGCACCCCTTTTGTGTCCCTCGACTCTTATAACCGCCTTCTGGTTTCTGTACAAATTGTAAATTCCCTCTTGCTCCCTGTATTTTACTCTTGCAACCTTTAGAATTTGAAAGAGAGTATTCCAGTCAACAATGTCATAAGCTATCTCTAAGTCTACAAATGCTATAAACGTAGGTTTTATCTTTCCTTAACTTATCTTCTATCACTCCTGTCAACGCCTGCTTTCTTTGGGACTGGAATTATCATATTCTTCTTGAAGTCTGAAGGTATTTTGCCTGTCTCATACGTCTTCCCCGCCAGATGGAAGAGTTTTGTCATGGCTCGCTCACCCAAGGCTATTAGTAGTTCTAACGGAATGTTGTCTAGTCCCGGGACCTTGTTTCGACTGAGGTCTTTTAGTGCTCTGTTAAATTCTTCACGCAGTATCATATCTCCCATTTCATCTTCATCTACGGCCTCTTCCATTTCCATAATATTGCCTTCAAGTACATCACCGTTTTATACACTCACTACATACTCTTTCCACCTTTCTGCTTTCCCTTCATTGCTTAGGACTGGGTTTCCATCTGAGCTCTTGATATTCATACAAGTGGTTCTCTTTCCTCCGAAGGTCTTTTTAAGTTTCCTTTATGCAGCATCTATCTTACCACTAGTAATATACGCCTCTACATCGTTACATTTGTCCTCTAGCCATTCCTGCTTAGTCATTTTGCATTTACTGTCGATCTTATTTAGACGTTTGTATTCCCTTTCACCCGCCTCATTTATTGCATTTTTTTTATATTTTCAATATCTCTTGTGTTAACCATGGATTTCTATTAGCCCTCAGCTATTTACGTACTTGGTTCTCCGTTGCCTTCACTATTTCGTCTCTCAAAGCCACCCATTGTTCTTCTACTGTATTCATTTCCCCTGTTCTTGTCAGTCGTTCCCTAATGCTCCCTCTGAAACTCTGTACAGCCTCTGGTCCTTTTAGTTTATCCAGGTCCTACCTCGTTAAATTCCAGCTCTTTTGCAGTTTCTTCGCTTTTGATTTGCAGTTCATAACCAATAAAATGTGATCAGAGTCCGCATCTGTCCCTGGAAATGCCTTACAATTTAAAACCTGATTCCGAAATCTCTGTCTTACCATTATATAATCAATCTGAAACCTTCCAGTGTCTCCAGGTCTCTTCCACGTATATAATCTTATTTCTGTAACACTATTGTTCAAATATTCTCTCCTTGTCTGAACTGTGAAATGAATTCGTAGCACTTTAATTCATATTTTATGTACGCAAATTTTGTGTTTTGAGAAATGCTAATCTTGCTAACTCGAAAGTTTTCATTTCTTCTCTTTGAAGTTTAATTCCATTTTCAAATGTCTCCTTTTTTGCCTATACTATTTGCTCAATGTACAGATACAGTATCATAGAAGATAGATTTGTTGGTTATCAACGCGGACTGTTCAACGTGCCTACGAAGCTCTAAAATTGACAGGAATTTCTGTTGTCAGTGAACGCAGATCCGTTTCAACAAGTTTTCGAGCAATTATTGCGAAGAGATATTCGTTTTATAAGCAAAAACTGTCTTATCTTGCTGCAGTGTATTTTATTTCTTTTAGACGTGTCTTGCATTTTACTTTCATCCATCTTCAGTTGGATAGTTCTTGGAATCGGCGTTTCTTCTCATCTGGTCACATGCTGGAGGTGGTACTTTAACATGACTTACGAAAAATAAGCACGTTTTCATATTCCGAATTTTTTTCTTTACAATTTTCATATTGTTTGCCCTTATTGCTGTGGAGCACTAGTAGTCTTCTGTCACTAGTTGTAGATATTTCAGTTAAATATGTGATTTAAAGTCGTAACTTCTGTCAGTTCTGAACTCACAGCATTAATTTCGTTACGCAAATTCTCTTTACTAAATGCGACTGACTTTTTGTCACTGCCAGTAATTATGTTACGGATTTTGTCTACTTCATTGTTCAATTCGTTGCAGTAGATCCGTACGCCGTTAACCATTACACTCATCGATTTTTGACCTTCTTGCTTATATTATTGATTTTAATGATCTCATCATTTTGCGCCTGTATTTTCCCAAGAGCTTTCCTAACCAGTTCAATTATTTGTTTGCATTTTTTTGTCAACGTGGGTCCCAAATTCTTGGGTTTCCGTTTCGATTTCTTCGCATTTGACTTTACATCCCTCTCTGAGCTGATCATGTTTTTCATCGAACATCTCAGTAAGCTCGGATCGCAAATTATTGACAGTATCTGTTAACGTGTTCAATTTAGTTTTGATTTTCTCGTGAATTTGTTTGTTTTCCTCCCACATTTCTTTGTTTTCCTCCCGAGCAGATTGTAATTGCCTTCCCGATTCTTTCATTTTGTCGTCCGTCATTAATTCCATTTACCCTAATACCTGAGTAGAGACGTTATTACTAACAGTAGTGGTCCCCTTTTTTTTGAGTCGCCAACGGCGTTGAACTAGGCCTGGGCAGATGTTTTCAATAAGCATCGTGTTAAAGAGAGATGCAAGCTGCGATTGCTGATGAGTTTCATCGTCCTGCCCGTTGAACGTATCCTAGGTGGGCAGTTATCACAAAAGGATTTGGCAACCTCCATCAAGCATACTTAATGGACATGACTGCATATTCGAAATGGAATTCTGGATATAAATATTTATTAACAGTGGTTGATATTTATTCCAAATACGCATGGGTTGCTGCTCTGAAGAATAAAGGCGGTGTTGCAGTTGCAAACGCGCTTAAAAAAATTTACACAGAAAGCAGGCGGGTTCCAGTACACATACAAACTGATCTTGGGAAATAATTCTACAATATTAGTTTCAAAAAGTTAATGCAACATCTCAGAATTAATCATTAGTCCACTTTCTCAAATATGAAAGCTTCCGTAGTTGAAAGTTTCAGCAGAAGTCTCAAGAGTCTTGTGTTCAGAAAATTTACTGCTCAGGGCTCCTATAAATTGATTAATACTGTACAAGGATTAGCAAAGCAATATAATCACACGAAGCACAGAACAATTAAAATGCAGCTAGTGGAGGTGTATAATAAAATCAAAATGATCGATCCACGTCCTTCGAAACTTAAAATTGGCGATTATGTCAGTATTAGCAAACAGAAGACAGTCTTTGACAAAGGATGCACTACAAACTGGTCAACAGAAATTTTCAGAATACGTCTCTCAGATGCAGATATTGGTGGTACGTCTTCCATTTCCAAAACTTGCGAGCTCGCAGGGTAGCTCTTACCTGCTACCTTTTTGGTTTAGTTCCCATTACTGTAAGGGGTGAGGAATCGGCTGGTGCATTTCGCTCCAGTTCTCCTTGCCGCCGCCACTCTTCTGGTAAAGTCAAATGATAGCGACAGACTTGATCAATCGTGGTACACAGGACGTGGTACACAGAACGAACTATCTCGGTCGTACCTAAACCGAACTTTGTTAGTTGTTGACCGACCGACCTGTTTCCGTGGTACACAAATCGAACTTGCCTACACTTGCACAGCACACTGGAAAAACGACACACGCAAGGTGTTTTTTTCCACCTCAACCGGCCAAAAGCGACCCTTTTATTTCTTGAACTGATAATTCTTAAGAAAGGCAAGTTCACAACATTCCCATATTAAATTACGCAAATTTTAACCTCTTGTACACACACACACACACACAGAGAGAACTGTAATTGTAAACATTGTGTGTGTGTGTGTGTGTGTGTATGTGTGTGTATATATATGTGTGTGTATGTTTGTGTGTGTGTGTGTGTGTGTGTGTGTGTGTGTGTACTGATCACAGAGAAAGCTGTAATTGTAAACATTGTGTGCTTGTGTGTGTGTGTGTGTGTGTGTGTGTGTGTGTGTGTGTGTGTGGGTGTGTCCTTTAAAGACCTTTAGAGAAACAAACCAAAGTATATTTCATCACAAAGCAAGCTGTAACTGTAAACATTGTATATATATATATATATGTGTGTGTGTGTGTGTGTGTGTGTGTGCGTACGTAACCGACACATCTGGACGGCTGCCCGACCTTGGGCAACGGCCAGAGCGCGATGACTCAAATGGTTAGGGTGCGGTGTAGTAAGCGTCCTCGTTGCGTATATACGTCTTCAAAGTGTTCCAGAAAGAACATAGACATACTACTCCTGTCCTCTATGCGTTTCCGGATTAGTAATTGGTAGACACTGATAACTCAACAGTCTATGGACGATCCGGTTTTGTACACACCTATGCAAGATGCAGTAAAATATGTTCCCTGCAGAATAGATACAGTATAGTCACTGCTGAATAGGTGACCGTCAACCAAGCTCTTAGCCATGTCTGTTCTTGCACCAGCAAGGTGCTCCTAATATTCAGCGACTCCGTGTGCAACTTTCACGGTCTAGACCAGTGCTACGCTTGTCACCCATTAGTCACGACTATCCAGGATATTTTTTGTGACTTCCATGAAGCTGGACGGCCGGTCGTCATTGTTTGGACCTCTGGTCATCTCGGGATCTCAAAGAATCAACATCCCGACTGGTTGGCAAAGTTGGATAACAGGGTGCCGATTTTGGAAATGGTGGTTATAGATTTGGATCTTCAGTCGACACTACACCATCAATTGTTAGAGTTCTGGAACTCAGAATGGTCTGGCTTGGATTTCCCAAACAAAATGAGGGCAATAAAGGTGATCATGACCACGTGTCTGTCTTCCTTTCTCTCTTCTCGCAGGGAATCTAACGTCCTTCTCGGCTAGGATTCCACCGAGAGGACCCACCTTTTTACCGATGCGGTGGCCTCCTGATGGTGGCCTACATCCTATTAGGCTGCTTTGTGGCAGTATCTAAAACTTCTTGACACTCTCCCTCAGGCGCCACCAGCCAAAGCAAAGTGGCTGACCTCGTCTCTGTGACGTGGAGCACTCTGGCCTCATTGACCGCATAAGGGGTTGGAGGGGCCCCAGTCGCCTGTTCTGGCGGAGGGGAACCACGGTGGCTCTTACTCGGTGATTCGGCCTGGCTCCTACGCCTCTCATATTTTCGTTCTCCTTATTCCTTTTTTGCCATTTTCAAATTTCTGTTTTTCCAAAATTTCATCATCCTGTCAGTACTGCTCGTTTTCTTGGGCTAACGGAGAGCGAGACAGTGCTGCTCAGATGCGGAGAGTGCGTCTCTCACTGCATACCATGCCTCCGGTCCTGCAACTGCATTCTGGGCAGAGCGACTCGCCAACCTTACCCTTTCTCTCGTTCCACTCTGTGTTTTATCTCTATCCTGCTCTATCTTGGTTACAATCGAGCTTCCCAAAATTTGACTTTTGTATCCTTCCTGTGGGAATTACTCCTGATTCGATACATATAGGATGAATGTGCTGATGGCCTCCAAAAATACCTACCAACCTTCCCATCATAGAGGCTACCAGTGTTCTGTTTTCACCTAGCCTCTCTTTCCTCTGCGTTTAAGAGTGAAATTCTCATTGCACTCTTAATGTTACAACCTTGGCATATAATTTGACTAAAGGTTCTTTTGCTTTCTTATATGCTGTATCAGACCTTCCGACGAACATTTCTTTTCCGATTTCTTTGCACTTTTCCTGCAGCTATTTCATCCTGACTGACCCGCTCATTGTATTTATTTCACTCCTAAGTGATTTTTATTACTGAATTCCCGTTTTTCTCTGAACATTTTCGCCCCTCCTTCTTTAGTGGATCAACTGAAGTATTTCTTCTGCTACCCAACGTTTCTACGCAGTTGCCTTCGTGTACCCATTTCTGACTTTCCAATATCTGTGATTGCTCCTTTTGCTGATGTCCACTCCTCTTCTGCTGAACTGCCTGCTGCGATATTACTTATTGCAGTACCCTCACTCTTGCGAACTTCAATCACGTCTTATCATTCCTCAGTACTTCAGTATAGTACTTTGTTCACATTAATGCTTCCTTATGATTCTCCAAAACTCTGAATGAATGCGACACAGTGGGTACAGAGAATCATCGAAGTTTCACATCAATTTTATGTTGAAATCAACGTTAATTGGATCAAAATCAACGAATACTCCACGACACCATTAAGTTTTTGCGCTGAAAGCAGCGAATATAGTACCTAACTCACAGTTTTCTACGGAAATCAGAGAATTTCGGCGTTTAATTTACTCCTTTACGTACAGGGTGTTCGGAAATTCCCGTTACAAACTTCTAGGACTTGTAGAGGGGGGGTGAATACATAATATTTTGAGTACGACCCAAAGTCCGTAAACGTACCATTCCCATGCTACTCCCATTTGGGAACATGTCTGCGAGGTAGGTACCCAACTGGGTAGTCATGGTGGCAGGTGGTTACCTCGGATCGCTGATGGCATTTGACGTCTATGCTACGTCTGTCACCTGGTTCTAGCTACATTTACGTGTTTACGAGTGTTAAAGCAACATGGTTGAGTGCAGGGTTTGGAGTTTACACAGATACGGTCCTTCCGAATGGTGAAGCTCACGGTAACGGAGGTGCTGCTCGTCGTATTTATCAATATCGTTCATCACAACATCCCATCCCTTTCACTACATTTATGCAACGGCTTCGAAAAAGGGCACCTTCACCGTCATCAGGCGTAACTATGGTGCTCCAAGGAGGCGCCGAACATGCGGATTGGAAGAGACAGCGTTGTATCACGTTCAATAGATCCCGTCAAAGGTTGCATGAGCAATTTCTTTGGCTATTGATAAGTGGAGCTGTTAAACAAGTGATGCACTGGGTCACTTCTAATCAGTTGTTTGTCAAAGTGAACGCATTAGCAACATGTTTTTAAATGTCTGCAGCACGGAAAAAGTATGTTCAGGACATGGGTTCCAATTCAAAATATTATCTACTCACTTCCATCTACAAGTTCCGTAACGATTGTTTCGGAACACCTTGTATATACCGAAGAATAGAATGTAGTTATCCTCTCAGCAAACGACGTGCGACAGCAAGCATGTCACAGAACTTCTTCATCTAAATGTTTGAGCTTCACTCTGAGTGTTATTTCAGTCGGAAGACTGGTTTCATAAAGCTGTCCATGCTACTCTATCCTATGCGAGACTCTTCATCTCCGAATAACTACTGTAAACGACATCTTTCTGAGTCTGCTTATTGTGTTCATCTCTTCGTCTCCCTCTACGATTGCCCCCCACCCCCACCTCTCTCTCTCACATCTCCCTGCAGTATTAAATTGGTGGTCTCTTGATGTTTCAGAATAATGCGTCCCATCAACCGATCCCTTCTTTTGGTCGAGTTTCTTTTCTCTCAAATTCTACTCAGTACTTCCTCATTTGTTACCTGATCGACCCATCTACTCTTCAGAATTCTTCTGTAGCATCACATTTCGAAAGCTTCTATTCTCTTTTTATATAAACTACTTGTGGTCCATGTTTCACCTCCTTACATGGCTACACTCCAAATAAATATCTTCGGAAAAGACTTCCTAACACTAAAATCTATATTAGATTTTATCAAATTTCTCTTCTTCATAAATGCTTTTCTTGTTATTACCAATATTTCCAGTCTACCATTTATATCCTCTTAACTTAAGTCATAATTAGTTACTTTTCTGCCCAGATATCAAACTCATCTACTAGTCTAAGTGTGTCGTTTCCTAATCTGATTTCCTTGGCATCGATTGATTTAATTTGACTGCATTCCATTGCCCTTGTTTCGCTTTTGTTGATGTTCATCTTACATCCCCCTTTCAAGAGAGTGTCCATTTCGTTTAAATGCTCTTCTAAGTTCTTTGCTGTTTCTCACAGAATTAAAATGTCACTGACAGATCTCAAAGTTTTTATTTCTCCTACCTGAACTTTAATTCCTAATTTTTCTTTGCTTCTCCTTACTTCTTGCTCAGTGTTGAAATTGAATAGCATCAAGGATAATCTATAACACTGTCTCACTCCCTCCTTATCCTCTGCTTTCCTTTCACGCCCCTCGACTCTTATAAATGACGTTCCTGCACATGTAAATAGCGGTTCTCTTCCTGTATTTCACTCATCATACCTTCAGAATTTCAAAGAGAATATTCCAGTGAACATTGTCAAAAGCTTTCTCTAAGTTTACAAATCTATAATGTTGGTTTGCCTTTCCTTGACCTATCGTCTAAGATAAGTCGTAGGGCCAGTAGTGCCTCCCGGGTTCCCAGGTTCGACTCCCGGCGGGGTCAGGGATTATCTCTGCCTCGTGATGACTGGGTGTTGTGTGCTGTCCTTAGGTTAGTTAGGTTTAAGTAGTAAGTTCTAGGGGACTGATGCCCATAGATGTTAAGTCCCATAGTTCTCAGAGCCATTTGAACCAGTAGTGCCTCACGTGTTCTGCATTTCTCCACAATCCAAATTTATCTTCCCCTGACGTGGGCTTCTACCTGTTTTCCGTTCATCTGTAAAGAATCCGTGTTAGTATTGTACAGCCAAGATTTATTAAAGTGGTAATTCGGTAATTTTCACACTTGTCAGCAACTGTTTTCTCTGGAATTGCAATTATTACATTGTTCTGGAATTCTAAGGCTATTTCTACTCCCGGGGCCTTGTTTTGACTTAGGTATTTCAGACCTTTGTCAAATTCTGCTCGCACTGTATCTGTCCCCTCATCTTCATCTACGTCTACTTCCCTTTTGTAGAATACTGCTTTCAAATTGATCTCCATTGCATAGACCCTCCATATACTTCCTTCCATCTTTCAGCTTTCCTTCCTTTGCTTAGGACTGGTTTACCATCTGAGCTCTTGATATTCATACAGCTGGTTTCCCCAAAGCCTCTTTAATTTTCCCGGAGATGGTACGTATATTTTGCCTAGTGGAATATTCTTCTGTGAGCTTAAGACGCATTTAAAAGTCCCACGCTAACCGACGTTAGTTGACTGTATTATCATCTCCGCAACAGCTCATGAAAGTGAGAATGGCTGTTTAATAAGTTGTGGTTCTTCTTTTTTGCGCATAATATAGCGCTGATTGTCTTTTGATTAGTTAGGTCACACCTCTGATAGGCTGAATCCCATATGGAAACACAACAAGCGAATTTAAAATTCGTAACACACAAACGTGATATAGGGGTAGCGTCTTTGATTATTAATGAAACGGTGAAGTTCTCGTCCCCGGTTTCGAATCCCCGCAGAGCTTAAATTTTGAACAAAGAAGGTCATCAGAAATGGCGACCGAAGGCTCCAAGCCTAAGAAGTTATCGTCATTCAGCGAATGGCATTTTAAAAGAGGGTGGAGGAGCGGACTAGGCACTGTCTTGCTCTTGGGGTGGGAAACAGCTCCTAAAAGCGAAAGAATCATCATGATCAATGGCAAAACGATGCAGAAGGCAATGGAAACCACTGCATTGAAGACACAAAATGTGTTTCCACAGGATATGAGCCTGTAATTGAAAAAGTGTTACGATGATCTCTCCATTGCCGAAAAGATTCCGGACTAGTCCCCCACTCAGATCTCCGGGAAAGGACTGAGAAGGAGAAAGTGACAAAGAGAAGAAGATTGATAACCAACAAAAGGCTAACATTCTACTAGTCGGGGCGCGGAATGTCAGACTTCTGAACGTGGACAGGGAGCTAGAAAATCTGGAAAGGGAAATGCTAAATATCCGTTTAGATAAAGTGGGGCGGCAGTGAAGTGAAATAGAAGGTAGAAAATGATTTCTGGTCAGACGAGTATAGGATAATATCAACATCAGCAGATAATGGTAGAACGGGAGTGGGATTCATTATGAATTGGAAGGTAGAGCAGAGAAGAAATTACTGTGAGCAGTTCAGAGATAGAGTTTTTCTCATCAGACACTTCAGAGATAGAATTCTTCTCTTCAGAATCGACAGAAAACCAACGATAGCTGAGGTGTACACGCAGACGTCACAAGCTGAGGACGGAGAGGCAGAGAAAACATATGGAGATACTGAACGGGTAATTCAGTAAGTAAAGGGAGATGAAAACACAATAAACATGAAGGACTGGAACGCGGTTGTAAGGAACGGAGTAGAAGAAAGGATTGCAGGATAATATGGGCTTTGTACTAGGAGTGAGAGAGATGAAAGTCTGATTGAGTACTGGAATAAATGTCACCTAGTTATAGTGAATAATCTGTTCAATAATAACAGTAGAAGGAGGTATATTTTGCAAAAACAGACGTAATGTCTGAAGGGTTTACCGCAATCATTGGTTATTCAATGTTACTTATAAACCGTCTTGATTGCAAAAATGTTTATTCACATGCCCGCTTTCGGTTCCTCTAGAACCATCTTCAAATCTCAAATGACAAAGGTACTAATTTACTATTTCACAAATGTGAACCTATTTCGTCCTATCCGATCAACAAAGATGTACCAGAACGTACTTGGGATTTTGCTTACAGGAGTAACCAGTCCACACACAGCAACCTTCACATGCTGCGTCACATCAAATTGTTTAGTAGAATGCACGTCATTTATACGGACAGGTGGCGTATGGTACATCTGTTACATACTGCATTAAGTAGATTTTTCTAATTCGCTTTAATCTCTAAAAATACTTATTTAAAATCTGTGATTGTCAAGGTTAAAAACTGTACTTGTCAAAATTAAAATACGCAATAAAATTATCGTTTTTGTACGATCGAAACCAAGGGCGATTTCTATGTCCATTTCGCTGGTGTAGACTTTTTTTCCTCCATGGTCAACTTCCGTGGTTTCCGCTTTTTCGGTGCTGTGCCGCGAGCCGTTTTGTCGTCTGATGTCCATCGCCGTGGGTAAGAGGGGCGTGCAGGAGAGCCCCGTCAACAACGATAGGCGCTGCACGCACCTTCCAGCCGTTTCACGGTACACCACCTCTCATCCCTCGGACTGGACCTCCACACACAACAGTGTTCATTTCAGTAAGTCGTCATAAACACTAAAATAGGCATTAGGATTGAACTCCTTTGCTCATTGAGAATTAAATCCGGGTCTTTATTTTTGTTGGGTGTATATTTCAACTTCTTCTAAAATGTTAAGAAACCGTCCCTTATGAGCTCTATGTAGGATGTCTAAGTTTTGTTCAATGTTCGTGGCTGAGTGCTCTAAGGCATCCATATGCGCCCCAAAAGATGTTTTGTTTTGAGAGTAGGTGTGCTCCCTGAATCTAGTTTCAAAGATCCTACCAGTTTGCCCTATGTATTGTTTACAGCAGTAATCTTATATACACCTGAATCCTGAAATTTATTCCTACTATTGCATATTTTGTGCCGGAGCTTCAATTGTACCGTGTTTTTTGTTCGGAACCCTATTTTAACGTCGGATTTACGAAAGTATCTTTCAATCTTATCTGTAATCCTTCCACTGTATTTTTTCTTGTGTTCCTCTTCACTACGACTTTCTTCTGTTCGTTTCATTTGCCTCTTCTTTATCTTATTATAAATATTCTTCACTTCCTTAGACGTATATCCGTTCGCTACGGCCACTTGTTTTAAAAAACTTAGTTCTTTTTCTACTTCCTGTGGGTTTAGTGCAATCTTAGTAGCCTATATACCGTCGAAGTAAAATATGCCCATTTGTATCGTGGTGAGTGACA
This sequence comes from Schistocerca cancellata, assembly GCF_023864275.1. NCBI lineage: Eukaryota > Metazoa > Arthropoda > Insecta > Orthoptera > Acrididae > Schistocerca > Schistocerca cancellata. Next base: position 438,438,722 of record NC_064627.1, read on the forward strand.
AGAGCGCTCATTAATAGCTAAATCTGTACACGCAGCCTTCTGAATATGCTAAAGTCATGATTCACATATTTCTTTATTAGTGTTAAATCTAAGTAATCTATACAGTTGTCTTCATAAAAATCCATAATGAATCTAATTTTCGGGTGTTGAGAGCTCTTTTTTGTGCTACGTTTTCGATATAATTTTTATCTCCTTTATATAATAAAATACTCGTCAACATATCTCCTGTAAAATGCAATCTTCTCAGCGATATCAGGATGTTCGTCAAAGAATTCGTTTTCCAAGTGATTTGCAAAAATGTCAGCCAACGTCCCAGCCAAACTGTTACCTATGGCCAATCCGTCATTCTGTTGATAAATGTTACCATTAAAAGGAACGTAATTGAACGGCAAAACTTGTTCCAACATTTCTACTAGTTCAATCACTTCTCCCAATGCCCATTTACCATGAGTAAGGAGATTGTTCTTAATGATCTCAATCGTTTCTTTTACGGTAATGTTAGTGTACACATTGGTAATATCCAATGAAGCTAGTGATGCATCCTGACGTATGAGTACGTCTTTAATTTCCTCGGCAAGTTCGTAGCTGTTCCTAATGTTGAAAGTCCAACGATATGTATATGCCACCATCATCTGTTATTTAGCTCTTTATTTAATATATAACTTGGGCTATAGGTATTATCGACGTTCGCGCGAATCGACTTTTCAACCTTATGGAGCTTTATTTGTGACCGTAATTCAGGGATTGGCGGATTCCTTACTTTGAATTTAAACTTTTCCTCCTCCGTGAAGAGAAACACACTGTTATCTATTGGTTTCCGTATATCTGTTTTAAATTTCCTGGTTGGATTTTGCTTGACCTCTACTATTGCGGTCTCCATAAATAGCTTTTCGGTTTTCTCTATATAGTCTGTACCATGCATTAAAACCATAGAGCCGCCCTTATATGCCATTGGATTTCCTGTCTGTCCTTCCACTCCTACCTTGTAAGAATGCCATATTCATTCACAATAATCAAGAATCGGAATAACAATAGCTTTATAAACCACTTCCTTTGTAGATGACTTACGTTTTCGTAAGATTCTTCTTGTGAAACTGTCTGGCATCTGCTTTTCCTTATATTCGTCTCATGTGGTCCACTTAAGATAGCTCTGAATAGTTACTCCTAGATATTCTACTGTAGATACTGTTTCTAACAGTTTCTCATCAATACTGTAGTAGTACAGTAGTGACTTTCTTCTCCTATGTGTAAGCAATATGTTACATTTATTTACTTCAGTGTCTACTGCCAGAGCCCGCACCATTCATCAACGTTCCACAGGCCGTTCAGCAAATGGATACGTCTTCTGGAGTTGCTGCCTTCTTACAGACGACCGCATCACCTGCGATCGTAAAGAGTATCCGAGGCATTCTACTATATCATTTATGTACATTGTAAGTACTAACGTACCTGTCATAGTTCCGTGGAGTACTCCGGAAATTACTTTTACAGCTGCTGAATTTGTTAGTTCAAGAGTACCGTATCGAGTTCTGTCTCCAAGGAAATCTTGAAACAAGTTGTAAATCCTATTAGACATACGGTAAGTTCGTATTTTTTTTCCCGCTAAACGGCAGTGCGGGTTGTGTGAAATGCCTTCCTGAAGTTAAGTAAGACGGCGTCAACCTGAGCGCCGTTGTCTTCAGTCCTGTGGATCTCGTGGAACAAAAGAGCGAGCTGAATTTCACAGTATCTCTGTTTGTGGAATCCCTGTTGATTTTTATAGAGGAAATTTTCGTTCTCCGTCATAATTCTTGAGCATAAAAAATGTTTCATAATTAATTCTGCAACAGATTGGCGTCATAAATATAGGAATATAAAATGTGTGTATCTGTCCTACAGCCCTTTTTGAAAACAAAATGACCTGCGGCTTTTTCCCGTCGCTAAGTACCCTTCGCTGCTGCAGAGATCTACGATAAACTAAAGCTAGAAGGGGAACTAGTTCTTTCACACAATCTTCCTAGAACTTTTTAAGTGTCTCATCTAGTCCTGACGCCTTTCCATTACCAAGCGACTTAGTTGCTTTTCTATTCCGTGATGGGTATCTCAGGATCTACCATTTCTAGACGTTCTTGTGTTGATGGAAAGAAGGGAGTTTGTTACGATCTTCCGCAGTGAAACAATTTCGGAAGATGGAATTCCCTATTTCGACCTTCTCTTTGTTATCTTCCGTTTCTGTATCGGCATGATCTGGTGAATGAACAGACGATTTCGAAACGCTTACTGATTTCACATGAGACCAAAACCTCTTAGGGACTTTAATTGTTGATAAAATTTTACTTTCAGAATCACTGAACTCTTCTTTCATTGCTCCCCTTGCGCTCATTTTCGCTTCGTTAGCTTTTATTTGTCACCTGTCTTTTGACTTCTCTTGAAAATGAGATGAAGGTCTCTTTATGACCGGAGCAGTTCTTTAACTCCGTTATTAAAGTACGTTGGGTCTTTCCATCCCTTAATACCTTAATCGGAACATGCTTCTGTAAGGCATACTGATGGGTTCTCTTGAATTCTTTCCATTTCTGCTCCACACCTTCGTCATCACTGAATATTTGATACTGACTACTAACGTACTCTGCAGTTACTACCCTGTCACTCTCACTAGGCAATAACACCTTTCTACCTTACTTAACATTCCTTGTAAAACCTGTAGCCATAGTTGCCATCACAGCTCTGTGATCACTGATACCTTCCTCTACGTCAAGTGATTAATTAATTTTATGCGCGTTTGTTGCTAGGAGGTTTAAGACGTCACGTTCTCGAGCTGGTTCTCTATCGGGTCAGAGTAATTTACGAACAAGACATTCAGAATAATGTCACACGAATTCCTGACTGCCTCCAGATTGGACAGCAAGACTCTCCCAACCCATTATTGGCAATTTGTCGTCACCCCCGGTTACAACAGCACGCAGGAAAATTACTAACGTTATTCTGTAAGTTCTCTTTGAAGCTCTCTGCCACTACAGGTCCTGGTCCATAAAAGTATTCGATTACCATTTGGACCGACCTTTGGTGCTTAACTTCACTCAGATTAATTCGCGTTCGGGATGCGAAATAACTCGCTAAATCTTATCGAGTTCTTTCCTGTAATAAATTCGTTGCCATATCCTCAAGTCAGAACACTTGATCAATGGCAGCGCGATTGGGATGCTGGAAGTACTGGTCGCCAGGTATATAGTCTATTTCCGAACATAAGACATAGACTACAAGTGAAACCAATCGTCCCCAGGAGAGGTGTGGATTCATTTTGAGAGGAAGCGGTCTTTATCCTGCAAAACGAGTACATAAAAAGAATAGTAAAGAGACTGTCGGCATTGTGCGACTGTGGTGATTTAGGATTCCTTTAGCGTATGGAGCCAATCGAAGTGTAAGGTAGGGGATATGAACCCTCTTAGGGCAAAATGACGTACCTAATTAGGAATCCCTCCCCCATGAACCATGGACCTTGCCGTTGGTGGGGAGGCTTGCGTGCCTCAGCGATACAGATGGCCGTACCGTAGGTGCAACCACAACGGAGGGGTATCTGTTGAGAGGCCAGACAAACATGTGGTTCCTGAAGAGGGGCAGCAGCCTTTTCAGTAGTTGCAGGGGCAACAGTCTGGATGATTGACTGATCTGGCCTTGTAACATTTACCAAAACGGCCTTGCTGTGCTGGTACTGCGAACGGCTGAAAGCAAGGGGAAACTACAGCCGTAATTTTTCCCGAGGACATGCAGCTCTACTGTATGATTAAATGATGATGGCGTCCTCTTGGGTAAAATATTCCGGAGGTAAAATAGTCCCCCATTCGGATCTCCGGGCGGGGACTACTCAAGAGGACGTCGTTATCAGGAGAAAGAAAACTGGCGTTCTACGGATCGGAGCGTGGAATGTCAGATCACTTAATCGGGCAGGTAGGTTAGAAAATTTAAAAAGGGAGATGGATAGGTTAAAGTTAGATATAGTGGGAATTAGTGAAGTTCGGTGGCAAGACTTTTGGTCAGGTGATTACAGGGTTATAAATACAAAATCAAATAGGGGTAATGCAGGAGTAGGTTTAATAATGAATAAAAAAATAGGAGTGCGGGTTAGCTACTACAAACAGCATAGTGAACGCATTATTGTGGCCAAGATAGACACAAAGCCCATGCCTACTACAGTAGTACAAGTTTATATGCCAACTAGCTCTGCAGATGATGAAGAAATAGATGAAATGTATGACGAGATAAAAGAAATTATTCAGGTAGTGAAGGGAGACGAAAATTTAATAGTCATGGGTGACTGGAATTCGTCAGTAGGAAAAGGGAGAGAAGGAAACATAGTAGGTGAATATGGATTGGGGGGAAGGAATGAAAGAGGAAGCCGCCTTGTAGAATTTTGCACAGAGCATAACTTAATCATAGCTAACACTTGGTTCAAGAATCATGAAAGGAGGCTGTATACATGGAAGAAGCCTGGAGATACAGACAGGTTTCAAATATATTATATAATGGTAAGACAGAGATTTAGGAACCAGGTTTTAAATTGTAAGACATTTCCTGGGGCAGATGTAGATTCTGACCACAATCTATTGGTTATGAACTGCAGATTGAAACTGAAGAAACTGCAAGAAGGTGGGAATTTAAGGAGATGGGACCTGGATAAACTGAAAGAACCAGAGGTTGTAGAGAGTTTCAGGGAGAGCATTAGGGAACAATTGACAGGAATGGGGGAAAGAAATACAGTAGAACAAGAATGGGTAGCTCTGAGGGATGAAGCGGTGAAGGCAGCAGACGATCAAGTAGGTAAAAAGACGCAGGCTAATAGAAATCCTTGGGTAACAGAAGAAATATTGAATTTAATTGATGAAAGGAGAAAATATAAAAATGCAGTAAATGAAGCAGGCAAAAAGGAATACAAACGTCTCAAAAATGAAATCGACAGGAAGTGCAAAATGGCTAAGCAGGGATGGCTAGAGGACAAATGTAAGGATGTTGAGGCTTGTCTCACTAGGGGAAAGATAGATACTGCCTACAGGAAAATTAAAGAGACCTTTGGAGAGAAGAGAACCACTTGTATGAATATCAAGAGCTCAGATGGCAACCCAGTTCTAAGCAAAGAAGGGAAAGCAGAAAGGTGGAAGGAGTATATAGAGGGTTTATACAAGGGCGATGCACTTGAGGACAATATTATGGAAATGGAAGAGGATGTAGATGAAGACGAAATGGGAGATAAGATACTGCGTGAAGAGTTTGACAGAGCACTGAAAGACCTGAGTCAAAACAAGGCCCCGGGAGTAGACAACATTCCATTAGAACTACTGATGGCCTCGGGAGAGCCAGTCATGACAAAACTCTACCATCTGGTGAGCACGATGTATGAGACAGGCGAAATACCCTCAGACTTTAAGAAGAATATAATTATTCCAATCCCAAAGAAAGCAGGTGTTGACAGATGTGAAAGTTACCGAACTATCAGTTTAATAAGTCACAGCTGCAAAATACTAACGCGAATTCTTTACAGACGAATGGAAAAACTGGTAGAAGCCGACCTCGGGGAAGATCAGTTTGGATTCCGTAGAAATGTTGGGACACGTGAGGCAATACTGACCTTACGACTTATCTTGGAAGAAAGATTAAGAAAAGGCAAACCTACGTTTCTAGCATTTGTAGACTTAGAGAAAGCTTTTGACAATGTTGACTGGAATACTCTCTTTCAAATTCTGAAGGTGGCAGGGGTAAAATACAGGGAGCGAAAGGCTATTTACAATTTGTACAGAAACCAGATGGCAGTTATAAGAGTCGAGGGGCATGAAAGGGAAGCAGTGGTTGGGAAAGGAGTAAGACAGGGTTGTAGCCTCTCCCCGATGTTATTCAATCTGTATATTGAGCAAGCAGTAAAGGAAACAAAAGAAAAATTCGGAGTAGGTATTAAAATTCATGGAGAAGAAGTAAAGACTTTGAGGTTCGCCGATGACATTGTAATTCTGTCAGAGACAGCAAAGGACTTGGAAAAGCAGTTGAACGGAATGGACAGTGTCTTGAAAGGAGGATATAAGATGAACATCAACAAAAGCAAAACGAGGATAATGGAATGTAGTCAAATTAAGTCGGGTGATGCTGAGGGAATTAGATTAGGAAATGAGACACTTAAAGTAGTAAAGGAGTTTTGCTATTTAGGGAGTAAAATAACCGATGATGGTCGAAGTAGAGAGGATATAAAATGTAGACTGGCAATGGCAAGGAAAGCGTTTCTCAAGAAGAGAAATTTTTAACATCGAATATAGATTTAGGTGTCAGGAAGTCGTTTCTGAAAGTATTTGTATGGAGTGTAGTCATGTATGGAAGTGAGACATGGACGATAACTAGTTTGGACAAGAAGAGAATAGAAGCTTTCGAAATGTGGTGCTACAGAAGAATGCTGAAGATAAGGTGGGTAGATCACGTAACTAATGAGGAGGTATTGAATAGGATTGGGGAGAAGAGAAGTTTGTGGCACAACTTGACTAAAAGAAGGGATCGGTTGGTAGGACATGTTCTGAGGCATCGAGGGATAACAAATTTAGCATTGGAGAGCAGCGTGGAGGGTAAAAATCGTAGAGGGAGACCAAGAGATCAATACACTAAGCAGATTCAGAAGGATGTAGGTTGCAGTAGGTACTGGGAGATGAAGAAGCTTGCACAGGATAGAGTAGCATGGAGAGCTGCATCAAACCAGTCTCAGGACTGAAGACCACAACAACAACAATTAGGAATCCTGAAACATCCCAGATTCTGAACATGGTGACAAACAACCGAAATAGGAATGCACTAAACAAGATCAGAGTAGCGATAGAAACACAAATACGCATATTGGAGACGTCCACAGAGAGGGCGTATACAAACGATGGGGCAGTACGAAAGGCAGTAGTACCATTGGTGAGGAAATGAGTTCACAGGCAGCGTATAAGCACGATCTGGCCACTGAAGTGTAGTACAGTGTCAGTTGTTAGCAGAATTCAAAAATATCATTTGTCCAGTATTCTTTCTTCTTTCCAAACTTTCATTTTCTCTACTTTCAAGCAATACAAACCCATATACGCCTCAATTAATACTGTTATTGATTTATGTTACATTTATGAATACATATGCATTCCTTTCTCAGTAGTACTTATAATAATAATAATAATAATAATCACAATAATAATAAAATTAAATATTACTATTTCTGTCTGAGACAGCACATTGTATTCAATGAAACCACGTAACAACTTCAAGAAATGTTAGAGAGAGAGAGAGAGAGAGAGATGAGGAGAGGGCTAAAACAAGCTACACACGTCAAAATAAGTTTTGCATCATTCAGATTCCCAGAACTCCTGAAGACAGAAGTTGACTGTGGATATTGTATTACAGGCACAGGCCTTTCAGTGCTCAGAGATGTCACTAAACCCACCCAAAGACGCAAACAACCATGCATGAGCTGCGCCTATTAGACGGAGGGGGTCCGACAGCCGATCAGTTCCAGTCATTCCATCAGGAAGGAGGTACACGGCTCGTGTTGTCTGTAGTTCAACCATGCCTATACTGTCCATGCCGCTGTTCGATCGCGTCCACATTGTTGCTTTTTGCCAGGAAGGGCTCTCAACAAGGTGAGTGTCGAGGCGTCTAGGAGTGAACCAAAGCAATGCTGTTCGGACATAGAGGAGATTCAGAGAGACGGGAACTGGCGATGGCATGCCTCGCTCAGGCCGCCCAAGGGTTACTACTGCAGTGGATGACCGCTACCTACGGACTATGCCTCGGAGGAACACTGACAGGAACGTCACCATAGTGAATAATGCTTTTCTTGCAGCCATAGGTCGTCGTGCTGCGACTCAAATTGTGGACAATAGGTCGCATGAGGCGCAACTTCGCTCACTACGTCCATGGGGAGATCCATCTTTGCAACCACGACACTATGCAGCGCGGTATAGATGGGTCCAACAACGTTCCGAATGGACCGCTCAGGATTGGCATCACCTTCTCTTCACCGATGTCGCATATGCCTTCAACCAGACAATCATCGGAGACGTGTTTGGAGACAACCATGTCAGGCTGAAGGCCTGGGACAAATATGACAGTAGCGCAGCAAGGTGGAGGTTCTCTGCTGTTTTGGGGTGTCAGTATGTGGGGCCGACGTACGCCGCTGGTGGTCCTGGAAGGGGCCGTAACGGCTGTACGATACGTGAATGCTACCCTCCGACCGAAAGTGCAACCATATCGACAGCATATTGGCGAGGCATTCATGGACGACAATTCGCGTCCCCATCGTGCACATCTTGTGAATGGCTTCATTCAGGATAACGACATTGCTTGACTAGAATGGCCAGCATGTTCTCCAGTCATGAACTCTATTTAACATGCCTGGGATGGATTGAAAAGTGTTGTTTATGGACGACGTGACCCACCAACCACTCTGAGGGATCCATGTCGAATCGCAGTTGAGGAGTGGGACAATGAACTTGTGGATAGTATGTTACAAAGAATAAAGACATGCATCAATGCAAGAGGACGTGATACTGGGTATTAGAGGTATTGATGTGTACAGCATTGTGGACCATCACCTCTCAAGGCGTCGCTGTATGGTGGTACAACATGCAATGTGTGGTTTTCATGAGCAATGAAAAGGGCGGAAATGATAAATATGTTGATCGCTTTTCCAGTTTTCTCTACAGGTTCCGGAATATTCTCGGAACCGAGGGGATGCAAACCATCTTTTTATGTGTGTATAAAATTAATAAATAACAGCGTATGTAATTCTAATTTAGTTTTAATATAAATACATTATGTGGTTCATGGTGTGGGTTCCTGTAGTCATGTCCTAGTTCATGAATCACGGGCAACGTATGAGTGGCCAAGTAAGTGGTCCCGACAGTCGGGATAACAGTTACTTTGGAATAAGGCTAGGCATCTCGGACATATTCTGAGTCGTGGTCACCTTTGTGCTCATACGGCAAAGACTACCAAATCCACCGGTTAGGCCCTCAGCCGTTAGGGGTAAAACCCAATGGGACTCGGGGCAAGTAAGGCTAGCAACCTGCTTCCCTGGTTCTTTAAATATGATGCTGGCAACAATCAGAGCAAAATGCCTCGGACCTTTGGAGGTGACGGAGTCCCACCTCTAACTGACAAACCAGGGACTCCTAAGATACGACTTGGCAAACAAATGGTAATGAGATGGGGAGCTATTAATATCAATGGAGGCTACTCTAGGAAGAAGGTAGAGCTGGCAGAGGCTGCAAGTAAGATGGGGCTGGACGTTTTAGCTGTTAGTGACATTCGGGTAAGGGGTTAGAAAGAAGAGGAAGTGGGAGAATATAGGGTCTACCTGTCAGGAGTCAAAGCAGGAATAGCACAATGGGGTGTAGGGCTTTACATCAGGAAAGAAATGGAACCCAGCGTAGTTGCAATAAGGTATGTAAACGAACGACTGATGTGGATAGATTTGACAGTGTCTAGCAAGAAAATTAGGATTGTGTCAGTATAGTCGCATTGTGAAGGGACAGATCAAGATAAGATGGATAGTTTTATGAGGCATTCAGTGATGTAGTTGTTAGAGTAAAGGACAAGGACAGTGTTCTGCTCATGGGTGATTTTAACGCCAGGATTGGAAATCGAACAGAAGGGTATGAAAAGGTTATGGGTAAATTTGGAGAGGATATGGAGCCCAACAGGAAATGGGAAACAACTCTTGGATTTCTGTGCCAGTATGGGCTTAATAATCAAAAACTCCTTTTTTAAACATAAGAACATTCACCGGTATACTTGGGAAGGCAGGGGAACCAGATCTGTCATTGACTATATAATAACAGATCAGGAATTCAGGAAGGCTGTGAGGGACACACGTGTATTCAGGGGATTCTTTGATGACACTGATCATTATTTAATCTGCAGTGAAATTGGGATTGTGAGGCCGAAAGTGCAGGAGGTCAGGTCCATATGTAGGAGGATAAGAGCGGAGAAACTTCAGGATAAGGAAATCAGGCACAAGTACATAACAGAGATCTCAGAAAGGTACCAGTTAGTTGAATGTAGTCAATTACAGTCATTGGAAAAGGAATGGACAAGGTAAAGGGGCACAGTACTGGAAGTGGCTAAAGAATGTCTTGGAACAGTAGTGTGTAAAAGTAGGATGAAGCAAACAGCTTAGTGGAATGATACAGTCAAGGCAGCCTGTAAAAGGAAAAAGAAGGCGTATCAAAAATGGCTACATACCAGAACCCAGGTAGACAGAGAAAGTTATGTTGAAGAAAGAAACAAAGCCAAACAGATAATTGCAGCATCCAAGAAGAAATCGTGGGAAGACTTTGGAAACAGGTTGGAGACTATGGGTCAAGCTGCTGGAAAACCATTCTGGAGTGTAATTAGCAGTCTTCGAAAGGGAGGTAAGAAGGAAATGACAAGTATTTTGGACAGGTCAGGAAAACTGCTGGTGAATCCTGTGGATGCCTTGGGCAGATGGAGGGAATATTTTGAAGAGTTGCTCAATGTAGGTGAAAATGCGATCAGTAATGTTTCAGATTTCGAGGTAGAAAGGGATAGGAATGATGATGGAAATAGGATCACATTTGAGGAAGTGGAAAAAATGGTCAATAGATTGCAGTGCAATAAAGTGGCTGGGATGGATGAAATTAAGTCGGAACTCATCAAATACAGTGGAATGTCAGGTCTTAAATGGCTACACAGGATAATTGAAATGGCCTGGGAGTCGGGACAGGTTCCATCAGACTGGACAAAAGCAGTAATCACACCAATCTTTAAACATGGAAACAGAAAAGATTGTAACAACTACAAAGGTATCTCTTTAATCAGCGTTGTGGGTAAAATCTTCTCAGGTATTGTTGAAAGGAAAGTGCGAATATTAGTTGAGGACCAATTGGATGAAAATCAGTGTGGGTTTAGGCCTCTTAGAGGTTGTCAGGACCAGATCTTTAGCTTACGGCAAATAATGGAGAAGTGTTATGAGTGGAACAGGGAATTGTATCTATGCTTTATAGATCTAGAAAAGGCATATGACCGGGTTCCTAGGAGGAAGTTATTGTCTGTTCTACAAGATTATGGAATAGGAGGCAAACTTTTGCAAGCAATTAAAGGTCTTTACATGGATAGTCACGCAGCAGTTAGAGTTGACGGTAAATTGAGTTCATGGTTCAGAGTAGTTACAGGGGTAAGACAAGGCTGCAACATGTCTCTACTGTTGTTAATATTATTTATGGATCATATGTTGAAAACAATAGACTGGCTGGGTGAGATTAAGATATGTGAACACAAAATAAGCAGTCTTGCATTAGCGGATGACTTAGTTATGATGGCAGATTCAATTGAAAGTTTGCAAAGTAATATTTCAGAGCTACATCAGAAATGTAAGGACTATGCTATGAAGATTAGCATCTCCAAAACGAAAATAATGTCAGTGGGAAAGAAATATAAACGGATTGAGTGCCAAATAGGGGGAACAAAGTTAGAACAGGTGGACGGTTTCAAGTACTTAGGATGCATATTGTCACAGGATGGCAACATAGTGAAAGAACTGGAAGCGAGGTGTAGCAAAGCTAATGCAGTGAGCGCTCAGCTACGATCTACTCTCTTCTGCAAGAAGGAAGTCAGTACCAAGACTAAGTTATCTGTGCACCGTTCAATCTCTCGACCAACTTTGTTGTATGGGAGCGAAAGCTGGGTGGATTCAGGTTACCTTATCAACAAGGTTGAGGTTACGGACATGAAAGTAGCTAGGACGATTGCAGGTACTAGTAGATGGGAACAATGGCAGGAGGGTGTCCACAATGAGGAAATCAAAGAAAAACTGGGAATGAACTCTATCGATGTAGCAGTCAGGGCGAACAGGCTTAGATGGTGGGGTCATGTTACACGCTTGGGAGAAGCAAGGTTACCCAAGAGACCCATGGATTCAGCAGTAGAGGGTAGGAGGAGTCGGGGCAGACCGGGGAGAAGGTACCTGGCTTCGGTTAAGAATGATTTTGAAGTAATAGGCTTAACATCAGAAGAGGCACCAATGTTAGCACAGAATAGGGGATTGTGGTGTCACCGCCAGACACCACACTTGCTAGGTGGTAGCCTTTAAATCGGCCGCGGTCCGTTAGTATACGTCGGACCCACGTGTCGCCACTGCCAGTGATTGCAGACCGAGCGCCGCCACACGGCAGGTCTAGAGAGACGTCCTAGCACTCGCCCCAGTTGTACAGCCGACTTTGCTAGCGAAGCTACACTGACAAATACGCTCTCATTTGCCGATACGATAGTTAGCATAGCCTTCAGCTACGTCATTTGCTACGACCTAGCAAGGCGCCATTACCAGCTTATATTGAGATTGTTATTAATGTACAGTCAAGAGAGATGTTCTCTAATTATGGATTAAAGTTAAGTATTACATCAACTTCGTACTTTATTTATTAGACTCAACTCCTTTAACTGTTCCAGACCTCACGCCAGCCTGCGTGAGCTTAACGCGTGCCTTTCGGCATCCTCGCATAGTGACTTGGCTGTCTTGCCAAGTCACAACAGGGATCATGGAGGAACTGTATAAGGGGGGCTATGCTCCAGACTGTACGCTGAAAGGCATAATCAGTCTTAAATGATGATGATGATAAATACATTATTACGAGCAGTAATTGGATACTGTCAATTAGAAATGATTGTGACGACTCGGTGTTTTTCTGAGCCACTAAACACACAGCGAAGGCAAAACTCGAACACGTCCGAGGCAGTCGCAAATATTATGTAGCTGGAGAAATTTACATGAGATGTAAGGCAATACGTATATTTCTCTTGTTTTGGTTTAACTACTTACCTCCATTGTTATTCTTTAGTAATTACGTTTTCCTTTATATAAATACTTATTATTAAGTTTCATTCTAGGCATTATTATCGTTCTACAGTGTTATTAGCGCTAGGAAAAGGTATTGTTATTACAGAATTTTCAGTGTAACTAAAATATTGTACGACTCGATTTTACATACAAAGGGGGCAGGTTTTATGATTACAATAAATGAATTGGAAAAAGTGTACGGTCATCGAGCAGCTTTCAACATCTCGTACATTTTGAGATTGACAGTTCGCCGAGCGCTGGGCTTCACGACACCTCAGACGCATTCAAGACTCTCACCGACCCTAGTTATCCTGGGGAAATGTTGCAGCTGTGTCACGCCAATGCAGATGACTTCGTTAGCCATCGAATCAGCATGGTCCAGTGTTGGCTGTGTCGCTTTAACACCGAGACAAACGAGGAAGGGAAGTGGTGGGAACATATTGATACACCAACGCCGAAAACGTCTATGACCGAAACAACCATAGGCTAAGGCGATGCTGAGTTTTGCTGGGGCTGCCATGGAGCACCAGATTTTTTCTGCTCACTCTTCTCCCCGTGCACCGTCCTGGTATGGCATCCAGAGAGTTTTTACGTTTCCTTGGATGAAGAAACTAGTGCACGGCAGACATTTTCTGAATGACGAGAGAGTGGAGCTTTAGAGAAATAGAGTGAGAGTGGTTCAATGAACCCTCTGCCCAGTATTTAAGTGTGAATAGCAGAATAGTGATGTACGTGTAGATGACAAACTAATCTCTCAGGTGGAAACCACGAACACACGGGGAATATTAAAAAATAGGTTCGGCTCGAGGTAACTGGCGCTCCATAGAAATAAAAGTCGTTAGTGTGATTCTAGGAAGCGCAATAGTGCTGCTAGTGACAGTAACGCGCATAAAGGCTTCACCCCGTCTCTGCCAAAACTATTGAGGCAAACAGAGAGATAAGTTGTTGAGAACATCTTTGTGCCATATCAGGAAACCTCGTTGCCGGTAGCGCAATGCACGTCCGATTTTTCTTTCACTATAACCATTCTGACAAAAGGACATTTCGAGACGTTCTAACTTAGATTATAAAATTTCAAGCTCCGACGGCTTTTTTAGGATACGTAAACGATGATCCTGGTCTGCGTAAGGCGGGTGTCTACCGTGTTCCCTGCAGTTGTGCCATTGTTGTTGTTGTTGTTGTTGTGGTCTTCAGTCCTGAGACTGGTTTGATGCAGCTCTCCATGCTACTCTATCCTGTGCAAGCTTCTTCATCTCCCAGTACCTACTGCAACCTACATCCTTCTGTATCTGCTTAGTGTATTCATCTCTTGGTCTCCCTCTACGATTTTTACCCTCCACGCTGCCCTCAAATGGTGATCCCTTGGTGATCCCTTGATGCCTCAGAACATGTCCTACCAACCGATACCTTCTTCTGGTCAAGTTGTGCCACAAACTTCTCTTCTCCCGAATCCTATTCAATACTTCCTCATTAGTTATGTGATCTACCCATCTAATCTTCAGCATTTATCTGTAGCACCACATTTCGGAAGCTTCAATTCTCTTCTTGTCCAAACTATTTATCGTCTATGTTTCACTGCCATACATGGCTACACTCCATCCAAATACTTTCAGAAACGACTTCCTGACACTTAAATCTATACTCGATGTTAACAAATTTCTCTTCTTCAGAAACGCTTTCCTTGCCATTGCCAGTCTACATTTGATATCTTCTCTACTTCGACCATCATCAGTTATTTTGCTCTCCAAATAGCAAAACTCCTTTACTACTTTAAGTGTCTCATTTCCTAATCTAATTCCCTCAGCCTCAAACGAATTAATTCGACTACATTCCATTATCCTTGTTTTGCTTTTGTTGATGTTCATCTTATATCCTCCTTTCAAGACGCTATTCATTCCATTCAACTGCTCTTCCAAGTCCTTTGCTGTCTCTGACAGAATTACAATGTCATCGGCGAACCTCAAAGTTTTTATATCTTCTCCATGGATTTTAATACCTACTCCGAATTTTTCTTTTGTTTCCTTTACTGTTTGCTCAACATACAGATTGAATAACATCGGGGAGAGGCTACAACCCTGTCTTGCTCCCTTCCCAACAACTGCTTCCCTTTCATGTCCCTCAACTCTTATAACTGCCATCTGGTTTCTGTATAAATTATAAATAGCCTTTCGCTCCCTGTATTTTACCCCTGCCACCTTTAGAATTTGAAAGACAGTATTCCAGTCAACATTGTCAAAAGCTTTCTCTAAGTCTACAAATGCTAGAAACGTAGGTTTGCCTTTCCTTAATCTTTCTTCTAATATAAGTCGTAAGGTCAGTATTTCCCCACGTGTTCCAGTATTTCTACGGAATCCAAACTGATCTTCCCCGAGGTCGGCTTCTACTGGTTTTTCCATTCGTCTGTAAGGAATTCGTGTTAATATTTTGAAGCTGTGGCTTATTAAACCTATTGTTCGGTAATTTTCACATCTGTCAACACCTGCTTTCTTTGGGATTTGGAATTATTATATTCTTCTTGAAGTCTGAGGGTATTTCGCCTGTTTCATACATCTTGCTCACCAGATGGTAGAGTTTTGTCAGGACTGGCTCTCCCAAGGCCGTCAGTAGTTCCAATGGACTGTTGTCTACTCCGGGGGCCTTGTTTCGACTCAGGTCTTTCAGTGCTCTGTCAAACTCTTCACGCAGTATCGTATCTCCCATTTCATCTTCATCTACATCCTCTTCCATTTCCATAATATTGTCCTCAAGTACATCGCCCTTGTATAGACCCTCTATATACTCCTTCCACCTTTCTGCTTTCCCTTCTTTGCTTAGAACTGGGTTTCCATCTGAGCTCTTGATGTTCATGCAAGTGGTTCTCTTTTCTCCAAAGGTCTCTTTAATTATCCTGTAAGCAGTATCTATCTTACCCCTAGTGAGATAAGCCTCTACATCCTTACATTTGTCCTCTAGCCATCCCTGCTTAGCCTTTTTGCACTTTCTGTCGATCTAATTTTTGAGACGTTTGTATTCCTTTTTGGCTGCTTCATTTACTGCATTTTTATATTTTCTCCTTTCATAAATTAAATTCAATATTTTTTCTGTTACCCAAGGTTTTCTTCTAGCCCTCGTCTTTTTACCTACTTGATCCTCTGCTTCCTTCACTACTTCATCGCGCAAAGCTACCCATGCTTCTTCTACTGTATTTCTTTCCCCCATTCCTGTCAATTGTTCCCTAATGCTCTCCTTGAAACTCTGTACAACCTCTGGTTCTTTCAGTTTATCCAGGTCCCATCTCCTTAAATTCCCACCTTTTTGCAGTTTCTTCAGTTTTAATCTACAGGTCATAACCAATAGATTGTGGTCAGAGTCCACATCTGCCCCTGGAAATGTCTTACAATTTAAAACCTGGTTCCTAAATCTCTGTCTTACCATTATATAATGTATCTGATACCTTTTAGTATCTCCAGGGTTCTTCCATATATACAACCTTCTTTCATGATTCTTAAACCAAGTGTTAGCTATGATTAAGTTGTGCTCTGTGCAAAATTCTACCAGGCGGCTTCCTCTTTCATTTCTTACCCCCAATCCATATTCACCTACTACGCTTCCTTCTCTCCCTTTTCCTACTACCGAATTTCAGTCACCCATGACTATTAAATTTTCGTCACCCTTCACTACCTGGATAATTTCTTTTATTTCATCATACATTTCTTCAATTTCTTCGTCATCTGCTGAGCTAGTTGGCATATAAACTTGTACTACTGTAGTAGGCGTGGGCTTCATATCTATCTTGGCCAGAATAATGCGTTCACTATGCTGTTTGTAGTAGCTTACCCGCATTCCTATTTTCCTATTCATTATTAAACCTACTCCTGCATTACCCCTATTTGATTTTGTGTTTATAACCCTGTAGGCACCTGACCAGAAGTCTTGTTCCTCCTGCAACCGAACTTCACTAATTCCCACTATATCTAACTTTAACCTATCCATTTCCTTTTTTAAATTTTCTAACCTACCTGCCCGATTAAGTTATCTGACATTCCACGTTCCGATCGGTAGAACGCCAGTTTTCTTTCTCCTGATAACATCCTCTTGAGTAGTCCCCGCCCGGAGATCGGAATGGAGGACTATTTTACCTCCGGAATATTTTACCCAAGAGGACGCCATCATCATTTAATCATACAGTAAAGTACAGTAAAGGTGGCGCCATACCATATATTATTCAGACCATGAAACCGGCGGAGGACTGGTGTACGAGGCACAAGAGTCACACACGCTAACAGCAGCCGAGCAAGTCGGCTCTGCAGAGCGTTGTCTTGACACCTGTTAGCGTATGGAATATAACAAAACGTTGACTATGGCATGCACTTCGAGCTGTTCGGTGTATTGGAGGAAAAGAAGAGAGAGAGAGCGTATCCGTGTGTGTGTGTGTGTGTGTATTCTTTATGCACATGCTCTGCACAGGGAGGTTTTGAAGTACCTTGCACAGAGCTTTGTTGCTGAATTTAAGCCTTGAAAATGACAAGGTGTGCATCTGTTGTAGTATCAGCGCCTGTCGCAGCTGCCACCCTGCTGCATTTTCGTAAGTTATTTGAACAGATGGCAAAGCCATCAACAGGCCTTTGTATTTTGCAGCTGACATACATGGCCGGTCTTTCAAATGATGTACATCATTGTATACATCTACCACTTATGAATAGACTAACATTTTTCCATTCTTCTCTTTCAGAGTAAGAATGTTCTCTGTAGCTGTTTGAGACGCATGAGTACGAGACAGTTTGAGCGTGCTTCATGTGGAGTTACTACACACCTGCATTGACAACAATAATCCATGTATCAGCTTTAAAATCAATGAAGTCCTTCATATGCGTTGGAACTACATGGAATTCTTTCGTAGCTGTAGCTGACTCAAGAATCTTGTGTAAATCAGGAGAAAAAGGGCCGTACTTAGATTTCTTCGTTTGCTGTAGTTGAGAAACCTCTGTCGCAGCTCGAAAAGTTATGCCCGTTCAGCAATATCTTCGGTATTATGTGTTAAAAGCACTCAAGGCTAAATGGAAGAGACCTCGACGCATGGTCTTAGAAGTACATCGGGAGCAATTCTTTGGCACAAAGACTATGTGGCTTCTGCAATTGACTGTTCGAAATATTTTCACCGCGATTTGACGCTTGGAAAAAGTCTACCGATACGCAACAGAGTACCGAGAAATCAGTGAAAATGTCTTTTATGGGAAACAGCACTCACAACTTCTTATGTTCCCCCTGCTCAGTTCTTGATGAATAGTACACCACGCGCGAACTTCTGAGAGAACCGTACACCAATCTTTGTCACCTACTGTGTATGACTGAACACCGGAGCCATGATTGGTGGTAACCCTGCGCCCCCTGGCGCACGTGCTGCGATTTACGGCCTGTCGGGCCGACCCGTCCGCAACACGGCCTTGCCGCTGCGGGCAGCGCGCCAGCCGCTTGTTCCGAGCTCCGCCGGCGGCAGCAGCAGCAGCAGCAGCAGCAGCAGTGGCACTATGCCGGCCGGCCACACCACGTGGCTATATGGTTCCCGAGCCTGCCCGATGCAAGGCTGGGCGGCCTAGCTCCAACAACAGTGCAGCTACAACGTGGAGAAATGGCCAAGGCTTGTGGAATCCTGAGATTAAGTAGCTGCCTTTACCTCAAGTCGTACTTAGACCGACCGAAAACCTCTTTTTAACAGAATTACACGATTCTTGCCTAGAACTTAGAACTAATTAAACCTAACCAACCTAAGGACATCACACACATCCATGCCCGAGGCAGGATACGAACCTGCGACCGTAGCGGTCGCTAGCTTCCAGACTGCAGCGCCTAGAACCGCACTGCCACTCCGGCCGGCTTCCTATACACATAGATCATTTAATATTTCCAGGAACCTAAAACAGTAGGATTTGCTTGCAGGTGCGAAATCTGCCTGAAAAGGCGAAAACACAAATTTACCTAATAATTGCTGTTTCACAGCGAATTGTATCCACATGAACTATTTTAACGGAGATAGCCTGGAGGACAACTGGGCGAAAGATTAAATTTTCTTAATGTGCTGGTTTTCAAGAAAGAAGATAGTAGCCTGGACCACACGGTTTACCGAAAACCCAAGCACGCAGACAATTACCTATAACGGGATTCGAACCACTACCCACAACAAAAGCGAGACGTCATAAAAACGGTTGCGGATAGAGTAAGGAATATGTGCTAACCAGAGCTGCTTAGCGCAGATTTAAAACCTTTCACAAATGTGCTGATCACGAACGGTTATTCGTCCGCTGAGGTGAAAAGGGTGTTAAGACCATCACGTAAAAATCGTAGCAGTGTTCAAGCACCGGTGAAATCGGAAGTTCTCCTGCCTTTCATTAAGGATGTTACTGACAGCACAGGAAAAAATCTTTAAAAAAGTGGAACATCGCTGTAATCTGAAAACCCACACGGAAGATACAAGATCACCTAAAATCGGTCAAGAATGCTAGCCAACCGCTGGAAAAAGAAGCAATTCATAGTATTCAGTGTAGTTGTGCGGAGGTGCAAATGCATACTACTAAAATAATTGTCAAAAAACGACTTGGAGAGCACAAGGGCAATTGCAGAAGTGGGGAGATTGACCGATCAGCTGTTGCGGAACATGCTTTGAAGTCAGGACACCACTACATTCATTTTCGTAGGACTCAGGTATTGGCATCCACAAGCGAATTTTATGAAAGCTTATACAGAGAGGCCATAGAGATTTAAAACACCCCAGGGATTTCAGTAGGAAGGAGGAAGGCGTGAAACTGAATGACATCTGGATTCCAGAGCTGAAGATGTGTACCAGTCTTCCACCCTGGGGTGACAGCAACAGCGGACGACGACGGTCGACAACGATCAATTGCTCTCGCATATTCAAAACATACCACGTCACGCCACTGCGCGTAATCACGCGGGATTTTGTTGTAGTCAGTACCGAACGAGGACGTGAATCTGACATTCAAAGAAACTACGAAGCCCCTCGAAACTGGCCTCCGTACATGGGGACGAAACGTTAGGTTTTAAGATGAAATACAATAGCCCGGACCATTTTGTTAGTGAAACATTATATTTTACAACCTGAATTTCGCCCGCCATACGAACATAAAACCAATTGTGAGGGTATGAGGTGCCGCTTCTTTCATATCACGACCATTTTGGTTGTCACCCGCTGCACCCTTAAAACACAGTCTTATGTTACAGGAAAATAAAAAATACTTATTTACTTCGTAATTTTGATTCGCTAAAACTAAAAGTCTCCCTCTCTCCCCATAGGGTGGGATTTGAGACAGAGGAATTAGTTTTACAAATGTTGCCGCAAATACTGTATTATTTTTTTCCGCAGATTCGGGTAACTTTTGTATGTTTCGTGGTCATGAGGTCACACAACTTTTAATTATCAAGCAAATCATCTGGCTAGCTAACTAACTAACCAAACATCCTACTTTTTATTTATCCGCAACCATTTTCCACGCAAAAATGAGAACATGGATTTCCTTGAATTACAACGCCAACAACCAAGAATCAGAACAAATGTTTAAGAGAAAATGTACGTAGTTTTTTATGTAGAATATGATTCTGCAATAAAAATGGGGATTCTCATTGGAAATTTTAAAGTTGCCTCCCGCCCTACCCACAGGGGGCTGGGATGACGGGCTAATTTTAGCACCAGCAGATGTCCCCCTCGAAAATCAACAACTATGGATTCAAACATTTTTTTCTAGTGAAGCTTATTTTTCGAGTTATTCTGGTTTGTCAACTTTAAATTTACACCGTGTGTAGTCAGACGCACATCATTTGTAAACACTTGAGACAGTAACTTAAATCTATGGGTAATGTCTGTTATCTGAGGTCGAAGCTGTGTAGGAAACACGAACTAGCCTACAGCGTTTGAACTGTTACGCCTTCCAGCAAACTTACTATAAACGCTCAGAAGCACTTTACAAATATTTCATCATTTCAGCCACTTGAACATAGAGTGGGCAGTAGTGATTCGTTTGTCATCATCAGCTTGGAAGCAGTAGTCCTCTAGCTGAATGGTCGTAACACATTCTAGAATATCCATAATGTCTAGATTAAGTCGTTTTCTTGAATACACCGAAGTTATGTAGTCACTGTTATCCCTAAATAGCAAGGTAATGTTCAGTGCATCAGCAGACCTCACTTGCAGTACACACTCACTGCTCTCACCTAAGATGAAGACGAGCGCGGTCGCACCACAAATGATCATTACCTTGTTCATTTCGACTACGAACTGGCAGCAGAGGCCAGAGTGTTTGTCCTTGATTTTTATTTTTTGAAGTTGCATACACGGCTGCAAATAATGGATACAAACAGCGAACGATGAATACTTCACTCAGTCATGAAAGAACCAGCAGAGGGTTAAAATATCGAGCTGCATAGCAGCAGCAACAGGTGAAATGAAGAAGCGACATGATGCAGTAATTATGTTGTTTAACGTTAGCTACAGTTTAAGTAACAAAGGCTGTAAACATGTCAGTTTTTGTATTATATATCTCTAGGAGATCGATCCGGTTGTTATGCTGTAGTGGACAAAAGTTATTCTATAAAGTATGCTGTAGACTAATGTGGCCAGTCTTTCGCCCACCCGTTCTGCGAGACATTGTGAAGTAAACTATTGGTGCCTGCTTGTCGAATTCTGCATTCATCGGAAGGAACCGCCACTCACATGTATGATTCATGTTGGACGGGAGTGAAGGTAGAAGTGTGTAAGTGTGCCAGACAATGGCGCAGAACCACACTCGTGTTTAAGTCTGTTCGTATACCATGCAAAACGTGGGTAATTTTATAGGAGCAACATGTATGTTCTCTACAGCGTGAGTCACTAATTATTGCCACCGAGAAAAACTCGGAAAGTATGATAAGAGCTGAAAAGTTTGTGGGACAAAAGTTGCATGGGACAACGGGGGCCCTAACATGACGTTGGTATTTTGTTGCTAGGTGGGGTCGCTTCAGAGATATGAAGGTCAACTTTGCTTTTGTAAATGGGATGCTGTAGTTTGGTACTTATTTTCTGATAGCGGCTATAGAGACGAATCCAATGATGTGTAACAAAAATGTGTTTAAAGGTCAACGAAGGTCAAAACGGTGGCATGAACGTCCATTTGCAGAAGGCGTTCGAAGTGGTGACCATTGGTATCAATTCTGTGTTGTAATATTTTATCATGGATTGGATGGTATTCCTTATCACATCGGCACTTATCGAAGCACATGCTCTGACAATATATTTGAAGATAAGGCTAGAGTTAAGACACCAGTCAATAACTTGCATTTGTTCCCAGAGGAAATAGTATCCACTAAGCAAAGCTATAAATATGTTATTCATTTCCTATAGAGGAAAGATACAGGCAAAGGAACAAGATTTGTAGGCTGCGGAAGATGCAACATTTTAATAACAGGAAAACGTTATTATGAGAATGAACTTATTATTAAAGAACTATAGGGAAGATTGTTTTCATTTTTGTTTCTTTTCCTAACATCTGGTAGCGGAAATTTGAACTAAATATTATAAAGTCGTCAGATACTTCCTCTTATTCATTTGCTTGTGCCATTGTCCCACAGTTTTCGCAAGATCGGCATTGTTACAATCGGATTTTGCATGGTTAATTTAGAGGGGTGGCCAGATGCCCTTCCTGCCGATGCGCCAAACCCCCCCCCCCCGCCCCCGCCCCCACGGGACGAAAGTAGTGTAACCCCGCTGTCTGCGTCTAGTGTAAACCATGAAAGAGAGCGAACGTGTTTCAGATGTGTCCGTCTCGGGTAACTGAGGTGGGATGTGGGGACTAGCCCGGTATCCACCTAGTGGGATGTGGAAAACCGCCTAAAAACCACATCCAAGCTGGCCGGCACAACGGCCCACGTCGTTAATCCGCCGGGCGTATTCAATACGGGGCTGGCGCGCCTACCCGAGGCCAGGAAGCAGCGCATGAGCGCTCACGGCTAACCTGGCGGGTTATAAAGCCATCAGATTGAATAGCATAAATTAGACATATAAGTAATAATGGGGAATAATGCTCGCTGCGCCCGTGACAATAGATGAGCCACACGTATCAAGTGGCGGCTATTTTGTGGAATTTGGTAGGCACTAGATGTCTCAAAGTGAATTGTTTGGTTAGTCCTCCACCTACTTTAACTACGCATATGGCATAAACTTGTTGGTACTAGAAGATATACATGTGAAAAAATTACACTCCGGTTTGGAAGGCACACAGATGATAGGAGCTGCAATGTTTTAGACGCCTTTCAAGAATTTTACCTACTAGTGGCGAATCGTCAGAGACAACCTGAGACATACCACAACTGAGCTAGTGCAGCCCATTCTGAATTGGCCACTTGTGATCACAATTAATATTAAAGATAAACAATAAGCAACTATCGATTGGAAGGTAATCGTGGCAGAAATATTTATCGTTAGGAAAGCAAACTGGTACAAGCCATACGAAATAGTACCCAATGTCAGCAAAATATCAGACAGTACAGATACAAGGGCTCAAGTGTTACAATAAATAATACAAAATGCACAACACATACGTATCCTCAAATTAACCATCACATCATTAAAGAAGATGGTATGTTGACAGACATCAGATAGTGACTATCACATGTTCCCCATTATGGTCATCAGAAAGACCTGACTAGCCCAACACAGAAACCCTAAGGCCAAATACCAAGAGCTGATAGACCAGTAAAAACAGGTGCAGTGAGAAAGCTACCTGAGAAACCATCTAAGAACCAGTATGATGGGTAAACTGTAAAAACTTCTGACAGAAAATCAAAACTCCAATCACTAAACCCATAATGCAAACTGATAATGTATCGATAAGCCATGGATGGAGACATTCAGCAAAATTCGTGCGTGGAAAACTCCTCCCGCATGATAATCAAGATGATTACCAACGCAACAGGCCACTTACATACAGGGTGTTTCAAAAATGACCGGTATATTTGAAACGGCAATAAAAACTAAACGAGCAGCGATAGAAATACACCGTTTGTTGCAATATGCTTGGGACAACAGTACATTTTCAGGCGGACAAACTTTCGAAATTACAGTAGTTACAATTTTCAACAACAGATGGCGCTGCAAGTGATGTGAAAGATATAGAAGACAACGCAGTCTGTGGGTGCGCCATTCTGTACGTCGTCTTTCTGCTGTAAGCGTGTGCTGTTCACAACGTGCAAGTGTGCTGTGGACAACATGGTTTATTCCTTAGAACAGAGGATTTTTCTGGTGTTGGAATTCCACCGCCTAGAACACAGTGTTGTTGCAACAAGACGAAGTTTTCAACGGAGGTTTAATGTAACCAAAGGACCGAAAAGCGATACAATAAAGGATCTGTTTGAAAAATTTCAACGGACTGGGAACGTGACGGATGAACGTGCTGGAAAGGTAGGGCGACCGCGTACGGCAACCACAGAGGGCAACGCGCAGCTAGTGCAGCAGGTGATCCAACAGCGGCCTCGGGTTTCCGTTCGCCGTGTTGCAGCTGCGGTCCAAATGACGCCAACGTCCACGTATCGTCTCATGCGCCAGAGTTTACACCTCTATCCACCTCTATCCACCTCTATCTCATCCTCTATTCAAACGCGGCAACCCCTCAGCGCCGCTACCATTGCTGCACGAGAGACATTCGCTAACGATATAGTGCACAGGATTGATGACGGCGATATGCATGTGGGCAGCATTTGGTTTACTGACGAAGCTTATTTTTACCTGGACGGCTTCGTCAATAAACAGAACTGGCGCATATGGGGAACCGAAAAGCCCCATGTTGCAGTCCCATCGTCCCTGCATCCTCAAAAAATACTGGTCTGGGCCGCCATTTCTTCCAAAGGAATCATTGGCCCATTTTTCAGATCCGAAACGATTACTGCATCTCGCTATCTGGACATTCTTTGTGAATTTGTGGCGGTACAAACTGCCTTAGACGACACTGCGAACACCTCGTGGTTTATGCAAGATGGTGCCCGGCCACATCGCACGGCCGACGTCTTTAATTTCCTGAATGAATATTTCGATGATCGTGTGATTGCTTTGGGCTATCCGAAACATACAGGAGGCGGCGTGGATTGGCCTCCCTATTCGCCAGACATGAACCCCTGTGACTTCTTTCTGTGGGGACACGTGAAAGACCAGGTGTACCGCCAGAATCCAGAAACAATTGAACAGCTGAAGCAGTACATCTCATCTGCATGTGAAGCCATTCCGCCAGACACGTTGTCAAAGGTTTCGGGTAATTTCATTCAGAGACTACGCCATATTATTGCTACGCATGGTGGATATGTGGAAAATATCGTACTATAGAGTTTCCCAGACCGCAACGCCATCTGTTGTTGACAATTGTAACTACTGTAATTTCGAAAGTTCGTCTGCCTGAAAATGTACTGTTGTCCCAAGCATATTGCAACAAACGGTGTATTTCTATCGCTGCTCGTTTAGTTTGTATTGCCGTTTCAAATATACCGGTCATTTTTGAAACACCCTGTATGTGCAACGTGATAAATACACTAATACGTTAATAACTGCGCCGTTTTCTGAAGAAGATACAGCCCTAGTAATAACAAAACTGACGCCGCGCGGTCTAAGGCGCTGCAGTCATGCACTGTGCCGCTGTTCCCGGCGGAGGTTCGAGTCCTCCCTCGGGCATGGGTGCGTGTGTTTGTCCTTAGGATAATTTAGGTTAAGTAGTGTGTAAGCTTAGAGACTGATGACCTTAGCACTTAAGTCCCATAAGATTTCACACACATTTGAACAACAAAACTGAAAAGCTCCAAGACGAAGTAAGATTGATGCCGAAATTCTGAAACAAATAAAAGTACAAATTGCTCCACTCCTAACTAGGTTCATAGGTGCAGAACGATTCTTAAACAGTTAGCAGGGTGTCTGCCACCTGGAAATTATCAAAAGCTGTGATTAACAGTCTATTGCAAGCTTTCAGATAACCATAAACTCAAGACATCATCATCCAGATTCCATGTTTGACTCTGTCTTGTGCTGCTTCACACTAATACGCAGACAAGAACAAGCACCTAAACCCGTCATAATATTCACTGTTCCTAAAAATTACATGCCTGCAGGCGACGTTGGTTTGAGTGAAAAATGAAACTGCTCCAAGCAACGACAAGTATGAATACTACTTGACATATTTATGAATATTTGAAATTTTTAACTTCTAAACAGGAAAGGGATGACTGTATTCTAAACCAAACATTTCTTCATGGTTTACATTGTCATAAACGAAATGACCGCTGTAGGATCTAGAAGGTAGAGCTTTGTTTTGACATGAGTTATTTATAGATATAAAACAGTTTACGTCTCGTTTTTTAAGGAAATATGTGATTAATTAGAGTTCCTCGCGTGTTTGGTCAGAATCTGCGTTTCCTCTAAGCTGGTCACACGTTAGAGTTCGCTCCACAGCCCTATTTAGGAACATAAATATGATTTTATGTTCCGAACTTTTTCCTCCCACTCCTCATGTTCTTTACCCTTATTGCCGTGATGCACTATAAGTTTTCTGCCACCAGTTATAAATATTTGATCGAAAACTGTGATTTCAAGACGTAACTAGTCTGAGTCCAGCATGTGTCTCATCCTGTTTCGTTTGTTTACACAGATGTTGCCAACCTAACGTAGTTTATGCTGAAGACTAACGTCTATTTATATATGTTCTTTTTATATCTCTCCTTGTGTGTGTGTGTGTGTGTGTGTGTGTGTGTTAGAGAGAGAGAAAGGGAAAGAGAGAGTGAGGGATGTTATATCCAGAAAGTTAATTTGGTTATTCTGTTCTCTTTTCACTGTGAAATGGATATTTTTGTATATATTGTTGATTTCATTATGTAATTTTTCAAATTATCTTTCTGCTTGTAACAATCAAAAAACAAAACAATAAGCATATGTTCTAAATTTACAGAAATCCACAGCAACTGACATTATTATTCCAAAATCCTCGGAGCACCCATACTAATAAATGTAAACAGCACTTCGACACATGCTCCAAAAACTCAACACAATGCCACTCAACAAATAAGACTACCAAAAATAACTTGACATAATAATGCAGATAACCAAAAAGAATGGTGACAATACTAACACAGTGACAAAACAAAATAACAAAATTGAAAGTAAAATAAAAGCAGAAAGCACATAGCCATTGACAACATCACAAAAGTGTCAAACACAATCAGAAACGCTCTGTACTATTGCAACTACACATAATAATCAGCAATACATAAGCGAAAACACAAGACAGTACACAATGATATACGAACACAAACTCACACATAAAATCACGAACACTTTCAAGAGACAGGGAGTAGACATAGCCTACACAACAGACAATTCTGCCCAAAAATACACCCCAAAACTTACAAAAACACAGACATATAGCAGAAAACAGGTATATATGTATTACTGGATAACACTTGCGGCTGCAGATACATAGGACAAACAGGCAGAACATTTGATGTCAGATACAAAGAACCCACGAGGGCCTGGAAGTATGGGACAAACTATTCCACATTCGCAGAACACCCCAGAGAACATAATCACAAACCAACCATCAGAGAACAAGACATGAAAATAATTAGAATCAATGATAAAAGACACCTCATAACCATGCAATAAAATTACCACATACAGAAAACGAAAGCAGAGCTCTGTTGAATGATCAAGTGCACACACCAAACAACTCATTTCTGTGGCACCAGTGACCTCACTATTTGGTCCCCTCACCCCAAATCGCAAATCAACCAAAGATTGTTGGCGCTAATTGATAAAATAACAGAGCAACACTACAACAGAGGACTATCCAGAGGACTATTATCATAACCATACCACCCAACCCCGTTCCACTAATTATCCGAGAATCTCTCCACAAAACATTTGAACCAAAACTCAAATCAGTTGAACACCAATACCTTCAAGCACTCTCTGACAGCTGTTACTTTCGTATTCAACATTGTACAACTCATACTGAGAAACTATCAACACCACCCCCATCGCATAAAAGAAAGGAAAAGAAATCCAGGCATATACTCTCTCTCTCTCTCTCTCTCTCTCTCTCTCTCTCTCTCTCTCTGTGTGTGTGTGTGTGTGTGTGTCTGTGTGTATGTGTGTGTGTCTGACCCTCTCTCGATCGCTCACACACACACACACACACACACACAGAGAGAGAGAGAGAGAGAGAGAGAGAGAGAGAGAGAGTAACATAACAGACCTTAGTTTTCAGCATATACTTTGTTTATCAACATGTACATAAACAAACCAAACAGGATGAGACACATAGTAGACTAACATTAGTTACGTCTTGAAATCACAGTTTTCGATCGAATATCTATAATTGGTGGAAACTGATAGTGCATTATAACAATATGGGCAAACAAGATGAAGAGTGGGAAGAAAAAAGTTCAT
Source organism: Schistocerca cancellata (assembly GCF_023864275.1). Taxonomy (NCBI): domain Eukaryota; kingdom Metazoa; phylum Arthropoda; class Insecta; order Orthoptera; family Acrididae; genus Schistocerca; species Schistocerca cancellata. Next base: position 438,466,999 of record NC_064627.1, read on the forward strand.
ACCATAAAAACATGCTTATGTTTCATAAATAGAGCTGTAGTGCGAACTCCAGCACGTGACCAGATGAGAAGAAACGCAGATGGCAGCGAATAACGTGAGAAAATCCAATCGATCCCTTATTTACTTAAAAAAGAGACGTGAACCGTTTTACATCTAAATATAACACATATCGAAATAAACCTGTATCATTCGAGATGATGCCTTAAAATGAAAAAGGCGAAACGGGTGTGGGAGAAATAAAATTCAGTATACCAAGAAGAGGAGGTTTTTAGTTACAACTGTGATAATTAAGGCGCAGAATGTAAAAGGCATTCTCATTTTAAACTACTGCAATTTGAATTATAGTGTGCACAACATTTTTGACGCCCCTTTAACCACTGGAAATGACTCTTCAATTCATCTTGATCTCAACACCTTCACCAGACAATCCACTGCAGGAAAAGAGTGGGAGGGGGGGGGGGACTGGAGCGCAGTTTTATGGCACTATTAACAACTGGAGAGTGGCAATACTGTTCGACAAATGCTTGCCTGTAGTGAGCCTTAAAACAGAACAAAGTAGACAGCAATTCCAATACATTCCTGAGTCAACAAAATGCAATTGTAATGAACCAACACCCACATGTAAAAGTACGCATCAGACCCAACAAGGAATGTGAATTAAACATAAAATCAACACTGCAATGGCTCTCAACTTTGAATTACAAAATTATTGTTTTCGACACTAAAAAATACATACGTTATCAGTACGAAGATACTGAATCAGAAAATAACGTAACTACACTGTATAATCGGTTAACAATAATCTCCTACTCATTAAACACGATAGTTTCCTGTCTTTTCAAAACAAATGATGTTTTCACAGCATATTTGAAGTCGAACAAAATTTTAATTACAGTTCCACACCATCATTTTCAACCAGTTTCCTACCCTGTGCAGCCGTTATCCTCAGTGTAACATTAATAAATGATCACAAACAGCCTGCGCTCTTCTTCTAAACCACATTTGTAAATTAATTCAGCCCCTCTGTGCTTCATCAGCAGAACGTTCTAAACCACATAGCTATCACAGGCCAAAGTACATATAAAATGTAATTACATAGTAAATTGATTGCAAAACATAAATGGAAATGTGGAGTTATGTTTCCAGCAGAAATAGCACAACCATGCCGTGGAATATTTAACCAAAACAGTAATCCACATGGCAACGAAATGAAAGAATTCAGAGCGAATAGCTGATGAGAGCAATCAAAGAAACTAAAACTTCTGGCATGATTACACACTATTGAAAGATATTGTCGGATCTGACATGAGAAACATTAAATTATCGCAAAGGTACAGACCCGAATCATGGTAGGCATCACCAAAGTTCAAAAATTTTTGTAACGTTAAGAAGCAATGACTAATCCCGTAAGTAGTGACAGTTAAGCCCTGAAACCTACAAACTCTGCATATCGTGTAATTCCTATGCTGCAGAAAACAGTTTGGAAATGGGATCTGGTTTGTAAAGTTTAGTAGAAATAATCACACGACACATTTTCACAACATGGTGCATCTGAGAAATGTCTACTTGCACACCTATCATTTGAATGGTGTGAATCTCACACAGTGATCCGAAATTGCAGAAGTGTTAGTTTCTGCTTATAGTCCAGCCTTGCTATGAGGTTGTCTCCTCAATTCTGTAATATCTGTTGACTTCCAGTACCAAGATTATTACACTGTAAGAGCCAAAATGAATTAATGAAAAGTATTTTTATGTAACATTGTAGTAGCAGGTGAGATTATTGTGCACCGTATCTAATAAATACCAGTGGATGCAATGACACCTGTTGACGTAACTTATCAGCATCTACAACCTGAGAGCACACAAAGAAGAACTTTGTATTACTAATGTCGCTTCACCACAACTCGATAGTTGATTGACGACGCATCATAACTAGTTATGGGTCATGAAGCTAACCACAACATATAACAACATGATTGCTACACAATGGAGCATGATCTTGCGTCGTAATAACACTGAAAGACAGGTATACCTATATGTATTATATGAAGACTAGTTGTTGTTTAAAGCTGTTACCAAAAATCTTGAAAACTATTCCATGAAGTTTCGGGTCTACAGCTGGATTACGGCGACATCTCTCAACGATATATCGGCTGACAACCACTCAGCCATTTTCAGGTGAGTATTCTTCTCTATATCGGGTTTCACGCCCTCTTCGAATATTGCTCCATGTATGGCGTGCAGGCGCATGTGTAATGTGGATACTACATGCACGCACTCTGTCGTAAATCATTCATATGTCAAAAGTAGTAAAATAAACGACCGCTAAACATGTCATTAGTGATGAAATGTTTCTCTTCTGAAGAAATTAAAGAAATCGCCTAGTCCCAAGCCTTAGCCAATTGAAATCCGCCATCACAATTAATAACGTCTTCCACCAAATATATTTCCACCGATTCCTTAATAACGGAATTCCAGGAAGACCTCATTGCGGCCCAGATTTCCGTGGTGGAGTAATCCGCGTAATGTCCTGTGTAGATACAATGGCCGCGATCATGTTCACGGCATCTCTCACGAACTGTGCATGTTGTCTGACTAATGTAGACTTCGCCACATTGGCAAGCAATTCTGCAGATTGCAGCCCTCCTCAATGTCATATTGTCCTTTGTCGAACCGAGAAGAGCATACGTCCCTGTAGGTGCTGGCAGATTACTTCGACATAATGTTTCAATATAATTATGCCTAATTAGACGAAATACTTCTGTTTTATAACATAATGCCAAAGTAACATTCCGCCCACCTACAACGACTTGTGCTCTTCTCGGTTCGTCAGTGCGACAAAGCCTACATTGAAACTTCCTGGCAGACTTAAACTGTGTGCCGAACCGACACTCGAACTCGTGACCTTTGCCTTTCGCGAGCTAGTGCTCTACCGAGTGAGTTACCCAAGCACGACTCACGCCCCGTCCTCACAGCTTTACATCCGTCAGTACCTCGTCTCCTACTTTCCAAACTTGACAGCACTTGCCCGCGAAAGGCAAAGGTACCAAGTTCGAGTCTCGGTCCGGCAACGAGTTTTCATCTTCCATGAAGTTTCATATCAGCGCACACTCCGCTGCACAATGAAAATCTCATTCTGGAAACATTCCCCAGGCTGTGACTAAGTCATGTCTCCGCAATATCCTTTCTTCCAGGAGTGCTAGTTCTGCAGGGTTCGCTGGAGAGCTTCTGTGAAGTTTGGAAAGTAGGAGACGAGCTTCTGGTGGATGTAAAGTTATGAGGACGGGGCGTGAGTCGTACTTGGGAAGCTCAGTTGGTAGAGCACTTGCCTGTGAAAGGCAAAGTTCACGAGTTCGAGTCTCGGTCCGGCACACAGTTTTAATCTGCCAGGAAGTTTCATACCAGCACACACTTCGCTGCAGAGTGAAAATCTCATTCTGAAATCCTACATTGGTCAGACGACGCGCACAGTGGATTAGAATTGCCTTGAACATAATCACCACACTCATCTTTCGCTTCCCAGTAAGACAGCCATAGAGAACATTGTATCTCCAGAGAACTTTCCAAGGATTAGTCTGCCACGGAAATCTTGGCCTCGACGAGATCTTTCTGGGAATCAATTGCGAAGGATCAGCGAAAATGAGTGTGGTGAAAGACCTTATTAATCGAGATGGTCGCTTTGAACTGGACAAGACGTAGCACTCGGTGATTTATTACGTTTTATGAGTAATGACACGTGTTATGTCTCATATGTCATATGTATACAAGAAGTGTTGTGTACAAAAATATCGAAAAGTTATTGACCGATTAACTACAGATTTTTACACGATACTGTAATGGACATATGTACAGATACAGATCATATATTTTCTTATATAAAAAATGAAAAGTGATTACAAAAAAGAAGATCTTGATCGATTTACTTAGAATTCTCACTAGATATTCTAATGAATATTCATATGGACATAAGCTACTAATTTTTAATGTATATTACATTTAAATACACATTAAAACACAATGGGAAAATGACTTCAGCAAAAATCTCGAACAGTTCATGAAATAATTACTTTAAATATTTACATGATGCTCCAATAAACACTCAAACAAACGTAGGCACCATATTTTTTCTAATGCTGATATACAGGCTTTCTGTAGGAACCAACTGTGAGACAGAAAATGCTGTGATGTGCCGTGATTATGTGCGGTTTTCATGTCTTTCTCTCACTCTGTTCGAACCACGATGGGAGGACATGAAAATCATTAGAAAATTTGTTCTCCCATATATATTCTTTCTCTATACATACAGTTTCAAAGTGATATTGTATACCCAACAAAGTTCTGTTTGGTTTTCTTCCCTGCCGCCAGTATTACAGAAAACGAGAAAGTTTTACTCATGACTTTTCGGCTTGTAATTAGAATAATACTAAGAATTGTAAATCGTCCGAAACTTTGTATTCCTTCACATTACGAGATTTAAACTATGCGAAATAATGTCATCGAAGCAACCATCCTCAGAGATCCAGCCAAAGGACTCTTTGGTGTGACGTCACGAGTGCTGGACTGCTGTTGAAATTGTTCGTCAATATTTATAAAGTTTTAGTCTACAGCTATTTTTAAGGTTTATTTATGTTAATATTTGCTGTAAAAACAACTTAGTTGTGGATTTTCATATATATCTTAGTCTTCTTTCGTTGTTATTGGCTTGATTGGTCTGCTGTTCGTGCCTGTGCTTACGTCATTCGTCCGAGTCTCACGCTTCAGTACTGTGTTTACATTTCGCGGAGTCCGGTTGCAGATGTTGCGGTTATAAGGCTAAGTACTTTGTTTGTGCACTGTATTCCATAATTAAATTTAGTAGTTTTCAATCGTTCATCCAAATAGTAGCAGAGTGCTTCCATTTCGCCGAGTGCAGTGCAGATGTAGCGGTTGTTAAGTTCTGACAAAGTTGTTTGTGCACTGTTATTAAATTTAGTAGTTTTCAACCATGTTTCGTGATGTTTGAGGCGAAACAACGGTTTAATAAACTTTTGGATGTGTGTGATGTCCTTAGGTTAGTTAGGTTTAAGTAGTTCTAAGTTCTAGGGGACTGATGACCTAAGATGTTAAGTCCCATAGTGCTCAGAGCCATTTGAACCAAACTTTTGGAAACGCTCGCTAACTGGGTTTATTAGAGTTCTCTGTGCATTGAAGTCGTTTATTAAATTTCGTGTGGTAGTTTTTAACTGACGTTCGTTATTGTTTCTAGTGACATATTTCAGTAAAATTCTCATTCGCTGTTTTAATTTCGTTGAGTGTTCCAGTGGCTGCTTGAATTTTTAATTTTAGCTAATAAATTCTTTGAAGTTTTGTTGGTATTGGTATCAGTTGTGTTTTAGTAGTATTAATAAAAGTTGCTGCTTTCCTAGTAGTGAGAGAATTTCGAAAACCACTGTTGTTAGTTCCATAAATTGTTCTATTGGTGTAACTGACCATAGGTAAAATAGACGTTTTTTTTCAGTAACTGTAAAATTTAACAACGAGTGGGAAGTGTCGTAGAATGGGAGTAGCGGGTTACAGTCTGGGTTTTGTTCAAGGTATTTTCATTAGGGGGAACGCAGTCGGGAAACCAGCGGGCATTGTATCGAGATCCTTTCCTGGGGACGCAGAATCTGTAATAGAAATAGGTTGACAGAGGAGCAGGTGCCCTTCAGGTGGAGTTACAATACGCAAAGGAACAACTATATAGGTTGAGGAGGCTGAAGAGTCCTGGGGAATGGGAACTGGCAGTTGGAAGGAAGGCAGCTAGGAGGAAGAGGTATTCCGACAGTTTTACTTTGCTTATATGCAATAGATTTGACCGACTGTCAGAGTTGAGCGGAGAGGAGCCCCTTATAGCTGTAGGTGTAGGAAACATGCAGCAGTCCTCAACAGTTATCAGGCCAGTGACATTTACAGAGTTTAACGGAAAGAAGAAGGTTCTACTACTAGGTAGTTCGCACTGTAGACGGAGGGCCAAGAGTTGCAGGAAGTGTTGGGGAGTGAAACCCAGATCACCAGCATTATGAAGACTAGTGCGTGGTTTGGCTCAGGTGACTGACAGCATAGAGGAATTATGTAGGAATTTTACGAAAGAGGATCAGGTAGTGATTGTGGGTGGAGCAGGGGATAGTCTTGGTAGGGTGAGGAATATGATGTAGGTGATGACCTGGTAAAGGTAGCTACTCAAACTTCGCGCACTTCGCGCAACTGTTCAGCGTCATGATCGGCCTCATCTTAATGCTGCTGTTAGGTGTGTTAACATGGGGCTGCAGAAGGTATTGATGGCAGAGAGCATGGGTCACATTGCAGTGGTGCTATCTGAATATATTAGTAGCTCTGGTTTTACTAGGCATGGTCCGCACCTCAGTAGCTATGAGAAGGGGAGGCAGGCAAAGTTTATCGGTAACAGTGTAGTAGGTGGTGGTGGAATCACTCATGGAAAATTTCCTGTAGTTGTTGGTGTTGCAGCTATATTTTTTTTAGATTGAAATCAGCTGATACAGGGTGTTTCAAAAATGACCGGTATATTTGAAACGGCAATAAAAACTAAACGAGCAGCGATAGATATACACCGGTTTTTGCAATATGCTTGGGACAACAGTACATTTTCAGGCGGACAAACTTTCGAAATTACAGTAGTTACAATTTTCAACAACAGATGGCGCTGCAAGTGATGTGAAAGATATAGAAGACAACGCAGTCTGTGGGTGCGCCATTCTGTACGTCGTCTTTCTGCTGTAAGCGTGTGCTGTTCACAACGTGCAAGTGTGCTGTAGACAACATGGTTTATTTCTTAGAACAGAGGATTTTTCTGCTGTTGGAATTCCACCGCCTAGAACACAGTGTTGTTGCAACAAGACGAAGTTTTCAACGGAGGTTTAATGTAACCAAAGGACCGGAAAGCGATACAATAAAGGATCTGTTTGAAAAATTTCAACGGACTGGGAACGTGACGGATGAACGTGCTGGAAAGGTAGGGCGACCGTGTATGGCAACCACAGAGGGCAACGCGCAGCTAGTGCAGCAGGTGATCCAACAGCGGCCTCGGGTTTCCGTTCGCCGTGTTGCAGCTGCGGTCCAAATGACGCCAACGTCCACGTATCGTCTCATGCACCACAGTTTACACCTCTATCCATACAAAATTCAAACGCGGCAACCCCTCAGCGCCGCTACCATTGCTGCACGAGAGACATTCGCTAACGATATAGTGCACAGAATTGATGACGGCGATATGCATGTGGGCAGCATTTGGTTTACTGACGAAGCTTATTTTTACCTGGACGGCTTCGTCAATAAACAGAACTGGCGCATATGGGGAACCGAAAAGCCCCATGTTGCAGTCCCATCGTCCCTGCATCCTCAAAAAGTACTGGTCTGGGCCGCCATTTCTTCCAAAGGAATCATTGGCCCATTTTTCAGATCCGAAACGATTACTGCATCACGCTATCTTGACATTCTTCGAGAATTTGTGGCAATACAAACTGCCTTAGACGACACTGCGAAGATGCAAGATGGTGCCCGGCCACATCGCACGGCCGACGTCTTTAATTTCCTGAATGAATATTTCGATGATCGTGTGATTGCTTTGGGCTATCCGAAACATACAGGAGGCGGCGTGGATTGGCCTCCCTATTCGCCAGACATGAACCCCTGTGACTTCTTTCTGTGGGGACACGTGAAAGACCAGGTGTACCGCCAGAATCCAGAAACAATTGAACAGCTGAAGCAGTACATCACATCTGCATGTGAAGCCATTCCGCCAGACACGTTGTCAAAGGTTTCGGGTAATTTCAATCAGAGACTACGCCATATTATTGCTACGCAAGGTGGATATGTGGAAAATATCGTACTATAGAGTTTCCCAGACCGCAGCGCCATCTGTGGTTGAAAATTGTAACTACTGTAATTTCGAAAGTTCGTCTGCCTGAAAATGTACTGTTGTCCCAAGCATATTGCAACAAACGGGGTATTTCTATCGCTGCTCGTTTAGTTTTTATTGCCGTTTCAAATATACCGGTCATTTTTGAAACACCCTGTAGGTATACCTGCTTAAATGGTTCAAAATGGCTCTGAGTACTATGGGACTCAACATCTTAGGTCTTCAGTCCCCTAGAACTTAGAACTACTTAATCCTAACTAACCTAAGGACATCACACACACCCATGTCCGAGGCAGGATTCGAACCTGCGACCGTAGCAGTCTCGCGGTTCCGGACTGCAGCGCCAGAACCTAACGGCCACCGCGGCCGGCACCTGCTTAAGGGAAGTCCCTCTAACTAAGGAATCACCTTCTGAGGAGGTGGGGTATCCAAGTAGAGAGGAATTAGTATATGTCATCAAAATATAAGAGGTATTAGAGATAAAGCTAGTGAACGGCTTATAGATGATTCTGACATTATTGGTTTGTCGGAGTACCACTTAAATAATTTGACAATGCAGAGGCTTTCTTTCCAGGATACAAATTAGCTGGCTGTTTTTCAAAGAGGTCGTTCCAGAGTGAGTGGCCATGTACGTAAGAAACAGTATTCCATTTGAGTCCATAGACGTATCACGGCACTGCACTGAACAGATATTTGAATGTTGTACAGCAGTAGTTAAATTTAGTGAAACTAAACTCTTAATTTTAATTGTTTATAGTTCCCCTAACTATGATTTCAGATCAATTCTGCTCAAGCTGGAGAGGGTCCTTGGTTCCCTTTATTGGAAGTACCAAAAATTAGTTTTATGTGGTGACTTCAATATTAATTTTGAGTGTATGCAAGAAAAAGGATGTTGGTAGATCTCCTAAATTTATATGATTTGATGCAGCCGTGTTTTTTCCAACTACGGTGCAGAGGAACAGTAACACAGCCGCAGACAATATTTTTATTCTTCCTTCATTACAAGATCGTCATTCTGTTAACAAAAGGGTCAATGACCTTTCAGACCATGTTGCATTAATTTTAACACTATATATAATTACAAACGGTGTCGGAAAGCTAATCCAACGGCAGAAGAGAGTTTTTTGAACTACGTTAAGGAACAAGAGTGCCAGAATGGTTATAGTACGGTCGACATAATTGACAAACGTAAGGGTTTCCTTAACACATTTCTCACGTTAGAGTTGCTTTCGATTAGAACGTTCTAGAAGTAAAAGGCAGCCTGAGTGGCAGACTAGTGGGATAATGCTCTCATGTAGAACAAAGTGGGAATTGTATCAAGATTTTAGAAGTAGTCACAATCAACCTACAGTAGCCCATTACGGACAGTATTGTAAGATGCTTAAAAATTTTATTAGGAAGGCAAAGAGTATGTGATACGCAAATAGTATAGTTAATGTACGGAATAAATTTAAAACCATATAGTCAGTTATGAAGGAAGGGACTGGTCAGCAGCACAAGTTCGACGATATCAAGTCAGTTCGTAGTAAAAATATTTCTGCTACTGATAAGTCAGATATACACTCCTGGAAATGGAAAAAAGAACACATTGACACCGGTGTGTCAGACCCACCATACTTGCTCCGGACACTGCGAGAGTGCTGTACAAGCAATGATCACACGCACGGCACAGCGGACACACCAGGAACCGCTGTGTTGGCCGTCAAATGGCGCTAGCTGCGCAGCATTTGTGCACCGCCGCCGTCAGTGTCAGCCACGTTTGCCGTGGCATACAGAGCTCCATCGCAGTCTTTAACACTGGTAGCATGCCGCGACAGCGTGGACGTGAACCGTATGTGCAGTTGACGGACTTTGAGCGAGGGCGTATAGTGGGCATGCGGGAGGCCGGGTGGACATACCGCAGAATTGCTCAACACGTGGGGCGTGAGGTCTCCACAGTACATCGATGTTGTCGCCAGTGGTCGGCGGAAGGTGCACGTGCCCGTCGACCTGGGACTGGACCGCAGCGACGCACGGATGCACGCCAAGACCGTAGGATCCTACGCAGTGCTGTAGGGGACCGCACCGCCACTTCCCAGCAAATTAGGGACACTGTTGCTCCTGGGGTATCGACGAGGACCATTCGCAACCGTCTCCATGAAGCTGGGCTACGGTCCCGCACACCGTTAGGCCGTCTTCCGCTCACGCCCCAACATTGTGCAGCCCGCCTCCAGTGGTGTCGCGACAGGCGTGAAGGGAGGGACGAATGGAGACGTGTCGTCTTCAGTGATGAGAGTCGCTTCTGCCTTGGTGCCAATGATGGTCGTATGCGTGTTTGGCGCCGTGCAGGTGAGCGCCACAATCAGGACTGCATACGACCAAGGCACACAGGGCCAACACCCGGCATCATGGTGTGGGGAGCGATCTCCTACACTGGCCGTACACCACTGGTGATCATCGAGGGGACACTGAATAGTGCACAGTACATCCAAACCGTCATCGAACCCATCGTTCTACCATTCCTAGACCGGCAAGGGAACTTGCTGTTCCAACAGGACAATGCACGTCCGCATGTATCCCGTGCCACCCAACGTGCTCTAGAAGGTTTAAGTCAACTACCCTGGCCAGCAAGATCTCCGGATCTGTCCCCCATTGAGCATGTTTGGGACTGGATGAAGCGTCGTCTCACGCGGTCTGCACGTCCAGCACGAACGCTGGTCCAACTGAGGCGCCAGGTGGAAATGGCATGGCAAGCCGTTCCACAGGACTACATCCAGCATCTCTACGATCGTCTCCATGGGAGAATAACAGCCTGCATTGCTGCGAAAGGTGGATATACACTGTACTAGTGCCGACATTGTGCATGCTCTGTTGCCTGTGTCTATGTGCCTGTGGTTCTGTCAGTGTGATCATGTGATGTATCTGACCCCAGGAATGTGTCAATAAAGTTTCCCCTTCCTGGGACAATGAATTCACGGTGTTCTTATTTCAATTTCCAGGAGTGTATGTAAGGTATTGAACAATCACTTTCCAAGCGTTGCCTGTGAATCAAATAAAAACTTAGTTTCTACAGGGAATCTAATAACTCTCTTGGAAAGTGTCTTTCCGAAATTGAGGTCTAAAATACTCCTCTGTGATACTGACAAAGGGGAGATTCAGACAATAATTAAATCACTGAAGACTAGGGGCTCCCATGGATATGATGGAGTACCTAGCAGAATACTAAAGTACTGTGCTGCTCAAGTTAGCCACCTACCTAGCCATATTTGTACTTTCTTCTTTAAGAGTGGCCAGTTTCATGAACGATTGAAGTACTCAGTAGTAAAGCCGCTTCATAAATAGGGAGAAAGGGATAATTAGACCTATTTCTACGCCATCAGTGTTTGGTAAATTTATTGAAAAGGCTGTGTATGTGTGGATAGTTGATCATTTTATACCATATAATCCGCTGTCAAATGTAAAATTTTGCTTTAGAAGCCGTTTAACAACTGAAAATGCTATATTCTCTTTGCTCTGTGAGGTTCTGGATGGATTAAACAATAGGTTTCGAACGCTAGGCGTATATTTTGGTTTAACTAAAGCGTCTGATTGTGTTGAGCACAAAATATTGCTCCAGAAGTTGGAACATTACAGAATTCGGGGAGAAGCTCACAATTGATTCACCTCTTACTTTAACAACAGATGGCAAAAGGACATTATTCACAGTGTTGGCAATGGCTGTGATGTGAGATCTGAGTGGGGTACAGTAAAATGGGTGGTGCCCCATGGATCAGTGTTGGAGCCACACATGTTCCTTATTTGTATAAAAGATTTGCCCTCTAGTATCACAGGTAATTCTAAAGTATTTCTGTTTGCTGATGCCACCAACTTGGTAGGAAAGGTTGTTGTGTGCAACAATGATTTTGTGTCAAATAGTGCACTTCATGACATAACTTCATGGCTTGTAGAAAATAAACTAGCTCTAAATTACAGTAAGACTCGGTTTTTACAGTTTCTAACACACAATTCAACAGGACCCTACATTTTAATTTCACAGAATGGGCTTATGTTTAGTGAAACTAACAGTTCAAATTTCTGGGTGTTCAGATAGATAGTAAACTGTCTTGGAAAGCCCACATTTAGGATCTTGTTCAAAGACTTAATACTTCCTTTTTTACTATTGGAACGGTATCGGAAATATGCGACCATTCAACACGAAAATTAGTCTACTTTGCTTATTTTCATTCGCTTATGTCGTATGGTATTATATAGTGAGGTACGTAACTCTTCCCATTCTAAAAGGATATTTTTGGTTCATAAACCGGCAGTTCAGGCAATAAGATGTGTTAGTTAGCGAACCTCTTGTCGACCCCAGTTCATTAGTCTGGGTATTTTGACATCGGCCTCTCAATATACATATTCTTTACTACTGTTTCTTGTTAACAATATCACCTTATTCCCAAGAATTATCAGCTTTCACTCAGTTAATACTCGGCAGAAAATCAATCTGCATTTGGATCGCACTTCCTTGACTCTTGTCCAGAAAGGTGTGCAGTATACTGCTGCATCCATTTACAATAAGCTACCATAACAATTCAAAAATCTTAGAAGTAATCCACCGGCTTTCAAATCTAAACTGAAGAGTTTCCTCATGGGTCACTCTGTCTATTCTGTTGAGGACTTCCTTGAAAAATTAAGCTGATTCTTATGTTGTATTGTTGACTGCGTTTACTTAACTTATGGCTTGACATTTTTCAGTTAACATACATTTTATTTTTATCTGTTATTACTTTTATGTTGTAATTTCAAGTACTGGCACGTTCCATGATCTTGGAGATTTGCTGCTCAATTTGGTCCTAGGGAACTATACTGGAAAATAAATAAAACAAATGGAAATGTGTCCCTCATACCAAATATACCAATGACCTCAACCTATTTATCCAAACACTTTAAGGTACTTCAATTCACAATAAAAGTTTCATTTGGAAGAACAATAAGCAAGGTTCAAAGTCAGAGAAGAAACATACTGAGAGAGAGGATGGAGGAGATGGACAGTGAAATAGGGGAAGAAGAGGAGATGGACCAAATTAATTGGGAGGAGGAGATGGGTAGAGAGACAAAGAGACAAGATTAAGGACATATATTCAGTTTCGATACATATTTGGTAACTGCGAAGCATTGCTGGGTTCATCAGTATAAATATAAATTGGAAAGAATTATAATACTGTTATTAATAACAAGGACGTGATTTAGAAGGCTGCATGGGAACACAACCTACAAGATTTAGATTCATGACAAGCAATCGGAACATCACCTTCTTGTTTCATAGTTTTAAACAAAAAAAGGTTCAAATGTGTGTGACATCTTATGGGACTTAACTGCTAAGGTCATCAATCCCTAAGCTTATACACTACTTAAGCTAAATTATCCGAAGGACAAACACACACACCCATGCCCGAGGGACGACTCGAACTTCCGCCGGGACCAGCCGCACAGTCCATGACTGCAGCGCCTTAGACGGCTCGGCTAATCCCGCACGGCATTGTTTTAAACAAAACTATTTTATACTCTAGGAGAGGGTACCAATTTTGAATTTACAGCATGAACAAATGAAAAGGTAATGTACAGAAGTATAACAGCTTCCATTCGACCAAGTATGAGCAACCTATGAGCTTACATTTTACTATGTGCAAGCACATGGCCCCATTCCTTTTCATGGAGTCACTGTGACCAAGTGATGTCAATATAAATCCACTACTTTAAATAACCTTCACCACAGGAAGTAAACTGATATGACCTTCACATTAGCATGACCTCCAACAGCCTGAGTCAGACTCTGGTTCACACTACAAATCTCCTCCAAACAAAGCACCAGAAACTAGCATGCAACCCAACCCGGTACAGAACATAGAATAGAAGTGGAAAGTACTCTTTCAAACAAAAACTACTTGGTGCACTGCAGAAAAACAGATTCCCCAAAGGTGAAAACTGCTTTAGCAACAATGCAAATAGGTTGCTGCAGTGCTTACGTCGGAAACTGAAACTGATTTTAGCACACTCATGGAAAGTGTCGTAAAGATAAATGCTACAATTGTTGTTGTTGTTGTTGTTGTTGTGGTCTTAAGTCCTGAGACTGGTTTGATGCAGCTCTCCATGGTACTCTATCCTGCGCAAGCTTCTTCATCTCCCAATACCTACTGCACCCTACATCCTTCTGAATCTGCTTAGTGTATTCATCTCTTGGTCTCCTTCTACGATTATTACCCTCCAGGCTGCCCTGCAGTGCTAAATTGGTGATCCCTTGATGCCTCAGAACATGTCCTACCAACCGATCCCTTGTTCTAGTCAAGTTGTACCACAAACTCCTCTTCTCCCCAATTCTATTCAATACCTCCCCATTAGTTATGTGATCTACCCATCTAATCTTCAGCATTCTTCTGTAGCACCACATTTCGAAAGCTTCTATTCTCTTCTTGCCTGAACTACTTATCGTCCATGTTTCACTTCCATACATAGCTACACTCCATACAAATACTTTCAGAAACGACTTCCTGATACTTAAATCTATACTCGATGTTAACAAATTTCTCTTCTTCAAAAGCGCTTTCCTTGCCATTGCCAGTCTACATTGTATATCCTCTCTACTTCGACCGTCATCAGTTACTTTGCTCCCCAAATAGCAAAACTCCTTTACTACTATAAGTGTCTCATTTCCTAATCTAATTCCCTCAGCATCACCCGACTTCATTCGACTACGTTTCATTATCCTCGTTTTGCTTTTGTTGATGTTCATCTTATATCCTCCTTTCAAGACACTGTCCATTCCCCGTTCAACTGCTCTTCCAAGTCCTTTGCTGTCTCTGACAGAATTACAATGCTATCGGTGAACCTCAAAGTCTTTATTTCTTCTCCATGGATTTTAATACTTACTCCGAAAGTTTCTTTTGTTTCCTTTACTGCTTGCTCAATATACAGATTGAATAGCAATGGGGAGAGGCTAAAACCCTGTCTCACTCCCTTCCCAACCACTGCTTCCCTTTCACGTCCCTCGACTCTTACAACTGCCATCTGCTTTCTGTACAAATCGTAAATAGCCTTTCACTCTCTGTATTTTACCCCTGCCACCTTAAGAATTTGGAAGACAGTATTCCAATCAACATTGTCAAAAACTTTCTAAGTCTACAAATGCTAGAAACGTAGGTTTGCCTTTCCATAATCTTTCTTCTAAGATAAGTCGTAGGGTCAGTATTGCCTCACGTGTTCCAACATTTCTACGGAATCCAAACTGGTCTTCCCTAAGGTTGGCTTCTAGCAGTTTTCCCATTCGTCTGTAAACAATTCACGTTAGTATTTTGCAGCTGTGGCTTATTAAGCTGATAGTTCTGTAATTTTCACATCTGTCGACACCTGCTTTCTTTAGAATTAGAATTATTATATTCTTCTTGAAGTCTCATGGAATTTCGCCTGTCTCATACTTCTTGCTCACCAGATGGTAGAGTTTTCTCTGAACTGACTCTCGCAAGGCCGTCAGTAGTTCTAATGGAATGTTGTCTACTCCCGGGGCCTTGTTTCGACTTAGGTCTTTCAGTGCTCTGTCAAACTCTTCACGCAGTATCATATCTCCCATTTCACCTTCATCTACATCCTCTTCCATTTCCATAAAATTGTTCTCAAGAACATCGCCCCTGTAAAGACCCTCTATATACTCCTTCCACCTTTCTGCTCTCCCTTCTTTGCTTAGAAATGGGTTTCCATCTGAGCTTTTGATATTCATGCAAGTGGTTCTCTTTTCTCCAAAGGTCTCTTTAATTTTCCTGTTGGCAGTATCTATTTTAGCCCTCGTGAGATAAGCATTTATATCTTTACATTTGTCCTCTTGCGATCCCTGCTTAGCCATTTTGCAATTCCTGTCGATCTCATTTTTGAGACGTTTGTATTCCTTTTTGCCTGCTTCACTTACTGCATTTTGTATTTTCTCCTTCCATCAATTAAAGTCAGTATCTCTTCTGTTACCCAAGGATTTCTATCAGCCCTCGTCTTTTCACCTATATGATCCTCTGCCACTTTCACTATTACGTCTCTCAAAGCTACCCATTCTCCATTCTTCTTCTGTATTTCTTTCCCCCATTCTTGTCAATCGTTCCGTAATGCTCTCCCTGAAACTCTCTACAACCTCTGATTCTTTCAGTAGATCCAGGTCCCATCTCCTAAAATTCCTACCTTTTTGCGGTTCTTTCATTTTTAATCTACAGTTCATAACCAATAGATTGTGGTCAGAGTCCTCATCTGCCCCTGGAAATGTCTTACAATTTAAAACCTGTTTCCTAAATATTTGTCTTACCATTATATAATCTATCTGAAACCTTCTAGTATATCCAGGGTTCTTCCATGTATACAACCTTCTTTCATGATCCTTGAACCAAGTGTTAGCTATTATCAAGTTATGTTACAATTAGTGCAAGCAAAATATACTGGGGAAAAATGAATTCGCAGAATTAACAAGCAACTTTCACTGTGGTTCTATATTGTGACGACGTTTTACTGATACATAAGATATTCGGAGTGTGTGGTAGTTGCGTGGTCTTGCATTTTTACTGCTGCTGTTATTGTTGCAAGTTCATGGTCGGCCCAGACCCTGGGCAACTACAGTGGATGTGGGTACCAGTTTCATTGGAGTTTTCTAGTGATTCAGAGGCGCATGGTGTATTTGAGGCCTGGCCTCCACTCATAGGATGATGTTACCATTCCTTCCAATGTATACATGAAGATTCAAATTAGGCAAACATAAAGCAGCAGCTTGAGTGACCCCCAAAGGAATCTGGTATGTGAGAGCAAAATGGTCACAACTTGGAGGTTGTGGGAACGTGGGCAGCCGCTGCAAGAACAGACTTCGATTATAGCCCTGGTCCATGGTGGACATGCTGTTTGGTCATGTTTACATGTTGGAGTGGCTGGCTACTGGAGTTGGCTGACAAACAGCGGCCCTGCCTGGTCGTGGAGCGAAACGCTGGGTGGTAATTCACTCCTGCAGCTGACATCACGAGTGATGAGCCCCATAAGTAAGGAACATGGCCACTATAGTGTTACTTGGTTGTCTCGCAGTTGGTTAGACAGCAGCAGAGACGCGGACTCTGGTAGCAGCAGCCGGGAAAGAGGGGTGCTAATTCCAGAATGAAATTTTCACTCTGCAGCGGAGTGTGTGCTGATGTGAAACTTCCATGCAGATTAGAACTGTGTGCTGGACCGAGACTCGAACTCGGGACCTTTGCCTTTCGCGGTGTAACGGAACATATTAAAGGCTTTACTGTACCGAAGTATGCGATACCCTCCAAATTCAACCAGTTTAACGAGTATTTATGATTATAGAAAAGTTATTGTGTATGTTAACAATGATTGCGTAACATGTCTGCATAAACAGTCAACCCATTAAATTATACTGAGTAACTGACCCACACAAAAGTTTATATCACTTGATCACTGATACAGCAAATGTCATCATGTAAAAACACTGAGTTCATCTTAAATAATTAATATGAAGTACGAAAAATAGTGGCCAACTTAGGTATTTTGGATCTCCTTAAATAAAAATCACCCAGTGAAACCTATTTGTTCACTAGAAGCGGTTTCACTCAGTATTCACGAAATCAATCCTATTTTAGACGAAAACCAATGTAATTCTGAATAATTCATGTTATTTACTTATTTATGCAAATTAGAGAAGTCAATTGACAAACTTCTAAAAAACGGCCTTTTTGTAACAAAGAATTATTCTGTCAAGTCAACAAATCTGTCTGTCATTTTAATAACATGTTAAATTATGTCACTCGATGTAAATTAATAACTTTTCTGCACAAATTATGATAACAGATGTACATGTGACTTGTAAACTATATCTCATTTTAGTATTTCTTTGACAATGTTATAAATACAAGCAGCAAGAACGGTCGGGAGGCAGTCGGAATGTCACTTTGGTAAAGTGTGTTTGTGTGTTATTGTTTGAGGTGGATAAACAATGCAAAGAACATGTAAAGGAAGTACTACTTTGTGTTGTGTCATGGTCTTTGGTGGACAGTGGAATTAAGATGGCCACCAGAGTAATAAATATTTGAAGTTTACATATTTGTTGGTTTCGCTCGTTCTTTATCATCAAAAGCACATAAAAACACGGGACCTCATGTTTTTAACCCTAGACAATCAGATTTAGAGCCAGCATCAGCATCGAGACACAGCAGCGATCCAGCAAGTAGCAGCGATTACTAAAACACAATGCATTTTAATGGCGCCAACCTAACATCAAGTGCTAACAAGCTCCGTAAATGGTAGTGAAATAGTGTGATTAAGCAATTAGCTATATCTACGACCAGGCGACCATTACAAAAGTGGGGCTTCGTCCGGTATCTTTAAGTGCATCGATGATAATAGTGCAGCGATTGATTTCGTAAGTGCTTAGCATTCCAAAAAAGTTTATTTGTGCAGTGTGGCAGCAGTGAAAATATGTCAAAAATAAATATAAATAAAATGTGTTAGTGCGACTACGAAAAACTATCGTCACACCGCTCAGAAGATTAACGTCTGGATTATGTCAATGGAATTCATCAATCAAGACTTCAGCTTCGATAATACCGAATAGAAGTGAAGAAAGCCAACAGGAACACTGACCACGACATCATAGCATAGCTACATAAAACAAGGTATTTTGTTGTTGTTGTCATTTAAAATAATTAGTAGTTAACATGTCTCTACCTGAGAGTGATGAGATCGTAGGAAACGTAAAAATTGAACCAGGGGATGGTGAACAATTAAACTTAACAGAGTGGCTAGCAGAGTTTGCAACTCAAATAAGCTCACAACTTAAACAATCGAGTGAACAAGTAAGTTTGAAACTTAAAGAAAACACAGATAGACTGGATAAGTTAAGTTTGAATTTTGATCTATTAAATACTCATCTCAATGAGAAGTGTGAGGAAATTAAAACTACCCTCAGTAAGGACACTAGAGAACAGTTGATACACTTCAGAAAAGAATTTCAAGTTGAAGTTGAAAGTTTAAATGAAAACATACAAGCTAACACAGACAGCATTGCTGTCATCTACAACAGAGTAGATACTAAAGTTGAAGGATTAGATCAGAGAATAGACAAAACATCAGAAAACCTTAAACAAGAATACAACCTGTATACCACTAATGTAGATACAAAAGTAGAAAATATACACACTAAATATACACAATTGGAAGATGCATTGATGTAAAAACAAATGTTTTACAATCAAAATACAATGTATGGGCACACCCAAGTGAAATGCTTTCCTGGTGAAAATCTGCACCCTATTGACTTTATTCACCAATGTAAGGATATGTTTGTTGTAGGAATGTCAGATAACATAAAAATTAAGTTAGTAAAACGGTTACTAGAAGGGGAGGCCCTATCCTGGGCAAATGAGAATAATGATTCTTGGAATACTTTTGAAGAGTTTGAAGCTAAATTTATTTGCAAATTTTGGTCACAATCCATACAAGCCAGATTAAAGTCAGAATTTCTAAGTGGTCCAGTGTATAGAGGGAAAGTAGGGGGAAGGCAAAAGTTTTGCAGAGATCAATTGAAAAAAACTTGCTCACTTGAATAATTCTTTTGATCTTATGACACAAATTGATGTTTTAAAAAGAAGGTTACCAGAGAGACTGCAGTGGGAATTGGTCCATGGACAAGACAATTCAATGGAAGAGTTCCTGAAATTTGTAGATAGATTAGATAGGGCCTTGGAAAGAGAAAATAACCAAAGTTTTGGCTCTGGCAACAATCAGTATTGGGGGTGGAACAGGAACGTAAATAGAGATTATTATGGGAGGAGAGACTTTGAAAATTCTGGAAATAATGCTCCAAATAGGGGAGATAGGAGATATGAAAATGATTTCAGAAACTATACACAGGAGGGAGGATGGAGGAGAGATAACAGGAATGATAGAAATAGGTATTGGGGAAGAGAACAAGATGGAAGGGGGTTTGTTGAAACTAGTGAACAAAACGACAAATACAAACGGACAGACCGAGGGAACCAGCCGGGAAACGGTGGACAGTCCCACTAGATGTCCGTAGTTTTGGGGCTAGACAATATTATGACAGGACAACACATAACCGAAACTGGAAAAGGAGAAGTTACAATGTAAAGAGTAAATACCATGAAAATACTGATGTTCTTAGAATGAATAAATTAGAATTTAATAAAAGGTTTTGGTATACTATGAGTAAAAGTGATACAGTTAATAAAAACTGTGTTCAAGCACAGGTAGTTAGTGAAAGCGCAGAAGTTGAAGGTATTGCAGAGTTCCATAGTTGGGCTGAAAAAGATACTGGTGTTAATAACAAGTCAGACACACCACAAATAGAATCTATTTTGGGGGGTTTATTTGATAAGAAGGGGGATGACGAAGTGTTTAATGGAGCCAAAGACTCAATTGCTGAGATTCAGATACATAGGTGGGAAACTGAAGATGGAGTTGTTGTGGAGGAGGAGGAAGAAGTACTAGAGGGACATTTAAATAATGATCCTAAATCAAGTGATGTTATTGATGAGAGTGTGGAGGAAGAAATAAAAGTATTTGTAGAATTGAAAAGTGATGATGAGGTAAAGGTAAGTGATGTGACAAACATGGGTAATAATGAGGTTAATTTAAGTGAAATGCAGACTAGGGAATGTGTATCTGAGGACAAGCTATTGCTTGTTGGGAACTATGAAACACTAATCTATGAGAATGGTAATAATAATAATAATATTAAAGAAAATATAAAGGGATGGAATGTAAATGTGTGTTTTCAAGAAAAAGGGAAAAACTTTTTAGAAGTTTTGTGGAACAACTATGGAAACTGTATAAACAAAGATGCCTTTTGGAAAGAATTAGCAAAGGTAAGTGCAACCTTGTATCCTACATGGTGGACAAGAATCTGTAGTGGACTTTATAAAAAATGGGGTGAAAGCAGTAGGTTGTTAAGTGACAACACAGTGTTAAAAGGAACAGATGAAAACAAAGGTTTATGTTTAAATGTCAATGCTTTGCAAACAGAGAGGGATGTGTCTAAGTGTAGGAAAGAGACATTGGACTCAGGAACTAAAGAAATTGAAAATGATCTATTGTTTCAAAATACTGAAATAGACAAAGATGTTGAGCTAGGTTGTCCATATGTTAAAGTAAACATTGACATTGGTCCATTTGAAATAAAAGAAAGCCCACATCCTAATGCGTATAGACTTATCTTTCCCAGATCAAGAAGGTTATTTGGATTAAGAAACATCACTGAATTGAAACCATATAAACATGATTAAGCACATTTCCCTGTTTGAATACAGTTACTTACCCATTTTCCGTAAAGCATGTTATCAGCAAAGATTTTACTGGGTGTGTCAAATAGCAACTACCACTCATCCTACAGACCCTGGAAAAGTTCCAGATCTCTGAGAGAATGTTTTTATATTTTTATTGTCACTATTGAATATTAAATTTTGAGACATCATCTTTACTTGCAACGGGCAAGAAGGTGACAAACATTTATTACTTTCCTTTTGTATTGTTGAATATGGGACATACTTGCACCAAATAAAAGACAATGAAAAAATTGTTGTGCAAGACCCATCATTTGGTTACTATTGTGTTCTTAGGCATAAGATTTGTGTACAATTTTCTACAGCTAATCAGATGTTCACCAAGTTTGATGTTTGTGTTATGTTTTGAGCAATTTAAGTGTCCAATAACAAAAAACACTTCCTTTTTTTTAAATGCATACTATATTCATACATGTGACTTCTCTAGTGTTTGTGTTTATATATCATGTCCATACTTATAATTATGTTCTTTGTTTTCATTTCTTTTATGTGGCTCAAAAAGAGCAGACAGTTGCAATATTTTCCTATGGACATATGACCTGTCCATCTATGTAATATGTTTATGTTCCTTCTATTATCTTGATTAATCTGTGACTCAATGAGAACTGACTTTGAAATAATTTACATATATTTTTTATATATCTTAAAATCGCATGTGATATATTTGTGTCTGTTTTTGATCATTTTCCATGTGGCTCACTGGGAGCAAGGATTAACATTTTTTTTACTTTCATATATTACTAAATATTTTTATAATGCTGTCATACTGAATGACATAACACAAAGTGCATTTGAAACAACACAACTAAAATATTTGCAGGAAAACGTCATTTTGAAACGGTGTAACGGTCATTGCATACATACACATTATGCATAGTAAAACAAACAAAAATTATTAAAGTAGTACTTTTCCAAATTTTAACCATTTGACACAATCGTCCTAGTCAGCTAATATCATTAACATTCTGTAAATGATATTACCTGAGGGGGGTATTGTAACGGAACATATTAAAGGCTTTACTGTACCGAAGTATGCGATACCCTCCAAATTCAACCAGTTTAACGAGTATTTATGATTATAGAAAAGTTATTGTGTATGTTAACAATGATTGCATAACATGTCTGCATAAACAGTCAACCCATTAAATTATACTGAGTAACTGACCCACACAAAAGTTTATATCACTTGATCACTGATACAGCAAATGTCATCATGTAAAAACACTGAGTTCATCTTAAATAATTAATATGAAGTACGAAAAATAGTGGCCAACTTAGGTATTTTGGATCAACTTAAATAAAAATCACCCAGTGAAACCTATTTGTTCACTAGAAGCGGTTTCACTCAGTATTCACGAAATCAATCCTATTTTAGACGAAAACCAATGTAATTCTGAATAATTCATGTTATTTACTTATTTATGCAAATTAGAGAAGTCAATTGACAAACTTCTAAAAACGGCCTTTTTGTAACAAAGAATTATTCTGTCAAGTCAACAAATCTGTCTGTCATTTTAATAACATGTTAAATTATGTCACTCGATGCAAATTAATAACTTTTCTGCACAAATTATGATAACAGATGTACATGTGACTTGTAAACTATATCTCTTTTTAGTATTTCTTTGACAATGTTATAAATACAAGCAGCAAGAACGGTCGGGAGGCAGTCGGAATGTCACTTTGGTAAAGTGTGTTTGTGTGTTATTGTTTGAGGTGGATAAACAATGCAAAGAACATGTAAAGGAAGTACTACTTTGTGTTGTGTCATGGTCTTTGGTTGACAGTGGAATTAAGATGGCCACCAGAGTAATAAATATTTGAAGTTTACATATTTGTTGGTTTCGCTCGTTCTTTATCATCAAAAGCACATAAAAACACGGGACCTCATGTTTTTAACCCTAGACAACCAGATTTAGAGCCAGCATCAGCATTGAGACACAGCAGCGATCCAGCAAGTAGCAGCGATTACTAAAACACAATGCATTTTAATGGCGTCAACCTAACATCAAGTGCTAACAAGCTCCGTAAATGGGAGTGAAATAGTGCGATTATAGCAATTAGCTATATCTACGACCAGGCGACCATTACAGCGGGTAAGTCCTCTACCAATTGAGCTACCCAAGCACGACTCTTGACCCTTCCCCACAGCTTTGCTTCCGCCAGTACCTCGTCTCCAAACTTCCAGACTTCACAGAAGCTCTCCTGCGAAACTTGCAGGACTTAGGTAGCTCAGTTGGTAGAGTACTTGCCCGCAAAAGGCAAAGGTCCGGACTTCGAGTCTCGGTCCAGCACACAGTTTTAATATTCCAAGAAGTTTCACGAATACTAATTGGTTGCTATAAGACAGTGACAGCGGCCCTATGTGTGTGCGGAGGATGGGGCGCCGCTGTCATCATGAGGGGCCTTGGCCATAGGTAGAGTTAACTTGTGGAGAGCTAATGAAGAAAGACAACAAGGGGGCAATAGAGGTGTGTGTGAGCTGAAGGTGTGGAGGTGCTAGTTAATCTGGTCTGCTGTAGGGCAGCCTGGAGGAGTTCAGGTATGAGCGAACAGCTATTGCCAACTGATTACAGGTACCGCAGCATCAGTTCCTGATCTGGGTAGTCAGACAATACGTGTCGTCTTGGCCTCAGGGAGGATCAAGGAGGTGAGACATGAATGAGAGCTATCTATGACGTGGGCTCATGGGTGATGGTGCACAAGTGTACTGCCGATCGTCATTGGCGGAAATATTACTTTTGCCGCTGCCTGTGTTCTGACAGTGATTCACCTTATGTTGTGTGAACAATTGCATGAGTCAGTGATTTCCAGTTTACTACTGTCCTAATGGTGAAGCCGCTGCAAGGCATAAGTGTATTTTTCTGAAATACATTTGAGTTGTGGAAAATTGTATGTGAAATAGACACTAAGCGTATGCTCCCTATTATTGTTAATGGACATAACTGATCTGTCTCTTTTACTTCTTGAGTGGTTGGCCTTGTGTTTCGAAATGTTGAACTTAAATCGCTCGTATTCCAGTAACTTGGATATTTCTCACTGCCTTCTGTTGATTTACATAATTATTGTTGAATTTTCGGTGTCCTACGTCATCTCTAATTTGTATTTTATTTGGGAATTGTGTCCTGGTCTTGGGCACTGCATCCTCGATTCATTACTGTTCTGTTAACTTACATAATCAAAAAGTTGTACCGTTGTTTATTTACCTTCTGCTGTCCCTTCTTATTCTAAGGCTGTATTTATTTAAGTACTAAGAATGTTATCGAGTTGGTATTTGATGTATGTGATATAAGGCTCAAGTTTATTTGCTGACTGAACACAATTAACACATTGTCCAGTCACATTAAAGTGACTACCTCTGAAAATCCTCAATTACCATCTCTTGCAACGCAGACCGCAGTGAGGCATTAGGAAGAGAGACAATGAGATTGTGGAAGATGCCGGTACAGATATGGAACCATGCCGACCCCAGTTCTGTGGCCTATTACTCTGGATTTGTTGGTCGAGGATCCATGTCGCAGACAGAACGATGGAGATCGTCCCACAGATTCTCCATTGGGTTCCAATCCGGGGAGTCTTGTGGCTAGGGGAGTAAGATAAACTCGTCCTGGTGGTCTTCAAACCCAGTACATACACTACTAGCTGTGTGACACGTAGCATTGTCCCGCTCGTCAAGAAAATCCAACTGCCTTTAGCGACTGCCATGGTGCCTTTTTAATCGATGCAAGCTTTTGTTGATCCATTGTGCCTTCCATAACGCTGCGATCACCTACAGAATTCCACGAAAACGTTTCTTAGACCATAACTCATGCAGGTATTTGCTTTTGGAAGCTTCACGTTGTACGCGCCAACGGCCATCAGTCCGATGCAGCATAAAACGTCATTCATCCGGAAGGGTCACCTGTTACCGCTCAGTGGACGTACAGTTGGAGAGCAAATTTTTGCCTTCGTCACCGATAAACAGCAGTCTGCATGGATGCGTGAACCAGGCTCCTGCAGCGGAGGTACAGTCGTGGACAAAACGAGCGAGACCCCTCGCCTTTTCGTTATACTGATCCGCACGGCTTTAAAGTCTGCTACACAGCATAACAGGCAAGGCGAGGAAGTGCTACCAACGTACTACGCACAGGCGTGAAATTGACAAACTATCTGAACTATTTTAGACTGTTTTCAATAATTTGTAAGACTATATTAATGCTGATTAGTGTGTTAAATACAACACGTAAATATAAGACAGAATTGAAAGAAGAAACGCTAATTGGTATGAACTGCACCAATAAAAATGAATTTCAACTTATCAAGATAACATAACTGTTACAGTAAGACAAAGAACCCCAGATCGTTACGAATTAGCAAAATATTATCCGCATTCGGCAGCGAAACGGTCTGTGTCAACGTTCAGACGAGTCATACTGGATTACCGTTGCTGACCTACGATGAAAGTGTGCAAATTTAGCAATACTTGAAGATTCATAACGAAATTCACTTAAAAATCATTCAGTGCCACACTTAATTCAATTCCATTATTGACTGAAGCGGAAAAAGTAGGCAGTAACATGTATGAAATTCTATAAGAGTGTCATATTGACATCCACAGGGCGCCGGTACAGAATAAAGGTAGCGATAAAACGTATTGGGGGCGCGAGAATTTCTTAAAATTGTTTTACTGATGTTCTGCCTGCCTACATCGAGATTAGAACCGAAAACAAACCAGACCTTCCTTTCACTACGTTAGCAGACAACCCAGGCAAACAGCCCTTATTATTACCCCAGACATGAACAAGCCGGCAATTTCGCAATGAAAATCTGCAGTTTCTGTTGCATAGAGCTTTCTGGACTCAAAAACATGAATTTTCTTCCTTTATGTCACGGCTTATGTGACAATCATTCGGGATGTTTATCAAAATAACAAAATACTGTTATTAGAGAGTAAATTTTGTAGGATAATTCTGCACCACCCCAGGAAATAAACGGCTACATAGCTGCCAAACGTATTCTGGACTGTTTCGAATTCTCCACTAGACTCGCCACAGCCAGAAGCCGAAGTGTTTCTTAAGCTACCTTGCAATTGGAATGTTCGCACTTCAAAAACGCGGTGGCATTAATACTGGGATGTGAATTACCACGTGTATAGGCAAATGGATTCTATTTGCATTCCTGTAAACGTGATTTGGATCGAAAGCGTAGCTACGATTTATATGCTGATGTATCGACTGCCACTAGAACATTTCGAATAAAGGATAGCGTGTGTTATATATGTGGCCCTCATCTTCAGTAGCTATCGTAGCTGTTTTCGTTGTTAGGATTTCGTCACCTAAACCGGTAAAAACGGAACCCTACTAGTCTCACTTTCTTGACCGTCTGTCGGTCTACCCAACCATTAAAACCCGTTTACCTCCAGAACGGGTGGACATAATAACTGGAAATGTATCGCACTTCTTGCGGTAACCGGTCCCTTGGTGGTGTAAAAAAGTGAGCTTCTATGTCAACGCAATCTAAAGATACGACCGTTTATGTAAAGAAAATTTACGCAAAAGGTCAAAAAATAGCTTCAAAAACTATGCGACCTAACTGTTTAGGTCATCAGCCCCTAGACCTAGAACTACTTAAACCTAGCTAGCCTAAGGGCATCACAGACATCTATGCCCGAGGTAGGATTCCAACCTGCGACTGAAGCAGCCGTGCGGTTCGTGACTGAAGCGCCTGGAACCGCTCGGCCACCGCACCCGGCGAAACCCTATTCGCCTCATGTATAATGATAATATATACTGTCTAGTGAGGATAAACTGTATTTGCCAGCAACTCGGATCGTTTGATCACGGAACTTTTACGAAGCTACATTCAAACTTTGTTCTAAGTTGTCTGCAATATCCATTTATAAACACCCTAGGAACGTCGTATGCGATATCGACTTCTGAAGACGCTGGCAGATATTGCAGTCCTATAACATGTATGTGGGAATTTATTGTTATTGGTCCATGTATGACACTTTATTTCAACATTAATTTAACGCGCCTAGGTGTTCGTATATGGCTGAAACCAATGAACAAAAAATAAATAAACAGTAAACAACTTCGATGTTCAAATCAAATGAAAGTCACATGTCATAACTGCAACATAATTTCGTTGTTACATCTACATGACTACATCAACAGGATTTCTTTGCAATCTGGGCTTACATGCCTGGCAGAAGGTTCGGGTTATTTCTCTACCGTCCCACTCATTAACAGTGTGCTGGAAAAAGGACCACTTAAATCTTTTCTTGCGAGCCTTGAATTACATTATTACTATGGTTTCTTGCTGTGTAAGTTCCCGAGGAAATATCCTGATCTTGCCGAAACTTCGCTCAGTGAAAGAGGGGCCGAAATAAGCGAACACGTGACTCGGCTTATCTGCTTACATGCTACCGCTTCTGTAAAAACGACGGTCAAAGTGTTCAATGCGTTGTTGCTATAGTGTAGATACCTCTTAGCGGGTAAGCATTCAACTGTAGCGGTGGCTCTGCGGCTACCATAGCGACTTCGGAACTTTGCGCTGCGAGTTTGAAACCCGGTTTTTCCTTTTTTCCCCCCTCACTCTCTGAATTATCTACGAATGTTTATTCCAATTTATGTTGAGACACTGTTGTCGTTATTCGTCAGTTAATGTACTGTGTAAAGAAAAAAGTTAAAAAGGGAACACACATTGCGTAGTGGGGCGATCACTCTGTTGTAGAAATAATTCAGAAGCCAAGATCGCTTGAATACTGTCTACTGGATAACCCGTTTCAACACATTAAAGGTTTATCATCGGATCTGAATCTAGATTAACAACATTTATAAACCATTTGGATATAACGATACATGAGGCAGACAAGATGATTTTAGAACAGCTTGTCTCATTGGTTTATTATTTTTTAATTCATTAATTACACGTAAAGTTCATTGGCGAATAATGACAGCATTATTTCAAAATAAATCAGAAAAAAACATTCGTAGATAATTCTGATAGAGAGGCAGGGAAAAAAATAATAAAAAAACCCAATATGGTCTCGAACACGGGAATCAAAGTTAAGAAGGAACGACGGTAGCCACTGAGCCACCGCTTCAATTGCGTTCTCAGTTGCAGGAGGTATCTACACTAGAGCAACAGCGCGTTGATAACTTTGACCGTCGTTTTCTCGGAAACAGTCGAGTGTCTGCAGATAAGCCGACACAATGTTCGCTTATTTTATCCTCTCCTTCACTGAGCAAAGTTTCCGGACAATCAGCCTATGACACCTGGCGAGGTCCCCTCGTTAGTCCCGTCGCTTCTTACGCCCGGCGAGAATTATGCATGCCTCAGAGTTAACTGCGCCACTTGGAAACACGGCGAGCGGGGATAAACACGTTTGCCTTCCTATAAGGAAACCTTCTACAGATAAAATTCACGAAGTGTTCTTCAGGTTGCCTCAGATATTCAGAAATGTTTCTAGCGTTAGTCCTGCCGCATATGCAAAACGTAAACATTTCATTTCATGTAATATTTATCAGGATAAGACATGACAAGAGTGGACCAGTCCCTTCTGAGAAAAATTACAGATTATAAGTTGCTCCACTACGTAATGACACTGGTACGGGCTTGCGATCTCTCATTTATACCATCGATTTCCGTGTTACACATACTTGGTCACTGCGTTGTGGTTGCCATCGTGGAGGAGGCAGTCTGTTTCCTGCCAGCGCTGTTTCCGCAGCCGATATTAACCGCGACGAATCATTCAGTCAACGCAAAATGGCCCATCTGGCTGGGGCAGACAACGGCGCTATAATAGCACTTCGTGCAGAGGGATTTTCGAATGGCTATATAACAAGAACTATGGGTGTTCACAAGTCGACGGTAGCCAGGTGGATCAGACGAAAGGACGAGAGTGGTAAGTTGAATGGGAGGCCTCATGGCCGTCGCCGCAAAACAACAGAAGCTCAGGATCAGCAGATACGCCGTTTCAGTGAGAACCATCCATTTGTCAACGCACGACAAGTTCAGCAAATTCATGACGCTTGGAATGAGTTACTTGAATCTCCTAGTTATGTGGCTCGAGTTGTGGGCTCATTGCCCAACTGACTTCCAGGTGTTGTGGAAGCCAAAGGAGGCTATACGTGATACTAAGCAGCATCAGCATAGGTGTTTTTTTTCAGCCCTTCACCAATCAGCTGCAAAAGCTGTTTCAAGTTTTTTTTACAGACGTATATTTTATATATTTCAAGGAAACGCAATAAGTGGAATGTGGACAAACAAATTAATTCACAGCAACATATGTAATATTTAATTTGATAAGAGAAGAAATACTCACCTTATATATTCATGCAGTCTCTATAAAATAACGACGGTAAAATAGCAAATACGAAGCTATCGGTAACAACTATTGTTAGTGGTGGGGAGCCGTAATCGATATGCCACTATTCTGTAATTGTATTTCTGAAGTTTATCGTCAATCCTAGGATTGACACCGATACTGTGTTTTACGTAAAGAGTATAACCTTCAAAATTTGTTTAGCAGCGCAGAATATTAAATCAGAGTTTATAGATTAGGAACCTAATCCAATTACCTTTAATTTTATTCTCATGGATGACATTGAGACAGTAAATAACAAGAGAAATAACAAAACTCTCAGCATCAATATAGAGAATTCAAGTGTCCAGTGGATTCAAAAGTTTGCTATAATAGCGAATAATTACTTTAACAGACTCCTTCATTCCTACATTTTCTGTCAGACAATGTTTGAAACTAGGACTAACAAGGTAAACAATTTTACCACAAATTGTCAAATTGGAAGTCGGAGAGCCAGTTACATAAATTGCGATGACAACAAACGTTTTTCAGGTAAACTGAACACAGAAGGCATCCAACGCATTTATTGTGCGTTACTTGCACAGTATGTAAACTGGCAACGTCATCAACAAACAATACCACTAACAAGGGAACATCCCCATCGCACCACCCTCAGATTTAGTTATAAGTTGGCACAGTGGCCTTGAAAACAGAACACAGATCAATCGATAAAACAGGAAGAAGTTGTGTGGAACTATGAAAAACAATAAGCAAAATATACAAACAGAGTAGTCCATGCGCAAGATAGGCAACATCAAGGATAGGGTGAGCTCAGGAGCGCCGTGATCCCGTGGTTAGCGTAAGCAGCTGCGGAAGGAGAGTCAAATTTTCCCTCGAGTGAAAAGTTTAATTTTTTGTTTTCAGACAATTATTATCTGTCCTTCCGTCCGTCCGATGCAAGGTAACTGCGCCGTAGTATGATGACGCTACACCTCAACAAACATCGAAACATATGACGTCAGCCGGCCGCGGTGGTCTCGCGGTTCTAGGCGCTCAGTCCGGAACAGCGCGACTGCTACGGTCGCAGGTTCGAATCCTGCCTCGGGCATGGATGTGTGTGATGTCCTTAGGTTAGTTAGGTTTAAGTAGTTCTAAGTTCTAGGGGACTGATGACCACAGATGTTAACTCCCATAGTGCTCAGAGCCATTTGAACCATTTGGCAGTTGACTGTTCGCTACTTTGGACGAGAGTGCATTAAATACGTGAGATGCATTGTGTGGGCAATATGAATCCAGCAAATATAGATCGCGACTTCAATGACAATGTCAATGAATATTTTCCGAACTGTAAGGCTACGGAAAATTCCTTAAGGGATCGAACGATTGTCGAACATTTATATGATTATTTCCTACATTTGTTGATAAACAGTACGTGTGGTGATGATTGTCTGAAAATAAAAAATCAAACTACTCACTCGAGGGAAGACTTGAACCAAGGACCTCTCGTTCTACAGCTGTTCACTCTAACCACGCGACCACGGCGCTTCCGAGCTCAAACTATCCTTGATGTTGCTTATCATGCGCAGGGACTACTCAGTTTGTTTAATTTGATTATTTTTTTCATAGGTCCACACAACGTCTTCCTGTTTTCTCGATTGATATGTGTTCAGTTTTTCAAGGCCTATCCACTGTGCCAACTTACAACTAAATCTGATGAGGGTGCGATGGAGAGGTTCCCTTGTTAGCTATGAAACAACTGTAGCAAAACGGAGCATCCTCGTTATCCATGTGATGGATAAGACGACTAATTCGCAACATAAATGTCAATGTAAGCATCAATTTCTGATGGAACGTGCTTCCTGGACCAAATAACATACATTTACTACGTCTTCAATGCGAATCATGTAGCAAATGTAATTTAAAGGACATAAAAATATCGAGTGAATTTACTAACATAATTATGAACCACTTGAATTTGCATTCAACAGGCAATGTTCAGAAGTCTGGTGCAGGAGTACTGCATGCTCTAATTCGAAACAACAAAAATCAACGGAGTGACTATTATTAAACGTCATCAGGTCACTCATCGAGCATTCCTATGCAGTACTGTTATTGGTGACGTGTTATGATGCCTTTATCGTTAACTTCCTAAGAAGAAATGAAAGGCTGAGCCCCACCAAAAGACCTAAAGTCGACGAGAGAGTAGTGTGAACATAGTATTTTACATCTGATAAATCCAAAAGTGTGTTTTGGGCTACGAATTCTGTCCCCAGGGTGTGTGCAACACAGCTGGTATTTGTTGCCAACAACTGAGACACCTTCGGTCGCAGTGTAAGAAAATCGAGCAACAAAACTACATCATCTGTGCTATGCATGATAACGCACTATGTTGATTTGAGAAACAAAACTATCCAGGAGATTGAAAGGAAAGTCGTCTCTCAGGCACTTGTATTGATAGGGAAGTCCTCTCTCAAGCAGTTGTCCCTCTCGTCATATATTTGTAAAATTTTACCTTTCTTACTCTTGATCGATCAACCGTCAAGGCAATTCATTTCTAGACGAAAATACTCTTAAAACTACTCTTGTTTAATGACATCGTTAGAACCAGTAGGTTTCTACAGGCGTAGAATTTGTGAACAACTTTAGCACTGTCATATCGTTTTAGATATCGTGAAAGAAAATTCTGCTGCTAATTAATTTCTCTTTGATAATTACTGTTGCGTTTAGTAAACTAATGGAAAATGCAATTAAAGTATTCACTGCACTAATACAAATTAAATTCAGCTTACTACAGAAACATCACGATGGCAGTCTATCTTAATAAAGCATTAAGTTTCTGTGAGACGATTGAGTCTATTTTAACACGAATTAGTAGGATATTACCGACTTTTGACTTCGAAAAGATCTGTATTTATTTCATTTCCTGTACCATTCGTAAGTATTATGAACATGTGACATTTCATAGATAAAATTATGTATTCACAACAACAACAAAAATTTTGGCAGAAAACAAAAGTGGCATTATGAATCTGGCAGTACCGTAAGGTTTTCGCTCTGACACTAAGAGTTACTGAAAGTAGCAAGACGAATTTTGCTCGAGCGTTGTCTTACGAGTCCCTTATTGAGTTTTTATCTGCCTGCTTGTAGCTGTGCTACAAAAGAATTAAAAATCTGGCTTTCAGCAAGTCTCGAAAGGTGAACGAAAGCAGCTTCCACCTGGTTATTAAGCATGTTACCTGGGAACTAGTTTTTTCCTAAAGTGGGAAGACATCCTTTTGTGGTACAATTGGCAAATGTCAGTCAGACGTGTGCCGTTAGTCTAAGCGCTTCGGTGTGTTGAATTTGTACCAATGATTTTTCTACAGTTTTTTTCTGTCCCAAATAGAGAGCTGAAGTCTCCCATTAGTATTTTCACGTCATCATGGTGAATTTTGCTCATCGTATTTTCGAGTGTGTTCCAGAATGTTTCGACATTTTCGGTGTTTTTCTTATTTTCGATGTTGGTGGGGACACGAGCATTGATGAGTGCATATTTTTTACTTGGGCTCTGAATGACTATAGTCATAAGTCGCTCGTTGATGGGCCGGCCGCGGTGGCCGAGCGGTTCTAGGCTCTTCAGTCCGGAACCGCGTGACTGCTACGGTCGCAGGTTCGAATCCAGCCTCGGTCATGAATATGTGTGATGTCCTTAGGTTAGTTAGGTATAAGTAGTTCTAAGTTGTAGGGGACTGATGACCTCCGCTGTTAAGTCCCATAGTGCACAGAGCCATTGGAACCTTTTGTTTGTTGATGTGTGTGATTTCTTTGACAGAGTTGATAGATCTGTGTTCGAGAAATGCAATGCCGAAGATTGGTACGCCATTTCGCTACCTTTTGTTATATTTTGCTCTTGAAGATGCAATGGTTTCCCTAATCCAAGGTTTTCCGGCCGTTGTGGCTGTGCGGTTTTAGGCGCTTCAGTCTGGAACCGCGTGGCTGCTACGGTCGCAGGTTCGAATCCTGCCACGGGCATGGATGTGCGTGATGTCCTTAGGTTAGTTAAGTTTAATTAGTTCTAAGTTCTAGGCGACTGATGACCTCAGAAGTTAAGTCGCATAGTGCTCAGAGCCATTTGAACCTAATGCAAGGTTTCATTGTCAGTTAGTCGTGGTTCTTGAAGAGCAAGGATGAGAATTTTTTGTCGGTCGATTTCTTTTGTGAGATTATTTAGTTTTCGTGTTTGGATCAAGGTATCGATGATTACTTTTAAATGCATGTTTTTTGCTTGTAGGGAAATTTACCAGAGATCTTCGATATTCTCTGTCGTGCTAACCTGGACTCCCCAGAATCCGAAAATCCAACTGCCGCCTGTCGACAGCCGGTTTGTGTACCACCTGGGATAAAGTTGACTTTGCTTGCATAGTTAATGTTTGCTTGTGTTTCATTGGTTGTGCTTGGGTGATACCAGGACCGGACAGGACCAGAGGGTGTTGAAGCCTTTGAAACCTAATAATTTTAGCCAAGCTCATTGAGCTAACAGACGGTGACCAGAGTAGCGGTGATTTTCACTCAGACGTGTCTGGATTTTGGGTTCAACGGATTGAGTAGCCGTTCAGGATTGTGTTGGTATTTGGTTCACCCCCAGTATTTGATTTCCTCGGTACCACCCATATGGGGGAGGGTTTCCCCTATCCGCCACACGCTATTATTATTATTATTATTATTATTGTCATTATGTCTCAGCAAATCCGATATGGTGTATCCTCCCACCACTGAACTAGATGTGTCCTGTTCGATTCAGTATTTCCATCACATAAATGTGGGTTATAATTACGTTACATTGCTACTTGTAGACATAGTTCTCACTTTTTCTTAGACAGTTGCTACCTGTTACTCCATCATTGGAATTAATGTGCGGAGCATTGTTGCAATACAGACGTTCAAATTATCCGATTTCTGCAATTTCGTTTCGATACCAGATCGTTCTAATCGGATTCAGCCAGGCAGTCTTAATGTGGATATCCGACTACGACTCTCATCATATGATAGACTGGGTAAACCACATTCTTAATCGGACTGTTATCTATGAGAGGGCCTGAATTCTTAAACACTGTGGAAAATAATAATCCAATGTGCTTATTACAAATACGTTATTTCAATATAAATATATGAACTAACGAGATAACAGTTTATTTACAGGAGCAAAACAAATGTTCAAATGTTCAAATGTGTGTGAAATCGTATGGGACATAATTGCTAAGGTCATCAGTACCTA
Source organism: Schistocerca cancellata (assembly GCF_023864275.1). Classification (NCBI taxonomy): domain Eukaryota; kingdom Metazoa; phylum Arthropoda; class Insecta; order Orthoptera; family Acrididae; genus Schistocerca; species Schistocerca cancellata. The sequence continues at coordinate 438,501,771 of NC_064627.1, forward strand.
AGCTTACACACTACTTAACCTAAATTATCCTATGGACAAACACACACACATGCCCGAAGGAGGACTCGAACCTCCGCCGGGATCAGCCACGCAGCCCATGACTGCAGCGCCTCTGACCGCTCGGCTAATCCCGCGCGGCTACTAAAAGTATACTCGTCCACAAAACCCATGTGGACAATCATCTGATAATCGGTCAAGCTTTGCTTTGTCCCAGCTCTTTAGGATACAAGTCCATTCACTTTCAGGCTCCTCCTTACAATTCTTGCAATGCAAGGTAATTGAAAAAACTCATCCACTCGACGCCAACTGAGGAACTGACTGGCGCATGTGTTGTTCAACACACATTAGTTGTCACCCTCACTGGAATCAATGACTGTGTGCGTGTGTGTGTGTGTGTGTGTGTGTGTGTGTGTGTGTGTGTGTGTGTGTGTGTGTGTGTGTGTGTGTGTGTGAGTGAGTTTTCGCGTTCATACACAATCTGAATCAATACTATTAACATTAGAGAGACAACCAGCAATAAATAATGCATCAAATATGACTGTGAAGTATTGCGATGGGAAGTTACAAACTGAATTTTCACCCAACCCACGTCCTGCATATTACGTTAAGTAAGATGTATTAACTCCATAGTATCGTTAGCAGAGACAGTGCGCTCTTGTTGTCGAGGCCTGCGACAAGCGCAGCGATCAGCAGTGCCCAATGCCGCCGCGATTTGTTTATGTTGGTTGAGCGTGGACACTGCAGCAGACGCTTCGCCATAAACAGATAGAAATCACCTTGGCTCTGGCTGCAGTGGGCGGATATCACTGCCTGCTTGTTCTTATAGTAACCAACGTGAGACTCTAATCACAGGTACCATGGAGCAATTGCAACGGGTATCATGTCATTAGTCATCAGAATATAACCAGTGATGAAATGTCCACTCTATTTGAATCCCAAGAAAATAGGAACCTTCTCACAAAGGAATGTGGGGTGGTATCAAAATTTATCCAACATACAAAAATTAACTGCAGGGCTTTCATGTATGCAGTAGTAGCACACAAGGAAATATTATGTCTTGGAAGCGTATATTTCATTTCCTCTTCTCATATTAACGCCCTTGTTTTAGAATGAAGTGAGAAAATTAACACGAAAAACTGAAGTTCCTGAGAAGCATATAAGTAATTTCCTCTTCTCATATCATAGCTTTTGTTTTAGTATGAGGTAAAAAAAATGAACAGTTTAGGGTTCTGAAACGTAATATGACACCGGATTCTTATCGTAGGCGCTATCGGAAACGCAAAAAGCAGGGAGCTGTCTATTCTTTTGTCCAAAAGTCTGTTTCCTTTCATGCATTACTCACGCTAGGAGATTCTTATTTAAGGACTTGTGGGCATCAAGTTCTTCAGAAGAACAAGCCTTATGTTATTATGCTAATTACGGTATGGAAAAAATTCAACAAAGACGAATTCCCCTAGAGCAGTGAGGATATTTGCACATGTCTGTATTCAGCAATGACAGCCAGCTGCCACAACCCTTCACCGAATCCTTGAGGCAGGCAACAAACTGTGCGTGCACTTCAGACTTCATTCAGTAAGACGTCAGGAGATGGTTGGAGACGTCAAATTAACGTTGCTTTCCGAGTCGTATTCAATCCAGAATGAGGTGTTATTAAGGCAGTTGAACGTTATAGCAATTACACTTCTATAATTCCCATATGAGTATTCCGATAGCCAAAAGAACCCGTTAGTGTGAAACCATTTGGAACTGCATTAACATCAAACTGAAAGAACTTGAGACAATACGTGGACTCTTCTCTTCACTAGGTGACCTATTACTGATATTTATGATTCTCTCCGTCCTAGGCGTAATGGAAACGGAACTTCAGAGGCGCTTTTCGCTATTCTTTTCGCTCCAGGGAAGATTTGAATGAAGGACCTCTCGTTCCGCAGCTGTTCACGCTAACCACGGGATCACGGCATTCCTGAGCTCACTATATCCTTGATCTTGCCTATCTTGCGCGTGGACTACTCTGTTTGTATATTTTGCTTATTGTTTTTCATAGTTCCACACAACTTCTTCCTGTTTTATCGATTGATCTGTGTTCAGTTTTTCAAGGCCTATCCACTGTGCCAACTTATAACTAAATCTGAGGGCGGTGCGATGGGGATGTTCCTCTGTTAGTGGTATTGTGTGTTGGTGGCGTTGCCAGTTTATATACTGTGCATGTAAGTCACAATAAATGCGTTGGATGCCTCCTGTGATCAGTTACTTGAAAAACGTTTGTTGTCATCGTAATTTATGTAACTGGCTCTCCGACTTCCAATTTGACAATTCGTGGAAAAATTGTTTACCTTGTTAGTCCTAGTTTCGAACATTGTCTGACAGAAAACGTAGGCATGAAGGAGTCTGTAAAAGCAATTATTCGCTATTATAGCAAACCTTTGAATCCACTTGACACTTGAATTCTCTATATTGATTCTGAGAGTTTTGTTATTTCTCTTGTTATTTACTGTCTCAATGTCATCCGTGAAAATAAAATTAAAGGCAGTTGGACTAGGTTCCTGATCTATAAACTGTGATTTAATATTCTGCGCTGCTAAATAAATTTTGAAGGTTGTATTCTTTACGTAAAACAGAGCATCGGTTTCAGTCATAGGACTGACGATAAACTTCAGAAATACAATTACAGGAAAGTGGCATATCGATTATGGCTCCTCACCATCAACAATAGTTGTTACCCATAGTTTCGTATGTGCTATTTTACCGTCGTTACCCTTTAGAGACCAACCTGATCTTTCCACAATGCCATTTTTGACTTGCTTCTTAATATGTCCTATAACTACAGATTTGTTGAAAATATTAACTGTTAAATACGCTATTCCACAAATTAAAAACTTCCAGTTATTCTTCATATCTTGAAACTTACTACCGTTGACTTTCACTGGAGAAAAGATACATAATAATAAAATGAAATCAAAGATTATAATGTCAGAGCATAGTGTGAATGGTTAAAATGAAATGAACTAAAAATCATCTCCTTGTCTAAAACACTTTACTCTTCCAGAGAACTTCGGCACGTCTCAAAATTTTTTACACCTCTGACGTTCAGCCACATGTGGACAAATAGCGGGTCCCATGATGCAGCACTGTTTAGCCGTCACAAAATGAAGCCTCAAAAATCAGTCCACATTCCACTTACTGCGTTTCCTTGAAATTATATAAAATATGCGTCTGTAAGTAAAAGAAAAAAAAGCTTGAAACAGCTGATGCAGCTGATTGGCGAAGAGCTGAAAAAAAAAAAAAACACCTCTGCTGATGCTGCTTTGTATCGCGTATAGTCTCCTTTGGCTTCCACAACAGCTCGAAGTCTGTTGGGCATTGAGCCCACTACTCGAGCCACATAACTAGGAGATTCAAGTAACTCATTCCAAGCGTCATGAATCACATCAGAAAGCCGTCGGCGAGTCGACGGTGACTGCCTCTTTTCTCGTATTACTCTGACCATTTCTGCCCAAATATTCTCAATGGGATTCATGTCAGCTCCTTTAGGTGGCTGTTCCATTACAGTAATATTACTATGGTCGTCGAACCACCTCTTAACCACACGTGCCATATGAATAGGCGAGCGATCTGGTTGGAACATGATCTGATCACCGCCAAATCTTGCTGCCACAGAAGGCAACATCACGTTTTTCAGAATTGATATGTAATTGCGCGCATCGAATCTTCCTTCCACTTCCCACAGGAGTCCCCACCCTTCGGCCGATATCCATGCCCATACCGTTATCGATTGCCTGCCACTCCTTCGGCAACTGTAAATATATTTTAGAGTATACCTAGCACCTATAGGCCAGTACACAAGTACTTTTCCGGTTGATGCCGTAGAGAAAACTTTTTCGTGCGTGAAAATCACTCGCCTCCAAAACTAGAGAGGTTTATCGCCATTTTCAGCAGCAAAAGCAAGGTAAGCTTCTCTTTGGGAAACAGTCAATGTCTCTTTCACAGCAGCGCTTCTTGCTCTCAGTCCACCTTCTCTTACACGACGAATGACGGTCTTACTGCTAACATTGAGACCCAAAGTTTGCTGAACTTGTCGTGCGTTGACAAATGGATGGTTCTCACTGAAACGGCGTATCTGCTGATCCGGAGCTGCTGTTGTTTTGCGGCGACGGCCATGAGGCCTCCCATTCAGGTTACCACTCTCGTCCTTTCGTCTGATCCACCTGGCTACCGTCGACTTTTGAAGACCCATAGTTCTTGCTATATAGCCATTTGAAAATCCCTCTGCATGAGGTGCTATTATAGCGCCGTTGTCTGCCCCAGCCAGATGGGCCATTTAGCGTTGACTGAATGATTCGGCGCGGTTAATATCGGCTGCGGAAACAACGCTGGCAGGAAAAAGACTGCCTCCTCCACGATAGCAGCCACAACGCAGTGGCCAAGTATGTGTAACACGGAAATCGATGGCATAAACGAGAGATCGCAAGCCCGTACCAGTGTCATTACGTAGTGGAGCAACTTATAATCTGTAATTTTTCTCAGAAGGGACTGGTCCACTCTTGTCATGTCTTATCCTGATAAAAATTACATGAAATGAAATGTTTACGTTTTGCATATGCGGCAGTACTAACGCTAGAAACATTTCTGAAATATCTGAGGCAACCTGAAGAACACTTCGTGAATTTTATCTGTAGAAGGTTGTCTTATAGGAAGGAAAACGTGTTTATCCCCGCTCGCCGTGTTTCCAAGTGGCGCAGTTAACTCTGAGGCATGCATAATTCTCGCCGGGCGTAAGAAGCGACTCGACTAACGAGGGGACCTCGCCAGGTGTCATAGGCTGATTGTCCGGAAACTTTGCTCAGTGAAGGAGAGGACAAAATAAGCGAACATGTGTTTCGGCTTATCTGCAGACACTCGACTGTTTCCGAGAAAACGACGGTCAAAGTTATCAACGCGCTGTTGCTCTAGTGTAGATACCTCCTGCAACCGAGAACGCAATTGAAGCGGTGGCTCAGTGGCTACCGTCGTTCCTTCTTAACTTTGATTCCCGTGTTCGAGAACATATTGTGTTTTTTATTATTTTTTTTCCTGACTGTCTATCAGAATTATCTACGAATGTTTTTTTCTAATTTATTTTGAAATAATGTTGTCATTATTCGACAATTTACTTTATGTGTAATTAATGAATTAAAAAATAATAAACGAATGAGACAAGCTGATCTAAAATCATCTGGTCTGCCTCATGTATCGTTATATCCAAATGGTTTATAAATGTTCTTAATCTAGATTCAGGTCCGATGATGGCACCTTTAGTGTGTTGAATCGGGTTATCCAGTAGACAGTATTCAAGCGATCTTGGCTTCTGAATTATTTCTACAACAGAGAGATCGCCCCACTACGCATTGTGTGTTCCCTTTTTAACTTTTTTCTTTACACAGTAAATTAACTGACGAATAACGACAACAGTGTCTCAACATTAATTGGAATAAACATTCGTAGATAATTCAGAGAGTGAGGGGGGAAAAAAGGAAAAACCGGGTTTCGAACTCGCAGCGCAAAGTTCCGAAGTCGCTATGGTAGCCGCAGAGCCACCGCTTCAGTTGAATGCTTACCCGCTAAGAGGTATCTACGCTACAGCAACAGCGCATTGAAAACTTTGAACGTCGTTTTCTCAGAAGCGGTAGCGTGTAAGCAGATAAGCCGAGACACGTGTTCACTTATTTTGTCCCCTCTTTCACTGAGCGAAGTTTCAGCAAGATCGGGGTATGACACTTGGCGTGTTCCCTCGTAAGCGGCGTGCGTTGGGATTCAGTAGACAGAATGCGTCCACTTTCCTCGACTACTCATTGACATGTTTGGAAACTTTCTTTCTTGTAGTGGCACTTTCCATTATGAGGGCTGGTTTTCCTGATAACGATCTACTTATGGACTTTGCTCCTAATTTACGTTACTGTGTCGCAGACCTACTGCAACTACTTAAACCGGAAATGTTCGTTTGTTTGGATACTCCGCTTCTTAGTTGCTACATTTCGCTAAAATATTTTCCTTTGTTTCAAAACGGCAAGTTAAGATGACCACTGCAACTTGGTAAGATCAGTAACAATTTAATACTTTGAAACAGTTATGTGTGGTGTACGAGGAGTGTACTCTGTTGAATGAGTAATACATTAAACACGAAAGCTGCGTCCAATAACAATAATTAACTTTCGGTTACATGACAAAACACAAGTCGAAGCACTGTCAGTTCATCTCAGTACCCAGTAGAACTTCAACTGGAACTATCGAAAACATACTTTTGTGGGGAAGGCAAACGAATGACTGCGTTTTATTGGTAACACACTAAGAATACGCAACAGGCCAACTGAAAACACTGCCTACACTACGTTTGTCCGTCCACTGCTGTAATATCCTTGACAGACGTGATTGACTGTGCACGCAAAAACGTCCAAGGAACGGTAGCACGATTTCTAATGTCACGAAATAGGGGAGAGAGGATCCCAGATTTGATAATCGAGTTGGGGTAACATTCATGAACACATAAGCGTTTTTCGTTGCAACGAGATCTTTTCACGAAATTTCAATCACCAGCATCAGTTCTGAATGCCAAAACATTATTTCCTAGGGAACTTACACAGGAAGAAACCATAGTAATAATGTAATTCAAGGCTCGCAAGAAAAGATTTAAGTGGTCCTTTTTCCCGCACACTGTGAGTGGGACGGTAGAGAAATAATCCGAACCTTCTGCCAGGCACGTAAGTCCGGATTGCAAAGAAAGTCTGTTGATGTAGTCATGTAGATGTAACAACGAAATTATGTTGTAATTACGACATGTGACTTTCATTTGATTTGAGCATCGAAGTTGTTTACTGTTTATTTACTTTTTGTTCATTAATTTCAGCCATATACGAACTCCTAGGCGCGTTAAATTGATATTGAAATAAAGTGTCATGCATGGACCAATAACAATAAATTCTTACCTACTTATTATAGTACTGCAGTATCTGCCAGCATCTTCAGAAGTGGATATCGCATACGACGTTCCTAGGACGTTTATAAATGGATATTGCAGACGACTTTGAACAAAGTTTGAATGTAGCTTCGTAAAAGTTCCATGATCAAAAATCTGAGTTGCTGGCGAATACAGTTTATCCGCACTAGGCAGTATTTATTATCATTATACATGAGGTGAATAGGGTTTCCCTGGGTGCGGTAGCCGAGCGGTTCCAGGCGCATCAGTCACGAACCGCACGGCTGCTTCAGTCGCAGGTTGGAATCCTACCTCGGGCATAGATGTCTGTGATGCCCTTAGGCTAGCTAGGTTTAAGTAGTTCTAGGTCTAGGGGCTGATGACCTAAGCAGTTAGGTCGCATAGTTTTTGAAGCCATTTTTTGACCTTTCGCGCAAATTTTCTTTACATAAACGGTCGTATCTTTAGATTGCGTTGACATAGAAGCTCACTTTTTTACACCACCAAGGGACCGGTTACCGCAAGAAGTGAGATACATTTCCGCTTATTATGTCCACCCGTTCTGGAGGTAAACGGGTTTTAAGGGTTGGGTAGACCGATAGACGGTCAAGAAAGTGAGACTAGTAGGGCTCCGTTTTTACCGGTTTAGGTGACGAAATCCTAACAACGAAAACAGTTACGACAGCTACTGAAGACGAGGGCCGCATAAATAACACCCGCTACTCTTTATTCGAAATGTTCTAGTTGCAGTCGATACATCAGCATATTAATCATAGCTACGCTTTCGATCCAAATGACGGTTACAGGAATGCAAATAGAATCCATTTGCCTATACACGTGGTAATTCACATCCCAGTATTAATGCCACAGCGTTTTTGAAGTGCGAACAATCCCATTGCTAGCTAGCTTAAGAAACACTTCGGCTAATGAACGTTTTCTGGCTGTGGCGAGTCTAGTGGAGAATTCGAAACAGTCCAGAATGCGTTTGGCAGCTATGTAGCCGTTTATTTCCTGGGGTGGTGCAGAATTATCCTACAAAATTTACTCTCTAATAACAGTATTTTGTTATTTCGATAAACATCCCGAATGATTGTCACATAAGCCGTGACATAAAGGAAGAAAACTCATGTTTTTGAGTCCAGAAAGTTCTATGCAACAGAAACTGCAGATTTTCATTGCGAAATTGCGGGCTTGTTCATGTCTGGGGTAATAATAGAGGGCTGTTTGCCTGGGTTGTCTGCTAACGTAGTGAAAGGAAGGTCTGGTTTGTTTTCGGTTCTAATCTCGATGGAGGCAGGTAGAATATCAGTAAAGCAATTTTAAGAAATTCTCGCGCCCCCAATACGTTTTATCGCTACCTTTACTCTGTACTGGTGCCCTGTGGATGTCAATATGACACTCTTGTAGAATTTCATACATGTTACTGCCTACTTTTTCGTTTTCTGTCAAAAATGGAATTGACTTAAGTGTGGCACTGAATGATTTTTAAGTGAATTTCGTTATCAATCATCAAGCATTGCTAAATTTGCACACTTTCATGGTAGGTCAGCAACGGTAATCCAGTATGACTGGTCTGAACGTTGACACAGACCGTTTCGCTGCCGAATGCGGATAATATTTTGCTAATTCGTAACGGTCTGGGGTTCTTTGTCTTACTGTAACAGTTATGTTATCTCGATAAGTTGAAATTCATTTTTATTGGTCCAGTTCATACCAATTAGCGTTTCTTCTTTCAGTTCTGTCTTATATTTACGTGTTGTATTTAGCACACTAATCAGCATTAATATAGTCTTACAAATTATTGAAAACAGTCTAAAATAGTTCAGATAGTTTGTCAATTTCACGCCTGTGCGTAGTATGTTGGTAGCACTTCGTCGCCTTGCCTGTTATGCTGTGTAGCAGACTTTAAAGCCATGCGGATCAGCATAACGAAAAGGCGAGGGGTCTCGCTCGTTTTGTCCACGACTGTACATTCGCAGCAACGTTTTCTTAGCGGTCGTTAAGGAGACACTGTTGGTAGCCCCTTGGTTCGTTCATCTGGGCACCCATGAGTTCTACAGTGGCACGTTTATTCGCCCGTACACATCTCTGCAGCTGTAGTTCACTCCTGTTACTCATGGCCCGTTTTGCACCACAGTTCCCTCGAAGGCGCTTTTGGATAGCGTCATTTTTCCATGAACAAGCTACTTTAACCACGGCTGTCAAACGAACAGTTCACCAGCTTAGACGTTTCGGTAATGATTTCACCCTTGAAACGAAAGCTAATCATCATACTCTTTTGGGTGTCAGATAACTCGCCCCGTTTCTGTAATATCATAGCCACTGCACTGTTGTCAGCGTCCCCTCGACATGCTTTTTATATCCTTTACAGATTGTGCTTTTACCTACCGTTTGTGAATGGTCATTGCACGTTGGCTCTGAACATAGGTGGTAGCCACATTAATGTGACTGGACAAAATATGTTTCAGGTTTTGTTAAGGTCCAGCTCTCCCATTAACTTGATCACATTATTAATAAATAACACTGTTTTTTGGGGTTTTCTCCCTTAGATGGTTGCTTTCACTACGACTATGGATTCGTCTCTTCAGGTTTTGCAGGGCCTCTTCGAGGAGCGTTGGCTTCCCTACGCTAAGGGGTTCCTCTCCCCCTTCCCTCCCCTGTTGCCACCCTATGTTGTGAACTGCTCTTCGCCAGGCTCCTGCCGAAGAGACCTTTCTCACTTGAGTGGTCCTTGCCAACAGCTTAACATCCCGCCAACATAGCTCTATGGACCTCTGAAGACCCTCTATCTTTTCCTGAAAACCAAGCCTTCTTATTTGCAATTTTGTAGTCAATAATCATGTCAGACTCTCTAGCTGACCAGGTATATTTGTGGACCTGTTTACGCCTGAATAATGTGTTCGTTATTCTTACGTCCTCATTTAACGAGAACGCCTTCGATCTATATCCATTTTTATTTACTTGGTTTTTCTCCTCAGAATCATTATATTTGCCACCGATGTGTTAACCCACCCCTGCATTTAAATATCCTGCTATCATCATACAATTATTTTTCTTTATCTTTATAGGGTTCTTTGCAAGCTATCATAGAAGTCTTCAGAGTTATTATCCCGTCCCTCTTCTGAGGCATATACTCCAATTACCGGTAAGTTACAGGTATATAATAACCTCTTGGTTCTTTCTTCTGACCTATAAAACTTATCTGGAACTGCCTCGGCCCCACTTCTCTGTAGTTCCAGTACAGCACTCGTGGCTGCCGCATTGCGGTCGCGAAGTGAGGCCGAGGCAGTTCCAGATAAGTTTTATAGTCTGACGATTTTTTATGGATTTGTAGTTTTAGCTTGACGATGTCCACTATGGACAAACGGTAGTTACTCTTATTCTGAAGAAGGTTGGGTTATCCCGACTGAAACCTAGGTAAATTCTAGGTAAACGGTGCAACTGAGGTTGTTGAATATTAAAATTAATTATGTTTGGCATTAGTATAACCAGTAATACATTGTAGGAAGAGTATAAATACTCGGCCTCGAGTATTGCTGGGCATATGGGTGTTGGACCCACTAGAGGACAGATCTGTGCGTACAGCTGAGATAAGTTCTTGGTGCTTGATTCAGGTTTGGATTTACAGTAGAGCAACTCATCTATTGGACATTGTCTAAAACGGCACATTAGAACTGCAGTGACGGATTATTTCGGATTGTTAAACAGTTTGACTTATTACCGCAAAAGGCTGAATGATATGTGACTTTATATTCGTACTTTGTTGTGTATTAGTGTTGAACAATGCAATGGTCCTCACACAGGCATTTCTATCAAATTACTACATCTGGACTATTTAATATCGTGAGTGTAGCATGTGCTACCATCGGTTAGCTGTAATAGTAACAACGAGGCTTATTACACCGAGAATTGATCATGAGCTCATAAGATATAGGTTTTGAAGTGAAGAAATGCACGTACTTACTTTACTTCAGTTGTGGCGTACATCACTGTAGTGAAATCCATTATGGTATCCTGTATGTATTGAACAAGCATATTTTAACTCATGTATGCAGTCATTGAGGGACACCAAAGGCAAGAAATTCACAGGTATTTAAACCATTTTAATTACTCACTAATCGGTGAGTTTTTCATATTGGGTGCATTGTGCTGTTACCTGCTGCAGGGTACTCCATATCAGCGACCTCAGTAGTCATTAGACTTCGTGAGAAAGCAGAACGGGGCGCTCCGCGGAATTCACGGACTTCGAATGTGGTCAGGTGATTAGGTGTAACTTGTGTCTTACGTCTGTACGCGAGATTTCCAAACTCCTTCACATCCCTTGGTCCACTGTTTCCGATGTGATAGTGAAGTGGAAACGTGAAGGCACACGTACAGCACAAAGGCGTACAGGCCGATCTCGTCTGTTACTGACATGCCCAACGACGCCTCGCTTAGTGTAAGGAGCGTAAACACTGGACGATTGAACAGTGGAAAAACGTTGTGTGGAGTGACGAATCACGGTACACAACGTGGCGATCCGATGGCAGGGTGTGGGTATGGCGAATGCCCGGTGAACGTCATCTGCCAGCATGTGTAGTGCCAACAGTAAGATTCGGCGGCGGTGGTGTTATGATGTGGTCGTGTGTTTCATGGACGGGGCTTGCACCTCTTGTTGTTTTACATGGCACTATCACAGCACAGGCCTAAATTAATGTTTCAAGCGCCTTCTTGCTTCCCACTGTTAAAAATCAATTACAGGATGTCGACTGCATCTATCAGCACGATCCAGCACTTGTTCATAATGCACAACCTGTGGCGGAGTGGTTACACGACAATAACATCCCTGTAATGGACTGGCCTGCACAGACTCCTGACCTCAATCCTATAGAACACCTTTGCGATGTTTTGGAACGCCAACTTCGTGTCAGGCCTCACCAACCGACATAGATATCTCTCCTCAGTGCAGCACTCCGTGAAGAATGGGCTGCCATTTCCCAAGAAACCTTCCATCACCTGATTGAACGGATGCCTGGGAGAGCTGTCATGAAGGCTAAGGATGGACCTGCACCATATTGAGTTCCAGCATTTCTGATGGAGGGCGCCTTTAACTTGTAAGTCATTTTCAGCCAAGCGTCCGGATACTTTTGATCACATGCTGTAGATACCGAGCAAAATTGTGAGGGATGGAAAAGACACGCCGTGGTTTGATAACCGTGTCAGTAAGTAATTGTCAGTGTCAATGGAATTACTAACAGCCGTGTATCAAGATGTTATTTTATTTTGAAGGTACCAGTTCAGCATTTCACTATACCACCTTCAGGCCCCATATGCATTTGTCTACGATTTTATGATGTATCGATGTTTTCCGTTAACAGTCTTCTTTTATTTTTTGACTTGATGGGACTATCTTTGACCAAGTTCTTAGGCTGCAGGTGTGCTCAGCTGCTATCAAGTCTTCGAATGAAGCACTAGTGTAAAGATTGAATTCACGACATTAGAGATTTATGGCTCTATATGGCGTTTCCGTTTATTTAGAGAGATGGATATGGGGTCTAAGGATGGCATAGCGGAATGTTGATACTGGTAACCTTCAAAATAAAATAAAATAACATCTTAAGATACACGGCTGTTGATGAATTTCATTGACATTGACAGAAATGTTATTATCTTTCAAGGGAAAAAATTCTGGACAGAACAGAGATGTCGTATATAGTTAGAATACAAACTATTAAATACCTACAATTAGCTCACGTAATGAGCATAGAGTATTTTCTAGGCGAAATCCCTGTTTATTTAGACTTTCCATGCACTCGTTCTATGCCCTCATGATCAGTTGAAACAGTTCTAAACATTTAAGTTGCAAACAAAGGTCCATAGTATACATACAGATTCCGATAGTTTGATGTCATAGTCTATATAGTCGACACAATTCACGTATAGTTTAACGTCGCTTACCACTGAACGTTACTCAAATTGTCACTTTTCCGTAAACAGTTGCTTCACCTCTTATGTTAGAAAGGTTCAATACAGAGTTCAGTTAGTGAGGCACCAAATTTTTCAATCACGCCCCATGTGCCAGACCGTCATTAACGATTTCTGTTCTTTTGTTTCTTGATATGGAAACTCTCACCCAAAAATTAATTTATTTTGTGCTTCAGTGAGAAGAATCTCTTCTCTTCTTTTATAGAGCCCACTATAAAGTCTCTCAGTACTTCATATACTTGATGTTCTATTACAAACCCCACAACATATATCGCAATGACGTAATTACTCGGTATCTCCCTTCACTCTTCATTACGTTTGTAATTTCTACCAAATTACTTCACTTCAACTTCTCCTGATAGTTGTACCTGTTTCTACCTCTTTTCCATATATCACAGTCTAAACCTTGACACAAAGCACATCTCTTCTATCTTTTACGGTCATATTCCCTTTTAATTATATAGCCACATTGAAGCGCCAAAGAAACTGGTACAGCCTGTAGGGCGGCGGGTGGAATTAATTGTTGTTATTTAAAATGTTAATTGTTTTGTTCTTCCCGGACGATGCACCATATGTGGGGCGGCGGGTGGAATATATGTTGTTATTTAAATGTAGAATGTAATGTAGAAAACATGCATTTCCCGGCCGATTAACCATATGTGGGGCTGTGGGTGCAATTAATTGTTATATAAATGTTCCTATTATTTATTTAATGCTGTTGTTTGCCGTTCTCAACACTGGCTCTCTAACTACAATATTGGCAACCAGAAAGTGATTAACAAAACGTGAAGCCTGTAATTAGAATTCCTAGTGCCCACTTCATCTGAGAAATACATTTATAGCAACAGCTTATAGCTCTGAGGAATTAGGAGACTGTCTGGGATTCATAGTAAAAAAAAAAAAAAAACGATTTTCTCTAAAATGTTCATTATATTCTGAAAGTCACAGACCAAAAAGAATCCGCACAAACCAACTACTAGAGCAGTTCAGAGTCTAATGCGCTGATGCAACTATAACTGTTCAAACTAAATGTTTAAGTGAATGCTCGCCATAATTTGATGATAATGTTCATCAAACGCCACGCTAAATAGTGGTAGAATGTCTGTCCCGCGACGGCACGTGAAAATACGACATACGCAAACTGAAGATAGATCATTAAAGTCATCCCAGAATTAACACTTCACTCGAAAACGATTTCATGGTTACGCGTATCCCGAGTAACTTATTACGGCATCCGAGGCTTTTTATAGCAATGATACCGATGTAACGCGACTCTCGCAACAGATGGTGCGCAAGTCAGCGTCTGGAGAGAACTGGGGCCTTTTCCTCTCGCGCGGCGTTCTTATATATAAAGCCGCGGTGCGGACGGCTAAGGGAACGCCTGATCAAAATTGCTCTCCCGACTAGCCGCTGGGCTAGTAATGCACCACTTTAAGCTATTGAATAAATCATCGCTTCCTTTGCTGATGGCCGATGAAGCTCTCAATTTAAATGTGCAATCAGCACACAGGTAAGTAATCATAATAAAAGTCTGACGTGGGTAAGTCAAATATTTTGGGTGAGAGAATTAATTTAATTACACTACACGCAGTAGACGAGCTCTGAACTTACCCTTCGGAGATACGCTATCGCTATAGTTTTATAGTTATTCAATTGAAACTTCTCACATCTTTATGATTATAGCGGATCTCCCTTCTACTTAAATTTAAACATCCGATCCTTATTTATTCGCCTACTTAATCTATCTTGCTTCCTTAATTTTTAAGACAGAAACAAAAAAATCATGAATTTCAACTAAAATTCTAATTTGTGAGATCCAGAATACTGTTTCTACTAAATTATTATGCAAAAGGAATCTAAATATAAATTTTTAAGTTTCTAGCTCTTTCCTGTTGCGCCAATGATTTTTACAGAAAAACGTCCAAATTTCGAAAATGGTTAAAGTTATTGAACTGATATTCAACACATCTTGAAGTAGTATTACTCCTGACATGCTAGAAACGTTTCAGGTTATTTACTTGATTTTTTTAAAGTATTGCGCAACATTTATGAGCTCAGAGCTAGTTACAGCGGACTAGGCTGGCACACAATGGAAAGACTGATGTGAATTGTATACGGCGTGAGTAGGCTGCTTCCCTACATCACCCTCTACTTAATTTTTTTTATTGTAAATGGAAAAGAAAAAGAAGAAAAAAAATAATTACAAAAGGGAAGCAAGAGTACAACTTAACTCACTATGAAAAATTAAAATTTAAATGTAAACATATAGAAATATTAAAACGAAAACTAATTACCTACTTCAATTATTTAAATCGCTGGCATATTCACTGCCTCTTAAGCAACATTATCACTCAAAATTTAAGCAAAATCAATGAAACACTTTGGCATACATATTGCCTTAGACAGACAAACACATGAAATATGTAAAATTATGTAAATCTTAAATACATTAAATACATTTTTACATACACAAATTCAATGAAAATAACACAGTTATTCATGATACATAAACAGATAACAATACCTTAGCAGTCTTTTCTGAAAGAAAATTTCACAAATCATGACAATTTCATTTTTACACACGTGGTTGTAGCCGCTTTGGCTGGCGTTCTACACTTCCATTCACAAGGATAGAGGAGGGGTAGTTGCTATGGTGTGCGTCCTTCACGTTCACTCTAAATTACATGGGGAATGGGGAGGGGTCACTGTGAGTTGTGTCCAAGTCACTCCATGCTTTCACGCAGCTACCAGGCTGCCATTATCTGGTTTGTCCTGTAGAACAAACAAAAAGAGTGCCTCAGACTCTGTTCACTTAATATCTAAGGGTGGGTCACAATGAAATAGGGATATATACATTTTATCTTTCAATATGTTACTGGAACAAAGTTAACAGAACTTTTTCAATTTTACTCTCGTGGTTACTTAATTGTCATTAAATTTGGTAAACAAATGGCTCAAAACGCCGTTAGTCACGTACTAGAGAAAATTTATGCTCAAGGCATACATTTATAACTCCTATTTAATCTCAATTTATTATTTCTGGGTCGGAACACTGAACCAATGCTCGGTACATTCTTGATACATTTGTATTTTATTTACTTAGCTAACTCATCTTCGATTACCTTATTCTTAGAGATAGTATGAGTATATTTGATTAGTAGTTGTCTTCTCAGTGTCTTTGTATATGTGAGTAACTTGTGGTAATAGTACAGTTCTGAGCGTTCGAAACACACTACGTTTAGTTGACTACTAAATCCACTTATTGGTCCTCTGCTGCTGTGTCAGTTCCACATCTGCAATTATGTACTTACTTCATCGAAGTGTATTTATGCTGAGCTATAAATAATGTTTCCAGTCTGCCATTATGTTACTCAATTATGTTGCTAGTGTATGTACTTACTTAACACTCACTCTATTAACATTTAAAGCATAGGATAGCACATTTATTTCATATCTATAGTGTATTGCAGCTTATCAGTTTGCTCACGTGGCAATCCATTTCCACTCGATCGGACGCTGAAATCACAGGTAGTCTCTCTCGACCTACCACTAAAGTGCATTAAGTAATTATGGACGAGCGTAATGCTAAATTCCTTAAACCTATAGGACACCGTGAGCTGCTCTGTCTCATCTAACATAAGGGTACCTATGGTCGCATTACGCCTCCAACTCATAACCTCAATACATGTAGGTGTGTCCTGTCTCACACTACACCAAATAACGGCCAGCTCCAACCTTATAAATATTTCAAAGGCGTGTCCTTCACGTCTCAACCACAAACACTGTTCAATTCTATTACACTGCCATCCCTTGCTACACAAGGTGAGTTTATTCTTACGGCTTATCTGCATTTTTCATAACACTAAGCAATCTCTCTTACTATTTATTAGTTAGCTCTAATGCATACACTAGGTCTCATTGCCACCTCAGATCCTGCTTGTACACGAATTTGTATATCTTTTTAATATTATTGTGGGACAATTTCCTATAAAACACGACTTTGTACTTATAATATTACCAGGGTTCTAGACATACTTGTTACTCAAATACATTTGTATCTTAATTACATCATACTTCTCTAATGTTTATGTCACTGTTAGGTTTGTCACATTAGGTTTTTTTTCACTAATCGGTGGATAGAATGGTTACAGAACTCATGGCTTGATAACCATGACGGAAAATTGAATGTGTTGGAAAGAAGAGATCGAAATTTTAGATGGATAGAAAAGATGAAGAGTGAGTGAGACCTGAAAAGGAAAGAAGATCTCACACAGCTGGGACTGCACAGCTGCCACACTGTGTAGAGGTTACAGAAGAACCTCCTCCCTACAGAATTCGTTAGCTTAATGCTGGTTTGATAGTCATACCGGAAGATTTTAGTATTTGAGAGTAAGAGCCGAAATTTTGTTGGATAGAAAAGATGAAGAATGAGTGAGATCTGAAATGGGAAAGAAGATCTCACACAGCTGGGACTGCACAGCTGCCACACTGTGTAGAGGTGACAGAACAACCTCCTCCCTACAGAATTCATTCACTACCTATGAACTTCTCTAGGTCGATCACGTTCCTGAGACCTAATATCTTTTTCCTCTTAGGGTACTCTTGCCTATATGCATTGGTATGTGGTTTTCCTATGATCCTGAAAGGTCCTTGGTATACGAATATGAATTTCTTTGTTTCTGCATTTATTTTCTTTGATTTTTCCTTGATTTTGACAAGGACTCACTGACCTATTTCAAAACTGGTGGGTACAGCTTTTGCGTCATGACGCTTCTTCCTTTCCAATGCTCTTTTTCTTATATTTGAGCTAGCCTTTATCTTCTTCTCGTCTGTGGATATTTGCGTTAGAATAGGGAATTCTACCATATCTGCAATCACATTGTGCGGTTCTTGGCCAAACATCAATTCGCAAGGCGCAAAACCAGTTACATCATGCCTTAAGTTGTTAATTACATTCTCAAAGTACTTCATGTGCTCTGCCCAACTTGAGTGTTTCCGAGCACATTAAGTCCTGCAAAGCCTATTCAATTCTCTCATAATACGTTCACTCATATATCCTTGGGGGAAATACGCAGATATTTTCAGATGTTTCACTCCGGCCTTATCCAGACATTCTTTAAATCTATCAAAAAGTAAATTGAGGCCCATTGTCTGACAGCAAATTCTTCGGAACGCCAACGTTCATGAAGAAATGTATTTCCAACTTTTCTACCAACGTTTTTGCATTTGCTCTTTTAATTGGGTATAGCTTAACATATTTACTAAATCCATCCACAACAACAAAAACATGGGTGCACCCACCTCTCGAAGCAGGAATAGGGCCAAACAAATCACAAGCCAGTAATTCTAGGGTCTCAGTTGGCTCTATTGAATGCATATCCCCTTGTATTCTGATGTTAGCAGCACGGACTTCCTGGCACACTACACAAGATGATAGACGCTTGGTAACACGGCAGTACATGTTGTCGAACAAAACCTTCTCTTTTAATTTTACAATGCACTTCTTTGCACCGTAGTGCCCATACCTCAGGTGTACATAGTCGATTAGTAAGACTACATGTTGTGAGGGAAAGCACAGCTTCCACGCAGAAACACCTACCTTTTTCCTTCTAAACAGAATACCTTTATGCAGACAATAGTATTGCGAAACCTTATGATAGTTCGCATCTCCCAAATAGCTCTTTACTAATTTCATCTGGTCATCTGCATTCTGCCCACGTCTCAAGTTCTTAATCACCCTCTTCAATGCACTTCTTCCTTTACTTCGTGCAACGCAAACATTCGTACATCACTTAGGTCTGTTGCTGTAATTCCCGCGTCGTCACAGAGTTCCGCACTCCTAGATAACCCATCACCTACCGAATTATCTTTCCCTTGAATATATCTAACCTCAAGGTCAAACTGCTGGAGATACAATGACCATCTTACCAAACGAGAATTCCTCAACTTACCGGTCTTTAAAAAGGTCAACGCCTAATGGTCACTGTAAACAATCAACTTGTGACCTAACAGATACTGCTCAAATTTCTGTACCCCAAATACAATTGCCAATGCTTCCAGTTCTGAGATGCCATAATTTCTCTCTGCTGCCTGTAAAGATCGACTTGAGAAAGGTATAGTCTTGTGCACTTCTTGTTCGTCCTCTATTTCTACTTGGAATACCTCCACAGCTATACCATAGCCACTAGCATCAACAGACATACAGAATAGTTTTTCAAAATCAGGATGATGTAAAATAGGACTATTAATTAAAGATTGTTTAAGCACCTCGAACGCCTGTTGACATTCTGCTGTCCAAACCCAAGGGGTATTCTTTTTCAGCAGGAGGTGAAGACAGGGCGCATTAAAAGCCTGATCACTAACAAAACGCCTATAGAAGCCGAAAAGACCGAACATCGATCTCAACTGCTTCTTGTTTCTGGGAGCCTCAAATTTTTCAATGACTGCTAGCTTGCCTGGGTCAGGCAGAATACCTTTTCCACTTATCATATATCCCAAGAAACCTATTTCCTCTTTAACGCACTCTGTCTTTTCAATCTTTAGTTTCATGCCACCCCTCTCAATAGCCTCTAACACTTCCTCTAATAAAACTATGTGTTCTTCCCAGGTAGGAGTTGCTATTAACAGATCATCTACGTAGACTGTTATTTTATTACTTAAGGCTGGTCCTAAAACATGGCACATCACACGTACGAAGGCACAAACAGAGATATTATGTCCGAAAGGTACCACACGGTATTGGTAAAAAACTCCTTCGTACAAGAAAGCTGTATACTTCCTTGAACTTTCCGCCACTGGCAAATTCCAATATCCACACGTGATGTCCATTGAGGTTAAGAATTTTACTCCCCGGAATTTTTGCAATAACTCGTCCATATGCTGCGGTCTATCACTTTCCCTAACCACTATTTCATTCAACCAACGAGCGTCCAAGACCAATCTGGCACTCCCGTCTCTTTTTGGTACAACAACAATAGGATTATTGTACTCACTGACCGCTTTTTCAATCACACCCCACTCTAGCATTCTCTGTATCTCCTTTCGAACCGCCTCCTTCCTAGCTACATGTATTTGGTATGGCTTCCTGAAAAACACTTGGCCAGGTTTCACCTCTAATTGACATTCATAACCTTTGACCACGCCAGGTCGATTTGAAAATACCTTATGATGCCTTTTTAAAACCTGTCTCAGTTCTTCCTTCTGATTAGTTGAAATTTTATCGATTTCCTGCAATTTAGCTTCTATTTTGTCCAAAATAATTGCTTCTTCTTCTGTGTTTAGCTTACTTTTACTAAGATTAACACCTTCGTCCCAATATGTCCTATTTTTCAGAACTCGTATGGGCAGCTCCCAAGTTTCATCATTAGTTACTACATGTTTATCAATAAAAGGTGCCGTAATTACTCCGGTTATCGTCAAGACCATTTTTAACTGGCTTCTTTCAAAGTGAACAACACTCTGATATTTCGACAAGAAATCTATGCCAATTAAAACCTCAATACTGAGATTGTTTACAATTAAGCATGGATGATCAGTTAAATTACCATTAATGTTAAAGGGCTGCAAAGTTTCTTGTTTTACCGTTTTTACACCTTGCCAGTAGCACCAATTATTCTTAGTCCTGATACCCTCATTACTGTAAGCTTGTCTTTACCAGGTAATGCATCAAAGAAGGACTGAGATACCGCACTCACCTCACTTCCACTGTCTAAGAGACAACGTACTTTGATACCCTACATATTCACTACTATTATAGGGTGGCTTATTCCAGTTTGTACAGGTGGTTACTCAAACTCATCCAATAGTTCCTTTTGGATTTGTCTCCAACTAAAGTGATCGACATCTGTCTTCATTACATTTAGGTCAAAGTGTGTAGGGGTTTCCTGAACTACATTTTCAGCTGCCTTTTCCAGTCGATCTATTAATTTCAAATCTAAACACCGCACGACTTTATTACATTTAGTTTGCTGAACATGACCCAAATTACTGTAGTCTGAGCGATTCTGCGCCTCCAGACCGGGAATAACACTAGTTACAGTTAAACCACTTTCACTATTATCGTCGGGTTCCCTCTCAAGTGACAACTGGTCACAGGTACTGGGTTCATCGACCCCCAACAGGCTATCCTCTACATTCTCACTTACCTCCTGTCCTAAATCTATTACTACAGTATCAAATCCTGTACAGGCACTTTAGATAAGAGCACATCATCCTCATCGTAAATATAAGCATGAATTTCTTCTACTTCTTCACCTGACAATTCAATATTTTGTAGCTCTTCCCTACCGTTACACTGCTGCGCCTTCTCTTTCTCTTCCCACTTAGAAAGCGTCTCTAACAAGGTATCTATCTAATATTTCTGCTGTGAGTGATCTAATATTTCTGCTGTATCCTTAGATGCTACCGACCCCTCATCCACATGTTCAGTCTGAGTATTCTGATCTGTCTTACCAATTACTGTAACTACTGGCTTAGGAAAAATAACCGCCTGGTGAGCGCCAGTGTCCTCATAGACGGGAATTAGTTTTCCTGCCTCGGCCTACTACTGTTACCATTATTTGCATTATAGTTAACGGGCACAGCATTGCTTTCCGCACTGTTGTTTACCTGTATAATTTTGTTCGGATCAAAATTACTATCATTTGGATGCCATTGTTGGTTCTGATAATTATTTATCCAATTCCTACCTCTCTTAGGTTGGTAAACACCTACTGTTCTGATGTTTACATTGCCATTCTGCTCGTTCTTAAAATTACTACTAGTGTTATTACCATTTCTGTTATTACGTGCTTGCTCCTCATTGGCAGCAACACGCTCTACACGTTCCAAATATTCAATGAAACGATCCAGATTATCTCTAGGGGCAGATATAATTCTAGTTTGCCAATACCATGGCAGTTTGGCTTCACGACCTAGTATTATCATTTCAGGTTTTAGCTTTTCGGCCAAATGTGACAAACGTGAGATCCATGACCTGACAAACTCTTTAATAGATTCCTTGCCTGCATTAAAGCGTTTTCCACTCCAAAATTCTCTCAACACTTCATTTTGCTTATTGCTAGACCAATACTCATTAATAAAAGCTGTTTTAAATTCCGCTAATGTTTTACACTTCAACATAACATCAGCTGACCAACGCATGGCGTCACCTGCTAAATGGCTTCTAATAAATGAGATTTTCTCTCGTTCAGACCAAGTTGGTGAAATCATATCTTCAAAATCGTTCCAGAAATCTAGCGGGTGGATATTTTTATCTGGATCGAAGCGCAAGAACTGCCAACACCCGATAAAAGCGGCGTTTGCAGCTACAACTTGTTGTATACTACCATTACCAGAAGTTACTGAAGCTACTTTACTCTCAATGTTACCAATGTTAGTACTAATATTTTCCACTCTCATTTCAACATTATCTACTCTTTGCACAATATGAGTAGTATCAGTTTTGATTGCGTCTACTTCTGCTTGACATATGTTTACCTTTATATTAACATCTTTAAACCTATCTGAGCACAGTTCAGATTTCGCCTCGATCTTTTCTGTTAACTTGTGCCCCAGCTTCGCATCTTCCATTTGGAAGTCTTTGCGAACCTCAGCAACTTCGGATTTTACTGTTTTATACATCTCAGATAACTGTTGAGCAACCTTTTTCTTAATATCCTCATGGTTGTAATCAAATTTATAATTTAAACTGTCCAGATACTCTTTCAACTTATTGCAGCCAGTCTTGAAGGAAGTTTCTAATTCAGCTTTATTGGATTCTAATTTATTGTCCATTGCCTCAAACCGTTTATTAAAATTGGTTTGGCTGGCCACAATTTCAGACTTTAATTCAGCTGTCATTTTAGCATTACTGGCTGACATTTATGCATTACTGGCAGCTATTGCTTGTAACATAACATTTAAATCAATAGCCCCACTATCTTTGGGTTGCTCACTAGCTGGTTTTTTATCACACTCAGGTGATGAAAAACTAGCTCCAACACCAGAATCATCAAAACTAAATGAAACTTATGATTGATCAGTCATATCTAACTTCTCCTTTTTAAACTCTACCATCTCTGATGACTGTTTCATTTTTAATTCATCAGAGAAACTATCATCCAATAACTTAACTATTTCTGATTTCTGCTTTACTGCAGGGGTCTCTAGTATTGAATCATTGCCATTTTTCACACTACTGTCAGGAGACAATGCTTCATATTTCACTTTAACGTTACTATTTTCATGCATATTTACACATGAACCGTTGTCTGGATTTACAGATCCCTCAACAGACATAGGTTCTGATTTAAGTTTAACCTTAGTTTCTTCTGGCGGTTACATCGCCGACAGTCTTTTAGTGCAGGTTCGTAAAAATTTTAACAGCTTTTCACTTAACTTAGTTCCTTCTGCACGACGTATGGCGCTGCCGGCGCAGCGTACCAGCATTACTGATGCGACGCGGTGCGTTGAACTGCAGACGGCACTTCGATGGCTGCTGTGTGTTTGCGTGGCCCGCAACTGCAGGCGCGGCTCCGGTTGCTCCGGCGGACGACTGCTGTGAGGCGAAACTGGCTTCTCACGATGCCGGCAGTGCCGCTAGACTCAGTGCCAGCTCCGTCACTCCAGATGCGTTGTTAATCCAATTGCGTCGTCCACATGCACACGTAACACTATCACTGTTCTATTACTCAGTTGCGTGTCGCATTTCACTCCCGAATCCGAATATTTAAAAATCACTTTCACTTTTACTCAGTTTCTTTCCCGGCCGATTAGCAACATATGTGGGGCGGCTTGTAGAATTAATTGTTGTTATTTAAAATGTTAATTGTTTTGTTCTTCCCGGCCGATGCACCATGTATGGGGCGGCGGGTGGAATTATTGTTAATAATAATGTTTTGTTTGTCTTTCCCGGCCGATGCAACATATGTGGGGCGGCGGGTGGAATATATGTTGTTATTTAAATGTAGAATGTAATGTAGAAAAGATGCATTTCCCGGCCGATTAACCATAAGTGGGGGGGGGGGCAATTAATTGTTATATAAAAGTTCCTATTATTTATTTAATGTTGTTGTTTGCCGTTCTCAACACTGGCTCTCTAACTACAATATTGGCAACCAGAAAGTGATTAACAAAACGTGAAGCCAGTAATTAGAATTCCTAGTGCCCACTTCATCTGATAAATACATTTATAGCTACAGCTTATAGCTCTGAGGAATTAGGAGACTGTCTGGGATTCATAATCAAAAACCATTCTCTCTAAAATGTTCACTATATTCTAAAAGTCACAGAACAAAAAGGATCCACACAATCCAACTACCAGAGCAGTTCAGAGTCTAATGCGCTGATACAACTATAACTGTTCAAACTAAATGTTTAAGTGTATGCTCGCCATAATTTGATGATAATGTTCATCAAACGCCACGCTAAATAATGGTACAATGTCTGCACGTGAAATTACGACATACCCAAATTGAAGATAGATCATTAAAGTCATCCCAGAATTAACACTTCACTCGAAAACGATTCCATGGTTACGCGTATCCCGAGTAACTTATTACGGCATCCGAGGCTCTTTATAGCAATGATACCGACGCGACGCGACTCCCGCAACAGATGGTGCGCAAATCAGCGTCTGGAGAGAACTGGGGCCTTTTCCTCTCACGCAGCGTTCTTATATATAAAGCCACGGTGTGGACGGCTAAGGAAACGCCTGATCAAAATTGCTCTCCCGACTAGCCGCTGGGCTAGTAATGCACCACTTTAAGTTATTGAATAAATCATCACTTCCTTTGCTGATGGCCGATGAAGCTCTCAATTTAAATGTGCAATCAGCACACAGGTAAAAGTCTGTCGTGGCTAAGTCAAATATTTTGGGCGAGAGAATTAATTTAATTGCTCTAAACGCAGTAGACGAGCTCTGAACTTGCCTTTTGGAGATACGCTATCGCTATAGTTTTATAGTTATTCAATTGAAACTTCTCATATCTTTATGATTATAGCGGATCTCCCTTCTACTTAAATTTAAACATCCGAGCCTTATTTATTCGCCTACTTAATCTATCTTGCTTTCTTAATTTTTAAGACAAAAACAAAAAAATCATGAATTTCAACTAAAATTGTAATTTGTGAGATCCAGAATACTGTTTCTACTAAATTATTATGCAAAAGGAATCTAAATATAAATTTTTAAGTTTCTAGCTCTTTTCTGTTGCGCCAATGATTTTTACAGAAAAACGTCCAAATTTCGAAAATGGTTAAAGTTATTGAACTGATATTCAACACATATTGATTTAGTATTACTCTTGACATGCTAGAAACGTTTCAGGTTATTTACTTGATTTTTTTAAAGTATTGTGCAACATTTATGTCGTCAGAGCTAGTTACAGCGGACTAGGCTGGCACACAATGGAAAGACTGTGCTGCCTCCCTACAAGCCATACTTATTCAAATACAGTGTGCCGCGCGGAATTAGCCGAGCGGTCTCAGGCGCTGCAGTCATGGAATGTGCGGCTGATCCCGGCGGAGGTTCGAGTCCTCCCTGGGGCATGGGTGGGTGTGTTTGTCGTTAGGATACTTTGTGTTAAGTAGTGTGTAAGCTTAGGGACTGATGACATTAGCAGTAAAGTCCCATAAGATTTCACACACATTTGAACATTTCAAATAAAGTGGTATGTAAACATGCAGAATACTGCACTGCGGTCGGCGGTGTCTATGTAAGACAACAAATGTGTGGCGCAGTTGTTAGATCGCTTACTGCTGCTAAAATGGCAGGCTATCAAGATTTAAGTGAGTTTGAACATGGTGTTATAGTCAGCTCACGAGCGGTGGAACACAGCATCTCCGAGAAAGCGATGCGGTGGGTACTTTTCCGTACGGCCCTTTCACGAGTGCACCGTGAGTATCAGGAATCCGGCAAAACATCAAACCTCCGACATCACTGCGGGCGCAAAAAGATCCTGCCAGACCGAGACCATAGATGACGAGAGAATCGTTCAATTTAGCAGAAGTGCGACCCTTTCGCAAACTGCCGCAGGTTTCAATGCTGGATCACCAATAAGTGTCTGCTTTCGAACCATTCAATGAAATATCATCAACACCGACACTGGAATATTGATGACGGGAAACATGTTGCCTGGTGCGACGAGTCTCGTTTCAAATTGTATCGAGCAGATGGACGTGTACTGTTTTGGAGACAACCTCATGAATGCATGGACCCTTCATATCAGCAGGGGACTATTCAAGTTGGGGAGGCTCTGTAATGGTGTGGGGCGTGTGCAGTTGGAGTGATATGGGACCCCTGATACGTCTAGATACGGCTCTAGCAGTTGACACATACGTAAGCATCCTGTCTGATCGCCTGCATCCATTCGTGTCCATTATGTATTCCGACGGACTTCGGAAATTCCAGCAGGACAATGCAAAACCCCACACTTGCAGATTTGCTACAGAGTGGCTCCAGGAACACTCCTATGCATTTAAACACTTCCTCTGTTTGTCTGGCCACCAAACTCCCCAGACATGAACATTATTAAGCATATCTGGGATGCCTTGCAATGTGCTCTTCAGAAGAGATCTCCACCTCATCGTATTCTTACGGTGTTACTGACATCCCTGCAGGATTCATGGTATCATTGCGGCACATAAGCGTGCTCGCGGGTGCCCTACACGAGTTTC
Source organism: Schistocerca cancellata (assembly GCF_023864275.1). Lineage (NCBI taxonomy): Eukaryota > Metazoa > Arthropoda > Insecta > Orthoptera > Acrididae > Schistocerca > Schistocerca cancellata. The sequence goes on from NC_064627.1 coordinate 438,528,340, forward strand.
TTTGGCTCTTCTGAGGATAAATTTTGTCTTAACTGTCATGGTCACAGTACTTCATTTATACAAATTACAACATTTTACTTTAATATTGCATAAACTTTATAATAAACGAGTCACTCTGGCTTTTCACTGGCGTGAAATATTAATCAGCTGCAAAAATCCTGTAGCGTTTTTCAGAAGGACGGAAAGAAGATCAGCATCTGTCACAATGTCATCTGTCTTTTTATTGCACTGCAGATCTAGATTTCAACTGACGTTGCGTTACAAGTAATAATGTAGACTGTACGTAATCACAACAACCACATTCCAGTCTAACTAACCGGCCGTTGTGTCCGAGCGGTTCCAGGCGCTTCAGTCCGGTACCGCGCTGCTGCTACGGTCGCAGCTTCGAATCCTGCCTCGGGCATGGATGTGGGTGCTGTCCTTAGGTTAGTTAGGTTTAAGTAGTTCTAAGTTCTAGGGGACTGATGACCTCATATGTTAAGTCCCATAGTGCTCAGAGTCATTTAGACCATCCAGTCTATCTCCGGCATGTACAAACAGTAGTCCAACCGTATGACGTCATGGTCATGGGGAACAATAAAAAAAAATGGCTCTGAGCACTATGGGACTTAACATCTATGGTCATCAGTCCCCTAGAACTCACAACTACTTAAACCTAACTAACCTAAGGACAGCATACAACACCCAGTCATCACGAGGCAGAGAAAATTCCTGACCCCGCCGGGAATCGAACCCGGGAACCCAGGCGCAGGAAGCGAGAACGCTACCGCACGACCACGAGCTGCGGACGTGGAACAATCATTTCCATGGACCTGAATATGATGCTATTTCAGGAGATTTCAGGTGGAGGGACAAACTGCAGAGGAAGATACTGTTTAGTTTCTCTGATAGTACATCCCATGAGAGTGATGACGTCCTGTCTTCCGAAACAGAAATCTGACTCTCTTTAGTACGGTATGATCAGCGTGGGCTATAAATATTTCCTGTACATGTAATGTATTCGCTGCTTCGAATAAAGGAATGACGACAGGGAAAATTTGTGCCGTACCGGGATTGGAACCCGGAGTTCCCGTTTTATGCGAGTGGTCACCTTAATCGCTTTGGTAATCCGTACGCGACTCACGACCACACATAAACTTCCATATTTCATCGTTCCTATCGTTCTTCTTAACAACACACGCACTGCAATACCGTATCGAGTATTTCTTGGGCTGCAGAAGATTTATCCCTATAGTTGAAGATATTTAACACAGTAATAAATGAAAAAACAAAAAAGAAAATAATGTAATCGTTACAGTGGTACTGGGGTTATTATTAGGGTAACCAAGCCAAATAGAGCAGAACGCCATCTACAGTCCAAGGCCTTTCTCCTAGATGTGGGTTGAGGACAGCAAACAGATGGAGTCTACCGTAGCTATCACTGTGGACTACTGAGTATATTTTATGTAGTATTAACGAAAAATGTAATTTGTATAAATGAAGTACTAAGACCACGACCGTTAAGACTACTTTAGTGTAATATACGTTTTTCAAGCTACCATTCGGAAACAAACATACTATAACGAAGCCTACATTTCCTAGGTTTACTGTTTTCTGATGCAGTTAACCAAATCCGCGAATCAGCAGCTACATAATATCGATTCTCTCTTTTCTATAGACGATGTTGTCATTATCCTCAGGCACTGTCACCTACTCAAGATCGCATTCGTTTCTACTTACTGAGTACCGAGCGCCATTGCTGAATTTCGTAAAAGGGACGTGACAAAAGACTACCGTTACCGGTTTTGTTTGTTTCCTTGAAAGATAATTTAAAAAATTAATAATGAAATTCAGAAAGCTAACAATAACTGTTTTGTTCAACAATACTCAGATGCTATGTCACTCCTTTTACTGAATGGAGACAAAGTAAAGTAATTTAAAATTAAAGTAATTTTGGTAATTTCAGTGCAAAGAAAAGAATAAATTAAGTTCACATATTTCATAACTGTGTCTATTGCTATTCTTTTTACCGGAATTGTTCGTATATCGGCGTTGTGAATCGGTTGAAAGCGAACAGTTGCCAATTTGATTCTGTAAATTTTCGTAGTAATTAAAATCTATTCAAAGCACGTAGATTGCCACGTTCAGAAATCTAGGTTATACCTTACTGTCGCAACAAAAGAGCTAGCTCCAGTCACTTAGTGTTCAATCACGAGTTTAAATACCTTTTCGAAATTGACATATCTGTGTATCAACGGTGTAAGAAAACTGCTTTCTTCATCTTTTGGTATTTCGTAACGAGCTTTTTTGATCAAACGGTTATGCAGTACCTTATCCCTTTTCATTTAATATTTTATTTGAGTGATGGCACTGTTTTAAGTGTTAAACAAAATCCAGATAAGTAGTAAGTGCAAGGTTGTTCATTAGAATAATTTGTTTTATACTTCTCTCCACCAACCGCTCAAATTTTCTTCAGAGACGATAGCTTTCTGCAAAATCAAATTCATTAGGCATACGCAATCACTTTCATAATATCACGTCAACCTATTGTAAGAAGAGAGGTTACACACTTTGAATTGAGAAAATGTATGAGTCTTTATACGGCACACAAGAGTCTACAACGTCTCCCCTTATCTCTTTAAGTTATTTTTGACTTCGAGGAGACGAGGCCACGGCTACGATCTTCTGGTGGTACCTGCTAAGTCCGGAAGGGTAAGCTAAGGGCACGGTCGATAAGCAGTGCAGTTAATATTGCATTTCTTGCAGCAACTGGCTGGCGCATCACCGGTCTTATAAGAACTTGAGGATTGCCAGAGGTCGGTATGCGGGTGAGTACGCCTCAAGTTGCTTGTGGAAACGAGTTTAGTCCAACTTCTACGGTGAAGCTCCGCACGCGTTTGCATGTGTGCGCTTTTTATAACATGTTTACAGCTTTACTGCTCCTCGCGATGTTAGCAAGTAGAAGCACGCTCAACAGAGGCCTGCTATAAATATGTAGGCTTTTTCCACTGGAACGCCTGGGTACGCTACAGGAACTCACGAAACGGTAATGTAAAGACAACGGCGAGCACCAGCAGCAGTTTGCTCTTACTGTAGGCTACTACATGGGTGGCGAAACAACCGAAACGCTCTACATCTACATCCGCATACCTGCTCTGTAAATCACACGTAAGTGCCTGACAGAGAGTTCATCGGACCGTTTTCACGCTAATTATCTATTTCACTCTCAGACAGCGAGCGGAAGAAACAAACGCCTATATCTTTCTCTGACTTCACGAATGTTATTATGTTGATCGTTTCTCCCTATGTAGGTCGGCATCAGCAAAACATTGTAACATTCAGAGGAAATAATAGGTGATTCAAATTTCGTGAGAAGATCCCATCACAACGAAATATGCCTTTGTTTTAATTATTTCCACCCCGAACTCTGTATCATGTCCGTGACACTCTCTCCCATATTTCTTAGTAGTACAAAACGTGCTGCACGCCTTGCAACTTCCCCGATGCACTCTGTTAATTCTGTCTGGCAAGGATCCCACGCAGCACAGCGGTACTCGAAAAGAAAACGGACAGTCGTAGTATAGACAGTCTCTTCAGTAGATCTATTGCATCTTTCAAATGTTCTACCAATAAAACGTAGTCTTTGGTACACCTTCCCCCACAACATTTTCTATGCGCTTTTTCCAATTTGAGTTGTTCGTAACTGTAATTCTACCTCCATATTTCTCGCACACAGATATTACCAGTATGTTACCAATCATTAAACCTCAATTTTAATCATTACAAAGTACATCTGGTTAGTATATCTGACAAGTAATCCATACTTCTCCGGTTAAGAAATACAGCCTTAGAGGGACAGAACCAATAGATGAACCTCGCTGCTGGCCCATCTATTCTGGCTCAACAACGCATTCCCGCGACCTGTTTCTTTCCTAGTGTTTATCATATCACACGGGTCCGCTGGTTCCAGGATCGGGGAAATTTATTTTAATTCTGTGGTCGAAGCGCTACGTGTTGCCGCAGTCATTAGTCAGTTTATGGGAGGGAACTCTTTTAGGGAGTGGGGGTCTTCACCTTGTCCTGTGGTTATCATATTGTAACAGTTGTACATCGTCTTTTCCGGTCATATAACCAGAGATCACCCCAGAATTCGACCAAAGGAGCGTGAAAAAACGGCTAGAAACGAGCCGCTGGCCATTGTACGAGACCAATGGTCGCTGATCTGGGGCACAGGTACGATCCGAGTCTGTCTCCTCTCCCTCCTAGGCTAGCGGCCAGCATCTTATTTTGGAACTTTTCTCGATAACTCGAAGAGATATGTAGGCAGCGAGCTACTCCGTACGCATGTAAACGGTGCGGGCGTACCAAGTTGCCTTCGTCGTACAGAGCTGGATGGCACTACGCGGATCGAGCTTCGATACAAAAACGGAAGTGACACACCGTAGATAAGAGCGCTTTAAAGTGTCATGGCACTTGTTGTTACAAATTTCGTATCAGTAGTCAGGAGAACCGTCGTCAATTATTTTCACTGCTCACGCCCTGTTCCAAAAAACTTTCTCCGAGGAGTTCCAGGTATCTCCGATAATGAATCTGGAACTGCTTCACGATACGTTTCAAACGAACCTGTCATCGAAACACGATGTACTATCGTGCTCAAAAGAATCCGTAAACCGGAATTGGGTTCCACCTGATTCGTATGCAACTCACACAACGTAACTGCTTTGCATGTCCTCTGCTCTCTTTCGGTATAGTCGTTTCACTGTACAAAATGGTTATTAGAAGAGGCCACAAGAGATAATTGCTTTCATTTCGGTTGCAAATTAGTATTACGATACTGCAAATACCGGAGAACAAGATGTTAGATGTGTCACAACCATTACGCTTGTAAACTCAAATTTATTGCAGTAAATGACATTTCAAAACATAAGTTCCAACTTGAAGTTCTTTTCGGTACATTTTTGTACTTGAAGTGGGACCCGTACACCAGCTTATCTTGCTAACTAACCACGGAAGATCTTGAATATGGTTTCAATCACAAATAACAAAGTGGACGCAAGTTTAAACTTGAAATGACAAGGTTTATAGATTTTTGTTGGACGTGGAATCGAACCCATCACCTGATCGGATTGCTAGCTAAGCACAGTCAAATGTTAGAAATTGTAATTTTTCACCAATATCGAACTGACTGAAACTGAAATGAGAAGACGAAAAAGTTTATACATACAGGTATTCGAAAGTAGTTCCCATCGTCATTGACTTCTAGTCACGAACAGACTTTAAAAACCGATTTATTTTACCACCACCGAGAAGTGCACATGTCTGAACTAGAAATGATTTAAATTCCGGTGTCTGACTGGGAGTCGAAACTTGTACCACTCATAATTGCTAAAAAAGCACGAGCATATGTTGAAGATCATGCAGCAAGTTGAAATGTACCAGATCAGGCTTCGAACCGAGAGACGCACTTAATGGAGACCTCGAGGGGTTAAGGGATGATAGGTAAACAATGAAACGACGGAACTTCATCGCCTCGCAGACGTCAAACCCAGCGAAAGGAGAGATCTGAGTTCGAATCCCAGTCCAGCATTAATATTGTCAATACCTCAAGTTCATATACAGTAAGAAATGAGTGACGATTCGCTCATTAATAAGAAGAAAACGTCTAAGGAAGAAAACGCGTGACATAGTTCCTACCTGGCATAACTACAGCCTCTGTCATGTTCCAGCCTTCACCGAATCTCCTAAAATAGGTAGCGATCGGACAACATGATTTCTGTGGATTTGGAACCACGTTGCGTACCCTACAATGTTCAACTTGCTGCAAAAGAGTTAAAGACGACGTATTTGCGCTTGTTGAAAATTTTTCCTTGCTATGTGAATTGAACTGAGACGTTTAGCATATGCAGCTGGAATCACTCCAACAGACCACCAACCTACATAGAAGACTGGTTTGTAATAATGGGAAGTAGGATGCTCCACACGGGAAGAGAATTGTGATTGTATGGAGGTTGGCTACAATCTGCTTGTTACAGTCATTTTATCATTCAGCCACATCGATATTCACTAGCTATCTGCCTATTGCTTGTTTTTGACTTGAATTTTTAATCACTGAAATGAAGTCACGTGACTGCCGGCTGCACAAACTAACAACAGGGTAGAATGCGGAAATTTCTGCTGGAAATGTGGTTTTCCACTTATGGTTGTGTCCGGTTCTATATATCTATGGTCTACTCACAAATATGGAGTACTGTAGACGCAAAGGCCAGATATTGATCACATGCTAACCCTTACGTTGTTAAAACGCTTCTCGTCTCATACAATAACGTCGATAAGGGCATGTGCAGTATACAGGGTGGTTCACTGATCGTGACCGGGCCAAATATCTCACGAGATAAGCGTTAAAGGAAAAAACTACAAAGAACAAAACTTGTCTAGCTTGAAGGGGGAAACCAGATGGCGCATTGGTTGGCCCGCTAGATGGCACTGACATAGGTCAAACGGATATCAACTGCGATTTTTAAATAGGAACTCCCAGTTTTTATTACATATTCTTGTAGTACGTAAAGAAGTATGAATGTTTTAGTTGGACCACTTTTTTCGTTTTGTGATAGATGGCGCCGTAATAGTCACAAACATATGTCTCACAGTTGGTAACAGGTAGGTTTTTTAAATTAAAGTACAGAAGGTAGGTACGTTTGAACATTTTATTTTGGTTGTTCCAATGTGATACATGTACCCTTGTGAACTTATCATTTCTGAGAACGCACGCTGTTACAGCGTGATTACATGTAAATACCACATTAATGCAATAAATGCTCAAAATTATGTCCGTCAACCACAATGCATTTGGCAATACGTGTAACGACATTCCTCTCAACAGCGAATAGTTCGCCTTCCGCTGTCAGGCGTTGTCGGTGGATCACGATAGCAAATATCCTTCAACTTTCAACACAGAAGAAATCCAGGGACGTCAGATCCGGTGAACGTGCGGGCCATGGTATGGTGCTTCGACGACCAATCCACCTGTCATTAAATATGCTATTCAATACCGCTTCAACCACACGCGAGCTATGTGCCTGACATCCATCACGTTGTAAGTACATCGCCATTCTGTCATGCAGTGAAACATCTTGTAGTAACATCGATAGAACATTACGTAGGAAATCAGCATAGATTGCACCATTTAGATTGCCATCGATAATATGGGGGCCAATTATACTTCCTCCCATAATGCCGCACCATACATTAACCCGCCAAGGTCGCTGATGTTCCACTTGCCGCAGCCATCGTGGATTTTCCGTTGCCCAATAGTGCATATTATGCCGGTTTACGTTACCGCTGATGGTGAATGACCCTTTGTCGCTAAATAGAACGCGTGCAAAAAATCTGTCATCGTCCCGTAATTTCTCTTCTGGCCAGTGGCAGAACTGTACACGACGTTCAAAGTCGTCGCCATGCAATTCCTGGTGCATAGAAATATGGTACGGGTGCAATCGATGTTGATGTAGCTTTCTCAAGATCGACGTTTTTGAGATTCCCGATTCTCGCGCAATTTGTCTGCTACTGATGTGAGGATGAGTCGCGACAGCAGCTAAAACACCTACTTGGGCATCATCATTTGTTGCAGTTCGTAGTTGACGTTTCACATGTGGCTGAACACTTCCTGTTTCCTTAACTAACGTAACTATCCGGAGAACGGTCCGGACACTTGGATGATATCGTCTAGGATACCGAGCAGCATACATAGCATACGCCCGTTGGCCATTTTGATCACAACAGCCATATATCAACACGATATCGTCCTTTTCCGCAATTGGTAAACGGTCCATTTTAGCACGGGTAATGTATCAGAAAGCAAATACCGTTCGCACTGACGGAATGTTACGTGATACCACGTATTTATACGTTTGTGACTATTACAGCGCCATCTATCACAAAGCGAAAAAAGTGGTCCAACTAAAACATTTATATTTCTGTACATACTACACGAATATGTAATAAAAAATAGGGGTTCTTGTTTAAAAAAACGCAGTTCATATCCGTTTGACCTACGGCAGCGCCATCTAGTGGGCCAACCATAGCGCTACCTGGTTTCCCCGTTCAAGCTAGACGAGTTTCGTTCCTTGTAGATTTTTCGTTTGGTGCTTATTTCGTGAGATATTTGGCCCGGTCACTATCAATGGACCACCCTGTATTATGTGAAGAGTATTAACGTATGTGATTCACTAGCAAAAGTTTATCTCAAAACCCACACACGTGCGAATACGACTCTCGCTCTGACGATTCCACTCAAACTTGATTATGTTTATGTTTATGATCATTATTATTGTTATTGTTATTATTTCGTGTGGCTCAATGCCCTAGAGCAAATCTTTCTATTGGACGCCACTTGGGCGACGTGCATGCTACCCCAGTTAGCTAGACAGGCAAAGGGCATCTTCAGTTTAACGTGGGCTCTTCACATCATGATGAACTCTGATAAATCGGTGTCCGAGCGAGAATCGACCCTACGAGTTCTCGGCTTCCACGCACGCGCGTTGCGAGAGGACCATCAAAACCAACATGAACATAGATTCTTAATATATAAAATACGATTCGTGGCTTTACGTGTCATAAAATAGGTGAAATATATCGCAATATCTTTTGATTACTTGACTTAGAAGCATAAATTATTTACTACTGACACCTCTACAAGTTCTTGAGGAAAACGGATCTTTTCAGGCGGAAGTATCTTTTGAGTGCAATTAATTAAAAAATTGCAAAAAAAGTCGATTTTAGGAAATAACGGAAAACCGACATAGTCATCAGGACGATCAGATGGGGATTTGAACCACTGTTATTAACTGCACTACCAGAATATAAGGGTTGGCCCTAAAAACACGGAAGCATATGCCAGTTTAAGTCCTCAAATATATCCCTTACTATTTACTGGCACAAACATCTTCTTTGTTAATAATTTCATCCATGAAGTGTGTCCACCGCAACTGTCATCTATTTGAACAACTGAGGTGCCTTGCTGTCGCAACATACAAAAAGCGATGTAGGGAATTGCGACTGGTGTCGGTACTGTACGAAAATGCCCCCTAAACGTTGCTAATTTCACAAAATAACCTACCCAGGACTTTTCTTGGAAAGCAATCCCTGTTGTACTTCTTCTTTTGCTCTATATCCCTTTGATAACCATCCTTTTCGCTCCTTATAGGTTTCAATCAAGAAAATTCCTTTGTGGATGAAAATGTTCTGTAAACTTCGACATCATTGTCTCCAAACCAGTAACTCTCTACATGCGTGGAATCCGAAAATTGGCTGACCATCGTCAGACTATTTCAGTTAAGAGAGAGATTTGGCTATCTTGTTGATGATCAATTCGTCTCTTATGTTATCCTGTTATACTCAGTAAATCAACGAGAAACGCTATAAAACGTGCTCTGTTCTAATAGAAACTAATTACAGCTGACCACGTCATCCTTATAAGTAAAGTCTAATTTAATAGAAAAAAAAAGTATCTGTAACACGGGGCAGCCCGAACCATCTTTCAGTAGCATGGTATTACGCGACTTCGATCCTGATGTGTCTAATGAACTCCGGTGTCTTACCGCAAGAAGCATTTGGGATTACCTCGAAAATGTATAAATCTTGCAGTGAGGGTAGACCCAAAAAGAAACCCTGTTAACAAATTATTCAGTGCCACATATAATCTACAGAGTTGTGTATTAACAGAAACTAAGATCTGTGTCAGTGAAAAATATAAGTTTAAACAAGGATGCAGCATAACAGTTTCTTTAATTATTCACATTTAGATCTACGAGGTACTAAATCGAAATTCTAATTGGACTTAAAATGACGAAGTTAAGATTTGATTAATGATTTTCATTCTGGAAGTTTATAGGTCGGTAGGAGAAGACGTAAAAAGTAATTGAAACGTGTAGGCCTTCTACGAGGTTAGAACGTATGGAGAACACACCGTTCGTCTTCACAGAGCGGCCACATTACCACTTTGCCAGTGAGCCAGCATTACTCCGAGCCCCCTCTCACTTGGGTATGGTTGATGACTGGTCTCATTAAATATGCTATTAGTCACACACTCTGTGTGCAAAGAACTTCCTGGAATCAAATAATAAATGATACCTCAATGTTACACCTTAAGAGAAAATCATTCAGATGACAACGAAATATCAGTTGAATTTAGCCGGACAGTTCTCAACCGCACCATGAAGTAAATCGATATTAAGGTAGTTGCCAAACGTATTCTATAATGTCTCCAATTCCCCATTAGTCTAGAGACAGGAAGAACCTGTTCGCTCAGCTAGTGGGTTGAGGCGGCTAGTAGTTGGGAAACTCGCCTTTCGTAGATGATGCGAAGCCTGGTGCTACCAAAATGACTGGCAGGCGAAATATCGGAACATAAACAAGTCAGTTTTATTTTCATATCTGTAACTATGATTCTGATGTAAACATTGTTACAAATAATGTCCAGACTCAAGGATTGTAACTCAAACAATATAAATAAAGAGCAGAGAGAGTTATTTGGATGGTCTTATTCTTCAGTAGCTGTCACAGCTATTTTTGCTTTTTATATCTTACATGAACTGCAACCTTGAAGCTCATTCATTAGAAGTGATTCGCTTTTTTATCATCACGTGACACAATTATTAAGAGTAAGTAACATTCTTTTTAATTTTATTTATATAAAGTAGTTTCCTTAAGAACGCTTCAATTTCTACCACCTCTAACATATAATAAAACAAATGAGATGACAACATTATGCTGATTACAAAACAATAACATCCACGGAAGTATTTATTAATCTGCAAATAACACACAGCTTAAAATTGGAAAAACTAGCAGTGAAAGGTAATCTTTCTTAATGACCAAAAAACAGTAGTCAAATATCAGTGAAGAAAATGAAACAAGTGAATGAGTGCAGAGCAAGTTCGATAATGTTAGTTGATGTGGGAGACTAGGTTGGTGATGATTAACTTATTCTATATGTTTATCTGCTGTGTTCAATAAACTAATGCAAAAACGCTATAAAGTGTACACTGTACTAATACTACCACGAAAGTATGGAAATGTAGCTGTACATGCAGACTGATAAAAAAAATCCAGTTAACAGACTGTTCAGTGCCCCAGTTAGTCACTACAATTTTTCCTTCATAAAATACTGTAAACCAGGTCAGCAGAAAAAGCAGAAATAACAACTGCGTAAATCTTAAGTTTTTAGGTCTACAAGGTGCTGAATCAAGGTAGCAAAGAAACGTATGATGGGGAAGTTTCCCAAAGATTTCTTTACTGAGTGTCGGTTGCTTGACTGCAACTTTGTCACAGAGCAAGTAAAAGTATTGCCCCCGCGAGATTGCAACCGACAGCTACCACAGTTTTCCTTTTGAAGGGTGACCATTTTACCGCTGAGCTAGCCGACAACTATTGCATACGGCTTCCTCTTTATCTTACTGATGTACAAGACCAATAATTTTCAATGTAAAAGACGAGTGTGGTAGTAGTTTCAACTTGGTACGGGCTTTATGGACTCAAAATCATGCATTTTCTAACTTTGTATCATCCCCTAAGTGAACCATTCACAATATTTGATCAAATAACAAGAAAATATTAGGTAAATAAAGGATAATTCTCTTTTCCTCAGGAGTAAGTCGAATGTCACCGTGTTGCACAATATATTTCGAGATATCATGTCTCAACCTAGCGGCAGCTAAGCTGTACCTTGTGCGTCTCCCACTTGCTTTTGAAAAACATGGGCGAAGCCGTTGCATAGTTAACCAAATGAATATTATTTGCATTTATTTGCATTTCTGGAACTAGGAACAAAGCTAAATCGTAGTTACGAACAGTTTTCAGATTCACCGACTGCAGCCGGCACACCATAAATTAAAATTAGGGGGAGTTATTTGGGTTGCCCAATTCTTCAGTACCTGTTGTAATTCTTTTTTCAATATGCAGCAAACTGGAAAGCTCATTTACTGTGCACAGTTCTACAGCAACCGTTTGTGCGTTATTATAACTCATATTTAATGTTTGACTGGGTGAAAGCTGCTCAATGTATGTTAATTTCAGCGACACCCCATGACCCCCGCACTGCACAAGCACATCATCATGTTTGACAAATAATGTACACTATCTATTGTTCGCTTATCTGAATGTAAATTCCTGTTGGAACTAAATCCCTTTGTTTAAGAAGGCTTAATACTGTAAGTAACTTTACTGATAAATAAACAAAGTCCTTAGATACCAGATGGGATACTGAATTGAACAGACAGAGCAGTGAATCACGTAAGTCGAAATTTGGAGGAGATGACATTACCTCAAAATTGTTGAGATCCTCTAGAGGAAATATGACAAAACTATACCACCGTATATGCTATAAGAAAAGTACCCTCAGACGTCAAGAAGAACATAATGATTCCAATGCCAAAGCTGACAGTTGCTCGTAGGCGAGACTTTTACCGAACTGTAGGCCTAATAAGTCATGGGTGCAGAATACTGACGCACATTATTTACAGATGTATCAAAGAAAATAACTAGAGAAAGCCGATTTCAGAGAAGATCAGTTTGAATTTCGGACAAACGTAGGAACATGTGAGGCTATACCGACGGTATCTTGCGAAGTAGGTTGAAGAAATACATACTTTCGTTTCTAACATTAAATAATTTTAAGAAAACATTTCACAACGTTGACTGGAGGACATAGTGATACTCTGAAGGCAGCCGGGATAAAATAAAGGGAGCGTAAGGTGATTTACGACTCATATAAGAACTAGATGGTTGAAGGTCATGAAGTGTAGCAGTTGTGGAGAAGGCACATGAGAGAGTATTTCAGTCTCTTGCCGATATTTTTCAATCTGATCACTGAGCAACCAGCCAAGGATACCAATGCGAAATTTGAAAAAAAACTTAATGCCCAGAGAGAAAAAAAGAACTTTTGAGTTTTGCCGATGACATTCTAATTTTGTCGCTAATGGAAAAAGAGTTAAACAGCTGAATGGTAGAACAGCATCGTGAAAAGAGGTGAAATGGTAAATATCAACAGAAGCAGAACAAGGGTAATGAAATGTAGTCGAATTAAACCAGGTGATGCTGAGGGAATTAGATTAGATTAGGTAATAGAGCACTAACGGTAGTAGATGAGTTTTGTTATTTAGGCAGCAAAATAAGTGAAGATGCTGAAGTAGAGATAATAGAAAAAGTATGGTGCAGTGGCAACAAAAACATATTTAAAAATGAGAAACTAGTTTACATAGAATGTAAAATTAAATACTGGAACGTCTTCTCAGAAGGTATTTCTCTGGAGTGTACCTTGAACGGAACTGAAACGTTGTTCACATAAGAAGAAAATAGCTTTTGAAATGTGGTACTTCAGAAGAATGCTAAAGATTAAAAGGATAGATCAGACAATGAGGAGGTACTGAATGGATCTGGAAAGAAAAGAAATTTATTTCACAACTTGACTAAAAGTGGGGGTCGTTTGATAGGACGCGTCCTGAGGCATCAAGGAATCGCGATTTGGTAATGGATGGAGGTGTGCTTAAGGAAAGGGGGGAGGGAAGGGTGAAGAACAGTTGAAAAAGACCACGATTTGAACATGGTAAGAAGGTCCAAGTGACATCACGTTGCAGCAGAAATGTGGAGATAATAGACTTGCTGGATCAGCGTACATAACTGCCTCTTCGGATTGAAGACCACAACTGTAAAACAGCAACAACACATACATAATTATCTAATGAAAAGTTTCGTTTTCCCCGGTCTCCTGAATGATCTGATGCAGCTCGTCATGACTTCCTGTACTGTGCCAACCTGTCCATTTGCGCTGAACGTTTTCAGTTCTATGATGCATGTATTTCAATATCTGTCTTCACCCACAGCTTTTGCACTCTGCGGCTTTCCCTAGTGCCATGGATGTTTACTCCTACTGTCTTAGCACATGTTCTGTCATTCTGTTTTATTTAATATTCCTTTCGTTGTTTCTGCAGCTAAGTTCCTCATCTCTTATCTCATCAGATAATTTTCGCCATTCTCGTGTCAAACCACTCCTCCAACGAATCGACTCTCTTCTTCGGTTTTCAAATGAAAATATAATTCCGTCACAAAAAATGTCAAAGGTGAAAATTCGTGGGTAAAAGTTATAGAATTAGCCATTTCAACAGTTACATTAGGTATTCGTCTAGTACGGTAAAACACCGAGCAGTAGCCAGTATCTCGGCTTTCGTGAGCTGTTTTTGCTTTTGTGAAACGGCACTAACTTATGAAGTTGAGGTAGTGCATTGAAATTGAGGTGCAGATGGAAATGGGTCTACAAAAATGTAATATACTCTTGGGAATTTTCGTGTAGGATGTGCCAAATTTCAGTAAAATTTTCAGTATTCAATGACAGATGACAGTGAACAGATTATCTACCAGATTGTAGAATACAGACCATGTGCAGTGGCCATCATTTCGCTTTGTGCCAAACGACAACATTCGTTATGCACATTATCTGCGGAATTTACAGGTGCAGTGTCAGGCCCAAGTGACTCAAGCCGACGCCTGGGGTGCCAAGCAGAGAGGGTCCGCGAGGTGCCGGGGCAAGCAGTGTATTTAACACTAAATTCTTCTGGAATCTCCATATGTAAGTTATGCTCTAAGTCCCCCCTATTCTAACTCCGACTTTTGCTGTGGCAGATGGATTAAAAAATATACGCGAACTGACTGTAATCAACCCTGCAAGTGGAGTAGAAAAGAGTTTGGCACCTGCAATAATTTAATTTGATAAATAAGTTAAATAAAGGAAGGTTTCATTAACGCAGTGAGAAGTTATGGGTTGCTCTACCGATTAACAGAATGAAAGTTCTGTCCAAAATAACAATATGATTTATTAAGACTAAACACAAAATAATAAACAAAAACACATGAAACATTTATAATACATCAAATTGGCTCAAATTGGATACTCAAACAAACGCTATGAAGGTGAAGTTGTCCCTAAACTAGATTGTGACGTTTATGGCGAAGTGGTATGTGGAGCCAATTCCTTGCCACTCAAATCTTAAGAGAGACACACAGCTAACCCAACATTAATTGCTGCTACTCAAGACAGAACAAAGTTAGAAAAAGACGAACAGGCGTGCTCTGCTGAGCTCTGATTATCACGATCTGGCGTACCGGAGGCGATGGCTGGTTGCTTCGACGTCCTCGACCGAAAGGCGAGAGCCGATTCCCTAGAGCACCCGTACAGGCCGAACACACAACATTCCCGCCCCCACGACAGTAGTCGTGGTTAAACGTTCCAATCAGCAACTCGAAAACCGGCGGAAAATTCCACTCTATTGCCGGAGCACTACCATTCCACCAATGGAGATTCTTGGTGCCAATTTCTGCGCTGATTTTGCTACGTCACGGAGCTATGCCCTGAGCAAGCCAATCACAGTTACTATTTTGCAGAAAGCGCGGTAATTTTCCCGCTACAACTGCCTGGGTACTCAAGTCATTCCCACGCCTCGCTGGTAGCCCGCCAGAAAGTGTTTTCGCTAAGTTTCTGCGAAGTAATGGAACCTCTAGCCCAGCCGCTACTTCAGACCCCTCCGGGCGTGTCTTTTGACAATGTCGACGTCTGCAAAGCATTCACTCGACTTCCTCACACCCGTCGGCTTAACGCTTTCCAGATCAGCAGAGCCCGCCTGTCACCGGACCACCCGGGTGACGAGAGACGCTGCGTGGGAAGTCCACGTGTGAAGGAATAGCGACTTTTCACTGCATGCAATCAGAGAGGAAAACCGTAAGATAGAAATATGAGAGGGGGCTCATGCCACCTCTCATAGACCCTACGCCATTTTAGATTGTAATTGGTGAGCGTTTGGCTCACTTAGGAGCAAGGTAGTGAGTCAATCGCCCAAGAACAATCTCACAAACTGGCTGCACATGCCGCACTCTATAAAGAAAATCACTGCAACTGAAAAATGCAGCTCATAGAGGGAGGATTATTTATGATGTAGCCTGCTGATAACTGTGATGTGCTACCTCTGTATCACAGTGGAAGTGGCACTCAGAATTCACTCTCCTAAGTGGGCTACAATTATTGGAGCTATTACTCGCTGTTTCTGCGTGTGCATTGTTAGTTCCGCACTCGGTCATTGGGCTAGAGCACGGCGGGCTTTTCCTCGGAGACACAATTCTGTGTACTCCATCATTGGTATCCGAACGCACAGTGCTCGTGTGCCCGGTTTGCTCTAGTTTTGCTATCCGACTCTCTACTTCTTCCATTCGTTTCGTGGTGTTCGCAACCGCGATATTACTCTGAGTTTTTAAGAACGCTAGGGATTTTGAGTGGGATTGTGTTGTACGTCGCAAGCGCCCTGCGAGTTTAGAAGTTGCTTCCGCGACTTTCATTGCCCCTATTGCCGCCGTTTTGGCCAGGCCTGCTACGTTTTGTGCAGCCATTGACATTTGTTTTACTTCTCCACATTCTTTCTTTATTGTTAGTAATTCCCCTCGAATTTCTCCTATATGCGAAATTATTGCCTGAGTGTCCTTCTTACGCTGTTCGTCAGCTCCTTCTTTCATTGATCGTAGGAAGCTCAGTATTGGGTTTATGTCATCTTTTTTATCCTCTTCAAACATGGGCGAAGTAACTCTGGACACCTGGGCGCTAGAGCTCTGACGTGACCGAGCTGGCCCGTTCTGCTCTCGTTCGTTTGATTATAAACTTCTGCTGCCGTCTCGACCTGTGTGCCTGTCTCTGTTTCATCCTCTACCTCACTATCATTATCACGGCCGCGACGTTGCCTTAAGATCGCGTCCAAATCACCGTCCTCATCAATGACCCTGTCGTCCTGTCCTGCTAAAAATGTACCCATCTCATCTCCGAACCTATCCCCGTCAGTAAATTGCCCCTTATCCATTATGCTATCCTCTTTTGTTTTAGCTTCGCTGGATAATAGTCGTGCCTTACTTCTCGTGATCATTCATCAAAAACTAATTTATCTACGATGCAAAATAAAAATAATCTACTCCATATATTTTTCCACACAGACATAAAATTTCAACAACGCCGTTACAACGCTGTAATTACATGCACGATTTGTTGTGGTACAGAAAGTGTACACAAACCCTACAAAATGTGATGTGGTGCGGACACCACATCAACGAAACACATAAAACAATGAACAAACAAATATATACACTGAAAACTAAAACTGTAATCATGCGCCGCTACTTAAAACTAAACGCGGAACTACCAGAAAAAAAACTTGGGTATTAATCACTAAAAAATTAAGCAAAAAAAAAACTGAGTGTCCCTACAACTAATAATACTTGCTTATCAGCGATTCACAGGAAAGATCCGAGGCTAAGGGTCGCCAAATCAAGAACAAATGGTAAAACAAACATTGCCAATTGCGAAGCGCTGCTTAGAAACTTCACACCAAACTCAGATTAATGAACCTCATACTGATAGTTTGGTTTCCTTCCTTCTGAAGTGCACTGTACGTTGACACGACCATTCATCAGACGCTTTTCGCTTTCACTGACAAAGCAGCATCAGCGATTGTACTGTAATTAATAAAGTCCTTGACACTATTCGTTATTTTCATAATTGCGGAGTGAACGGCAGTATCGTTTTCTAGATATATTTCAGACAATTGAGACAATGCTGTCAACGTTTAATGTTTTAAATTTGCTGATGATAGCTACTTCTCCCATCGTGTTAGCAGAAGCACAAATCAGATTTACACCGCAAACCCTCGCCAGGTCCATTTCTTTGAGAGTTTTTGAGTCCAATTCGCTTCCTTGATTTGAAATCTCATGCCGTACCAATGAAAGTATTTTTAAGAAGAAGTGTTTCTAATTTCATAATGACCAGAAAAACAGAAAGTCAAATCTCCTCATACTCTTTAGAGGATAACCACTAGTGATGCGGGAAAATAAAAAGAAGTGAATCGCGTCTGGCAAATGAGTTTCTCAGTTCGGCAGGAAAAATAACTACGACAGGAAGTAGAGGACCGAGTAAATATTTAGCCCCGCTCTTTATTTATTGAAAGTAAATGACAACTAAATATGAAGTGAATTTAGCAGGGTAATTCTGAATCATGCGAGGAAGTAAATAGTCGACAACCTAGATATTATTGATAACTACGCTTTAGATCAGAGTCGTTGGGCTATGCTTGAGAATTTCGGCTGTCAGTAAACGCGATATCAGCCGGCGTCGGCGCGTCTTCGAAAGGCCAGCTTCACAACTGCTAGCCAGTTTAGCACGTCGGCTGAGGAAAGGTATTCCTCCTGTCGCTGTTCTAATGGAGGATGCAACTACGTGACCGTCTATTTACTTTCTCGTGTGGTTCAGAATTATTCTGCTAAATTCACTTGCTATTTCGTTGCCATTTCCTTTAAATAATCTGAGAGATTCTGACATATGGTGTAACACTGTGCTGTCAAATTTATTATTTGATTCCTGGAGAGCTCTTCCACACAGTATAAATAACTAATCTCGTATTTAACATTTGATTATCCCTACGGTCGCAGGTTCGAATCCTGCCTCGGGCATGGATGTGTGTGATGTCCTTAGGTTAGTTAGGTTTAAGTAGTTCTACGTTCTAGGGGACTTATGACCTCAGCAGTTGAGTCCCATAGTGCTCAGAGCCATTTGAACCATTTTTTCTATCAATTAACAAACCACAGTGAGAGGGGCCCCGAAAGTAAGCTTAGCGATAACGTGCTGGTCATCGGTTCTAATCTCGCAAAAGGCTTAAACATTTTGTCTTCCCTTTAAGTCTTCTATTACCGAGCTATAAGCTTCCACTCGGAAAACATTAAGGACATCTTATCTCCACCACCTTCAGACTCATAGCAGGGAAAGAAGTACAACTGCAATAGCGTTCCAGCGAAACTCCACAATAGGTAAATTTATGAAATCAGCAGAGTACAGACGGGCATCCTCGTGCAACAGCAACACTAGATGCTGTTTTCTAGATCGCCTTTCATATGTTGCGACTGCAAGAAGCCTCAGTTGTTGAAATAGCTGCCAACTGCGATGGACGCACCTTTGGGATGCAATTGTTACCATAAAACATCTTGTTTGTGCCACTAGATGCATAAAGTTATATTTTGAGGACTCACACTGGGATATTATTCCGTGCTTTTCTAGGAACAACCGTTATTTTCCATTTATTAAGTTAATACCCACTGTTTCAAATCTCTGTCCGACCGTGCTGACGATGATGTCGGTTTTTCGTTGTTTCCTTAAATCGACTTATTCTGCCGTTTGTTGTTCATGTGCCTACCTGCCAGTCTGTTGAGATCTCTTTTTCTCAGGAACGGGTAGCAGAATCGAGTTGAAACTTATTTTAAGTACTAATGTCTGCGAGCCCATGTCGGTCTAAAAATTTTAAGATCCTATCTCACTGCTATCAAAAGATACGGCCGTCTGCAAAGACTTCTTTTACTCAAGAATGGATAGAAGTATCAAATTCAAGTTAATGTCAAGTACTATAGTCTACGGTCTCTTAGGGGTGTAAATATTTTAGCCTTATAGGTCAATGTAATCAAAAGATAAGACGATATACTTCACCTACTATGAAACTCACCAAACTCAAGTATCATATTCTATAGATCAAGAATTTATACTCACGTTGGCCCTGGTGATGCAGTGGTAAAGCGTGTGTCTTTCTGTAGACAGGTCGGTGGGTTCATACTCGGGCGCATCACCGATTTTTGAGACTTTGTTTCGAAGTAGCCTTCACCTCTCAACCATGTGCGGAGTCCACGTTAAGCTGAAGGTCTTCTTTGCCCGGCTGCATTACTGGGGTAGGTTCGGAACGCAGAAGTCACCGAAGCGGTGTCCAATAGAAAAGTGTTTAGTAGAGCAGTGAGCTACACGATGTAATACTGATAACTGTTATCTTTGTTCTTATCCTTGTTATTATTATTATTATTCTTTCTTTTCTCAGACGTTATGTCTAGTCAAAAATGGAAAGTGATGCGGACCTTGATCAAGCGTGACTTCCTTTTAACTGTACGGCGTATGTTACATTGCATTTAGGAACTTTCGGGTAACTCAACATGTATCAATAATTACAGATTTCTGTAGTTGTATATATAAGTTTGGATGTAGCTGTATTGCGTTTATGTACTGGTGGATATTGTGTGGTATGACTCCTGTAGTTGATAGTATAATTGGTATAATGTCAACTTTATCCTGATGCCACATGTCCTTGACTTCCTCAGCCAGTTGGATGTATTTTTCAATTTTTTCTCCTGTTTTCTTCTGCATATTTGTTGTACTGGGTATGCATATTTCGAATAGTTGTGTTAATTTCTTCTTTTTATTGGTGAGTATGATGTCAGATTTGTTATGTGGTGTTGTTTTATCTGTTATAAAGGTTCTGTTCCAGTATAATTTGTATTCATCATTCTCCAGTACATTTTGTGGTTCATACTTGTATGTGGGAACGTGTTGTTTTATTAGTTTATGTTGCATGGCAAGTTGTTGATGTATTATTTTTGCTACGTTGTCATGTCTTCTGGAGTATTCTGTATTTGCTAATATTGTACATCCGCTTGTGATGTGGTCTACTGTTTCTATTTGTTGTTTGCAAAGTCTGCATTTATCTGTTATGGTATTGGGATCTTTAATAATATGCTTGCTGTAATATCTGGTGTTTATTGTTTGATCCTGTATTGCAATCATGAATCCTTTTGTCTCACTGTATATATTGCCTTTTCTTAGCCATGTGTTGGATGCGTCTTGATCGACATGTGGCTGTGTTAGATGATATGGGTGCTTGCCATGTAGTGTTTTCTTTTTCCAATTTACTTTCTTTGTATCTGTTGATGTTATGTGGTCTAAATTATTATTATGTGATCTAAATTATTATTATTGTTATTATTATTATTATTATTATTATTATTATTATTATTATCTATAAACATAATTGAAGTTTGAAACACGTATGTAACATAGCAGCGATGGCGAGGCATTGTAGCATCTGTGACCAGAGAGTATGCGCTTGACCGCGCGAGTGTTGCGAGCGGTTCTCAGTCTGTCAGTCAGTCGTTGCGAGTCTGTAGCTCTGTCTAGTTGAGGGCAGTACTCAGTTAGTTGTCGTTGAGAGCAGTTCTGTAGTAGTCGTCATGCAGAGCAGTCTGTCGGCAACACTGGTCAAGATGCTCAATGAGGTATATTGTTAATTAAGGTAATCATCAGATAATGTAAATTTTATTTATTGTAATTAATTTCCAACAAGTGCCCCAATAATAATTTGATTTCAAGCTAAGCATTTTTAAGAAACAATTCTTTTTCAATAATATTTCCGTTGCATTTCCTTAAAGAAAAAATTTCCCTTAAAGTTAAAAAAAAAAATATACATAACAATTATATTTGCGATGCATTTCCTCCAAGCTGTGCGCAAGAATAAGAGCAGAAATTTGACTAGCAGTTACAATGAGGTAAGAATTTAATTCTGATTTGCACAGGGCCAAAGACCGATATTTCGGTTTAATTGAAATTTCATTATCACTGAGATTTTCATTAGCACTGAATTGTTTTTCATTATTTTTGTGAGGAGCTTATACTTGGGTCAGATTGCTAATTTTTGTCTAATTGTCATTGTCATTTAATTTATTTGCTGGGAGATTACGTTAGGTTGTATTCTTGTTAACATTCAAATTATAGTCTTTCAACATTTTTGTGGGAAGGTTTCACTTGGCTCCATTTATATTAAATAATTGTCTTTAAAAAATTTTGTGGGAAGGTTACACTTGGCGACACCCAGTCCAGGATCGTATTTCGTTGAGAGTCTTTTGAAAAACAGTCAGATATCTGCTCTTATTTGCTTAGATATAATTAGGATTTGGCGCAACGCTTTTACTAATATTGTGACTTTCTTTATACAGGTCAACGGCAATTCGTTGCTCTATTGTAGTTGTGTGTTGCTTTTGCATTTGTGCTTATTGTTTTGTAAATATTTGTGAATATTGTAAAAATGCCGCGAAAGACTGTGAATAGTGTATCGCGAGGTATTACGAACGAAATTACCGGCACAAACGACTTTACCGATAGGACTTGTGACACGCAGTGTCATGATGACAATCCTGCGTTCACTAACAATCAGTGTATTCCAACCACTAATGATGACTTTTGTCTTAATGATGAACGAACGAACTCGATTGTATCTTCTGTTGATTTGACGACAATCGATGATGCGGAACGCTCTATTGTAATGAGCGATGCCCAGCCTAACATACCCGATTTGGAAAATTCAAGTAACGTACAGACAAATTTGTCTAATGAAAATGAACAGGATACTGAAAGTACGACGGATCCATTTAATTCCGAAATAGTGTCCAACAGTGTACATTTGACTGGCAAACCTTTTTGTGAGTCTCAGAATAACCAAATGGTTACAGAAAGCGAAACAATTTCAGATCCACCATTAAACAACACAGATAATAGAAATGCTAATTTTGGCTCGGATCAGATTATGGCCCTATTGCTACAACGAATTAACGAAATTATTGAAAAACAAGACAACCTTAGGGAAGATAACAAACAAGATAATGAAAATCTCAAACAGCACTTAAATAAAAAACTTGACAATAATGACGAAAATTTCAAACAACTTAGTGAGCAGAACAAACAGTTAAATGAAAAATTAGACAACAATTCCAGACAGCTTAGTGAACAAATTAGAGCTGTTGCCACGCAGTGTCATGATACTAGGGAACAGTTGCGCGTGGAAATTGAGGCTTGTTCACGTAAAAATAGCGAAGAAATTAAGTCTGTTGCGCAAGAATTAAGGGAAATGCAAACAGCCGCAACAGAAACACTCAGAGACGAAATTAGCGGAGTCGCTAAACAATGCTCTGAAAAAGCTATACAATTACGCGACGAGTTTAAAGCAATGACAGCAGAACTTTCGCGCACAATGGATGAAAAGATCGACGCGAAATTCGAACAACAAAGTACTCAGATTGACGAACGCTTTAATCACCACATAGAAAACAGTAATACACGTTTCCGCAAATTTATTCAAGATCAAAATAAAGTCAAACGTCAAGTCATGGAAACAATCACGGCTCAGAGACAAGAAGACAAACGTAAAATGTTCGCGAAAGCGAAGACATACGTAGACAACAATATTGCGTCAGTGTCCGACGAAATTAATTCCATCAAACAGTTGAACACAGAATTACGGGATGAGATTTCTGATCTTAAATCAAAAACAGATACACACACAGTAGATATTCAAACAGTGACAGACAGATTCGAACAATTAGAACTAACACAGGATTGCGATGTCATCAAAGCTGATGTTAGAAAACTGAGCGAAACTACGCGTAAGTTGCAGAAACAGATTAATGCGTCCGATTCTAAAACCGATGATCAGGCAAAAATACTGACTGAAAAATATGATGAATTAGCCAGTCGTATTGATGCTATCGAAAGTAGTAATGATAATAAATCAGACGATACTGCACCGGTTTCCTTTAACCAAACACCTGAATTTCAAAATTTGCAGCAGACAATTAATGAGATCGACTCGTCTAACAACACGTTGCGTAGAAAACTGTCGAGTTTACAGCAAGAAGTAACAGAAATTAAAAATATTTCAGTTAATAACACATCACAGCAGGCGCCACTTTTCGAACATTTGCCAGACTCACGCAGTGCGTATAATGTGAGCAATTTACAGAGACTATGCGACTTAAAATCCGAAAAGCTACGCAACTTGAAATCCGAAATGACACAGACAAATAGATTCTCACACAAACGTGAACGTGTTCTCAAATTCAGTGACGGGAACGTTGATTACGAGCAATTTTTATCCGCCAGAAAATGTAAAGAATTTAATAATGACAGAGCACAGATACACGATTTGAACTGTATACGACGATTTATTTTTGTACTTTCACCGCTATTACCTGTAACGCAAAAGTTAAAATTTATTTGTAGCGCGTAATTAACCTCAGGGGATTCATTACACTTTAATGAATATGTGCCGTAGCGAGCATAGGGCCCCGAGCTGTAGTAGTGCTGTTTCATCTTTAGTTTTCTGCACTGCTGCCTTCTCTTCTACTATCCTTTATATCTATCAAAACCGCTCTTTAACTATTGCTCTATCTAGAATTAAGAAACGTAGTAATAAGAAAACCGGATAAGACAAGTATATACCGAAAGTGACAATTTTCATTAGGCACTCCAGAACTACCAGCGTAATTTTAATAACTGACAAAATCTTAATCATCAGTACGTGTAAAATTATCAGTAACAGTAAACACATTTTGTAACAATCCACGTTTTTCACCACAACAGCATGAATGTCAACCGCTTTGCATACCTAACCAACAATGCAGTCTACAAGGTCAACCAAGCTTTAATGTTTCGCCGCGTGCACGTATAGTCCCAGCTACAACAAATAGTAACGCACGGCAGCAAAGAAATAACTACGTACCGAAAACACAGTATTTTAATTCCTATAGCAATGCGCCGTATAGAAGTGACTATCACGACAGACGTAAAATTAATGAGCACAATTTTCAGCGTACATTCAATAACACGTCAGATAGAATTTGATTAAATACAGTACAGGTTGCATATTCCAATAATGTAAGCAATACTTTTGACACACAGAATCTTGTCCACGAAAATGTTATTTGAAATACGCTTTGTTGAATGCACCACTTTTATCGCACCCAGATCTTACCAGAAATTTTCCCATTGCCACCGACAGTTCTAACACCGCTTTATGCGTACACATTTTTCAGGAAATTGAAGAAGATGGCTCTACAGTAATCAAAAACATCGCATTTGCGAGCCGCATTTTGTCACCTGCTGAACGAAATTACTCCGTTACAGAATTGGAAACATTATGTGTTGTATGGGCTTTTACGAGATTTCGGCACTTTCTTTACGGAAGACATACCACCGTGTACACAGACCACAGAGCGATACAATTTTTACTTTCAGCTAAATTCACGCACGACAGATTAAGCAGATGGAAACTTTATTTACAGGAATTTAATTTTACAATAGTTCACATTCCCGGTACGCAAAATGTTATAGCAGACGCACTATCGCGTTCTCTCGGCAACAATCAGCAAGACGTAGCAACCAACTTCTGCAAAACAAATTTCAGTGTCATGTACATTCAGCAAGTAGCATTTGAAAATTTTATTTCATCGTCATTACAGGACATAGCAAAAGAACAAAATAAAGACAACGTGTGGAAAGAAATTAAACACCTTTGGCAAGATAGGAAAAATGTTACGATTAGAAACCATTACACTGTACGCAATGACATTCTGTTTCGCCGCTCTCATCCTGACAGCAACAATTGGTTATTATGCATCCCTGACGAACTGGTTAACAAATTAATCTGGTACACTCATTTAAGTTACGCACATTACGGAGCACGAAAATGTTTTCTTATACTGAGACAGAACTGTTATTTTAACAACATGGAGAAACGTATACGACGAGTTTTAGCGTCATGTAAAATTTGCCAGAAAGCTAAGTCAGACACCACTTCACATATTCCTCCTTTATATCCGATTGTACCTGTTAAATTAAGACACATGGCCGCAGTAGATATTTTTGGTCCGATTCCGAGAACTAACAGAGGTTTTTGCTACATCTTTGTCGCTGTTGAGCTCACTTCAAAATTTGTTACTTTCACTCCGTTACGCAAAGCTACTGCTAAAACTGTTTCGAAAGCATTTGTAAAACATTTTCTATTTCATGTAGGGCATGTGATGAAAGTAATTTCTGACAATGGATCTCAATTTCGTAGTAGCGTATGGACACGTATGTTACGAGCTAGAAACATTTCTCCGATCTATATATCCAAGTACCATGCTTCTTCGAACCCCTGTGAACGGTTGATGAAAGAAATTGGTAAGCTGTGCCGAATATACTGCCACAAAAGACATATTGATTGGGATACACACATACTCTCATTCCAAGATGTAATTAATTCCATTCCAAATGAATCCACTATGCTATCTCCGTCTGTTATACTGAAAAATGTTGAACCACCAAACAAAATTAAAGAATTTGTAAATTTTCCCACATCTCGTCGCTTACGACACCACGAAATAATTGACATTGCGCTGAACAACATCAAACGTGCCGCAGAGCGCCGGAGAAGACAGCAAAAACAGGTTTGTACACGTCGAGACTTTCACGTTGGACAGAAGATATTAGTACGTACACACCATTTATCCAGCAAATTAAAAGGTAAGTGCAGTAAATTTGAACTTCTATACGCAGGTCCATATCGGATTCGCAGCATCCCTCACCCCAATGTTGTACACGTCGAAACTTTGAGAACCAGAAAATCGAAAGGCAACCACCATATCTCAAACATTAAACCGTTTATTGAATGAAATCACTTTATGATTTAACAAGCTATAATGCCATTTGCTAATTTTATGATCACGTATGCAATTATACTCTCATGAATACTTACTGATGATTATCGTATTTTTTCTTGGCAAGTGCCCGGCAAGGTAAGGTTAGCAGGTCGCTTTTCTTGTCGTTATACACCTCAGACCGTGCATATTTGCCATTTTTTTGTATGTATGATTGTTTTTCTGTTTTGTTAGTATGCATTATGAAATAGTTAAGATATAACACACACCAGTTGACTTTGACATTTTTGCCCTATGATGTCTCAACATCGTGACTATTTTACGTTTTTCTTTTTTTTTTGCTGCTGCATTGTGATATTCCGTGTACATTTTTTGCCTTTGAACACTGTCTATACTTTTGACATATTACGTTTTCTGTCACGTTATGCTGTATGCTTGATTCTGTTACCGTTAATCAGTAATTATTTAGTGGGTATATGATTTAAATGCAAGACATTAATCTCTGTTCATCATTTTCAGAAAGAAATAACGTGTAAAGAAAATAAATTAAACAGAAATGGGAATTTCACCTACGGAATAAACGAAAGAGGATGCAATAACTTTATGAGAAAGAGTAAATGGATCAGGATTAACAAGCATTAACAAGAATATACTATACTCATCGTAGAATAGCAGTCTTAACTAATTTTTTCTTTCAGAATACAAGGTGATTGATGCAGGCTGTCGGACAGAACTACACATCTTAGTTTTAGTGATGAAATATGCTAGAGATAAGGAATAGTTGTATAATGAATAATGAAGTGATATTTTTTTGCAGATGATAATGAGTGATGATGAATAATGATGAAGAATATGCTACTATGAATAATGAAGTTTTTCTTTACAGGTGATGATAATAAAGAAGTTATGATAATATGGATAATGCTGTTATGAATAATGAAGTTTTTTCTTTACAGATGAGGATAATGTTGAAGTTATGTATTTATGCTACGTAGTTATTTAAGTATTTGTTGCAGTTTGTTTTGACAGCAGGTGTTATATTGCATAGTAGGATGACGGGAAGTTTTGGAAAGGACAGCTATGGAACACATTTTATACACATTTCACTACTTGTTAATTCGAAGTTCACTACTTTTCAGCATAGTGTGCGTTTCTTCTTTCAGGTCAATAATCCATTTTGTATTTTTTCCAGGAGAAGTTTTTCATGATACATACTAAACCTATTACTTATTATACCTGTTCTAGTACTTGCATTTATTTTTTTTACCCATTTGTGTCTATCATTTATACATGTGATCACATTACTGCCTTGTTTCACAATCTTGCTACAGCTGACTCATGACGAATGACGTTACACATTTTTCATTTACAGGAACAACCCACTACCAATTATTTTTTTTTTCTCTCTTTTTCTCTTCTGGCTTTCTCTTATAATTACCAAACGCAATGCATTGCTAACAAAAAAATGTATTACCAGTCCCAAATAGTGATACCAGTTTGAGAAAGTTCTGAATAATACTGATCAACTCTGAATATTATGTCACTTCAGTAATGACTTCGTAATGATACGAAAAAAATATATGTATAAAATAATGCTTTGTAACTGGCTAATAACTGCCACTGTTTATTGTAATGAGACTACTTATAATGCCCATGATTATTAATGCTATGACTGTAATTAGCTGATTTTTAATAATTACTTCTTAATGATCTGAATAATACTGAATGAGGAACAATGTTTTGTACTATTCAATATTTGCTGGGCCACTGAGTGCCAATAATGAGTGTAATGTTTTGTACTATTCAGTAATTGCTGGGCCACTGAGTGCCAATAATGAGTGTAATGTTTTGTACTATTCAGTAATTGCTGGGCCACTGAGTGCCAATGATGAGTGTAATGTTTTGTACTATTCAGTAATTGCTGGCCACTGAGTGCCAATGATGAGTGTAATGTTTTGTACTATTCAGTACTTGATGGCCACTGAGTGCCAATGATGAGTGTAATGTTTTGTAATATTCAATACTTGCTGGCCACTGAGTGCCAATAATTAACATTATTCTGTCATACTAAATATGCTTTGTAACCGTCCAAGGACTGCCACTGTTTATTGTAATACGATTACCCATGATGCCAATAATTTAATTTTGTGAACATTTTTCTGTAATACTACATTCATGGTACAGAAATGTTCAACACTGGGCTATGAATGCCCCAAATGAAAACTGTAATTGTCAATATTATGTGACTTAATGTCCTTCACCTCATGAGCTAACTACCCTGAATTACTGCAATGTCCATTTGTCCTGTCTATCCTAGTGATCATGGAGCACTACCTTTGGGTTTGCACTACTTCTACGTTGGTGTGCCTTGTAAAAGCGTGGTGTTGACACGACATGCTGTCCACCACCATGAGCGATGAAGACGTTATTATGGTCCCACTGTTTGGTGTACCTAATGTACTGCCAAAATGAGAACATGAAATATTACTACGAGAGTTCAGTGTCTTGGCTACACTGATGAATTCTGATGGGAAAAGAACTGCAAATTGTGTCACTTGGTGTTGTACTTCTGTGGAAAGATATGGACTTTCAGAACAGCTGTGTGCAATCTAAAGTGCTACAACCATGATGCAATCCTTCCCTTTCCTATCCCAATTCTTGTCACATAGTGAAAATAATTTTTTGCTAACATTATTTATGTTCATGACTATACATTTTTCTTTGATTCGCTGAACTCCAGTGCGAGTACACTTATGTCACTTGTCGATATGATTTTTTGCCATTATGTTTATTTATTGCAAAAATACTAAGACATTTTTTCGATTTGTTCTCAAGTACAGTATGTGCATTCTTGTCTTTTATATTGTATATACATTTTTTTTGTATTTTATTTTAATGATATGTTCTGAACTACAGTGCATGTGCACTTATGTTAGGTGTTTTCTACTGAACTTCAGTGCCTGTGCACTTTTCTCATTTTTCAATATGATTTGTACTATTCTGTATATTCAATACTTCAATGCGTATGCACTTACGTCATTTGTTACTAATTGTATATACATTTCATCATTTACTGATATGTTCTCAACTGCAGTGCATGTGCACTCATGTCACTTGTCAACATAATATTTTTTGCCAGTCTGTTTATTTGTTCTGAATATGCTAAAGAATTTTTTTCAGTGCCTGTGCACTTTGTTATCTGTCAAATAATTTGTATATACATTTGCTACTATGTTTTGTACTCACATTTTGTCTTTGTCTGATATATTTTGTACTTAGTGCGTGTGCACAACATTTAATTCATGTACTACATCTAAATATTCTGTAAGTTGTAGAAGTTTGTTAATTAAAGAAAAATTTTGCCGCGCTTGGCAAGTCCAAATGACTCACCATCGCTGCCAAATTTTTGCCCCCCCAGTGGAGGGTTATGAAACACGTATGTAACATAGCAGCGATGGCGAGGCATTGTAGCATCTGTGACCAGAGAGTATGCGCTTGACCGCGCGAGTGTTGCGAGCGGTTCTCAGTCTGTCAGTCAGTCGTTGCGAGTCTGTAGCTCTGTCTAGTTGAGGGCAGTACTCAGTTAGTTGTCGTTGAGAGCAGTTCTGTAGTAGTCGTCATGCAGAGCAGTCTGTCGGCAACACTGGTCAAGATGCTCAATGAGGTATATTGTTAATTAAGGTAATCATCAGATAATGTAAATTTTATTTATTGTAATTAATTTCCAACAAGTGCCCCAATAATAATTTGATTTCAAGCTAAGCATTTTTAAGAAACAATTCTTTTTCAATAATATTTCCGTTGCATTTCCTTAAAGAAAAAATTTCCCTTAAAGTTAAAAAAAAAATATACATAACAATTATATTTGCGATGCATTTCCTCCAAGCTGTGCGCAAGAATAAGAGCAGAAATTTGACTAGCAGTTACAATGAGGTAAGAATTTAATTCTGATTTGCACAGGGCCAAAGACCGATATTTCGGTTTAATTGAAATTTCATTATCACTGAGATTTTCATTAGCACTGAATTGTTTTTCATTATTTTTGTGAGGAGCTTATACTTGGGTCAGATTGCTAATTTTTGTCTAATTGTCATTGTCATTTAATTTATTTGCTGGGAGATTACGTTAGGTTGTATTCTTGTTAACATTCAAATTATAGTCTTTCAACATTTTTGTGGGAAGGTTTCACTTGGCTCCATTTATATTAAATAATTGTCTTTAAAAAATTTTGTGGGAAGGTTACAAGTTTTATAGAATTCTCAGAGCGTGAGTCCTATTCGCACTTGTTTCTTTCTTTAGTTAAATTTCGCGCTGGTGTATTACATACGTCAGTACTTCTCACGTAACACGCTGCTTGAGAAATGGTCATTACGGTCTTAGCTATGTAATTAGATGAGACAAAATGCAGTTTAAAACATAAGGAAGGGAGTATGCTCGATATCTGCACTTACACTGCTCTATATTTATGGGTAGACTATAAATATCTATATCTGCACAGAATCAAAAGTTGAAAACATCACTTCCAACAGAAATTTCTGCATAGTTCCGTGTTGTCAGTTCCTGCAGCTGGCTTCACACACATTGGGTAGACAGCTGGTGAAATCAGTGTGGACGAAGAAGGAATAGAATGTATCGTGATGCATGTAGTCAAGCTCTGTGAAGCATCCTTCTTCACGATATTCTCGTAAATACTCCGTCAGATCTTGATAATATTGCAACGTTGTACGGAGATTGGCCACTTGCTCTTAATGTTGAGAATGTAAAATTTTGCACTTCACAAAACGAGAAAACGTAGTATCCTATGACTATAATACCAATCAGTCAATGTTGGAAAAGACCAACTCATACAAATACTTCGGTATAACGCTTTGTAGGGATATGAAATTGAATAATAACATATTGTGTATAGTGTGTATTTAAACTGCGGACCTAGAATCGACGGAGAGGCTTCGTCCCGCCGTAGTCCTCGGAGGTTCACAACTCCACAACAGGCCACAGCAGTCCACCAACCCCGCCGCCGCCGTCCCGGGAACGTCTTATACAAGACGAGAGTAACCCCAAATGTTTGCATGGTAGAGTAATTATGGTGTACGCGTACGTGGAAACAGTGTTTGCACAGCAGTCGCCGAGATAGTGTAACTGAGGTGGAATAAAGGGGAACCAGCCCGCATTTGCCGAGGTAGATGGAAAACCGCCTAAACCATCCACAGGCTGACCGGTACACCGGACCTCGAGACTAATCCGCCGGGCGGATTCGCGCCGGGGACCGGCACGCCTTCCCGCTTGGGAAGCAGCGTTCTAGACCGCGCGGCTAGCGGGCGGCCATGATAGGATAGGTTCAGTCGTGGGTAAAGCATGTGGTAAGCTTCGGTTTATAAGTAGAATACTGGAAAAGTGCAATCAGTCTACAAAAATCTTGTGTGCAACCGGTTCTAGAACATTACTCAAGTGTGTGGGACCCATACAAGAGAGGACTTAACAGGGGATGGTGAGTGTATACAGAGAAGGGCAGCACGAATGGTCACTGGTTTGTTTAATCCGTATGTGATACTGAAGGAACTGAACTGGAAGACTCTTGAAAAAAGGCGTAAACTAAATCGGGTAAATCTATTCACTAAGTTTCAAGAACCGGTTAAAGTGATTACTCTATGAATATACTACAACCCCCTCACGTAGAGGTCGTGAGGGTAAAATTAGAATAATTACTGCATACGCAGAGGCATTCGATCATTCTTCCAGCGCTCGATACGCTAATGGAATACGAAGAAACCCTTATAAGTTGTACAATGTGTCGTACCGCATACCATGCACTTCAGGGTGGTTTGAAGAGTATAAATGTAATGTAGATGTAATGTAGTTCCACTCCTCTATGTTGTGTGGTGGTCTGTTGGAATGATGGATGCTAAATGTCCAGGGTCGATTCACACAATAGGCAACAATTTTTTAGTACAAAGCAGCTTCACCTCTGACACCGCAAGTTGAATAACGCAGGGTATGCAGCATGGTTCCAAACCCACAGTAATTACGTCGACCCTTCGCTAACTAATGTAGGAGAGTCAGTGAAGGTTTGGGCATGACAGAGGCTGTGGTTATGCCAGGTACAAACTATGTCAAGCGTTTGCTTTCTTGCACATTTTCTTCTAATTAATGAGCGAATCGTCACTCAGTTTTATTGTATATGAACTTGAGGTATTGAGAATATTGATGCTAGACTGGGTTTCGAACTCAGATCTCTCTTTTAGCTGTGTGTGACGCCTTTGAGACGGTAAAGTTCCGTCGTTTCATTGTTTTCCCAACCTCCCTAACTCCTCAAGGTCTCAATTAAGTGCGTCTCTCGTTTCGAATACTGATCTAGCACAAAATTGCCATTTCAAGTTACTGCATGCGCGCACCAAACTAAAGGCATCAAAAAGTTACGATCTTTAACTCATATCCGTGCTTTTTCAACGACAATGGTTGATACCGGTTTCAACTCCCAGTCAAACACCGAAATTTAAGTCATGTTATTTCTAGCTCAGACATTTACACATCTCTGTAGTGGTAAAATAAATCGATTTTTAACGTCTGTTCGTGACTATAAGTCAATGACGATAGGTGCCGGCTTCGAATCTCCGTATGTGTAAACTTTTTCGTCTCATAATTTCAGTTTCCATCAGTTCATTATAGGTGAAAAATTACAATTTCTAACATTTGATTGAGCTTAGTTAACTATCCGATTAGGTGCTGGGTTAGAATTTCCGTTCACCACAAATCCTTTTGCCTTCTTATTTCAAGTTTAAACTAGCGTCCGCTTTGTTATTTATGACTGAAATCATATTTAAGACCTTTCGTGGTTAGTTAACAGCAAAAATAGTTACTGGACTGCGGATCCCAGACCCGTTCAAAAATTTTCATAATATAATTTCAAGTTGAAACTTGCTTTTTGAAATGGCATTTACTGCAATAAATTTGAGTTACAAGCGTAATAGTTGTATTACATCTAATAACGTGTTTTCCTATAGCTGAATTACTGTGATATTAATTTTCATCTTAAAGGATAGCCATAAAGAGCAGTTACTGTTGAGGACTCTTGTGTTAATTATTTTGAATAATCAAACGATTGTACCGGAAAGGGAACAGAGGACCTGCAAGACAGTTGTGTTCCGTGTGTTGCATACAAATCAGACGAAACGCAATTCTGGTCGTTCGTATACTTTTGAGCTCCATAGTACACTACTTACAGCCAACTGTAGTATTGGTGTCATGGGATTTCAAGACCGTTTTTTCATTGTAAACGAACTTCGTGGCAGATTAAAACTTTGCGTTTTGCGAAGATGTGCTAAGCCGACTATGGTAATATATCCAGGCGCGACACACCAGCCGCTCTCACAGCTTCAATCCACCCTGTATCTCCCTATGCTGTTGTTTACAGACGGTACTTGTATATCTTTCTATCTAGAACTAAATTACTGCGAGATTGGGTGGCAAGTTGACAAATCATTTCGTCTATAAATGAAATATCATTGTGCGAAAATATTTTGTGGCATGCTTTTGTTGTCATTCACAGTCCTCATTTGCGTGAAATATACCTGCATTTACATGCGTACAGGCGTGAGCATGTCTGGGTTGCACTAGGGAGGCAGGCTGCATTACGTCATCATCCACCAATCTCTCTCCAATACTGCGAGCAGCTGTGTAGGAAGAATCGACGTTATTGCCCCAACATGCAACTGTTGAGATCATCCAAAGTATGCCCCACTGTTGTCAGGCTTGTATTGCTACCAGAAGGCGTCACGACTCATACTGAGCACATTAACCAGTTGTCGGAATGTGTGTGCAAATCCATTAAGTCTGAAACACAGGAGAACATTTTTTTCTACCGTTATGCAAGCTGCAGTTGTTTACGGACTGAATTTTTAGCATTGTTTGTACTTTACTATCACCTGTTTATACTGTTTTGTGGTAAAATGAAAGCAACCTTGCAAAATTTCCGTTTGTTGCTTTAATTTTTGCCACACGTGTATAATGGCCTTATTAGTCTCTGAAGCAGAACAAGTTTTTTTTGGAGTAATGAATCACAGTACAGTATGTGGTGTGCCCCTTTTTTATTTCTTTTATTTATTTATTATTTGCTATAGACGTAACAAATATAACACAGATTTCTGTTGCACAAAGGGAACAGTTTTTAATCGAATGTTTTGTGAATTGGACTCCGGAGACTGCCTATTAATTTAAAGAAATCATACTGGATATTGTGGACTACCACGCTGTATATATAAAGGCTTCAAACCTGACGCACATGTTTCGTATGAACTACATTGTTAGTATGTGCGGTCTTAAGTCTGGGTGTCGGTATTTTTGTTTGTGGGTCTGCGAAGACTGATGATCGTGACTGAAAGCATTCACGCCGAAATAAACTCAAGTGCTCATAAAAATAGCTTCTGGAAGGTGTGCTTCTCACATTGTAAAAAAAATAAAGAACTCAGCCAATGTCGGTGTAAGACTCCTGACCACAAACATGAGTAACTACATCTTTGAGACGAACTCGATCGTTAGTTGCGCCTCAGCTGAAATTAGTCAAAATTGAGAACAGCTAATTGCTACGCTTCCTGCAGGACGGAAATAAATTGCTCCCTCGGTCCATCATAGGCGATGTAAAAGCCCTTCCAGAAGATTACATTCGCCGCTAACAAGCTCGTCGACGGGACTAAACTCTAACCCCTGCGCCCTTCTTGTTCCTTCAAGATTGCCGCTATAATAATGGTCCATAGAAGTGTTATGGGATGAAGAAGTATAGAATGCAACAAAAATTTTTGCAAGAGTGTGAGTATGGAAGTACTGAACACTGAATTCAGATATCGAAGTCAGTTTCTTATTAAAGAGCTGCAGGTGTTAAGTGCAATAACTCCAGAGGGTTAGGAGACATCATAGAAAATTTAGGTGCACATAAATATAGTCACTCATATACAGTTTATTAAGAGTTTCGTCTGTAATAAAATCATTGGACGAGACGTTGCCCTGTTCTTCCTCGTTCTTTATTCTACTATCGATGTGACATATGGTACTGGACAAATGTCTGTTCTCTACTATCCCGTGATTACAGACTTCAGATGTACACATTCATCACGCTCCCCGTTTATTTTCTAATGTAGTCTTTACACTTTCAGTTACATGGTGGACACGGATTTTCTATTGTTATTCTGCAAAAAGCTTCTTCTGTTTTATTTAACAACCATTATTACTATTTGTTCCACCCATAAATTTATTTCAATGATTATAGAACTTGCGTCGTCCACCGTAGTCTGTTCCAAGATCCATTGTTTGTTATCCTATCTCTTCCAGAAACCCCAGCATTCATCTCTTCATTGATCGCTGAGCATCCGTTTTTAAAGGTGACTGGTGTAAATCTTAACTGGTAAGAAACAATAATTGCAAATTTTCATTCTAAGACACATCTGCAAATACAGTAAAGTTCAATTACAGTCAGAATTCATGACGCGATGCAAACCTTAGTTCCTGATTTATGTGCGACTTGAGTGTCAAACATTTTCAACTGTAAACAGTTCGGTGAAGTGAGTGTAATGACTGTGTGAAGTGGAGCATCGCGCTTTTGTTGTTAATGACAATGATGAGAGACGACAGTGGCTGAAAGCCAGTGCCCTCATACGCCCATCTTGTCCCAGAAATCATCAAAATGGCAACCTAGCTTAACGACGAAATTAGACCGACCGAGTCAGTGTCACGTGTTCTCATTTAATGACACGTCCGGATTTAATCTAAGACAGTTCTAGCAATCAAATATTTTACACCTTTACACTTCCTCCTTTTCCATTATCCAATTTAAACGATGAAAATTTTTGCACCACTGTAATTCGAACAAGATGCTTTTGAGTCGAGCAGCACGGCACATACGTAGGTTACTGCCTTCGACTGTGGAGACTCATGTACATATCTTTCTTAATTTAAGGCTGTCAGTGATCTGACTGGGTTCATGCGGCCGCCACCCCTGACCTACTTAGCGGAAGCCGAAACCGCACCATTCTATGGCGCAACTCGAGGAATCTGAAGCCTAACGCGGTCGCAGAACCGTCTGAGCCTCTGGTTCGGACCCTTAACTCGGGTATTTAGTAGAGGGCCGAAAGCGGTCTTGTCGACTATGCTACAAATAGTGACCTCTGCTTTCATTTCACAAGCAAGACTGGGATCCTTTAACTCTTCTGATAGCCGCTGAAAGCCATAAACTAGATACGTATGATTGAACATGGTACATTAAGCCTGGCAGCATCTGACTGAGGGATATATGAACAACAGATATTTTCAAGATTTAGCTCACTCTCACAACGTGTCGAGTGGGCTAAAGCCCATTTCATTTGCGCTTTAATTTCGAGAATAACTTAGTCTTCTCCACATGGACCACAGCAAGAAACCTCGAGCTATGAAGCTCCATGCTGGCTGCCTGGACTCAATCCAAATGGGAATCCAATACCACAATATATATCCGGAAATATCCCTTAAAAATGGGCACGTGGCAATTATATTTAAATATAGCAGTACTGAGACTGAACTTTAAAAACGTACCTTATAATCCAAGAATCAAATGTTATTTATTACTGACATGTATAACGAACCTAAGAAGTAATCACTTAAACTGCTCCTGTTTGATTAGAATATTTGGAAAAGGGAAAATATCAAGTCTTACACTGACAAATATATTTAGTGTCACCGTTAAACAATTTACTATTAACCAGTTCTAAAATATAGGTCAAATAAGGGGTCCTCTCGCAAAACATGCTGAAAAAATAATTTATTGCATAACTTGACTAAAAGAAAGGATCAACTGATAGGACGGATTTGAAACATTTGCTACTGGAGCGAAGTAAAGGGTGGTGCAGGGTGAGGAGGGGCGGTGGGGGGGGGGGGATTGAAGGTTGAAGGGCAAGACCAAGGTGAATGAATAGAGCTAGCGGATGATGTGGTTTGCAGAAGTTCTTGGGAGACGAAAAGGCTTGCCCAGGGTAGGGTAACATGAAGAGCTGTGGTGCACGACAAATGAGTAAAATGAAGGGAGAGTAAAATTTTCTATGTTCGAACAACTGGTGTTACTCAGCCACTAGGAAGTATCAATAGCTATCAGCCGGGAAGCTACATTTCAACACCGTTACTCGGTAGGTAAGACAGGAATCTCGACACTCTTGTACACGACTGCTAGCGAGCCCAGCAGAAAATGGTCACAAGAGCGCAGGCCGAACTGCCTTCATCACCCTCATAACGTGTGCAAGAGATAGTAGGTTGGAAGCAACATCGCCTAATAGGACTCCAAGCACTAAAGACAACGTAACAAATCTACTAAGCAAATGCAATGGAACTGAAGACGATTCGAGAAGAACAGAAGCTATTCGATCATTACGAACAACGTTGTACAGCAGGGCCTCTCCTCGACCACGTAAATACTCCACCCCAACTTACAGTACTCGATGATTTGGATCAATGGTGTTCCTTTTGTTGGCACTAGAGTCTCTGGTTATGGTATGGTAATATCTTGTGTGTGAGACTGATCTAATGATGGTCTAACACTTGCTGCTTCACGAGAAAATCGGTGTTCCGTAGCTGTTAATAACCAAGTCCAGCAGCCAGTACTGAATTCAGCAGAGCAGACAGCACTGCTGGCTAATCCAGGGGCTTTACCAACACGGCTCTAGTCCATGGAAGAAGCCGCCTTAAAGCTCCGGCATTGCA
Source organism: Schistocerca cancellata (assembly GCF_023864275.1). Lineage (NCBI taxonomy): Eukaryota > Metazoa > Arthropoda > Insecta > Orthoptera > Acrididae > Schistocerca > Schistocerca cancellata. The sequence continues at coordinate 438,566,386 of NC_064627.1, forward strand.
CAGGTCTGATGGCCTACCATACTGACGGGCCAGGTTCAGCATTCAGCACAACATCACGGCAGCCGACACTAAGGCCCACTTGGTTGGACAGCGTAGCTGTGATCTTGGAGGGATTGAGTACTCCCCGAAAAGCCATCTCCAAGCAGGGCTACCGATGGGGCGTCTGTACCAGCGGGCGCCAGACTGCCGCACGTGGGTGTCATCGACTTTCACTCCGAACTGATGCAGCATACTATGCAGCCATGAGTGCGCTGTTGGAGCCAGCAGATTACTCTCCGGATTACGTACACGCCAGTCGTGCAAAAGACAGGACAATGAATTGTATTCTGAGTAATAAATGGAATGACCTTGCATTTAACGGCGCCATGCAGGTCTTCGGTCTCCATCCCCACAGAACGGTAGAGGTTTCCTGCTCGACAGTGGACGACAAATTGGTGGTCAGAAGGGTTCCAGTCGAGCACCACACCAACATAAGCAACAGTCGCATATGATGAGTCAATGAGAAGATATTGTTGTTCGGTCTCAAAACAAAAAGAAAATTGTATTCTTTATTATGTCCAGGTTACGACCTAAAGTGTTTGAAGTTACCCTGTATAGAACGCAGAACTGACAGATTTACTGCAATTCATGAGTAATAGTCGGCAAGAGTATTTTGTTCTGACGCTTTATAAGGCTTGTAATTCAACGTGACGTAGCGCTTCATGTGAGAGATTTGTACCCGCAACACTTAATTCCGTGTAGAAAATGCAGTCACATGGCAGATGATTGTTCGCGGTATAGTTGGTTAATGATTAGGTGTAAGAATTAGCTATAATTACTTCGTTTTTGCAACTGTGACCATTGAGTTATTGTCGAGAGTAGTACAAGTTTCTTTCGTGTAAAAGAGAAAAGCAGAAGTTGCACAAAAATGGCGCACACGTACGTTCAGTTAGAATAGACGCTCTTACACAGTAAGTCCCCAAATTGTTAGACGATAATGAATAACCGAGTGCACTTTATAAATAGGTAGGTGATCAGTGAAAACTTTCATTGGTAGAGCAGCAGCCAGAACCAGCTTTGAATGAGGTTAAAACTGTAGTAAATGTATCTGCCTTCATCTGTTGATTCTTCATATGCCAACCACATAACTCACTTTTCCGCGAAAGCAACAGAGGATGTCACTGTATTTATAAACGATGTATTACCCATGTCCGCGTTGAGTGGCTGATCAAATGAAACATGCTCGCGAACAGCCAAGTTAATTATGACGTATGAGGCAAAAATCTCTATATCGTATCATGAACTGCTTAGCAAGATATTCACATTCTCTGAGTTAGGGCAAGGTTTGCGTCAGAGGTATAGAAAACAAAAGAGTACATGATTTTCGACTAGAAATTCAAAAGATTAGCACAGAATGTGAATGGAAGAGTGGAGTAATTTTCTAATGGAATAGGCAAAATCAATGCACAGACTGAGAAACTGGCGCCGAAGCCAGATGCGGACAGAGTTTTCGTAAACGAGCGTTGGACGTGTTTCTAAGAGGGATCCATCCAAATTTTTCACTACAGGTGGCAAACAGAAAATCCTGAGAATTTATCCGCAGCACTTCATGTTGCGAGGCTTGTAAAAAGAAGTGGATAGTGCAGCTACTGTGCGTACTGAAAGGAAGATATTCAGATCTGGTAAAGAACGTTACCACTGTAGTCAGCATGGCCATTTAAAGAAACAGTGTCGCTTACCACAATGCTGTGATAGCCAGCAGTTCGGGCATAATGCTTGGAACTGTGAGTTTAGAAAACAAGGCAAGTACTATACCAAAAAGAAGCAGCTAAGCGCCATCGTGCCTTCCATCTGGAAGCGTTCCCAGTAAATCTCTCAGTACTGTAAAAACGTTCGCAGAGATGGACTGTTGGTTGATAGCTTGGATAAATGGAAGGAAGTGTAAGTTTATTAAATAGACCTTGGGGCACGCGTATATGTTGTGAATGTGCATCTCGTGGGCACTGAAAACCGCCAAGAGGAGACTAGAACAGCCGAGATACAGGTTGTGTGCAACAGGGGTAACAAAATACCTTCAATGGAGACAACACAGCTCAAATTTAAGGTAGGAAGTACATATTTTCATAAGCAAATGAAGTGTTGCCAATTGTGAGACAGGGATTTTATGCAATACTCGTAATAGACTTTCCGGTTAGATGTCATGGTAAAATCGACTTTTGGTAGCAAACAGATGACCTCTACAGGCATTCGTTTTGCATGGGTGCAACAGTTGCAAATGTTTCTGCGTCACAAGATATATCCATTGCTAAGGTAGTACCAACTAAACTGAGCGCTCCAAAAACCAACCAAGCAACTAAACTGTGTTCAAATACATTAAAAGTTGTTTAGTGTGGCAGTACCGGCAGGTACAGGAAAGTTACATGAGGTTACGATGGATAGCGATGTTCCACAACGAGCTTCATATTTACTAGAACCTCTGTCATGTAATGACAAGCTGGATAAACATCACTGTTTTGTACTAAGAAGTATAGCACATGCTAGGGAAATGAATGGCCAGGTTATGATGCCTGCAAGCATGGATAATTTCGGAATGAACGAAATAAGTCTTCCAATGGATTTAGTAGAAGTTAACTAAGGTACTCGAGGAAGAAGACTTCGACTGACCAGAGATAAAGCAATAAAGCACAATGCCAAGCAAACCGTCAGCAAGTCTACTTTAAGTAACATTGCAGTTTTGAATTAAATGGTTATGATCGATCAGTCATGGAGTCATTGTTAGTTCCGTTCAGAGAATTGTTTGGTTCAGAAGGTCCTGCACCAGCCATACGCATGATCCAGCACTGTATTCCAATGGGTAGTCACGCACCAGTGCGCTGTAAGCTTTATAGGCTGCCAGAACTTCACGGCTCAACAGCTTAAAGAAGGCATAAGAGAACAGCGATAATCTTTGGTTAGCAAGTATAATAATAGTACCGAAGAAGTCACCTGACGGATTAAGAAAATATAATATCTGTTGTGGTCACAGGATTTTAAACGAATATACTTTAACCGATGCGTATCTGAGTCCAAATACAACTGAAACTTGCGATAGCCTAAGATAGTGGAAATTCTTTTCTAACATAGATTTAACCCTGGCAATACCTAGGGAGGATGGTTACTTCATGACCATGTTTCGAAAATATTGTCTAGTCAATTACTTTATATTTTAAAATTTCGAACAAATATTAATTGTTTTTAATGAATTCTTCTATCAGATTCCATTTCTGCTTTGTATTTTCCTGTTAAATTTAACCCAGAAATGTAAGTTTCTGAGGTAGATATCACTTTCTCCACTGAATGCCATAGTCAACATTTCCAGGCTTCTGGGCCTTACAGATCAGTATCTTTTTATAAACTTTGTTGATAGTAAGAGTCAACAACACTGAACAAAATTTGCATTTTTTAACTTTTTTGTAATGTTCATAAAGCTGGTATTACATATTACTGAAAGTGCACTGGGATTGTTAAAAGTGTGCTACAATATGTTTTCAGAGACCAGACCACTATTACACGTCAGTAGCTCTCTAAAAAGTATTTCGTTTGTATAGTTCAACAAGAATTAACAAATTTTGTCTTTTTAAATTTTTTCAGCTTGACATAAAGTACCCCCACCATCCTTGATAGTGCGTTTTACAGAAAATGCCTTGGTATTGTTAGGGTTTGAGGAGTAGGTATCATAGATTGAACAGTGTCCAGAGGATAGGCCAAAAACAGGACATTATCCAGTCACTACCAGTACCTCAAAACGTCTTTCTCGTTAAAAAATGCACCTGCAACGTTTCGGTAATTGTTAGATGGCTTCAAACCGAAAAAAATGCGTGGTCTATTCGGATGACATCATTTTTACAGAAGATCTAGCTGGACTCGCGGAATGCCTAAGTATAATATATTCGATATTCCTCTCATGGTAACAATTGACTAATGTCATTTCCCCAGTCAGAAGTTACTTACGTGGGGAATGTTATTAGTCAAGATGGAGATAGAAAGGATCCTCGTCTCACTTCAGCTGTGTGTGGTGTTTCAGTTCCACAAACAGTTAAGGAATTATAATCATTTCTAGACTTGGCGATTATTACAGAAAATTTGTCAAAGAATTTGTGGCAATTGTAAAACCATTGACTAGCTTGTTGGAAAAAGGTGTTACGTTTCAGCGACTATCAGAATGTCAAACAGTGTTTCAGAATTTGAAAGAGATACTGACATCAGATCGCAGCATAAATTTTGATGTCATTTTAAGTGAAACTGTAGACTGACAAGAACATCTGGTAGCTTATGTATCTCACCAGCTGAATTAAGTTGAGGGCAATTATTCTATTGCAGAAAAGGCTGTGTTAGCATGGATATACCGTATTTCGTATTTCCGTTGGTACCTATGTGGCTGTAAATTGTATGTCGTTATCCTCGAAGTTAAGGAACTAAAAGACCCTTCGAGCAGATTAAGAACATGGACACTGAAACTGAGTCAGGTTCAACATGTTGTAATACACAAGGCAGTTGCGCTTAGGAGGAAAACTGTGATGTTGCAAGTATCCGCGTTGACGTGAAGAAGACGCTAGCAGTGGATGCGGAATGCCATGTGAACTGTAAACTGTTAAAATACTGTGCAAATCAAGTAAATGCAGACCATGCGTTGTTGTTCCAGCAGCATATGAATGGAAGAGCTACGACAAGCACATGACTATCGGTACCTCGAGGTAGGAGAGCTAGTGACAGATGAGTGGCAGAAGGGTTATAGTGGAGTACACTATGAGGTGTTGCGGCCACATGTAGTAAGCATTGCTTCACGCAGTAGAGAATGACAAAACAGAGGCACGCCGGCGGCCGAGGCGTTGCTAAGTAGGCAGGCACAGATAGCGTTGCTGACAGCAGCAGTCCACCCACAGGCTGACGCAAGGACGCACACAGACCGAGCGCCGAGTGAAGCCTGGAGAGTACTGAGTAAGGGGAAGTGAGGCTTCAAATCAAATGGTTCAAATGGCTCGCAGCACTATGGGACTTAACATCTATGGTCATCAGTCCCCTAGAACTTAGAACTACTTAAACCTAACTAACCTAAGGACAGCACACAACACCCAGCCATCACGAGGCAGAGAAAATCCCTGACCCCGCCGGGAATCGAACCCGGGAACCCGGGCGTGGGAAGCGAGAACGCTACCGCACGACCACGAGATGCGGGCGGAAGTGAGGCCAGCACGCTAAGTTACGCTGCAATATACTGCGTGAGTAATAACAAAAAGCTACCACCAAGGGTAAAAAAAGTCCTCCTGCCGGATATAAATAGTGGAGCACAGGCAGCAACAGACAGAAGCCTTTAGGAAGCTGTTCGGATCAGAGGACGGATGTGGTCCGTGTCCGAATGTTCAGTCTTCGTAGGTGACGATTCCAGAAGTCTGTTGCAGCTCGCACGAGTTCGCCGCCAGATGTCAACTTCAGCTCTAGAGGTCGTCCCGAGTTCGGTCGGCACCATGGCTGACTAACTACAGCGAAAACTTCCAGCAGGACCGGCCGCAGCGCGGTCTTGGTCACAGGCGCCGCCAAGACTGACGCCTGGACTTCGCGGCAACCTGGCCCCAGGGCACATGGTCCGTCCATGACGGGACCTCGCGGACATCGCGACTGACGGCTTCCCAGCCGCCGGTGAAGCAGGCGTCGACAGTTGACCTCACGGCGACGCATCTCCGTGGGTTTGCTCGTACAGGCGAGCGGCGACGAGTTCATCTCAACCACTGGGCATCCTGGCTTCAGCAGCGCGTGTTGCGCGCATTGTTGGGCAATCTACACAGCAGCAGCCAGGCGGAGGGATCCGCAGGGCTGGGCAGCGACGACAAGGGAGAAATTGTACAGAAAGTTCAATAAATAATTGTGAAATTCCACGCTGTCTCTGTCTTTGTCGTCGCAACTGTGTCTTCTGCTAACAAGTGGTGCAGAAGTCATAACACAGGTGATGTGCAGAAATGTGTAAATATTGCATTCCATGTGCTCAAAGGACATATCTGAGTCACCCAAAGACACAACTTCAGATATTACCAGAATTCGAGGACGCTTTTCATATAATAGGAACTGACATATATCGGAAATGTGTAACAGAAGTTGAGCGGGTAATAAGTATGTACTGACGATGATTGACCATTTTTCAAAATACCTTGTGATAACAGTAATACCAAATCACAAAGCGAGCTCTGTTTGCTCAAGCCAATCACAAAGCGAGCTCTGTTTGCCCAAGCCATGGTTAACAGTTGGCTACTTCAGTCTGATGTAACATAAATTATAGCCACAGACAAAGGAACTGATTTCATGTCTGATCTTACGAAACAGTTATGTTGTCTATTGAAAGTGAAGAAATGGCACACTAGTGCATTCCATCCAAAAGCTAATCATCATATTTAACGAGTCCATAGTGAAAATAATAAGTCACTATGTGAACAGTCAACATTTAGACTGTGATGTCTATTTAGGTTACGTAGTGAGTTCGCACAGCTCAAAAATCCATACAGGAACATGTCTTTCACTTTTAGAGTTAGTATAGCCAAAGACAGAGACACAGGGAGAATGTGTCAAGCAATTCACGAAAACATTAAAAGAAGTTTGACGAGAGAAGCATGCAGACACGAAGGCCATGAAGTGTCAAGAGCGAACTAGGCAGGGTACAACTAAATTATTTGAGCACCGAGTAGGGAAATGGATTTTTCTAGCAAATCCATATACCCTAAAGAGTAAAACCAAGAAATTCTTGGAGATGTTTCAAGGTTCGTTCCAGGTAGTGGACTGACTTACTGGTCAGTGTCAAGTTGCAGTTACCAGTGAAAACATTAGTTGTACATGCTTGTCGTGTTAAACCTTTTAAGTATGCAACTGATGTCTTACCACAAATTCCTGCACCATTATTGCAGAAAAAAGAAAAAGTAATGACGATAAGGAACGAGAGTAACACACAGCATACCTGATGAGCTTAGGTTTTGTAATATGCGATATAATAACAGTGTATTGCGTGTAATTGTGTTTTGGGTCAAATAGGTTCACGTTATTTTTTAGTTGGCTATAGTTGTTTTTCTGTAAGATATGGTTTCTTCCTAAGGAGGAAGGGGCTTCATGGTAATATCTTTCTCATTGGTTGTATCGAAGATGACATCACAATAGTTTATTATGGGTATAATGTTCTCACACATACGCGAAGCAGAGTTGATTGAAATCCAGCCGTTGGAGAATGAATTCTTGTTTTCACTATCCATCCATATCCGGTCAGATGGAAAGTTGTCGTAAGTGGGTAAAAGTGTAAACTAATGAAGTGCTCGGTCGATCAAATTTTACAGCATGTACATAAATATCGAGAGAAGCGAAAGCAAAATATGGCTACAGTCTGTGTATCATCCACAAGCTATTACTTGTGGAGTCTACTTTTGTCTCGGAAAGATAATAAATAGTTCAAGGGGGACGACCGTCCAAGAAATTCCTCTGAAACGGATTCGTACTAGTAAATAAGAGAGTTCAGAAAATGGTTCAAATGGCTCTGAGCACTATGGGACTCAACATCTGTGGTCATAAGTCCCCTAGAACTTATAACTAATTAAACCTAACTAACCTAAGGACATCACACACATGCAGGATTCGAACCTGCGACCGTAGCGGTTGCGCGGTTCCGGACTGAGCGCCTATAACCGCTAGACCACCGCGGCCGGCAAGAGAGTTTAGAGTAAAATATAAAAAGAAGCAAACTACAAAAGTAACGTCGAAATACAATGAGATTTTCTTTGTTTTTGAGAGAGCTAAAGCTTCGAAGTAGGTGTAAATATGTAAGACAATTAACGAAACAGATAGGAAACAGTAAAATTCGGGACGAATATTATTAAAACGTAGGGGAACGTTATGCTACAAATTAATAAGGAAACGAGAGAGTAAAATTTTCTACGTTAAATCAGTCGGCGTTACTCAGTCACACGGAAATATCAACAGCCGCCAGCCGAAAGGCGTAACCAATTCAACGCAGTTACTCGGTAAGGAAGACAGCAACCCCGACAGTCTTGTGTGTAACTGCGAGAGAGCTCAGCAGAAAACGGTTAGAAGAGCACAGACCGAACTGCCATCGTTACTCCCGTAGCGTTACGTAAGAGACACAGGTATGAAGCAATATCGCCTAGCAGGTGATTGTCTAAGAGGTAAAGACACACTCCTCCCCCACCACCTTAGAACACGCTATGAGTGGTACCGATGGCGTTCGTGTCGTTCGCGCTCGATTCTGTGCCTATGGTGCTCTTGCTGCCCCACAAGACCAGCGATCTGTAGCCGTTGATAATGAAGTCCAACATCCAGCACTGAAGTCAGCACAGCAGGCATCACTGCTGTGTAATGAAAGAGTCTGCCAAACGGTTCCCGTCCAGGGCAGAGCCTGCCCTATGGCTCCGACTTCACAAAGGTCTGTCGGCCTGTTGTACTTGCGAGCCAGGTTCAGTATTCAGCACATCACGTCATCCGACATCGCGGCCCACCGGTTAGAACAACGCAGTTACTGAGCTGGGAGGGACTGAGTACTCCCAAATCAAAGTGTGAATCAAATACACACATCGCGGTCACCACCATGTTCAAGCAGAGCTGCTGATGGGGAGTGCTACATTGCCAGCGGGCGGCAAACCACCGCACCACATTATCATCAACTTTCGCTCCGAACAGATGCAGCGCACTTGGCAGCCGTGAGTCCACTGTCGGATTCTGCGGATTCCTCTCCTGATTACGTACAAACCAGCCGTCATAGGAGATACAGAAACGACTTGTATTCTGAGCAATAAATGGAATAATCCTCGATACTACACACATCAAAAAAAGTTTTTCATCACCCCGGTTCCCAGAAATCCTGAAGATAGACGTTGACTGTGGATATTATATCATACATTCCCGTTGACTGTTCAGAGATGTCACTAAGCCCACCAAAATATGTAAACAACCATGCACGAGCAGCGCCTATTAGACGGAGAGAGTCCGATCAGTTCCAGTCATTCCACGAAGAAGAACGCACACAGCTCGTGTTTTCTGTAGTTCAACCATGCCTAGACGGTCAATAGCGTGGTTCGATCGCGTCCGAATTGTTACTTTGTGCCAGGAAGGGCTCTCAACAAGGGAAGTGTCCACGCGTCTCAGAGTAAACCAAAGCGATGTTGTTCGGACATGGAGAAGATACAGATAGACAGGAACTGTCGATGACATGCCACGCTCAGACCGCCCAAGGGCTACTATTGCAGTGGATGACCGCTACCTACGGATTATGGCACAGAGGAACCATGACAGCAACGCCACGACGTTGAATAATGCTTTTCGTGCAGCCACAGGACGACGTGTTACGACTCAGACTGTAGACAATAGGCTGAATGATGCGCAACTTCACTTCCGACGTCCATGGCGAGGTCCATCTTTGCAACCACAACATGCCGAACGAACCGCTCAGGATTGGCAACATGTTCTCTTCACCAATGAGTGTCACATATGTCTTCAACCAGACAATCGTCGGAGACGTGTTTGGAGGCCACCTGGTCAGGCTGAACGCCTTACACTGTCCAGCGAGTGCAGCAAGGTGGAGGTTACCTGCTGTTTTGGGGTTGCAATTGTACGGCCGACGTACGCCGCTGGTGGTCATGGTAGGCGCCGTAACGGCTGTACGATAAGAGAATGACATCCTCCGTCCGATAATGCAACCATATCCGCGGCATATTGCCGATGCATTGGTCTTCATGGACGACAATTCGCACCCCCAACGTGCACTTCTTGTGAATAACTTCCTTCAGGATAACGACATCGATCGGCTAGAGTGGCTAGCATGTTCTCCAGACACGAACCCTGTCGGACATGCCTGGGACTGATTGAAAAGGGCTGTTTATGGACGGTTTGACCTACCAGCCATTCTTAGGGATCTACGCCGAATCGCCTATGAGAGGTGGGACAATCTGGACCAACAGTGCCTTGATGAACTTGTGGATAGTATGCCACGATGAATACAGGCATGCATCAATGCAAGAGGACGTGCTACTGGGTATTAGAGGTACCGGTGTGTACACCAATCTGGACCACCACCTCTGAAGGTCTCGCTGTATGGTGGTAGAACATGCAGTGTGTGGTTTTCATGGGCAATAAAATGGGTGGAAACGATGTGTATGTTGACCTCTACTCCAATTTTCGACAGATGTTCCGGAAGTCTCCGGACCGAGGTGATGCAAAATTTTTTTTGATGTGTGTATTTAATAACATCTAACGTAGCTACACAGTTCTTCAGTCTGCATTCTGACATAACAGGGCAACTCCTGCCATGGTAGCTTGAGGCGGTTATACTCATTATGAAGGTTTTGGTTAATCACGTCTGACCACCGCAAGAAAGGGTCACTATATTGCGTTCAAAGCACTTCGTAACTCTTTCATGCCTTTGCCTGTCATTCGATAACAAGTAACGAACTACCTACAACTTACTGCGTCACCCGGCGCCATTTGTTGGAGACTAGGTGCATCCAGACTAGGGAATAACCCTCTCATCCATAGGCTGCCGATGACACCACAGTAGAAATGGCTGCATTTGGAACGGTATCGAGACTGGGAAGCATGGACTGTTGATTGACTGCATCGAATTTTGTTCAATTAAAACCCCATTTCTGCCCTACCTAGGGATTACCGTCATCAGCGAATACTCTGGTGATCTCGGATGAGGTCACATTCTTCCATTATTTTAGAAAGGCACAGTGGTGTTACTACTGATGTCTTGGTTTAGCTTAAGGGAGCCTTCAGCTGTGACTTCAGGTAGTGACTGTACATTCTGCGTCCTCGTATTACATTTCACGTGGCATGGTCACGGTGCCCTTTTTCAACAGGACAACGCTCGTGCACAGACGGCAAGAGTCTCTGTGAACTGTCTGTATAATGTAGCCTTGTGGCCAGCAAGATCTCCAGGTCTGGCTCTGCTACAATATGCGCCGGATCACACCCGACATCAAATCTGTCACAGAGCCAGTACCGAGGCTATCATAGACCAGCAACAACAGCTGTTGGCCATATTGCCTCAGGAGATGGTACCACGGGTTTACGTTATTCTTCCCAACTGAATCAGTGCATGCATACAGGCCAGAGGGGATCAACATCATATTGATAAATGGACTCATACTGCCAATTTTTTTGTAAATTTGTCTCGATTTGGGAATTACTGATACATTACCACATAGCTTTTGCAATTCGTGAGACGAAACGTTCGGTCGACCAAGACTATGTGCCGCAGCCTCCAGGACCTGTTAAACCCTGACGCGAAATACCAAGAAGACACTAACAGGGCGCCCCCCACTCGAGTCCCACACACTATTGTCTGTCTGAAAAAGAGACCCAATGCGCAGTAGTTAACACAATGGACTCGCATTCTGGAAGACGACGGTTCAAACTCGCGTGGGGCCATCCTAATTTTCTCGCGATTTTTCTAAATCGCTCCAGGCAGATACCAGGATGGTTCCTTTGAAAGCGCCCGGCCGATCTTCCCCATCTTTGACACAATCCGAGCTTGTGATCCGTCTCTAATAACTTCGATGTCGTTGGGACATTAAACTCAATCTTCCTTCCTTCTTTCCTTTAGGGACACAGTGATATCACTGGTATCGAGTAAAAGCAGATGTATGCTGATATGAAAATGTTTATCGAAGACAGAGATGAAAAGAGAACATGTCCACGGCACTATAGACATACGCAGGCGTTGTACTTGTATAAATGAAGGTAAAGCCTTAATAGAAAATCTGTGTCGTCCTTTCAGCCTTGGGAAAGAGGGTGGCACAATACAATTATGAAAATTCGAGGTGAAGAACATGGATTATCCTCCTATGGTATAGGACTGCAGGACTTCACTGCTAGACTTCGAAGTGATGACCTCGATGTTAGCCTTCAGGAGAGAGAGAGTTCACTAGAGCCATTCGAGATTGCTTTACGTCGTCACTGTCACTGACGTTGGAGGTGTGTTCTAGCCCGTACCGGAAAAACCTTTGGCTGTACGCAACTCCCGCCGCCTGTCAACGCCAGCCCGCAATTGGCCTCACGGTACACAGGCCGTTGGTCGCCTCATATATGACTCACAGTTAAGTAATCCCATCACAGCCCGACTACTAATGTTATATTTCTCTTTGAGCAAGAAAAACTGGAAGTCCTGTTAATGGTCGCCGGCCAGAGTGGCCGAGCGGTTCTAGGCGCTACAGCCTGGAACCGCGCGACCGCTTCGGTCGCAGGTTCGAGTCCCACTTCGGGCATGGATGTGTGTGATGTCCTTAGGTTAGTTAGGTTTAAGTAGTTCTAAGTTCTAGGGGACTGATGACCTCAGAAGTTAAGTCCGATAGTGCTCAGAGCCATTTTATTTTTGTTCATGGTCCTCGGAGATTATCATTAATATTGTGCGCTCATTATTGGTCAATGGCAGTGATAGAGACATCAGTATTTCGTAATAGTGGTGTGCAAATGGTAAAGTGAACAGGCGTGACGCAAAACATAAATCAGTGTAACGTAATCCACTTACGCTTCCTGTGGCTGGTGTACCTATTCGCCTGATTTATTATTAATTTGCGAACCGCTCATTCAAGTGTAATTACATGCTAATAAACCCTACCTTAATCTCCAAAGAAAATCCACCACTGCATTAATTGCTCCGAGCGAGTAGGCTTAACTAAATTCAACCAATATGAAGCCAACGCATAGTTCATTGTTATGAAATACATCTACATCTACATTTATACTCCGCAAGCCACCCAACGGTTTGTGGCGGAGGGCACTTTACGTGCCACTGTCATTACCTCCCTTTTCTGTTCCAGTCGCGTATGGTTTGCGGGAAGAACGACTGTCTGGAAGCCTCCGTGCGCGCTCGAATATCTCTAATTTTACATTCGTGATCTCCTCGGGAGTTATAAGTAGGGGGAAGCAATATATTAGATACCTCATCCAGAAACGCACCCTCTCGAAACCTGGCGAGCAAGCTACACCGCGATGCAGAGCGCCTCTCTTGCAGAGTCTGCCACTTGAGTTTGCTAAACATCTCCGTAACGCTATCACGCTTACCAAATAACCCTGTGACGGAACGCGCCGCTCTTCTTTGGATCTTCTCTATCTCCTCCGTCAACCCGATCTGGTACGGATCCCACACTGATGAGCAATACTCAAGTATATGTCGAACGAATGTTTTGTAAGCCACCTACTTTGTTGATGGACTACATATTCTAAGGACTCTCCCAATGAATCTCAACCTGGTACCCGCCTTACCAACAATTAATTTTATATGATCATTCCACTTCAAATCGTTCCGCACGCATACTCCCAGATATTTTACAGAAGTAACTGCTACCAGGGTTTGTTCCGCTATCATATAATCATATAATAAAGGATCCTTCTTTCTATGTATTCGCAATACATTACATTTGTCTATGTTAAGGGTCAGTTGCCACTCCCTGCACCAAGTGCCTATCCGCTGCAGATCTTCCTGCATTTCGCTACAATTTTCTAATGCTGCAACTTCTCTGTATACTACAGCATCATCCGCGAAAAGCCGCATGGAACTTCCGACACTACCTACTAGGTCATTTATATATATTGTGAAAAGCAATGGTCCCATACCAAGCGAGGTGGCGCAGTGGTTAGACACTGGACTCGCATTCGGGAGGACGACGGTTCAATCCCGCGTCCGGCCATCCTGATTTAGGTTTTCCGTGATTTCCCTAAATCGCTCCAGGCAAATGCCGGGATGGTTCCTTTCAAAGGGCACGGCCGACTTCCTTCCCCGTCCTTCCCTAATCCGATGAGACCGATGACCTCGCTGTCTGGTCTCCTTCCCCAAACCAACCAACCAACCAATGGTCCCATAACACTCCCCTGTGGCACGCCAGGGGCTTCTTTAACGTCTGTAGACGTCTTTCCATAGATAACAACATGCTGTGTTCTGTTTGCTAAAAACTCTTCAATCCAGCCTCACAGATGGTCTGATATTCCGTAGGCTCTTACTTTGTCTATCAGGCGACAGTGCGGAACTGTATTGAACGCCTTCCGGAAGTCAAGGAAAATAGCATCTACCTGGGAGCCTGTATCTAATATTTTTTGGGTCTCATGAACAAATAAATCGAGTAGGGTCTCACACGATCGCTGTTTCCGGAATCTATGTAGATTGCTACAGAGTAGATTCTGGGTTTCCAAAAACGACATGATACTCGAGCAAAAAACATGTTCTAAAATTCTACAACAGATCAACGTCAGAGATATAGGTCTATAGTTTTGCGCATCTGCTCGACGACCCTTCTTGAAGACTGGGACTACCTGTGCTCTTTTCCAATCATTTGGAACCTTCCGTTCCTCTAGAGACTTGCGGTACACGGCTGTTAGATGGGGGGCAAGTTCTTTCGCGTACTCTGTGTAGAATCGAACTGGTATCCCGTCAGGTCGAGTGGACTTTCCTCTGTTGAGTGATTCCAGTTGCTTTTCTATTCCTTGGACACTTATTTCGATGTCAGCCATTTTTTCGTTTGTGCGAGGATTTAGAGAAGGAACTGCAGTGCGGTCTTCCTCTGTGAAACAGCTTTGGAAAAAGGTGTTTAGTATTTCCGCTTTACGCGTGTCATCCTCTGTTTCAATGCCATCATCATCCCTCCATACGCTAACTTTGACATCGTTTAGGTTCTGTTTGTCTGAGAGGTTTTGGCTGCGTTTAAACTTGGAGTGAAGTTCTCTTTGCTTTCGCAGTAGTTTACTAACTTTGTTGTTGAACCACGGTGGTTTTTTCCCGTCCCTCACAGTTTTACTCGGCACGTACCTGTCTAAAACGCATTTTACAATTGCCTTAAACTTTTTCCATAAACACTCAACATTGTCAGTGTCGGAACAGAAATTTTCGTTTTGATGTGTTAGGTAGTCTGAAATTTGCCTTCTATTACTCTTGCTAAACAGATAAACCTTCCTCCCTTTTTTTATATTCCTATTAACTTCTACATTCAGGTATGCTGCAACGGCCTTATGATCACTGATTCCCTGTTCTGCACTTACAGAGTCGAAAAGTTCGGGTCTGTTTGTTATCAGTAGGTCCAAGATGTTATCTCCACGAGTCGGTTCTCTGTTTAATTGCTCGAGGTAATTTTCGGATAGTACACTCAGTATAATGTCACTCGATGCTCTGTCCCTACCACCCGTCCTAAACATCTGAGTGTCCCAGTCTATACCTCGTAAATTGAAATCTCCACCTGAGACTATAATATGCTGAGAAAATTTATGTGAAATGTATTCCAAATTTTCTCTCAGTTGTTCTGCCACTAATGCTGCTGAGTCGGGAGGTCGGTAAAAGGAGCCAATTATTAACCTAGCTCGGTTGTTGAGTGTAACCTGCACCCATAATATTTCACAGAAACTATCCACTTCTACTTCACTACAGGATAAACTACTACTAACAGTGACAAACACGCCACCACCGGTTGCATGCAATCTATCCTTTCTAAACACCGTATGTGGCTTTGTAAAAATTTCGGTTGAAATTATCTCTGGCTTCAGCCACCTTTCTGTACCTATAACGATTTCATCTTAGGTGCTTTCTATCAGCGCTTGAAGTTCCGGTACTTTACCAATGCAGCTTCGACAGTTTACAATTACAATACCGATTGCTGCTTGGTCCCCGCATGTCCTGACTTTTCCCCGCACCCTTTGAGGCAGTTGCCCTTTCTGTAATTGCCCGAGGCCATCTAACCTAAAAAACCGTCCAGTCCACGCCACACAACCCCTGCTACCCGTGTAGCCGCTTGCTGCGTGTAGTGGACTCCTGATCTATCCAGCGGAACCCGAAACCCCACCACCCTATGGCGCAAGTCGAGGAATCTGCAGCCCACACGGTCGCAGAACCCTCTCAGCCTCTGATTCAGACCCTCCACTCGGCTCTGTACCAAAGGTCCGCAGTCAGTCCTGTCGACGATGCTGCAGATGGTGAGCTCTGCTTTCATCCCGCTAGCGAGACTGGCAGTCTTCACCAAATCAGATAGCCGCCGGAAGCCAGAGAGGATTTCCTCCGATCCATAGCGACACACATCATTGTTGCCGACATGAGCGACCACCTGCAGATGGGTGCACCCTGTGAAAAGCTGTGAATCGTCAACAGAGCTTGAGGCAATCATCTCCATCATGAGTACCCAATGTCTCCATTACACTAGACCGGGATCCGAATACGAAGCCTCTTTTGTTTTTTAATCCCCACATCCATTGCGAAATTAAAACCACACTGAAAGTCCAATGAATTTAGGCAGATGGGTTGCTCAGTGTCTTTAGCACGTTTGTCGATCGCGGCATGTCACACTGAGCCCACAGTGAGAACGTAGAGATACTTGGAACAATAGAACCTCTCGCCTAGTCTGAAGTGCCTTCTGAGGGATTCCTTCTGATTTCATGCTGCCCACGTAAAGTGTCACGGATTTCCTTCTTCGTGGCAATGCTCGGCCATACATTACAGATGCAACGACGACGCTCCTGCAACGTTTCCGACGGGAAATGTTTGACCAACAACCATACAGCCAAAAATTTGATCCTTCTTATTTTCATCTCTTCGCTCACACAAACCGCTGGCTATGAGGACAGTATTTTGGCATAGAGAGAGAAGTGCAGATCAGCGCAGGAATATGGCGGAAATTACTGGCGGCTTCCTTCTATATTGAAGGTATTAGGAACTTGGTAACACGCTACTATAGATGTACTCGGAGTGCCGATTATGTAGAGAAGTAGCTACAAGTACAACATTTTTCATCTTCGGAGGGAGGCTGGAAGACATAGCCATAGTACACTCCTGGAAATGGAAAAAAGAACACATTGACACCGGTGTGTCAGACCCACCATACTTGCTCCGGACACTGCGAGAGGGCTGTACAAGCAATGATCACACGCACGGCACAGCGGACACACTGGTAGCATGCCGCGACAGCGTGGACGTGAACCGTATGTGCAGTTGACGGACTTTGAGCGAGGGCGTATAGTGGGCATGCGGGAGGCCGGGAGGACGTACCGCCGAATTGCTCAACACGTGGGGCGTGAGGTCTCCACAGTACATCGATGTTGTGCCAGTGGTCGGCGGAAGGTGCACGTGCCCGTCGACCTGGGACCGGACCGCAGCGACGCACGGATGCACGCCAAGACCGTAGGATCCTACGCAGTGCCGTAGGGGACCGCACCGCCACTTCCCAGCAAATTAGGGACACTGTTGCTCCTGGGGTATCGGCGAGGACCATTCGCAACCGTCTCCATGAAGCTGGGCTACGGTCCCGCACACCGTTAGGCCGTCTTCCGCTCACGCCCCAACATCGTGCAGCCCGCCTCCAGTGGTGTCGCGACAGGCGTGAATGGAGGGACGAATGGAGACGTGTCGTCTTCAGCGATGAGAGTCGCTTCTGCCTTGGTGCCAATGATGGTCGTATGCGTGTTTGGCGCCGTGCAGTTCAGCGCCACAATCAGGACTGCATACGACCGAGGCACACAGGGCCAACACCCGGCATCATGGTGTGGGGAGCGATCTCCTACACTGGCCGTACACCACTGGTGATCGTCGAGGGGACACTGAATAGTGCACGGTACATCCAAACCATCATCGAACCCATCGTTCTACCATTCCTAGACCGGCAAGGGAACTTGCTGTTCCAACAGGACAATGCACGTCCGCATGTATCCCGTGCCACCCAACGTGCTCTAGAAGGTGTAAGTCAACTACCCTGGCCAGCAAGATCTCCGGATCTGTCCCCCATTGAGCATGTTTGGGACTGGATGAAGCGTCGTCTCACGCGGTCTGCACGTCCAGCACGAACGCTGGTCCAACTGAGGCGCCAGGTGGAAATGGCATGGCAAGCCGTTCCACAGGACTACATCCAGCATCTCTACGATCGTCTCCATGGGAGAATAGCAGGCTGCATTGCTGCGAAAGTTGGATATACACTGTACTAGTGCCGACATTGTGCATGCTCTGTTGCCTGTGTCTATGTGCCTGTTGTTCTGTCAGTGTGATCATGTGATGTATCTGACCCCAGGAATGTGTCAATAAAGTTTCCCCTTCCTGGGACAATGAATTCACGGTGTTCTTATTTCAATTTCCAGGAGTGTATTTGTCCAAAACTTTCTTGTACAATTTGGTTCCTGGAAAATTTACATCGATAATTGCAGTCTCCTTTGCATTAGAATTCTGGCGATTAATTACACCTTCCACCTTCTCCCTCTCCACGGTGAAACGCTCTGAACGAATTAGTTTACAGCGAGATCACCTACAGAATCATGTCACTCCCTGCGAAACTATCAACGATTGTGGTCTCAATAATTTTCAGTTTCCTCTCTGTAATGGTTCTTTATTTACGTGACCATTACGACACTCCAACCCCCAGTTCTCGATACCAGTAATATCGAACTACTTTTCTGTGAAGTAACAGACATATTTTTGTGACAATATTCACATTTGGTTTTATTAATGTATGGGTACTCCAATGTATCGATATATTACGGTGATATGGTTCTTGTGTGTATGCATTTCTGTGAGACTGACATAATCTTTGACTTTCTTGTAATCGTTTTGGCGTGAATGCGCACGGGGCAGTATTTGTTTGACTTTGCAGAAGTTATGTTAATTTTTCACTTTGTAAAAGAACAGTGAAGTCTTGTGTTTGGTTAAAGTGGAAATTAAATATATGAAGATTGATACAAAACTGTTTTCTTGATGATGCGACAATTAAGAAGAAGTATATGTGAATTTACAAGAAGTTTATTAAAATTGTGGATCGTGAACACGAAGTCAAAAATTATTTCTACCATGCAATTGTTCCGATCTGGGATTGTTTGATCATTAAGAATTTCCTGGAAAACGCATTTGTTAGGTCTTCAAATATAGCTAAAATACAGGTCCGGACCTTCTAGCAGCCAAAGTGAAATCACGCTAGAATCAACAAGATGAGGCATAACGACTTCGACGAAATCTACGTGGGAATCCATTCAAGATAAGTGCAAAATTAATGACTTCTTTACAGTGACCTCATTATTTCGATTCTGACGATACCATCCACAGTTTTGTTGTTGCCCGATAAAGCGAACATATGCTGCGTGAGCAACACTGTTATTCTGATTTCTAATCTACTTTGCAAGTGGTGGTATTGTTAGACCTCTCATCATAGTCGTCGTTGAAGACAGAGTTAACATCACGTCTGCTTCCAGATCTGTACTCTACAAGGTTTAACTGTATCATTTTCCTTACCCCTTCCTAAGCTGTTAAGAGGATGTGCGTCATAAGCATGACCATAATAATCATGACGTGAAAGGTTTAGGAGAAATTAGTGTCTTTACGGATACGTCTTGGAAGACAACTCTTCCATTGTATGAGTACGCCTTTCTGTGAGGATCAACGCCTTTTGTGAGGCGTCTTTAGCCGTTACTTTCGGAAGATTTTTGTGGCATTTTCACGCTTAAGAGACTAATCTGTGACCAATGTTTCAGTCGTGTTGTTAAAGGTCCCACAGTGACGAACCATATTTAGGAAAAGTGTATGTGGAAAATCAATAAGCGAGCCTTATGGAGGACAAACTACTCTTCCTCAAGTATCGTTTCGAGATTTACCTTCTCAAAAAATCAGATTTCTGCAATTTTTGCGCGTTACAAGACTCCAGAGGAAATAGCCCATACATCTCACGCCTCTGATTGATTAAAGTGGCTCATCCGCTATCAGTTGTATCGAGTCATTTTGCACCTTCAATCGTATTCGGTTGCTTTTGATTTGGTTGAGTGTAATCTGCTGATATTTGAAATAATAGCTGATCATAAACAAGCATAATTTTCAACAATACCCTAAACACGTGACCTTACTTTTACCTACATCCATACAACTGCTAAATTGAAAGATATTTATTTTCGCAATTCACTTTTCCTTTCAGCATTTTCCATAAGCTTTATGAACATAAATGCGGAGATGGTATTGTGCAAGTACGGCTTGAATGAGTGCTTTGTGAGACAAATTTACTGCGGGGACTTCCATTTGCGTATTGTTGTTACTCATATGTGTAAAACAACAGCAATTACTTTTTAGCAGTCAGTGGAGACAAATAATAAAGTACAGCACTGCAGACCTATTGCAAAATTCACGAAATCCGAAGTGAGCCACATGGCACAACCGAGAAATTAGGCAGTCTTGCTCTATCCCTCTCTTTGTGCCTCTCTCTCTCTTTTTTTCTCTCAGCGTTTTTCGCTCTCTGTCTCTTTCTCCATCTCTCGTGTATGTCAGAGATAATGTTTGCGTGCGGTTTTAGTAGTATGCAACTTCTAATGGCCTCCAGTTAATGACTCGGAAGCAGGTTCAGTCACCCATCACAGTTTATGAACGATTCAGTGCTTAATGAGAGCTTTTATTCACAGCCGCATCGTTATTAAGCGTACGGCTACACATACACGCACACACAGACTCGCAGCGCCTGCAAGTTTGGAATCCAGAAACGCAGATGAGCTTCCACCACATGTTGCTGCATGCATGCAGCTGTGCCGATACCCGCTACCACAACCACGGTGCGGTGCGCACAATTAAACGTCTGATAATTGTGGTCAAATACCGCTGAAGTTATACTTGTCCTGTTATCTACATATTCCAGCAACAGTAATGATCCTTTCAGACACATGCAACTCCAAATCCTGCAACTAGTAATTATGGTCAGCACTTTGTTTTCCTGTTCTGCATCAGGTACAGACGTTAATTCCACAGCTGTAGCCTTAATAATACTCAAGTTTTTCTGCTCAAATGAAGTGAAAGTGACGTTTCGTGTAAGACTGATCTCATGACGTAGGTTGAAGCAGGGGTATGGAAGAGAAAACAGGAGCAAATGGCAAACAATGAATTGGTGGTGATTGGAGTAATAATTAAGTTGGCACTACATAAGGCGTTTTACACAAAATGGCGATATACCAACTTGAAAGCTCGATTGAGGACATTTAGAGAAACAGCATTTTAAGCTGACTGCAGAAATATTCTAATGCTGCAAATATACATTTCGCGTAAGGACCACGAATATATGAGAAATGTGGGCTCATGCGGACATTAGTTTTTCCTTCGCTCTATTTGCGAGTGGAACTGGAAAGTAAGTCACAAGTTGTGATACAGGGCACCATCCTCCACGCACCGTACGGTGGCTTGTGGAGTATGTATGCAGATGTAAATGCAGAAAAGAACCTCAATAGCCTTTTTTGTCCTGTTTTGGTGCCGCACTGAGAACCACAGGCGCTCGCCGTGGTGTTTTGGACACCTCTACAGATAAGAAGCACCTCTGTATGTGGTAGTAGAGTAGTACTGGTTTTATTTATCTGTAGATCTGCTTTACAAGGGTACCGGACTTGTCATGGTATTATGACAAAAGAAAATTTAAGAAAACGTACCTTATGTACAGGTTGTTTCGAAGTTTCAGCGACAGATGTCTAGGGATTATAGTCCACGTCATAGGGAACAGGATTATTGTTACAGAATATTCGCTCACACTTTATGGCGACGCTAGGCGTCGTTTTATTGAATTAGCTGGGGAAAGATATTTCACCGAAGTCTCAGGGTATACTAACCACGTGTACTGCATCTGCACCTTAGACTACATACCTAGAGAGTTGCTTCCTGCAAGAACATTGTGAGAATAAGTGTTTCTAAGGGGAGAATGATATTTTAGAATCTTGGCCGCCCACCTCTCACGCGAAGAACACGGTTGGCTTATAGGCAACACACACTGCATTTGAGCGATGCAGAATGCTTACGGCCTGTTACATCTAAGGGGCGTAATGAATTATAAATTACTCCTAGCGTCGCCAGGAAGCTCCACGAATATTTTATCTCTAATAAAAGTTGTTATCCATTTTATGATCAATCATTCTTACACGTTTGTGACAAAGACTATGGAACAACCAGAATACAGGCATTTAAATACGTACCAGTCTACTCTGAAGCGTGCATTCATGATTTAGTGTATGACGACGTTTAGAATATCCGATAAATAACATTATAATTTTGGCTGTAGAAGCTTCATTATCACAAAATACTTCGATAACTTCCGGACTCTTTCTTTATGGGGCTTCAAATCGCTAATACTAAATGTACACAATGTCTTGGCTTGAATCAGGATGTGAAGGTACTGCACGAAAATGTAACCTACAACGCTCATGGTGTCTAATAAGCCCCTTGTCTGTCACAATGGAATAGCATAAAAGTTCCTGTGTATATGATTACTGAACTTGGCATTTCATCAAAATGTTGTGGTTTGTGAAATGAAGGTGCGCGCCCGAGAGAGAGAGTGCAACACAGGCGCTCGCGCGCGCACACACGTACACACACAAACACACACACACACACACACACACACACACACACACACACACACACGTACACACAGAAACACACACACACACACACACACACACGCACACATACACTTACGAGAAATGTGAGAATAGAACAGGATAGCAGGACCCCCCCTCCCCCCAATCTCCTCTTCTTTCGTACATGTTTACCGCCTGGAACTGCATTGTCTGATCACAATGCCCTGCTAGGAAAATGTACAATGGAACATGGCACAGTCGAGAGATGCTTACATAAACTAGCGAGGCTCACTAACTATACCACGAAACAGTGTTTCAATAGTAAGATACAAGAGGGGCAATGGCATGAGGTACACCACTAGCCATTAAAATTGCAATACTATGAAAGATAGCAAATAAAGACATGTTACTTATGTGTTTATAAACAGTAGTTGGATGATTAAATTTGTGCAGCACAGAGTGTGAAATTTAATACACTTGACTGTTACTTCTGGCTGCAGCAATGGCTCTAACCTAATTGGGAATCGATTCAAACTGAGAGCATAGATAATATAAACGGTTTCGTCGTTTCATGCCGCTTCCACATGCAGGAGATAATAAATCGTCGTGGGTGACGAGTGTCCCGTGCGAGTCTTTTGACAATCCATTACCAGATGTTTCCGGTGAACGAGAGTTCTGGACATAGTGCTGGCCATAGCAAAACTAGATTAGTTCTTGTATTGAGGTTGGTCAGGACGCTACAAATAGAGATCTCATTAACTCATCACAAATGTAATGGCTGATATCCAAATTATGGCTAGGTGAAACTGAAATTTGAAATTTGTGGTAAGGCCCTATAGGACGAAATTGCTGAGGTCATCGGTGCCTAAGCTTACACACTACTTAATCCAACTTACACTAACTTACGCTAAGGACAACACACACACCTGTGCCCGAGGGAGGACTCGGACCTCCGACGCGGCGCCTTAAACCACGCGGATACCCTACGCGGCTATGGCTAGCTGAACGAGAGACGATCGTGTTAAGTGTTCAGAGACAGTGTTCAGAGACAGACCATAGCATCACTGTTCTGTACGACTTCATATACAGTGGTAAGGGGATGTAGGCTACAGAGCGGTGTGTCAATTGTCGTCGTAGGAAAGTTTGACAGAGGCAGAAATGCAAGTTAAGACAGAAACAGAAGATTTTTTAAACTTGTATTTCTCCCGGTATACAAAGACGAATTACAAACAGTGCAGCAAGGAACACTCCAGATCGCAATATCAACAAGGCCGAGGCTCTCTGCACTGCAGCATGAATGATGGGGTCGGAGCCGCCACTAGGCAGCGAATGCTTAGCACCAGGTAACGAAGTGCGAGTGGGCTGAGTGGCTGCTGATGGCGGTCGTACATCGTGGCGAAAGAGGGCGCTCATGGTACGCAGCCGCTGGAGGCGTGGTTCAGTGGGCACACACCGTTGGGTCTGCCTGATCCCACACGACCCCTATCGGCGCCTGATGGAAACTTGCAATTCTATTGCCTACTGTGACGCCCCGGCGATGATATCGGTACATGATATCACAATAACGCCAGGGCAGGACCCATATGGTGAATACAATCAGTCAGCGATTGCTCTCCTCGGAGCCTCCATATAAGGATACACGCATAAATCCAGTACAGAGAAATAGGACTTGTCTGGAAATATGGCGCCACTCCTATGCACACTGTTGTTGTTGACCATACCTACGTGGAAGCACCTCTTTCTGCTTCTGTGTCGATGAAATCTGCAACAATGTGCTGATGCAGCATGGTGCTCCACATATAACCATATTGTCAGTGAGAATATTTGTCCTCCCTGCGAGTAAGCAAAGTTCCTGACTCAAGGTGGAGTGACCGTACGAAACTGCATGGCCAAGTGTACAACCTCTGACTGACGTTTTCGCAAAACTTGTTTTTATGTATTTTTTAAATAGTTTTTTCTTAACACTTACTGTCCAACTTCCTGTATAAATCTATCCAGCTGGATTTAGCAGACCTTGCTTTATTAGGCACTTACAGCACAGAGAATACTGCTCATTTACTTTCAAACTCGCCTCGTTGGTATGTAGGGGCCTTTTCAAAACTCGCTTGATGCTACTTAGAGGTATTGCTGGATTTTTTCATAATTTATTTAATGTGCAATAGATCTCAAAAAAGTACTTTTGTGACTGTGATATTGCATTCCTGGAATAATAGTTTTGCTGGGAGGTAGATGACAGATACTCGCCAACTACGTTGACAGTCGGGTGGTGGCTGCAGGAAGCTGCCATTAGCCAGCTACCACCATTTCGTGGAAGTTAAGTGTAGGAGACGACACTTGTCTTAAGTAGTGAATACGGAATGTGATGGTGGAGATAATATTCCTCTGGGTAAAACACGTGGTGGGTGTAAAGGAAGAGAAACGATCCAGTCAAACATCACCAAAGCAAAATCAACTCGATATTCAAAGAAAAATGCTGCTCTGATGTTGGCTGCCGGTGTTGTGTCGGCAGATTAGCCAACACAACGCACACTGATTGAGAGCTGAGGCCGAAATGCACGCGTCAACTCACGCAGGCTGGCGTTAGGTCTGAAACAGGATACGTAATGAATGCTATAAAGAAAAGTACGTAGCTGCTGGAACACTTAACTTTAATCCATCATTTGTACACAGCGTTCTTGATGATACAAGTGAGTCTCTCTCTAGAAATGGTTAATGGCGCCTTGCTAGGTCGTAGCCATGGACTTCTAACTATCTCTCGGCAAATGAGAGAAAGGCTTCGTCAGTGTAGTCGCTAGCAAAGTCGTCCGTACAACTGGGGCGAGTGCTAGTAAGTCTTTCAAGACCTGCCGTGTGGTGGCGCTCGGTCTGCGATCACTGACAGTGAGCAACAATACCCCGAAACAGTAAGTAGAAATCTCGAATCCTGACATGTGCTGCAATGGTATTCCATTCTTACACGATTCATGTCACGACCTTTACTCAAACAGGCAACATTTAAATGAGACTTTTGGCTAAGAAACTTTGCTGCATAATCTTTTGTTTCATACAGAATGTAGATGGCGTTACTTGCACGTGCATTTGAGGGACCACTGAAATGCTAATCATTTGCGCATCAAAATACATAGAACAGTCATAACAATTTTATGTATGTTTCAAGTCGTTTTCATGATGCTGAAATTCTAATGGCTAACAGTATATTTATGGAAAAAGATGTACATGCAAACTTCAATGCATTTCATAAGAAATATATGACTAAGTCGAATGTGGCTTCTCTGAATATATCTGCCAGACATTCCGTTAACAAAAGTAAAGCATTGATAGCTGGAGAAGAATTTAATAATGTTATTTGATGTCGTATGCTAGTGAGGGCAGCAGCAAAAGGTGCTTCGTGTACTCCAAACAGAGTTTGCTCTTTAGCAAATGACCAAAACAGCAAAAAAAGCTAGGAAATAAAAAAGGATAGAACTGGACAATAACTACGTTGAAGAGGACCTAAATTATCCTAATATTTCAACAGCATAAACTGTTCCTTTGTTCTGTTATTTGATATTAAAAAACAAACTTCGATATCCAATTCTTGGAATATTTTCATATAAATGGGTTTTCTCAGAAACTGCTACGGACAGAGCAATTAAATATGTATCAAGTGGCCATGATAGTGTTTTACGTGTATCGAACACAGTCACAAAAGTACACGAAAGACGTATAAACGGTGTATGGCTACACAGCTATAGATAAACTCACTGATACAAAACGTAGATTACACTTTTACTTCTACAGACACATCTGAACTACATTAACAAAAAAATTCTTAATATAAAAAAAATCAGGAAAGATATAACTCGCTTGAATAGAAGAAGTTAAGCAAGACCTGTGAGAAATGATTGTCACAGAATGAATTATGTGGTAGGTCTGAAATTGCGTTGCGGCATAGATTTTGTGTCTTTTGTTTTCGCTTTACGAAAATTTCCTCTGATTCATCATCAACATCATCATCGTTGTTGTCGTCGTCATCGTCTTCAAGGATTATGCCTTTTGACCTGTTTGCCTCAGAATTATTAGCGTCATCTCTTTAATTACGTCCAACGTTCTTCTTGCCGATTGGGTTACACTGCATTGCTGCTTCAGTCATTCTACCATTAAACATACGTTCGACATGGTCTTATCAGTTCCGTAGGTATTTGTAACAAGTTCTACATTTATTTCTTGTCAAATTTCGGCATTTCTTTAATGGTCCAACAAGACATATCCCGCTACAGGGCAGGGGAATCTGATCTCTGATGATTCGATTCGTCGTAATTGGTCAGATGTTAGAGTCCATCATTCGCTGCTATACAGCAGCGAAGGTAACGCTGTTCCTTTGTAGAGTTTAATTAATGTTTCTTTCCATACATTGTATTTTAATTCTCGTTATATAGTTACTAGAAACGTCTGAACCTGGCAGATTTCAGCTCGACATTATATGACTTGGGAAATTTAAAACTGCGCGCTAAATATATAAACTTTGTTATTTGTTCATTTATAATAATTTTGACTCTTATGGGCTCCAGCCCTTTAAATGCCACTAGATTTGTTTTATCTGTTGGTATTCTCATTCCGTATTCAGCGGCAACTTGTCTAAGTTTGTGCACTGAAATTTTCTTCAGATATCTTGTTATGATTTGATCATCAGGAAACTGCATCATAAAATTAAAATTATTACTTCATAATGTGCCATTTAATAAAGTCAACCATTTACGAATGATGTCAGTCTAAATAATAAAAAGGGTGGGGGAAAGTGGGAGCCTTGTTTGACTCCTTGATTGATGTCGATAGATTCTGTTCCATTCCTCACAGTACAGACTCTTACATTATTAGAATTGTATAAAGACTAGATTACCGTAATCAGACATGCTGGAACTCCCAATTCATTCAGTGATTCTTATAGCCTTTTCTGCTTTACCTTGTCAAACGCTTTTTCGTAATCGATAAAAAAAGTTGGCAATCTAAATTTCCCTCTTTTATCGGTTACTTGTACCGAAGTTAATAGGACTGTCAGAACTTGATCTACGTTTTCTAAGACCATATTGCATCCGTAATATACATTCTTTCGCTAACGGTACTGACCTCTAGTTTATAATTTTAGCAAACAGTTTATAGCAGAAATTTAGTAGACTTAATCCTCATAAACAGAGCACACCATAGCTTCTTTCCATCTGTTGTAGTGTAACGACGTAAGTTTTTTTTATAAATGATTTTCCTTTGACATATGACCATGTGTAGACTTCGTCACCTACGTCAGTTACAACACACTTCAAAACTATTTATATTCTTTTTAAATTGTTTCAGAATGGTTCTTGAACGAAACTGTAAAACATCATTTGAGTCGTATGCGCCGAATTACGTCACTCAGTCCAGTTGGTTTGCGTGAACTTTTTCAATTTTTGACGTCGTTTGTTTCTCCTCAGAAATTATATTGATACACTTTATCTTGATTTAATCGATATTAGAACCACATTAAATAAACTTTTAGATTCAAAGTCGCGATGAACACTGTCAAAATTCAATAATCTCATCAAATATATTATTGATTCATTCACATAATTCTTCATAAATGTATCCTCAGTACACGTATTTCAACTTTAATAGCATCCACCAGTTTATTATCTTCCTACATACAGACGTGAACCTGAGCCTTGACGAGACAAAACTAAACATTTTCAATAATATTAAACTTCCTATGATATCATTGTTGTACAAAACATTACAAATTCTCATTTATCAATTTTTAGAAGCACGACGCAACAACTCGGTTCCAGGATCTTCTGTTGCTCTTTGGCTATCGACCCGCGACGTATAGTGGCCAGCAATTTACTCTCTGGTCCCGGCAGCGAAGATGCTGTCTCCGTTCGTTGCGCCGCCCTCTCCGTACATGAAACATAAAAAAAAATACAAAAACTTTAGACAATTCACAACCATTACAAATATTACAAAAAATACATAAACAAAACTAAATTAAACCTATATTAACCTGCAAACTGGGCTGACACTGGTGGATGGGTGACGCTTCAATTTCGCGTCCCACTACACTGTCCGGTATATGGCCGCTCAGCCAGCAAGCATTCATAAAATTTAAGAGTCCATGCAAATTTAATCAGCTCCATGTTTATATTATCATGGAAAGGAATATTTTATTTTTGTTTCTTTGACCACATTTTGCAGTCTTCCATTGTTATCAGATCTACAGAGTCTCTGTTATTGAATTTCATTTATGATTCATCGTTAGTCCAGAGACATTTGAAGTATTTTAATCATTCTTAATCGGATATTACATTAAATTATAAAGTATCTCGTTCTTGTTTAATCCAGTGCTTCATGATTTTATATGCTTTTTATTATTATTATTCATTTTATGGCCTTCATTGGACTACTCTAGTCAAAAATACAAAGTTGTAAACAAGTTGTTACACAGGAATACAATTTGGCTCAACAATAACTTAATATGATATTTAGGTAATATAATTATTAGAGTCTATTCTTATATGAAAGGTGTTTTGCTCTTCTGTATGCCCAATATTTCGACATTCTTTCTGATATTTTCTTTCTTTCTTCATCTGAGCCCACTCTTCCTGTACTCCTTTTATTGATTTTAATTTGTAGTCTGGTTTGCGGGTCTTGCAGTATTCTAATATTCTCTGTCATGTTTTTTAGGTCATCTACTGTAGTTTGGAGTTCTTTTATATCTCCCTTAATTTCTGTGATCAATTTAATGTCGCTCTTACTATTCCACAATTTTTGTATTATTTTTTTACTAATTCTGTTTTCTCGAGTTCTCATCAGATGTCCAATGAATGAGATGCGTTTCTTCCTGATCGTGCTCATGACTGGTTCTATTTACTTATACACTGTTTCATTTGATGCTATTCTCCAATGTCCATTTATTTTATACTGTTTACTTATACATGTCCTAATTATTCTTCTTTCTATTTTAAGTATTCTGTCAATTTCTGCTGTATTAGTTGTTTTGAAGATTGTTTCAGCTGCATACGTTATTTCTGGTTGTGTAACTGTTTTATAGTGTTTTTATTTTGCATCTATACATAGGCTTTTTTGTTGTATGTAGTTTTGGTAATGTAATTTGCGTAGTTCAGTTTTTTTATTCTATTCTGCCATGATGGTTTCTCATTTAGATTGTATGTTATTATTTCGCCTAAACATTTAAAATTATCAACAATTTCGATTTCCTGTTCTCCTATCGTAATTTTGTTTGCAAGTGGTGGATCAATTAGCATAATCTTCTTTTTTTTTCAAATGATATTCTAAGGCCTACTTTCTCTGCTATTTCTTGTGGTGATTTCACTTGTTGCCTGGCTTCTTGAACGGTGTTGGTTACGAGAGCACGGTCATCAGCGAATACCAAGCAGTTTAAGCTAATATCATCTTTTGCACTTCCAATTCTTATCATCTTTGGATTGTCCTTGTACCATTCTCTCATAATGTATTCCAGTGCACAGTTGAACAGTAATGGTGATAGGCAGTCACCCTGTCTTAAGTCTGTTTTTTTTTGTATGCTTTATTTTGTTTTCCCTGAATATCATATTCTGTTTCACTCACGCATCGGTCCCGAATTCCCCGTTCAGGTTTTCGTATTTATTTCTTTTCTAAATGAGAATTACTTTTATGTTCCTCTCTGTAACTCGAATTATTGGGTGACGACAAAGGTTTTAGACACGCCCCTTTTTTGCCTTTATTAACTTGCTAATATGGTCTTTCCAAATCGTTAATCCCTTTTTAGAGTATTTCGTACTCCTCATTCCTAATGCTTCAGCGGCCCCGTGCATTATAATTTCTTTCAAAGTATTCCGTTCTCTGTTTATGTGGTTGCTTACTGGTTTCGTTTGACATTCCTCATTTAGTCTCTTTTGGTAGTATTGTTTGATACTATATTCTTGAAGTAGGTGCGACTTGTAAGTTATTAAAGCCCTGACTGTTTTTGCGCGATTTCTTCCATCTTCTTAAAAAAGTTATGCCAGTTCTTACTAAAAAGTTTTTTGATGATACATCCAAGCATCTGTAAGCTCTTGTGTCTTTTATTCTTACCCACGTATTTTTTTTTACAAGAATACTGTCTATATTGCAACAGTAGCTCGAGTTGCCCGTGCAACTCCTAGATGAAAATGGAGCACTTCTCTGCATAATCTATTGTATGGCGCCCTCTGAATTTCCTCTTGCAATTCGCTCCCGTAACAGTTGAAAATTCCTTCCAAGCTGCAGGCGTTCTCTTGCTTTCATTTCCATTCCTCACGCTGTCACACACGCGTAGCTCCACTCCAACTGCTCTCAAAAGCTATGTGCTGGTTGTTCCGGCGTAACATCAAGCGTTGGCACGTCGGACTGGAACGTTACAGCAGAGAGGACCGGCACCTACACGAAGAGGATATAAGCCGTCATACAAACGTCAGTGACTCGTGAACTGTTTTGTTTTGCTTGCACTGAAATTGTATATACCGACGAGCATTGATTATTTTAATGTCACCATTTGCTTGCGACTAACCCATGTGAATACGCAAAGCATAGTCAATTTTACTTACTGTAATAAACTTCATTAATACTAATTGCTTGAAATGTTGTCTAGCGATCCGAGAAAACTGCTTCCTAGGCACCCTGTAGTAAGAGAGTGGGCAGGGTACTACACTATTAGTCTAGATTCCGCTTGATATTGCATTATTACACAGTGCGGTATTGCGACCAATGTTTTAGAAAATTTCATTGATGTATCTTTCCCTTTCGTTTTCCCAAATATTCTCGTTCCACATATACAATTGAAAAATCCTCTTACAAATAATATCCGCGTCTTCAATGAGTCATACTCAGCAGGCCTTGAATCTACTAACGTAATCAGATGTGCTGGTTTCTGGGGTTAGTTAGCAATGCCTTGGTGAAACTGTACATTTATCACTGTTAAAACAAAACGCTGTGCTCCATCTGACTGGCATTTCTATCGCTAAACTGTACGGAGCTATTTGCCCATTTCGAAGTGTAACCGTGATTATCTTTCATAGCGCAGAATCCTAAATATATGAGCATGGGCCAAGTTTACATATTTGCTCTCGTTACATGGGAATCACGAGCGTAATCTGTGGCCATTAACGCTCATAGGCCATAACGTTTGCATTTTCAGTTGATTCGTCGTTTTCGGGCTTTGCATGTAGTAGTTGCTGTCCTTGGCATTATTTTGGCAGTAATATTCGATATGGACGTATAAATTTATAGCATATTAATCGTTTGATTAATGAATTAAGATAATGCTCGTCTTCTCAGATCATTACGATTATCAGTGCATTAAACACTTAAAGATTTCTTTCGCATGTGAGTTGATTACCATTTTTCATATGAATAGAATATAAGTACTCCCCATGTGGAGGACGAATGTTTTAAGTTAGTTGACATCTGGGTTTTGATGTGACTGCCTTTGTCAACTCTGTAAACATCTAACTCAGTCTGCAGGAGACAAGTAATGTGAACCTGAGGAATGGCGCACAGTTCCTCCAACTGAGTACAAAAATTAGACAATATTTTAGAATAAACTGGTTTTACTCTGTTATTCATTAATGTTTAACATCTCCCTGTGATAAATTTGTTCTCTCGTGATTAACTCATGTATTTTAGAAGACCTTGTGTTTAGTTACTTAAAACACTCCCACAGGTAAATGTAATTTAGTGTTTGTTGCATCTACATTATATCAGCTTTTATAATTTATGAAAGTATTAAATATTAACTTGGTCTACATATCAGTTTTCCTTGATTAATTGAAGGCATGTTATGCAGCCTAATTGATGGGGCTGTTCTGTTAGCATCTGAGGTGACTTTCACAAAACGGTTTTACGCCATTATTTAGTGGCGATTAACATATAGGTCATTAAATTATTGAACTTTTTTTTCATTTTTTTCCTTATGTAGATTTTCTCTGTATAGCATAACACAGTTTCATTTGGAGCGAGGTGTACGCCGAATTGGGTGTGTTTGGTGAAGAAGACTTCACGCTCGGCTGAAATGAAATGATAGTGAGGCTGTAAGTAGGCTGTTTAGGTTTTCTTATTGGTAACGCCACGGAGTGCTCTGTATGAAAATCACTGGCTGTGCTGTGTACAGTCTGTGGCTAGTTTGCATTGTTGTCTGCCATTGTAGTGTTGGGCAGCTGGATGTTAACAGCGCGTAGCGTTGTGCAGTTGGAGGTGAGCCGCCAGCAGTGGTGGATGTGGGGAGACAAATGGCGGAGTTCTGAAATTTGTAAGACTTGATGTCATGAACTGCTACATATATTATGACTTTTGAACACTATTAAGGTAAATACATTGTTGTTCTCTATCAAAATCTTTCATTTGCTAACTATGCCTATCAGTAGTTAGTGCCTTCAGTAGTTTGAATATTTTATTTAGCTGGCAGTAGTGGCGCTCGCTGTATTGCAGTAGCTTGAGTAACGAAGATTTTTGTGAGGTAAGTGATTTGTGAAAGGTATAGGTTAATGTTAGTCATGGCCATTCTTTGTAGGGATTATTGAAAGTCAGATTCCGTTGCGCTAAAAATATTGGCTGTCAGTTTAGTGTTGATCAGAATAGGTAAATAGCGAAATTTCTGAGTAAGTTCAGTTCTGCTAGGCTGTTTGAAAATGAAATAACGGAGGGGCTTACCAGCACAGTAATTCATAAATTTTTCTAAGGGGACGTTTCATATGTCGACCCTTAGCCGAGGATACCTCACTGGAATCTTCTGATTTTTTCTTGTAGTTTGTGTAATAAGTGCAGCCTTTGTTTATTGCTAGCGCGTAATTGTAGAGAGAATTTCCTTTGTAGTTGTAGTTTTTCATTCTTGTACAGTAAAACAGCTGTGGCATGCATGTAGAATTGCACAAAGTATTTCAGAGCTGCGCTTGCAATTGACGAGATATTATTTTCAATGCTATGTTAATGTGTTTTCTTATTTTGCTCTTCAAATTGTGCTTTTCTGTGTTGTCGTGTGAAATATTGTGACAATGATGGCGTGTGACAAACGTAATACTAGGCTCCAAAGTAAACTGAGAAATGACAGCGAAGACGAAAGCAGTGTGTTAGCGCCGCCGAGTAATGAATTAAGTAATGTTCAAAGTAGTAATTTGGTAATTGTGCATAGGGAAATGGAGCGGGCTGCAAATAATGGTGTAGGCAGTGAAACAATTAGTGAACAGGGAAGCATTATCGATTGATCGGTCGGCAACAGCTCGAGGAATCCGAAATGACAGGACACAATCTTGCAAATACTGTAGATTCAGGTTTTTCGTCCTCACCGTTGTCTCAAGTAAGTCAAGACACATTTTCTGCTTGTAAAATGTGAATGTTGCCGGTGCAAATGCACTGCCGAAAAGCATAGAGGAACAGATTCCAGACACTAATACATTATTATTGCAATTAATGCAACAAATGAAACAAAATCAGAGACAAACACAGCAACAGTTAGACACAATGGAACAAAATCAGAGGCAAACTCAGCAAAACTTCAAAAGTTAGACACAATGGGACAAAATCAGAGACAAACACAGCAAAAGCTTGAAAAATTAGACACCACACTTGAACAAACACGTGAAGATTTAACTACTGAGTTACATAACATTGAATCGAAATGTCAAAAAGTCTGTAATGACGTAAAAACACAAATTTGTGAGCATTTTCAACCTACTTTTTCGTGGCATGAAAATGCATTACAGAATCACATAGCAGCCATAAAAGAACTGCAAACCATTGTTCATGAAAATCATGAGACCGTGTGGGCTACAATTGAATCAGTTGCATCTACCGATTCGGTTACGCTACTTGCAAAAACTCAGGAAAACTTAAAGGACACAGTAGATACTCTGAAAATTGGTTCAGAAAGACATATGGAGGAAATTAGTTCATTATCAGAGAAAGTAGTCGAACTTTCGGATCAGCTAAATAATTATCTACGAATCTGAATGATGCAAGACCGGTAGTCTTTAATGGCACAGAAGAGTACAAACAAATTAGGAAATTCAAACAAAATCAGAATCAAATTAATACGCAACACCAAAGAGAAATCCGGGAAGTACAAGATCAGCTGACACAGGTAATACAAGAATTACGTATTTCAGAGGACACTCGCGCTCCAATATGGGAGAGGGCCATAGAAATACGGAACAGCCACAAAAAAATAACACCGGGTACTTCGGAAATTATGAAAGATATTGGCAAGGTGCGCCGAATTTTGAGATGGAACCGCCGACACGAAGTAACAATGACCGATATGCGATTCGCCGACATGATGATTTTGACTATAAGCTGTTTATTACTACATGTAAATTCAACACATTCATCCACAAGCGTGGCTTCATCAATTCTCTCATTGTTTTCCTCCCAACTGGTCATTAGAGCACAGATTAGAATTTATTTGTGGCTATTTAGAGAATGAACCAGCAGTAAGAATGCGATCGGTCATTCACGATTGCCACAGTGAAGGAGAATTTTATCATGCCTTCCTCTCAACATATTGGTCTCAAGCCACACAAGATCGAGTAAAACATAGCATCATAATGATGAAACATTTCGAACAATCTGAATTTTCCAGTCTTGTGAAATATTTTGAAGACATGTTGCACAAGAATCAGTACCTGTCAAACACTTACAACCCCTCAGAACTCATCCGCATTTGCTTAATCAAATTGCCTGAACATTTACGACATACTATTTTGGCAGGACGTTGCAAAGACGACATTGACACTGACGACATTGACATTGACACTGACAATTGCGGAACGCGAAAACAGGAGCACAACAATTACAGGTCACGTCCGTCACAATTCCGCGATGACAGAAGTAATAAATGGACACGACAAGGCTATTCTTACAACGAAAATCGTGACCAAAACAGACACCACCCGTACGACAACTGTTAGCAGAGTAATCATTACAGAGAAAGATCGCATTTCCATCGTAATGAATGTGACAGAGACAACTATAGAAACAGACAATGTGGGAATCAAAACAAGTATTATCAAGGGAGACAGAATAACTTCAGACACAACGGTCCTCCGCGCAGTTAGGATTCAGGGAGAAGTTCTCCACCACGTTACCGACAAGAAAGAAACTACAGAATCTACCGACATGACGACAGACGATACAATCTTAACGACAGACCTGAATTTCATCAGAACTGGCGGGATTCAATCAGGGCTGGGCCCTTTCGGCAAGGTAAATTTGTAGAAGTTAGGTCTCCTAATCCCAATAACGACGCACGCCAACAAAGAGATAGCAGACAATGACTCACACCGCAGGCAGCCACGTGCGTCGGCTGGCTCAGAGAAAAATAACATAGACGCTAACCTTGAGAAAAATTTGAGCATTCTTTACCGATGTACCATATACCACATGATAATTTCGTTGAAGCTGGAGCTCTGCATAGGAGGAAGAGTATAGGCTTGCACCACATTTCACATGTAAAACCGTTTATTGAAAGATAATCTGCTTTTTAACATTGTCTTTGCCATAAAACTTTTCACTTCACATTTCTAGTACTCTTTATCAGACTTAGAAACTGTTAACATGCAACTATGTTTTAAAGTTAACTATCCAGTCAAGAACCAAGAGAACTTATTTAGATAGTAATTACAAATGCATTGTTATAGTGGACAGACGACACAGTGTTATTGTGTGTGTACATTCTTGCTTGTTAGTTGCACGATTATGTAATGACTATAGGACTTACATACTTAGAACATATACTGCTAATGAGATTTTAATGAAACATTTTGGTTTAGTTGAAAAGACATTCTTTATTTGAAGTACTTTCTGTGGGATTAAAGATGACTTAGCATTTGGTTTCTTTGACAGCTACACGATTATATCACGATGCTACTAATGTGTGACACAATTTACATTGTTGCTTTTGCGGTGTATCTGTTTTATATCTGCACAGTTTTCATGTATTATTCTGGAAAGTAAAACATGTTTTAGTAGTAACTTTTGCTGTATAGCTACTATGAGACAGCCTTTTTTTGTAGCACAACAATACATTACAGTGTAGTACTTTCTTGATACGGTACTGTACGTAATAAGTACAATATCTATAAGCATAGCATTTCGCTTTTTTTTTATTACGAGATAAGTACATTGACTTCTACAGAACTTTGCTTATGGACGACGATAATTACGACACTTGACACAGTTTTTACCCTTAAGTAATGACTGAGTTTGTCTTACAACAAGACGCACAGTTTAGCGCTACAGTACACGTATTTGAGTGATTAATTTTGTACTTAAACATTTATTTTTAAAGATTTTTTAATTACAAAGATACAGAGGTTTTCCGTGGTACATTTCATTCCATTGCTGTAATTTGTAACACTTAATGGTATAATTACATTAATCCTCAGAGGGGTACACAATTACTTTGTGTACTACGTGTGTAGCAAGAACAAGGAGCCCTAGTTAATATGGTATTTGCTTATACAACTTTACACATCGGTATCATATTTCTCTAACACAGAAAATACACAGCTATCTGATCATTTAACAGAGAAACAAACATTTTTTTACTACGTCAGTGACACATCTTTAGGCAATTACACAGTTGGATAATTTCACACTTATGAAATTGTATTTTGTCTGTACTTTGTGAACTGTTCATATTTTCTTCGCAACCATTGTGATACTATGAGAGCTTTGAATGACGTATTAGGTATGGGATCATGATTTTTAAAGTACGTTTGAGGTAGATGATGCTATTGAAATGAGCAGAGAATTTTTTTTAGGTTTTGACATTATTGCAGAAAGCTACGGCGTTTTAAAGATTTGACTGAGGTGTTATGATGTTATTTTTACGACGACGATGTGTATTATGCTGTTGAGGCACGTTTATGATCAATAAGCTGATGCTATATGAGGAATTTGATTATGCTATGTATTTATTATGATGAAATGTTGAAGAAGTGTCGACGAACATGTATATGTGTAATAAGGTAAGGAATAATGAGTAGTGGTTATGGACTCTGACTTGTGATAAAGGATGTTGGAAACCAAGAATCGTACTTTAAGTGTTATGAAATGTGTATAAATGCGTGAATGTATCACAATCCCGGCGAAAATTTTTTTGACACTGTTATATTTATAGGATTTTGTTTCTACAGATTTGTAATGCAAATATGTCGACCTGTGAAATTTTATTTGTATCACACTGTCACTGCAGCGGAAACTGGTGTTGTAAATATTTTGGTAAGGAAGGTAGGTCACAGTCGCCTGGGAAAAAGCCATTAGTGTGTGCCTTTCAGAGGCACAGGTGGAAAAAAAAGGAGAAGCCATTAACCTCGCTATTGACATTCCTTTCTAGAAAGCATCGCAAATACGACACGCTCATTACTTGGAAAGGTACTTACATCTGCACACCTGATTATGACAAGTGTCTTTCTATGAGAGTTGAGAGAATTTATACTAACTTATGAAATGCCACATGACTATTGAATGATATTTTTATGCTTTACTTTGTACATAGTTGCTTATTTCATTTGATATCTGGTTTCCAGCTGTGTTACAACACTGGTTTTATAAAATAAAATTAAATGCATTTGCTAATGTCAACACTTTCTGCCTACAGATCTATTAAATAATAATTTTATGATCCACATTCTTTGAAAAAGGAGCACTTGGAGGAATGGAAAGAACAATAAGAAGGGATTAATAACAGTAACTGCATACATAATTATCTTTTCAACTACTTGGTAATTTTTTTGGTAGAGTAAGTTATCGTGATGCATCACTCTAGTGTTAAGATGTGACATAGGTATTAAACATGGCCATTTTTACTGTAATATTTTTTCTGCTTGAGCTTTGTCATGTTTAGGTATAAGCTATTGCATTTGCTGCTGCTGTTTGCCAGGAATAGTTCTACTGAATTTTACATTGTATTAAGCTAGTTTTACTACTGATTTATTATTCTTGTTGCTGCTCATTGCCTCGCATTACTTGTAT
This sequence comes from Schistocerca cancellata, assembly GCF_023864275.1. Classification (NCBI taxonomy): domain Eukaryota; kingdom Metazoa; phylum Arthropoda; class Insecta; order Orthoptera; family Acrididae; genus Schistocerca; species Schistocerca cancellata. The sequence goes on from NC_064627.1 coordinate 438,604,699, forward strand.
TTGCTTTGCTAATTTCTACAATGCTGCTTGCTTTGCCAACTTGCATTTTTTGTCATTGCTGTTTGTGTTAATTGTTTTGTGCTGCTGCAGTGCCTCATCCCTTAGTGTAGCATCTGAGCTAAGTAGATTTCAGTTAGTTTAAGAGGGGGTAGACTATATAAGAGAATGAGTCGTGATGAATTGGAAGAAATGCATTGAGAAGTTATACGAAAAAAGTACAGAAAGCAGATATAGTTAGGACTGTTTGGAAATAATGAAGAACGATGGGAGATCTCCGAGAAGTAAAGAAAGTTTTGTTTGCAAAATACACTGAAAACAAACCCTGCCCTTTCCTCTTGTGGTATTCTGCTATGTGTTTGTGTTCCCTTGTGTATTTGTGTTTTACCTGTCTTTATATGTTTAGCTGATGAGAGTTATGTTGTAGAATTTTTCTAATACTATGTTATTTACTTTGTAAAGATATTTAGACATTATTTATCTGTTCTGTTTTGTTGCTCATGTGTGAAGTTGATGTTTCAAAAGTTATTCTGATATTTTATATGCTTACTTATGTCATAATTCCTGTAACACTGATGTATATGTTTATTTCCTTTCTTTTGTAAAGCCTGTATTACTACAAATGTTATCTGTATTATTATGTTTTTAATGATGTTTTCTGTATCTCTGTAATTGTATTCTCATGTTATAAAATTGTAATGGACACCAGTTCATCAAATTAAGTAACTTGCAAGCACACATTTCATTGCACACATTTCTGTTGGTCTTAGTATATGCACAATATGTGGAAAAAAGAGGACTGTTAGTGTTTGGATGTGTGTTAATAATTCAGCAAAGGACTGATTAACAGCAATGCTGGTTCTAAGGACAATTCCAAAAACTTTGTGAGTGCACAAGTGGTGGTTAATGGACTTGCTATATTGTCTGCAAGACTTCTAAGGACAATTCCAAAAACTTTGTGCGTGCACAAGTGGTGGTTTATGGACTTGCTATATTCTCCGCAAGACTCATTCTCCGCAAGACTCTTCGATGGTGATTGTACACCTGCACAGTCACAGCAGATGGCTGCTGGCCATCTCTACAAGGACTGCAGTGTGTCTGCACCTTTGATGACCCACCAATACCATTATTTCTACAAGGACTGCAGTGGGTCTGCACCTTTGATGGCCCACCAATACCGTAATCTCTTCCAGGACTACAGTGGGTCTACTCTGTGATGACCTACCTACCAATATTCTTCAAAACTTTGACTGACTCTGAGGTGGGTTTACTCTGTTGTGGCCCATTACCTATCTGCATGTCGAGAGTCAGCACTGTTTTTCCGTTGGAAGGACAACACTATGTCTTCAAGACTGCATGGAAATCGACTACTTCCATGTGCATTTTCTTTTACTGCTCAAACTTTGAGAAAAACACTGCTATTTTACTGTGATGAACGATCAGGAATGTCTTTATGGACTGTGAGAAAATTTTAGCTTTGAACAACATTGTATCAATAAGTGTGTGCATTTGATTTCTTTGTTATTGTAATTGTGAAAAAATTTTAACAGATATGTATTGGCCAGTGCCCAAAACAATTTGCAAAATTTTTTTTGGGGACCATGAGGGCTATGTAAGTAGGCTGTTTAGTTTTTATTATTGGTAACGCCACGTAGTGCTCTGTATGAAAATCACTAGCTGTGCTGTGTAAAGTCTGTGGGTAGTTTGCATTGTTGTCTGCCATTGTAGTGTTGGGCAGCTGGATGTTAACAGGGCATAGCGTTATGCAGTTGGAGGAGAGCCGCCAGCAGTGGTTGATGTGGGGAGAGAAATGGCGGAGTTTTGAAATTTGTAAGACTAGATGTCATGAACTGCTACATATATTATGACTTTTGAACACTATTAAGGTAAATACATTGTTGTTCTCTATCAAAATCTTTCATTTGCTAACTATGCCTATCAGTAGTTAGTGCCTTCAGTAGTTTGAATATTTTATTTAGCTGGCATTATTGGCGCTCGCTGTATTGCAGTAGCTTGAGTAACGAAGATTTTTGTGAGGTAAGTGATTTGTGAAAGGTATAGGTTAATGTTAGTCATGGCCATTCTTTTGTAGGAATTATTGAAAGTCAGATTCCGTTTTGCTAAAAATATTGGCAGTCAGTTTAGTGTTGATCAGAATAGGTAAAGAGTGAAATGAGTAAGTTCAGTTCTGCTCAGCTGATTGAAAATGAAATAACGGAGGGGCTTACCAGCACAGTAATTCATAAATTTTTCTAAGGGGACGTTTCAAGGCTTCATTGACTGGAAGAGCAGTCTGGGGTAGCTCGGTCGCCTTCTATTTGATGCCACTTCGGCGACTTGCGCGTCCATGAAGATCAGATGAAATAATGAAGACGAAGCGAACACCGAGTTCCGAAGCGAAGAAAAGCTTTGACCTGGGCGGTATTCGAACGCGTGACACCACCCCTTCAAATATTGACGCTAATCACTTTCTTGCCGTCTGCCTGTATTTTCGTTTACATCTACATCTACATAGGTCCTGCTCAAGCTACAGTACGGCGCATGCACAGGGAACCGTGTACCACTACAAGTCATTTTCTTTCCTGTTCCACTCGCAGATAGAATGAGAGAAAACGATTGTCTATATGACTCCGTACGTCCCCTGATTCCTCGCATCTTATCTTCGTGGTACTTGGGCACACTGTACGTTGGAGGATGTAGAAACGTTCGGCAGTCAGTTTAAAATGCCAGGTCTCTAAATTTTCTCAGCAGTTTACCTGGAAAACACCCTCCAGGGATTTCCATTTGAGTTCCCGAACCATCTCCGTAACACTTGCGTATTGTTCGAATCTAAAGATAACAAATCTCGCAGCTCGCCTCTGAACTGCTTCAATGCCTTACTTTAATCAGACCTGGATTCGAATCCCAAACACCCGAGCAGTACTCAAGAATAGGTCACACCAGCGTCCTATATGCGGTCTCCTTTACTCGTTCCTAAAATTCTCCTAATAAACCGAAGTTGATTATTCTCTTTCCCTGCCACAGTTATCACATGCCTGTTCCACCTCATATCGTTTTGGAAAGTTACGCCTTGACGTGTCTGTCAAGCAGGACACCGGTAATGCTGTATCCGAAAATTACAGATTTTTTTCCTTCCTCCCCATTCACCACACCAACTAGAAATTTTGCTTAAGTCATCCTGTATTCTCCTACAGTCACTCAACTTCACCACCTTACAGTACATTGCAGCATCATCAGCAAACAACCGCAGATTACTGCCCATTCTGTTCGCCATATTATTTATGTATTCAGAGAACAATTACGGCCCAATCGCACTTCCCTGGGAAACTCCTGTCAATACCCTTCTCTCTGACGAACACGCGCAGTCGAGGAAAACATCCTGGGTTTTATTACTTAAGTAATTTTCCAGCCACTCATGTATTGGTACCTTTTTCCATTTCCGCGTGCCTACATTAACAGTCTGCAATGAGGCACAGAGACAACTACTTTCCGGTAGTTTTGATATTGCATTCTGTCTGTTGCATCTATCCTCAAATCCCAGTATATCATACGAGAAAATAGCAAGACGAGTTTCGCTCGCGAGATTCTTTCTAAAACAATGTTGAGTCGTGGACAGAGTCGTGGACATAAGCTTCTGGGTCTCAAAAAAATTTATTATATTCGAACTGAGAATATGGTTAAGGATTCTGCAGCAACCCGGTATTGGATTTATTGGTCTGTCATTTTGCAGGTCCGTTCTTTACCCTTTTTATGTACGCAAGTCACCTGCGCAATTTTTCCAGTCGCTTGGGTCTTTTGCTAGGCGAGAGACTCGCGATAAATGCAAGCAAGATAAGAGGACAACGCCGTAGAGTGCATGTGACCGGACAAAAGTTCTTGGGTGCCATCACGGACTCTGAATCGCTTCAGTATATTAACTTAGCGGTTGTCAAGTATTAAATACTTCATGAATGGTCATAAATATATGTATGCTGTGTAACAACAGTCTCTATGTGTGCAACTAGTGTAGAAAAGCGAGCTTTCGACCGCGCTGGACGGAACGAACAAGTTGCGGCAGTCTCCTCGTACTGGCAGCAGCAGACGTTAGCTGTCCGAGCTGGAGTTATCAACACATCGATCTGGCCGCTATTCAAGGAGACGAAGGCCGCCGAAGAACTTACATTTAATTGTTAAAATCAATGGAATTGTGAAGTAATTGTCTATATCGGTTCCCCTTTGGCTTTGGGATTTAGAGGTTCAGTTTGTAATAGTTGTTTTCGACCTATTTTGTATCTGTATCGATATTTCTATGCCAGTTTGTAGTGTTGCTTATGTAGAGTGTTGCATCTACCATGGAAATTCTTTGAATATGTACACATATTTCAGTTATGTGAACTTTCGAAAGATGTTGTCTACATTATGCTACTACTACTGGAATGATCGTTATTTAAATGTACTGTAAACGACTTGGTCCATGGTTAGGGATCGTAGGGTTGAGTGTAAAATATGTGGGGAAACCCCGCAGCTACGGTGAAGTAGCCTGGCGTAGGGGAAAAGGTGTGGTTGGCGCGCAAGTGGCAACTCGTCCTCTGTGACGAGTAAGGAGTCTGGGCTGAGCAGTGCTGTCGTTAACATCTCGCTATCGGTAGCGGATCATTGTGGCTCATATTCTTGAAGTTCTCAGGCCAGAGGAGTTTAAGAGCAGTATGTATGGGCCTCTGATGCTGTATTTGGTGATAATAGCATCAAAAATGGTTCACATGGCTGTGAACACTATGGGACTTAACTTCTGAGGTCATCAGTCCCCTAGAACTTACAACTAATTAAACCTAACTAACCTAAGGACATCACACGCTTCCACGCCCGAGGCAGGATTCGAACCTGCGACCGAAGCGGTCGTGTGGTTCCAGATTGTAGCGCCTAGAACTGCTCGGCCAACCCAGCCGGCGATATTGTTATCATGGCATGGTTTTTGATCCCTATAAAAATATAATTCCGACGCCAAGAAGATCAGGAATAGGGCGAGGCCAACAGTACTGCCATGACAGCATCGTCGCCGAGTTTAAAAACAAGAAATATTCACTGTGTTCCCAGAAGTGTGTTAGTTATTCTAACGCTAATCTGTTAATGTACAGGAATAGAGACCCTGTACTAGGCAATGAAATAGTAGAGTATGATCATTAACAGCCCCCCTGATTGAAATCAGAATCAATTCATGCTTCTTTCCTGTTTACTATTGCTACTTGTTTCATGTGTGTCGGTGATTGGTTCTCGTAAGTGCTGCGTCTATTTCACTTAAGGTACGTGTTGTTGAGAGGGATATGTTACTTTTCACTATCTCATTGGCCATTTGTTCGTCTCACTTCCAAGTAAGCATTACATTTATCTGCAAGGTTAGATTACTGTGTTGAAGTGTGAAGAGGTATAAAGAAAGAGTTTATCGTGTGTGTGTGTGTGTGTGTGTGTGTGTGTTTCAAGGAAGGTTAGTTAGCCCTAGCACTGCCTCCTGCTTTACGATTCTGCTTAACACAAGAGTCCCTAATTAGTCTGGCGACCGATATTGATATGTAATGTTACAACTCTATCTGCATGACTTATGTAAAAGAGGACACAGGTACTGTTGCTCGTAAATTTTGTGACCCTAAACGTTGAAGATAGACTTGATACCATAGCGTAACCAATTAATATTATTCGACGATATTCAATTCCATTGCTTGATAGGGTGACGAGTAGCAAATTATTTTATGGAATGTTAGAGGGAACACGACTGCCAACACATGAAGTGGATGAGGCTTGATTGCTGTATTAAAGTTCGTAAAGAAGTGATGGTGGCACGTAGGATTTTTGTCTATGTTTTTGTTTTGTCTCTCATATCCCGATATGTGTGTGGCTTAGACTTTTTTAATGTCGCTCATTCACATGAAAGTTGTATGTGATACTAATTTGATTCAAATAATGAAAAATCTAACTTAATTTCTCAATTCTGAGTCTAATTTTACATTAGAAAAGATTGAATCCCCACTCAATATGTTTACAAGCGACACATCTTCCAGAAGACAACAATCGAATTTCGTAAATCGTTTTTCGCTGTTGCACTTACATGTTAAAGCTTGAAGCGGATTTTCTAACACAATTAAATATGGCTCCCAGAAAACAGCTGTTACAGTTTATGATTTAGTCAGCACAGTAGCTATTTCTCTTCAATTAGACGACCTTTAAATAGCTTCAGACTAATATTTCTACTTACCCCTTCACTGTACAGAAAAACCACGAAGTCCACTTTAGCCGAAAATTTGTCAAAGCAAGACGAAATCTGACAGTCCAAGCACGTTTAAAAACCGGTTGAGTTCACACGCGAGGGAAAATCGATTGCGGAATTGGAAAACCGGCAGCTAGTTCTGGATTTCCAGACTCGATTTTGGAGTGTTTACATGTCCACCGGTACTGGCAAATCGGTTTACGAAATCCGGTTTCAGGAGCCCCATGTAAACGGGGTAACTGAAAGTGACGTAAATAATGAAGAGCTACATTGATGCAAAGTAATTAAAAGTCAGTCTTGCATAGATGAGTCAGTTATTCCCAGTTTCAAAGAGCTAGACTCAAAGAAGTCTTATTCAGATTTTATTACGATTTAAAATCATTAATTAGACAAAAATTGTTTCATTACATTTGACTTAAGCACAGGCAAAGGTATTAACCTCGCTATTCACGTAACAGTTATTTCAGGGATTGAAAGAGAAATAAATAAGGAAAAGGGGCAATAAGAAATAACGTTTACATATCGTAAGACAATTAACAGTATCGCAGAGACAGCTACTGCTATATCGCTGATTTGTAATTAAATTATAACTTTGACAACTACGTTCGAAATTATCGGAATATGAAACGGTTTATTAAAGTTAACTGAACAAGGGTGTACCGTAAGTAAGTGAAACGTTCGTCACGATAAATATTTATTACGCGTTTTAGGCGATTTTGTTTTACAATAGTGAGTGAAAGATTTTTGCGTAACGAACTATACCGATTGTTAGCGTGAATAACTTAAGTAACCTGCGATACCTATACTTATTTCCGCTTATAAAACTGTTTGCTTTCATTAAGAGGTCTTAATCCTTTAAATTGTTAAAAATAATGCTATATTTGGCTCAAGTTACGCGTTATAACGAAGCAGCTTTACTGTGGGTTGTTGAACTGTTGTTGTCAGTAGCAACCTATGTTAAGGCTCATTGAACGAACGTATTTGTGTTTCAGATAACGTGCAGTGTGCACAAGATTTAATCAAATTCTAATTACTATAACGAGATGTTTTCGTGTTCATAAACATTTTATTTTTATCTGTTATTACTTTTGCCGGCCGGGGTGGACGAACGGTTCTAGGCGCTACAGTCTGGAACCACGCGACAGATTCGGTCGCAGGTTAGAATCCTGCCTCGGGCATGGATGAGTGTAATGTCCTTAGGTGAATTATGTTTAAGTAGTTCTAAGTTCTAGGGGACTGATGACCTCAGAAGTTAAGGCCCTAAGTGCTCAGAGCCATTTGAACAATTTTTTGTTACTACTTTTATGTTGTAATTTCATGTGCTGACACGTATTATGGCCTTGGAGATTTGCTCCTCAGTTTGGTCCCACGGAACTTGAAGCGTAAAAAAATTAATAATTATAAACAGAAGTACCGATACTAAAATAAGTTGACCATTCACCACTTCAACGCATTGCAATACTGTTGACGAGTATTGGCAGAATGTATACGATGTAATAGGGGCATGTAACTGTGTACTTCTTTTTCCTGTTACACTCAAACAATTAAACATCTTGGACTAAAATTTAACGATTTATGTTAGTACTGGGACGAGTTGTGCCTAGTCTTGAAGGCAAGGCTATTTTCAGTGGATCAGTGAAGTTAGGGGTTGTTATTCACTGTTGTAGCTTGTGTCGTAGATCTTGTAATGGAATGGAGTGGAGAGGTTTTAAATAGCGAGTTTTGCATTGTTGAGAAAGATGTAGAGATATTTAGTGAGGACTTGGAATAATCAGAAAAATGTACGGAGACTTAACGAAGTAACTTAAGGCCTGGAGGGAAGAGACTAAGGTAGATAAAAATAGGCTAAGAAAGATAGGGAGAAAACAGACAAAATTTTGTAGGTAATACAGCCCTTGTGCCTGACGAAGGATAAGAGTTGTTATCTGTATTTAATGGCAATTTATATCATGCTAGAATTAACACTACATTAAGAATATGTAACAACGCCACAAAATGGAAATACTTCTATTCAGTGAAAGATATAACTTTAAGCTTTAAAGGGGATGTATTATGAAAGTATAAGAAGGCCTTAGAAGGTGTATTCTAAGTATACGAAAACGGAATAAGTTCAAAAAATTTCAGATTGAAGCCAGGAGGTTAAGGCCTTACCGAAAGTCACAAATTGGGTAGTGGGTCAATAAGGAGCTGGTAAACTTATTGATGCCACCAGACGCAAGCGAATTGTTGAAAAGTGCCTAAATACTTCTAAGTTTTTATATTTTATTTGTTGAATTCAAGTGTTTCAATGTTTGTTATTTAATTATTAGTACTATGATTGTGTTGGTTAGGCCAAATAGTATCATGCCTATTGTTGAGGTGCATCGTTAGAGTATTTCAGTTGCAGAGGAGACTTATTATTTTACGTGAATCAGGCTCTTGGACGTTTACTATTAAGCAAGGAGATTGCTTTATAGAACCCTCTCCCTTAAATTAGTATGTATAAATCTTGGAGGAGTCGGAGATGTAAGAGCTTGTGATCATAACTTTTCTTTTAACTAACTTAGTAGAAGCATAATGAGATGATATTTTAGTGCATACCTATTGGAGATCTTCTAATATAATAGGAAAACTTGCTCACTTAGCAGTTTGTTGGATGAATAAGTTACAGATATGAGAAATAGTTACACAGTATTATGTCTCAGTAATAAATTTATAACCACCTACTAATTAATAGGTTTAAGCGAGGAGGAGGCTCTGTGACGGGACAAAAGGTTTTGAGTGCCGTCACGGACGTTGATTCGCTTCAACATATTAACTTAGCGGTTGGCAGCTATTAAATACGTGAAGAATGTTTACACATGTGTGTATGTTCTGTAACTAAAGCCTCTATGTGTGCAACTTTGTAGAAAAGCGAGCTTTCGACCGCGCTTGTCAGAACGAGCAAGCTTCGGCAAATACTCTCCTCGCGCCTAGTGTGTGAAAGATTTTCCCGTAGTAAATTATACCAATCGTTAGCGTGAATTACGTAAATAACCAGCGACAGCTGTAGTTATTTCTATTTACAGAGTAGTTTTCTCTCATTAAGCGGTCTTAATCATTTAAATTAATGATAATAACACCATAGTCGGAGCAAGTTACGGGTTATAACGTATGCAGTTGTCGAACTTGCAACGGTACTTTCGCGTTCTCGTCGATAGGGTACCAGAACGTTTAAGTTCTCCCACTGTAAAGACGGAAGATCCGCGATTCGGAATGTCAGAACTGTGCAGTAAGTAGCGGCAGGAACACCACCACAAAATCACGCGGCACTAACACTCCAAATCATCGACTCTCGGAGAGACATTTTAACCGTGTTCAACCCAATGGTAAAGTATCGAACTATTTTTCTCCGAATCATACAGTTTGGGGGAAAAGCAGTGATAATAATTACTTTTGGAAACCTTTTATCAGACAAAGCCTGTTATAACAATAAACTGTTTTGCTTAATAGAACGGCCGCCAGCCCAAATCGGGCACAGTGTCTAGACAAAAATATGAAGTCAATTTTCGACACTGAATAAATAACTACTTTCACTTACTACAGTCACTTGCCAGTAAGTACAATTAATCCCACTTTCTGCTACTTATGGAATTTATCACTACACTTCAGTAATTATTTAAAGAAGAGAGACATATGTTTCAACAAGGATACAAAAAATATTAAACTTGTATCTATCATTCATATGACCTAAACTATTATTTAACACAACTAAATTTCATTTCTTTAGGACTGTTATTTGTTAACGTTTTATTAACACCAATATTTGTCTGGCTTTCTTTGACATGGAGAAGCATCACAAATAATTACTGTTAAGATTGTAACGTCCCCTTAGAACAATTATACAAGACTGTGCTTAAACTGACACACAATATTTTTAGCGCAACGCAATCCGACTATCAAAGATCCCTGCAAAAGAATGGCCCTGAGTAACATTAAACTATACCTTTCAGAAGTCACTTACCTCACAAAAATCTTCGTTACTCGATCTACTGCAATACAGCGAGCGCCACTACTGGCAGCTAAATAAAAGATTAAACTACTGAAGGCACTAACTACTGATAGGGATAGTTAGCAAATTAAAGATATTAATAGAGAACAAACAATGTATTTACCTTAATAGTCATAATATATATAGCAGTTCATGACAAATTTCAAAACTCCGCCATCTCTCTCCCCACATCCACCATTGCTGGCGACTCACCTCCAACTGCGCATCGCTACGCGCTGTTCACATCCAGCTGCCCAACACTACAATGGCAGACAACAATGCAAACTAGCCACAGACTGCACACAGCACAGCCAGTGATTTTCATACAGAGAGTGCTACATGGCGGCGGCGTTACCAATATAAGAACCTAAGCAGCCTACTTACATAGCCCCCATGCTCCCCACAAAAAAATTTTACAAATTATTTTGGGCAGTGGCCAATAATGATTTGATAAAATTTTTCATAATTACAATAACAAACATATCCAATGCACACACTTATTAATACAATGTTGATCAAAAGCTAAAATTTTCTCACAGTCCGTAAAGACAGTCCTGATCATTCATCACAGTAAAACTGCCGTTTCTTTTATCAAAGTCTGAGCAGTAAAAGACAATGCACACAGAAGTAGTGGATGTCCATACAGTCTTGAAGAAGTAGTGTTGTCCTTCCAACAGAAAGACAGTGCTGACTCTTGACATGCAGACAGGTAATGGGCCACAACAGAGCAAACCCACAGCAGAGTCATTCGACGTTTTAAAGAATATTGGTAGGTAGGTCATCACAGAGCAGACCCACTGTAGTCCTGGTAGAGAATATGGTATTGGTGGGCCACCAGAGGCGCAGACCCACTGCAGTCCTTGTAGAAATAATGGTATTGGTGGGCCATCAAAGATGCAGACCCACTGTAGTCCATGTAAAAATAGTGGTATTGGTGGGTCATCAAAGATGCAGACCCACTGTAGTCCATGTAGAGACGGCCAGCAGCCATCTGTTGCGACTGTGCAGGTGCTTCATTCACCATCGAAGAGTCTTGCGGAGAATATAGCAAGTCCATAAACCACCACTTGTGCACTCACAAAGTTTTTGGAATTGTTCTTAGAACCAGCAATGCTGTTATCCAGTCCCTTGCTGAATTATTAACACACGTGCAAACACTAACAGTCCCTACTTCTCACATATTGTCCATATACTATGACCAACAGAAACGTGTGCAGCGAAATGTAACTTACAAGTTACTTAATTTGATGAACTGGTGTCAATTACAATTTTATAACATAAGAATACAATAACAAAGGTACAAAATACACCATTAAAAACATAACCATACAGATAACATTTGTAGTACAGGCTTTACCAAAGAATCGAACTAACATATACATCAGTGTTACAGGAATTATGACACAAGTAAATACATAAAAGATCAGAATAACTTTTGAAACATCAACTTTATACATGAGCATTAAAATAAAACAGAATAAATAATGTCTAAGCATATTTACAAGGTAAATAACATATTATTAAAGCCAATTATATTTGAGGATAACAGTATTCCTCATCATAGTGAATGTAGCTTAGTATTAGAAGAAGAAAAAATTCTATGAAACTACACAGAGACAGGAAGAAAACAAATACACAAGGGTACACAAACACATAGTGGGATAACACAAAAGGAAAGGACAGGGTTTGTTTTACTGCAGTATTTTGCATGGAGATCTCCCTTCGTTCATCATTATTCCCAAAAGTCCTATCTAAGCCTGCTTTCTGTATTCTGTTCACATCCTCTGTCAAAAATAGTTTTTCTCCACTGTACAGTATCCTTTTTTTTCCCAAACCATTTTCATATAGCTTCTCAATACATTTCTTCCAAGTCACCATAGTTAGTTTCTTATATAGTCTACCCCTCTTAAGCTAACTTAAATCTACTGAGCTCAGATATATATACCAAAGGACGAGGCAATGCAGCATCACATAAAACAATTAATATAAACAGCAATGAAAAAATCGCAGATTTGCAACGCAAGCAGCATTAAGAAATTAGCAAAGCAATTGTAATATTACAACTAATATAAGGCAATGTGCAGCAAACAATAAAAATAAATCATTAGTAAAACTGGCTTAACAGTTTAATACAAAGTCAAATTCAATAACACTATGCTTCGCAAACAGCAGCAACTTATACCTAAACATGACATAGCTCAAGCAGAAAAAATATTACAGTAAAAATGGCCATGTTTAATACCAATGTCACATCTTAACACTAGAGTGATGCATCACAAAAACTTACGCTAGCAGATAAGTTACCAAATCGTAAAAAAATTATTTATGCAATTCCTGTGAAGGGAAATGTCTTTTTGTGCTCCCTCATTTTTTTTGGATACATCCATTATAAATTTATTTTTTACTGGATCTGTAGGCATAAAATATTTATCTTAGTACATCTATTAAATTTTATTTTAACCAATACTGCTGCAGCTAGAAACTTGATATTAAAAAAATGAGTAAATAAATACATAAAGCAAGCCATATGGCATTTATCTCAACTAGAAAGACAGTAGTCATAATCAGGTGTATAGACATAAAAATATTTCTCGTCATTTCATTAGGCATTGCAGTAAATATCATAAATTAAGAGCTCCACAGTGTTATCATGTTTTCAAGCTTGAGGGTGTCGTATTTACGATGCTTTCTACAAAGGAATGTCAATAGCGAGAATGATGGCCTCCCTTTTTTTTTCTACCTGTGCCTCTGAATACGCACACACTAATGGCTTTTTCTCCAGGCGTCTGACGCAGCTGGGTGCCCACGACGCATTACGTGCAGGTGGTCACTTAACTTTCTTACGGAAATATTTGCGACAGCAGTTTCCGCTACAGTGACAGTCTCATATACAAAATTTCACGGGTCAAGAATTTGCGTTGCAAATGTGTAGAAACAAAATCTTATGAATATAACAGTGTCCAAAAAATTTTCGCCGGCATTGTGATACATTTACGCATTTACACACATTTCATAACTCTTAAAGTACGATTCTTGGTTTCCAACAACCTTTTTCACAAACCAGAGTCCCTAAACACTACTCATTATTCCTTACCTTATTTGTCGACACTTCTTCAATATTTCATCATAACAGATACATAGCATAATCAAATAACTCATATAGCATCAGCTTATTGGTCATAAACATACCGCAACAGCATAATACACATAGTCATCGTAATAATAACATCATAACACCTCAGTCAACTCTCAAAATCGTCGTAGCTTCCTCCAATAATTAAAAAAAATTCTCTGCTCATGTCAAAAGTGTCATTTGCCTCAAACATACTTTAAAAATCGTGATCCCATACCAAATATATCATTCAAAGCTCTCATAATATCACAATGGGTCTGAAAAAAATATGGACAGTTCACAAAGTACAAACAAAATACAATTTCATAAGTGTGAAGTTATCCAACTGTGTAACTGTGTAAACATGTGTCTCTAATGTAGTAAAAAAAGTTCATCTCTCAGTTAAATGATCAGATAGCTGTATAATTTGTGTGTTAGAGAAATATGGTACCGAAGTGTAAAGTTGTATAAGCAAATACAATATTAGCTAGGGCTCCTTGTGCTTGCCAAACACATGGTACACAAAGTAGGCGTGTACCCCCCTGAGGATTAATGTAATTATACCCTTAGGTGTTACAGATTACAAGAATGGAATGAAATGTATTACGGAAAACCTTTGTATCATAGTACTTCAAATATCTTTAAAAATATATGTTTTAAGTACAAAATTAATCACTCAAATACGTGTCCTGTAGCGCTAAATGTGCGTCTTGCTGTAAGATAATCTCTGTGGAAGTGTCGTAGTTATTGTCCTCCAAAAGCTAAGTTCTGCAGAAGTCAATATACTTACCTCATGATAACAAAAGTGAAATGCTTTGCGTATAGATATCTTAGTTATTACACTTATTGTTGTGATGAAGAAATTACTGTGCTGTAACATATTGTTGTGCTACGGAAAAGGCTGTCTCATTGTAGCTATACCACAAAAGTTACTACTAAAACATGTTTTGCTTTCCAGAATAATACAGAAAAACTGTGCAGATATAAAAAAGAAACACCGCAAAAGCAACAATGTAAACTGTCACTCATTAGTAGCGTCGTGATAAAATCGTGTAGCTGTCACATAAACTAACCATTGTCTCATCTGGTACCTCACAGAAAGTACTTTAAATCCGGAATGTATTTTCAAGTAAACCAAAATGTTGCATTAGAATCTCATTAGCAGTACCAGTATATGTTCTAAGTATGTGAGCCTGATAGTCGTTACATAATCGTGCAACTAACAAGCAAGAATGTACACACACAATAACACTGTGTCGTCTGTTCGCAATAACAATGCAGTTGTAATTTCTGTTTAAATAAGTTCTCTTGGTTCTTGAGTGGATATTGAACTTCAAAACATTGTTGCATGTTAACAGTTTCTCTGTGTGACAAATTGTACAAGTAGCGTGAAGTGAAAATTGCAAAGACTAAGTTAAAAAGCAGATTACCTGTCAATAAATGGTTTTACATGTGAAATGTGGTGTAAACCTTTACTCTTCCTAGTACGCAGAGTTTCAACTTCAACGCAATTATCATGTGGTATACGTCGGATTCTGTAAGGTCCATTGTAAACTAGAAAGAATTTGTGACTCAAGTGTTACTTCTTATGTGACAATGAATGAGCTTTAATGAGAACTTTCTGACCAATACATAATTTCTTTGCATTTGCTTTACCGTGTAGTTTTCTCCTTTTGTCTGCTGCAGATTTTATATTTTTAAGAGCCAAATCAATTATGTCTTTGTGTCGAAGTTTACGTGTATTTGGGAAAGGTACAAGCTCTCTGATTCTGTTCGGAGGTTCTACATTCTTCAGTACAAGAGTAGGTGGTAAAGCAGTGAAATCATGAGGCATTTCATTCAGCACATTTTGAAATAAGTGTAAATATCTGTCCCAATGCTGATGCTTTCTGTGACAATAAAGTCTGCAAAGCTTATTGATTTCTTTCATAATCCATTCAGACGGGTTACAATGTGGTGAATACAATGAAATAAAAACAGGTTTGATTTTATGATTCTGAAGCATGCGTGACCAAACAGCAGATCTGAATTGCGGTCCGTTATCTGAAATAACTTTACTAACGTGTCCAACTTCACATAAGAAATTTTTAACAAAGGCGTTGGATACAGACCGTCCAGTGGCTTTACGTAACGGAGTGAAAGAAACAAATTTTGAAGTAAGTTCAACAGCGACTAGAACGTACGAAAATCCATTCGCTGTTCTGACAAGGGGTCCCAAGAGATCAACAGCAGCAAATTCATTTAATTTAGAAGGAATAATAGGAAACAACGGAGCACGATGTGAGATAGTAGATGGTTTCGCCTTTTGGCAAAGTTTACAAATAGACAAGACTCTTCGAATTTGCTTTTCCATATTGTTAAAATAACAAGTCGTTCGAAGAATATGATAACATTTTCGTGGGCCAAAATGTGCGTAGCTGAAATGAATGTACCAAATGAGCTTATTAACAAAATCGTCTGGAATGCAAAGTACCCATAGCTTGTCATCAACAATGCAGCGTTTGAAGGGTATGTTGTTTCTAACCAGGTAATAATGCCGAATCTGAGTGTGTGTCTTTTCATGCCATTTACTTTTGATGTCTTTCCAAATCGGATCTTTATCTTGTTCATGAGCAATGTCCTTTAAAGATGTGGTGATGAAGTTTTCAAAGGCGACTTTCTGAATGTAAAGAATGCTGAAATTTTTCTCGAGGTTGCCTTCTGTGTTACTTTTCTCAAGCCCAGCCGGTGCGCGTGACAGCGCATCCGCAACAATGTTCTCCTTGCCGGGAATGTAGACTATTGTGAAGCGGAATTCTTGCAGAAACAATGCCCAACGTTTTAACCTATCATGATTTAATTTTGATGACATAAGAAATTGTAATGCACTATGATCACTGTATACTTTTACGTGCTTACCAGAAAGAAAGAAACGGAATTTTTTTAAATGCCCAAACTATAGCTGAAGCTTCTAATTCAGTAACAGAATAATTTTTTTCAGATTTTGTTAGCACTCGGCTAGCTAAAGCAATGGTTTTCTGAACAGTAGTGCCATTTTCTGTGGCTTCTTGAAATAAATGAGCACCAAGACCGACTTTAGAAGAATCCGTGCTAAGGCAGAAATCTTGTGACAGATCTGGATGAGCTAGTATTGGCGCGTTAAGTAGCAATTCTTTCAAAGAATTGAATTCCAACTGTGCTTGTTCGTCCCAGTTCCAAATAGTATTTTTTCCAGTGAGAGAACAAAGTTTTGGTGTAACTAGAATTTGCATATTCAGAAAACGACGGTAAAAATTTACGAGACCTAGAAAACTGCTGACTTGTCTTTTTGTGGATGGAACTGGAATGGCTCTGATTGCTTCTAACTTTTCAGGATCCGGCTGAATGCCTTCAGAAGAAATAATATGTCCCAAAAACCTCACCTTTGAACTACCGAATTCAGACTTTTCCAAGTTAACTGTAATTCCAGATTCTGCAAAAATACGTAACAAACTGTTAAGGATGCGATTGTGTTGTTCCCATGAAGCTTCTGCTATCAGAATATCGTCCACATATAAGGTGATGTGACGTTTTAAGAACTCAGGTAGTATGGAATTTAACCCACGAATGAATGCTGCCGAAGAAATGTTCAAACCAAAAGGAAGTTTCCGGAACTGATAACAAACGCCGAAACAAAGGAAAGCTGTGTATTTTCTACATTCTGGATGAAGTTCGATCTGATAAAAGCTGGATCTGAGATCAATGGAAGACAACACTTTTACACCATTAAAATTTTGAAGAAGTTCTTCCATCGTCTGCGGCCTGTCTGTTTCAGGAATGATGATAGTATTGATTTGTCTCGAATTTAAAACAAGCCTGATCGATCCATTTTTTTTCTCAACAACATGTAATGGGTTGTTGTATGAGCTTACTGCAGGCTCAATAATGCCCTCATTAAGCATAGATTGTATTTCTGTTCTAACACGGTCCCTATAATGCGCCGGAATTACGTATTGTCTAACACAAAATTTAGTATGCTCACGAACACGAAATTGGTATTGAAATCCCTTGATTGTTCCTGTTTTGTGAGTAAAAACTGTGGAATGTGCTTGTAAAATCTCAAAAAGTTCCTGCCTATCAGTGTCATTACAATTCTCAATTGTTTGAATTTTATTCTGAATTAACTCGCCGTCGATGTCATCCCTGTCAGTACTTGCAGAGTGATTGTTAGTGTCTAGTTCCGTAGAAAATTCCGAACTGTTGTCTAACAGGTGGTAAAGCCGATTAATTTCCTCATCATGGTTTGAGAGCCAGTCTTCAAATTTCAAAGCTATTGACTTACCTTCTTTCTCTAAACTTATTTCAGCATCGTGAAAGCTTAAGATTCCTTTGTATTCATTCAAAAAGTCTACTCCCAGTATAATTTCCGTCGACAATAATGGAACAATAAGAAAGTTCATAGAGAAGCTGTGGCTTTGACAAAAGAATTCTAAGTTGGTTTGTTGGCGTACATCTACACTTTTTCCAAAGATTGCACCTTGTAATTTAATCTTACGTAACGGAAGTGTGGAGCAATCGTTCGATTTGTTGCATTTGCTAAAAGCTGTTACACTAATTACTGAAATGGGACTGCCAGAGTCAAGTACTGCCGTAAATTTTACGTCATTTACAGTAATGTGGATCACAGGATATGCAATGTTGTTATGTTGTACGTCGTGTTCCTGGAGTAAGATGTCCCTAATGTCTTCCATTTTTACGTAATTACTAGCTATGGCAGCTGCGTCGTCAGTTTCATAAGTACGTTTTGTGGCTGCCAGCGGTGTGAGTCATTGCCTATTGTCTCTTTGTTGGCGCGCATCGTTATTGGGATTAGGAGACCTAACTTCCACAAATTCACGTTGTTGAGAGTGCTCTGCTCTGTTTGAATCCCGCCAGTTCTGATGCAATTCAGGTCTGTCGTTACGATCATATCGTCTGTCGTCATGTCGGTAGATTCCATAGTTTCTTTCTTGTCGGTCATGTGGTGGAGAATTCTCCCTGAATCGTAACTGCGTGCTGGACCGTTGCGTCTGAAGTTATTCTGTCTCCCGTGATAATAATAGTTCTGGTTGCGAAATTGTCTGTTTCTATGATTGTCTCTGTCATATTCATTACTACGGAAATGCGATCTTTCTCTGTAACTATTACTCTGCCAGTGGTTGTCATACGGGTGGTGTCTGTTTTGGTCACGATTTACGTTGTAAGAATAGAATTGTCGTGGCCATTTATTGTTTCTGTCGTCACAGAATTGTGACGGATGTGATCTGTAATTGTTTTGCTCCTGTTTTCGCGTTCCGCAATTGTCAGTGTCAATTTCCAGTTCTTGTAACAGTCTCTGAAAAGCTTCAATGTCGTCTTTGCAACGTCCTGCCAAAGTAGTATGTCGTAAATGTTCAGGCAATTTGATTAAGCAAATGCGGATGAGTTCTGAGGGGCTGTATGGGTTTGACAGGTACTGATTCTTGTGCAACATGTCTTCAAAATATTTGACAAGACTGGAAAATTCAGATTGTTCAAAGTGTTTCATCATTATGATGCTATGTTTTACTCGGCCTTGTGTAGCTTGTGACCAATATGATGAGAGGAACACATGGTAAAATTCTCCTTCACTGTGACAATCGTGAATGACCGATCGCATTCTTACAGCTGGTTCATTCTCCAAGTAGCCACACATAAATTCTAACCTGTGCTCCAATGACCAGTTGGAAGGAAAACAATGAGAGAATTGATGGAGCCACGCTTGTGGATGAATGTCGTTGGCAGAATTCTTAAACGTTTTGAATTTACGTGTAGTAATGAACAGCTTATAGTCAAAATCATCGTGTCGACGAGTAGCATGTCGGTCATTGTTATGTCGTGTCGGCGGTTCGATCTCAAAATTCGGTGCACATTGCCAATTTCTTTCATAACTTCCGAAATGCCCTGTGTTATTATTTTGTGGCTGTTCCGTATTTCTATGTCCCTCTTACCGTATTGGAGCGCGAGTGTCCTCTGAAATACGTAATTCTTGTATTACCTGTGTCGCACTCTTCTGTGTCATTAAAGACTACCGGTTTTGTGTCATTCAGATTATCATCTACCTTCGTAGATAAGTTAGTGACCTGATCCGAAAGTTCGGCTACTTTCTCTGATAATGAACGAATTTCCTCCATGTGTCTTTCTGAACCAATTTTTAGAGTATCTACTGTGTCCTTTAAGTTCTCCTGAGTTTTTGCAAGTTGCGTAACCGAATCGGTAGATGCAACTGAGTCCATTTTAGCTTGCAAGGTCTCATGATTTTCATGAACAATAGTTTGCAGTTCTTTTATGGCTGCTTCGTGCTTCTGTAATGCATTTTCATGACGCGAAAAAATAGGATGGAAATGCTCACAAATTTGTGTTTTTACGTCATTACAGACTTTTTGACATTTCGATTCAATGTTATGTAACTCAGTAGTTAAATCTTCACGTGTTTGTTCAAGCGTGGTGTCTAACTTTTGAAGATTTTGTTCCACTGCGTCTAACTGTTACTGTGTTTGTCTCTGGTGTTGTTCCATTGTGTCTAACTTTTGAAGATTTTGTTCCATTGTGTGTAACTTTTGAAGCTTTTGCTGTGTTTGTCTCTGATTTTGTTCCATTTGTTGCATTAATTGTAATAACAATGCATTAGTGTCTGGAATCTGTTCCTCTACGCTTTTCGGCAGTGCATTTGCACCGGCAACATTCACATTTAGACAAGCTGAAAATGTGTCTTGACTTATTTGAGAAAACGGTGAAGACGCAAAACCTGAATCTACAGTATTTGTAAAATTGTGTCCTGTGATTTCGGATTCCTGAGGCGAGCTGTTGCCGACCGATCGATCGATAATGCCTCCCTGTTCACAACCTGTTTCACTGTCTACACCATTATTTGCCGCCCGCTCCATTTCCCTATGCACAATTATCAAATTACTACTTGGAATGTCTGTTAATTCACTACACAGTGGTGCTGATAAGCTACGCTCGTCGTCACTATTATTTCTCAGTTTACTTTGGAGCCTAGTGTTACGTTTTTCACACGCCATTATTCTGACAATATTTCACACGATAACACAGAAAAACACAATTTGAAGAGCAAAAATAAGGGAAGACATTAACATAGCACTGAAAATAATATCTAGTTAATTGCAAGGGCAGCTGCGAAATACTTGGTACAAATCTACATGCATGCCACAACTGTTTTACTGTACAACAATGAAAGACTGCAACTATAAAGGAGATTCTCTCTACAATTACGTGCTAGTAATAAACAAAATCTACACTAATTACACAAACTACAAGAAAAAATCAGAAGATTCCAGTGAGATATCCTTGGCTAAGGGTCGACATATGTAACGTCCCCTTAGAACAATTATACAAGACTGTGCTTAAACTGACACACAATATTTTTAGCGCAACGCAATCTGACTATCAAAGATCCCTGCAAAAGAATGGCCCTGAGTAACATTAAACTATACCTTTCAGAAGTCACTTACCTCACAAAAATCTTCGTTACTCGAACTACTGCAATACAGCGAGCGCCACTACTGGCAGCTAAATAAAAGATTTAAACTACGGAAGGCACTAACTACTGATAGGGATAGTTAGCAAATTAAAGATATTAATAGAGAACAAACAATGTATTTACCTTAATAGTCATAATATATATAGCAGTTCATGACAAATTTCAAAACTCCGCCATCTCTCTCCCCACATCCACCATTGCTGGCGGCTCACCTCCAACTGCGCATCGCTACGCGCTGTTCACATCCAGCTGCCCAGCACTACAATGGCAGACAACAATGCAAACTAGCCACAGACTGCACACAGCACAGCCAGTGATTTTCATACAGAGAGCGCTACGTGGCGGCGGCACTAGCAATATAAGAACCTAAACAGCCTACTTACAAGATTGTTGCAGTTAAACAATTATGTAACTTTACTTTCAGAAATACTATTGAAAACTTTTCCTCACGGTCACGCAAAGCGATGGCCCTTAAACTGATACGTGCAAACTTTAGTATTTAATAATGATTTTCAGAAGTTACTAACAAAGCAGTTCTCTTGCCAGTAATTTACTATTATTCAAGCTTCAATAAACATCAAGATACTCGGAATAAATTCGTTTAGGTAAGGACCCTACTGAGGTAAATGACATAGGAAAATCACGGTTAAACACAAAGGTACATTTTACACTTATATTCCACCGATTGAAGGTGGATGGTTCATACTGTGATACACTTCTAAATAAAGTACTTTGCTTGTTACTGATGTCGAAGGTTGCGTGAGGCAGTGCTGCGTAGTAACATTGCGCAGGTACGGCCCTTGATGTACATAGCTCTATCTTCCTCTTGGTGGCGACGATAAATTAATAATAATAATAATAATAAAATTTCAGAGCTATTAATTTAGTGCCGTACTGCGCCAATCATGTAGAACACGTCCGAGACCAAACACCCAGTATTGCAGGTAAATTCGGGGCCTCTAGTGCTTGAACAACGTAATACGAGTTCACCACTTGCAGGGCAGCTACCGTCTGTGTGAGCCACTTGCGCGCCAATTCTCACTCGCGCGCTCCATCACCTTTTCCATTCCACCAGAGAACGGAGTTCCGTTCTATCTATTATCCCTACACCTTTTCAATTTACACTTCTGCTTACAAAAACCCTAAGTATGAACCATCTACAATTGCATGATAGCATATACATACAAAATTGATATAATTAATTACAGTTGTACTTGAAATATTACATAATTATTTACAAAATATGTTTTACTACATTTATTCCACCTATGTCAAAGAGGTTATTTTAAACAGATAAACTACACTTAACAAATGCTTACTCTCGTTATAGTATTTGCTTAATTTTCTAAAATTATTATGGATCAAAAAATTTTAAAATATACAGATTAAAGGTAGTATTATATTTACAATAGCATTACAAACTGTTGTTGTCAATAGCAACTCACGTTACGGTTCATTGAAAGAAAGTATTTATGTTTCAGATAACGTGCAGTGTGATCAAGATTTAATCAGATCCTAATTACTATTAACGAGAAATACCTATGCTAACGTGTGTTATCCATTCAAAACTTCAACGCATAGCAACTCTGTTGAGTGTAGTATTGACAGTGTGTACGATGTAATAAGGACATGTAACCTGCGTACTTCTGTTTTACTCGATTGCGTAGTTTGTGCTTAGTTCCTATTACATTCACACAATAATAAACATCTTGGACTAAAATTTAACAATTTATATTAGCACTGGGACAAGGTATGCTTTGGCTTGCAGGCAAACCTGTTGCCAGTATAGAGATTAGAATCACGTTGCGCTACACCACTCTACATACATCGAAGTGCTATAACACAGTACACACCTTTGCACAACCGAATTGGTATTCCTTCCGGATCTGGTGACTTACTTGCTGTCATATCTTTCAGTTGTTTCTCTACGCCAGTGATGCTTATGCGGATATCGTACGACATCTTTCAATTTTAACCGGTAGAAATTCCCTTTATTTTCTTATTGCTGAAGATTGCCAGTTCTCAGAGTGAACAAGCTGCCGATATCACAACTTCTCGAACCGCGCTCAGCTGTTGTGGTTCTAGCTTCTTTATCGTTCCCATAATACAGGTAATGCATTACAAAGTTCGCATTGGTGAATTGGTAAGCTGCTGTTCACGTTTCTTAGCAGCAGATCTTCTTGCAAATTCATGCAAATGGTAAACAGGTGTCCGTTAATAGCTACAAAGTCACGCAGCACGTTGCGTGAAGACCTGTCACACATTCTTCGGTGTTGTGTGGTAAGCTGTGCTCTCATATGCTGTAGCACTCACCTCCGTCTGCGGCAGATACCCTCCGAGAAAAACAAGCTAAAACAGTGTACCCCGTCCAGGGCTAAACCAAACCTCTTGCCTTTCCCGCGAATGTGCTACGTGAATCAATAACAAAGTTACTGTAAAGTCGCGAAAGAAAGAGAGATCTACTGGCAGGATTAAGGCTGTGAAGGTGGGTCGTTAGCCGCCCCTGTAGATCTCAGTCCGTAAGAGCATTGGTACAGCGTCGCGTTCGAGTCTCGTGCCGAACCGATTTTAGTCTACCAGAACGTTTCTGGACAGCACTCTCACCAGTGTAGATTGAAAGGCACGCTCACTAAAGCAAATGAACAATCTCTCTTGTCACTCTCCTCTCGGAACTATACATGGGTCCACATATCTTCCACTCTCTTCCAGTACTTACCATGCAAACTTTCTTGTGCAGAATGAAGATTTGGGAGGGTGTTATTCACAAGCAACTGAAACCTGATGAAAAACTTTTTCCATATTATTGTTTCGTTCTTCACTCTCTCCGGTTAGGATATATATTTTTATTCAGTTGCAACAGAGTCCATAGCAGTGCTATACTTTCTGAAAGAAAATGGTGTCCTGCAGTGGCAATTATTTATTTTCGTTTCATTTTTATTCTTCGTACTACGACGTTTCGACTGTGTAGCCATTCTGAAGTACAATGTTTAACACGTTAACTACATGTTTTGCGTTACAGTCATTTAGATGGCCAGTCCGTGGTTGGCCGACTTGGAAAGCTGTACCCAAGATATTCGGTGCAGTATAAAGGTACCGCCGCACACAGTGCAGTGCCACCTAACAACAGTAATTGGCGTGGCTGTGTGCTACTACGAGTATTTGTACTGTGCCGGATATTATGACTACAACGACGTATGGACTATCGTTACGACTTCAGTGAAATGCAAAGCGAGGACAACAAGGGTGTGAGAGTCAGTGTTATCAATACGAACGTACCACAAAACGACGAAGTGTAGCAATTCACACGAAGCGCCAATAAACCGCCCTGCGCAAGTTGAAATACATCCCAAAGAAGGACTTTTTTTACGTTTTGTGCGTTGCACTCGAGTGGGGGAAGATTATGTAGAACACCTGAAGCATTAAAACCACCATCCACACTTTTCTTTATTTTCTATTAATCCACTCTCTAAACTTCTTGGAGTGACGTGCTATGCCGTTGAATCGAAATTTGTTAATTTATAGCTTTGGTATACAACTGACGTTGAGTGATTCCTGACATTTCCCCTTTCATAAAGTCCTAACATCTCTCCCCTTCACCTTTAGGGCTTCAGCTGCAATAACACAGTCATTTTCGGCCTTACAGTAAGAGTGATTACTTGAGGACCCATAGATTGGCAACCACCGACGACAACCATTGCAGACCGGAACACGTTAAAATTTGTACTAGCTTTGCAAAACCCTACGATGACTCTCTTATGTTATTGTCGCCATAATAGCTGAATCTGTTCAAATCAAATCGTGTGCTTGTTATCTAATAGCAAAGTTTTGGCGTGCAAAACGTAATAATGACTTTCCTATAATATGTAGCAATATGTTAATACTCGTTGACGAGTCTGTAAATTTCTCGTTCCTGTCTTCCATAAAACTACTTTCATGTTCATGTCAGATTACGTCGCACACTTTTGCAAAAGACTGCAATATGACGTTAGTGTCTAGTTCGTTCTATCTCGACCGCAAAGATAATTCTTCCATTTTTCTGACTGGTTTAATAAGACACTCCACGATTACTTTTCACTGCCATTCTTTTCATCTCAGTAAAATGCCTACGTGCAACATTCTCAGTTATTTGTTCCTTACATCCTAATCTGTCTTCTTGTACAATTTTTGCCCTGCATCACTCCCTCTGAAACACTGGAACCCAGTTATCCTGTCCGTTCATCTCGTTAGTACTGATTATGTGGAGACCTTCATTTCTTATCTCATGTGTCCACTCAGTCATCGGTATTCTTCTGAAACAACACATCTCAAACGCTTGGATTCTCTTCTTTCCTAGTTTTCCAACAGTAAACGATTTATTTTGATACAATGCTAATGATGTACATTCGCAGACATTTCATTCTGAAATTCAAACCCATGTTGATATTACTTCACTTCTTTGGTATTGGATTGCTTTCTTTACATGTGGTAGTCTGCTTCTGATTTCTCTTAGTGCGTTATTTTGATTCCCAGGCTGAAAAATTTCTTCACTTCGCCTACTATGTGGTCACTGATTGATATTTAGTTTGTCACTAAATTGCTACTGCCTAATACTTTTGGATTTGTACCGAAAGATGATACTCCCATTCCTTATTGTAAGAGCTTAGCTCTCCTTTTCAGCATTCTCAGTATCAATAATTACCTTGATAGATTCATCTTATTGTGTAACTTAGTTTTTTCTTTTGTAAGTAGTTCTCTTAGTTGCCTTAGTTTAACTTTCCTTTAACGTAAGCGTACATAAACAAACAAGATATCAACTACGAAATGAAGCTGGAGTCAAAACCTCGCTGCTGCCTGGGAAAAGTGAAGGAAGCTGTTCATATATTCCACATTATGTTGAAACGTGTCAGTCTATTACTGACGGGAACGTCGCATATATCGTTCTTTTCATTCGGTTATTCTTGGTCTGAGTCATACTCCTGCCGATAAACAAATAGTTAATGCATATTATGGGTAATGGGAATAACTGCAAATACTTAGCAGAGACGATGGTGTTGACCAGTAATATCGTATGTCAAAAAATTCAGTTTTACAGGAGAGTGAAAAAACAGTATTGTTATCTCGATATCAAACAAATGTAAAGTTATTATAATTACAATACATTACATTAATAAAATATTAGATAAAAATATTAAAAACAAATTTCAAGACATACATTAAATAAAAATTAACACACGATGTTACTGTGTGAACGAACTGACATGAGAGGTTGTAACACCATCGCGATCATTCTTATCTTAATATGTTTTCTCTAATCTGGTGGTAGTTGGCGTGTTGCATATTTCCATAATTGCACATATTAGCTGTGTCATGACGAGCTGAGCAGACAGCAGAGTTGTAGAGAAGGGACCTGGACCCCCAGTAATGCAGCCAGGGGTGCGTGGTCTGGCTATCAATAGAGGAAGTGCGAGGGGACGCTTCCCGTCCGGTCATCAAGATCAGTAACCGGACACGCATTGTCAGGCCGGGTGCGTGGGTGTCGTCGGCTGTACCTTTAGCCATTAGCCAGCAATATGGGCCCTAGCTTTAACTGAAGACGTTCTGCAATGAGCCTTGACAAGAACCTGGCCCTGTGCAGAATATTGCTGATTTATAACCATGACTCTACACTTAGGTGACAAAAGTCATTGGATAGTGATATGTATCACATACACAAGATATTAAAGGGCAGTATATTGGCGGAACTGTCATTTGTAGTCAGGTCATCAAGGAGAAACGATTTCCGACGTGATTATGGCAGCACGACCGGAATTAACAGATTATGAACGCGTAATGGTCAGTCTGGCTTTAGCTGCCGCAGCGGTCGCACGCTCCTCAAGTTTGCTCCGTGAACGTTCAGTGTTTACGCCAGTGTTTTCGTGTTTTGTGCTCGTTTATTGACGTTTTGCACGTGAATTAAGCGTTATCAATTGAGCATTTGGTCTTCTTTTGTGTCATCTTTCTACGAAGTGCCGTTGGGATTTCGGCGTTGTCCGAGATTTCTTCGCTGCAGAACACCATGGCAAACTCTGTGAGAAAAAACACCGTGATTTTCACCTTCGACAAGTACACCCGTTGAGTACAGCCCTCTGCACTTGAAATACACGACTGGATTACAGAGGTAATTGGCCTTCATTCTGAATCTGTTCATACCATGCAGCTGGACTCTGATGAATACTGCATTTTTGTAAAATTTAACGATTCCGCGAGTGTAGACCACTTTCTAGCAAAATTTGGTTATGAAACGGAATTTACACACCGTGATGGTACTAAAAGTACTGTCAAACTCCGGAATTCCGAGTCTGTAATTAGGAATGTTAGGGTTTTGAATATTCCCATAGAAGTAGACAATTCGAAAATTAAAGATGTCCTTTCAAAGTATGGGGTTGTCAGGCAAATAGTCAACGAAAGGTCGGCTTCGCATTTCAAGCTGCAGTGCTTTAACGGCATTCGCTCCGTGGAGATGGAAGTGAAAGCAAACATTCCCTCCCACATCTTTGTTGACGGGCACAAGGCGCATGTTATTTACTCAGGGCAAACCCCTACATGTCATGTATGTATCGAGTCTGGTCACCTCCGTCAGGACTGCCCTCGCCGTGTATTTGTGCTAACAAATAACCTTACGCAACGCCAGAAATTAACACTCAACGATTTGTTGCCAGCCAGTAATACAACAGAGCCGGCGGCGGTCGTGGATCCTGTTACTACCTCTGAAAATGTTGCACTTAATGTTAATGACTTTCCGTCTTTAAAACCTGCATTAACTGCTGAAATTCCGTCCCGTGACATCGAGATTCCCACAAAAAAGCGTCCTCTAGAGGACACTGAAAGAAATGTTGATGAGGACTCTTCCTGTGAAACACCCGTTGCCAGGAGGCCGAAGCCCAGTCCTGAAGATTTGTTGGAAGTGGAAAAAGGAGATGGAATGAAGGTCGATGTGGCTCCCACTTCCGCACAAGGACTTACACCGCCACGAACAGATAGTGACGCAGCGGGTAGTGACTTTTCACGGAAATGTGACCCTGAGCCTGAGGTCACGGCTGAAATAACCGCATCAAGTGCACAACCCATACAGTGCGAACCGTACGAGGAAATACCAAGTAAACAACCTGCTGACTCCGAAGCGCAAAGCCGCGCCGAAGGAGGAAATAAACAAGCATCACCGCCTCGCCAGCAAAACAACACAACAGACACCACGCCGGAACCAAACATTGACGACTCGCAAGCCACGGCCGTTGCCCCATTCAGCCACCGCCGGCGGCTGCGACCGACACCGGGTCTTGCTGTCACGCGTCATCAAGCGAAAGCCACACCAGAGAAGAAAGACATCAAGAATAAGAATATTAAATATGAAGTCATCAGGGCCAACACTGACGAGGAGAAAGAGAATGGCCACAGTGACTTATAGCAATGCATTGTCAGGATTTCAGGATACTTTTCTTCTCAAGCTCTTTGTTTAAAAGCAGTGCAAATTTTTCTAGGAAGTTAGTACATGTAATGGGCACACAGCTTGTAAAGATCGTGCCTTGTAGGGAAACACGTTTGCTGCTATAATCATACCGAACCTCATCCCAAATAGCTTCTTCCGGTATGTCTGTGCTGCAAGCTTATGGCATTACTACTACTAACATTAATAAAATACAGTCACCCTTGAAATTGGCAGCACTAAAAGAATTCTTGTACCAGTACGGAACAGATATCGCGTTGCTACAAGAAGTTGCGATAACGGAATTTCGGATCCCAGGCTTTTTTGAAATTGTTAATGTTTCTACGGAAGCCAATATCGGTACAGCCATTCTTATAAGGGAAGGCATTCCGGTGACTGAAATCGAACGACTAGAATCAGGAAGAGCCATAGGCATAAAAATTTTCGATGTGACAGTGATTAACCTTTACGCCCCATCAGGAACTTCCCACAAATTGGATCGTCCGAAGTTTTTTCAAGATGAACTGATTTATTTATTGAGGTAAAATCCGTGTTCTCTTATACTAGGTGGAGATTTTAACTGTGTTTTAAATCAGAAAGATCAACAACCCAACTTCAACTACTCGCCACAGTTAAAAAAGTTAGTAAGTGATCTACACCTTAAGGATGTGTGGGAACTTCAGCACCCGACGTCAGTCGGGTTCACGTATATAACCAGCCACTCCCGCAGCAGACTAGATAGAATTTACGTGTCACCAAATTTGCAAAATTATTTATTAAACGTTGAGACTATTCTCGTGTATTTTAGCGATCACAGTACACTTTTAACTTGCTTTAATCTAAGTGTACAGCCAACCCGTCGATTCAGAGGCCAATGGAACTTAAATATCTCTGTTTTAACTGACGAAGAACTGGAACAGGAAATAAGGTTTGCGTGGACTATGTGCCTCCGCACAGTAGACAAGCACCCAACAGTCATTGACTGGTGGACAAGGAGGGCTAAACCAAGGCTGCGGAAAGTTGTCATGCAGTATAGTGCAGCGAGGCACAGGGAGTTGAGGAATACAATGGAGTTTTATTATAAAGTTTTAAGAGACTTACATCAACAGGCCCATGATGACGTAATTCGTCTGAATGATATCAAAAAAATAAAAGCCAAGTTATTAAGCATTAAACGGCAACAGATGGAGGGACTCAAAATTAAATCGAAAGCCACATCAGTCGTAGCAGATGAAACGGCTTCTCTGTATCACTTGGTGCGGCATGCTAAAAACAGACGTCTAACTTTAATTGATGAAGTCCAGACGCATACTGGTACGAGGCTCACATGCCAGAAACAAATACTGGACGAAGTCCACAGGTACTATGAAACCTTATATGCTCCTACCACAGTGGAAGATACAGCTCTCGAGGACTTTCACACTATTTTAGGTCCACAATTGTCGGGAACAGACAACGCTGACATCCTGTCACCTATTACTAAAGATTAAGTGCATGAGGCAGTGCGTAACTCACCTCTCAACAAATCTCCGGGACTTGATGGCCTCCCTGTGGAGTTTTATGCCCGCTACTGGTCTATAATTGGGGACAAGATCACTTCCGTGGCAAATGAGGTCCTGAACGGAAAACCGGTCCCTGCAGAGTTTAAGGAAAGTAAAATAGTACTGATTCCTAAGAGTAAAGGCAAAACCAACTTAAACAATTTTCGGCCTCTTTCGCTACTAAATTCTGATTACAAAATAATTTCGCGTATTATCAACAAAAGACACTCTGCCTTTTCCAACAAAATATTGAGTCATCACCAATCTTGTTCTCCGACCAGAACGATATTCGAAAGTCTATCTGCATACAGAGACGTCGTTGCAATTACCTCAGTGACAAGTATAACATGTGCTTTAATCTTTCTAGATTTCAACAAAGCTTTTGACCGCGTTAGTCATAGATACCTCTTTGCGGCGCTGTCAAGAATGGCTTTCCACCCCCAGATTGTGAACATGCTAAGGAATATTGCAACAGGTATAAATGCGAAAATAGCAATCAATGGCCAAACATCGAAACATACAGATAAGGCGAGGGGTTCCACAGGGCAGTCCCTTATCAATGTTTTTATTTTCAGTATCTTTAGAGCCCTTCCTCCGCACTGTCCACGCAAGATTAACAGGCATAACATTGAGTGGTGAGAAAACTGTCATACGAGCTTATGCTGATGACGTGGGCGTTGTAATAAGGAATAAGGAGGAGACAGTTACACTGGAAAGAGAAATCCAAAGGTATTGTCTAGCGTCGGGAGCGACAGCAAATGAAAACAAAAGTCAAATATTGAATCTACGGGGGCCAGATCACCTTCGACTGGCATGGGCAAAACAAGTCAACAAACATAAAATTTTGGGAATAACCTTAATGGCATGTCCGATGCGGATGGCTGCTTTTAACTGGACGGAAACTAGGAGGAAAGTTCATGGTGCTGTAATGGAAACATCCATCGAACTATGGACCTGGTGCAAAAAGTCAGATTCATCAACTCCTGCGTTTTGTCTAAAGCGTATTTCACTGCGCAGGTATTTCCAATCCCTAAACTAGTAGCGAAAGGGATCATGTCCACTGTTACCAATTATTTATGGCGAGGAGACATATTCAGGGTTGGTGCGACTGCGGTTATACTGGATGTCAGAAACGGAGGCCTCAGTTTGGTGGATATTCGCAATAAAGCGTCTGCTCTGTTCCTCAAACGGATTTTCCATATACTCAGAGAACTTCCACAATGTATAACCGCAAAGCTCTTTGAGGCTGTGACACCCCATAGCCTGCAAGCACCGATTGATATGCGAAGGATTAATGCCCGTCTGCAGTATGTGAGGAACTTTTTCCTCGAAGCAAGTTATCTTAGTGACGAAATCAGAAGCAACACACGTATCACAGCGCGCGACATCATACTTGAAAGGAAGTTAAATGAGGGTAGAAACAAAATTGAAACGAAATTCCCAAATTGTGACTGGAAAGCTGTGTGGCGGAACATCAACTATACCGGGCTATCTACAGACGCTATTTCCGCATGGTACAAAACAGTTAATAATGTCATCAGCACCAACGAGAGACTATATGAGATCGGTTTAAACCAGACACACCTTTGTGGAAAATGCAATCTGGTGGATACACTCAGCCACAGATTCACCTGTGATGGCAATGTGCAAAACTGGAATTGGATCAGGCAACCAATCGTCTTTCTCACGAGATCCTCTACGCAATATATAACGCCGTCGCTCCTCCTGAGACCGGACATGACATACTTTCCGAAATTAAAAACCAACGCCATAGCTGGTTACTGGGAAAATATGTTAGTTATGTCATCCATACACTTGGGTCGGACAACGAGATAGAATTCCGCGTTTAAATGAAGTGTGAATATGCAAAAATTAGCACGTATCGCAACCACAAGAAGCACTATGGCAACATGCTGAAGATCATTTTTGAAAGAATGGGTGTTGGTTAAATATGTGAAACCACTACAACACGTTGAACGCAAACGAACAGAAGAGAAATAAAAGTCACTTGGTTCCTTATTATTATTTACTTTAACCTTGCTTCCGGAAGTTTTTTTTTATTTTTTTTATCAGTGTTCAGTTTCTACTCAGAGAAAAGGTTTCTTTGTCTTTCTTACATCGGAGAATGGGAATATTGTGTTAAGATTTCTGCACTCTTAGTGCTATGACCCAACAGGGAACATGAAAAAGGGGTGGGAGGGGTTTGGTCCTCGACGCACTGGCAGTGTCGTGAATAGACCCCACTGCTAGTGCGGCGTGTACCACGCCCTGACCATCCTAAAAAAAAAAAATTAATAATAAAAATAAAAAAGTAAATAAATAAATAAAAATAATATAAAATAAAAATAAATAAAAAGAAAATAAAAGTGGTTAATAAAAATTGGATTGCTGGAAGAAAAGATGGATAAAAAAAGTAAAAAAAGGGGTAGCGTCTTTGATTCAGTATCAAAACGTCTTCGGTCCCGGGTTCGATCCCCGCCACTGCCTAAATTTTGATAAAAATCAATATTGGCAGCCGAAAACTTCCGGCATAAGAAGTCAGCCTCATTCTGCCAACGGCCTTGTCAAAGAGGGCGGAGGAGCGGATAGAGGTTAGGGGCACTCTCTTGTCGTAGGGGTGGGAAATTGCCCCTAAAGGCGGAAGAATCAGCAATGATCAACGACATGAGGATGCAGAAGGCAATGGAAACCACTGCATTAAAGACACATAACGTGTATCCATTGAAGAAGTGTCATGATGATCTTTCAATTGGCAAAAGATTCCGGAATAGTCCCCCATTCGGATCTCCGGGAGGGGACTGCCAAGGGGGAGGTTACCATGAGAAAAAGAGTGAATAATCTACGAAAAGAAAACGTTCTACGAGTCAGGGCGTGGAATGTCAGAAGCTTGAACGTGGTAGGGAAACTAGAAAATCTGAAAAGGGAAATGCAAAGGCTCAATCTAGATATAATAGGGGTCAGTGAAGTGAAGTGGAAGGAAGACAAGGATTTCTGGTCAGATGAGTATCGGGTAATATCAACAGCAGCAGAAAATGGTACAACAGTTGTAAGATTCGTTATGAATAGGAAGGTAGGGCAGAGGGTGTGTTACTGTGAACAGTTCAGTGACCGGGTTGTTCTAATCAGAATCGACAGCAGACCAACACCGACAACGGTAGTTCAGGTATACATGCCGACGTCGCAAGCTGAAGATGAACAGATAGAGAAAGTGTATGAGGATATTGAAGGGCTAATGCAGTATGTAAAGGGGGACGAAAATCAAATAGACATGGGCGACTGGAATGCAGTTGTAGGGGAAGGAGTAGAAGAAAAGGTTACAGGAGAATATGGGCTTGGGACAAGGAATTAAAGAGGAGAAAGACTAATTGAGTTCTGTAACAAGTTTCAGCTAGTAATAGCGTATACCCTGTTCAAGAATCACAAGAGGAGGAGGTATACTTGGAAAAGGCCGGGAGATACGGGAAGATTTCAATTAGATTACATCATGGTCAGACAGAGATTCCGAAATCAGATACTGGATTGTAAGGAGTACCCAGGAGCAGATATAGACTCAGATCACAATATAGTAGTGATGAAGAATAGGCTGAAGTTCAATTGGTCAGGAAGAATCAATACGCAAAGAAGTGGGATACGGAAGT
Organism: Schistocerca cancellata; assembly: GCF_023864275.1. Lineage (NCBI taxonomy): Eukaryota > Metazoa > Arthropoda > Insecta > Orthoptera > Acrididae > Schistocerca > Schistocerca cancellata. Next base: position 438,638,194 of record NC_064627.1, read on the forward strand.
ACTATTCAATTAGATTACATCATGGTCAGACAGAGATTCCGAAATTAGATACTGGATTGTAAGGCGTACCCAGGAGCAGATATAGACTCAGATCACAATATAGTAGTGATGAAGAGTAGGCTGAAGTTCAAGACATTAGTCAGGAAGAATCAATACGCAAAGAAGTGGGATACGGAAGTACTAAGGAATGACGAGATAAATTTGAAATTCTCTAACGCTATAGATACAGCAATAAGGAATAGCGCAGTAGGCAGTACAGTTGAAGAGGAATGGACATCTCTAACAAGGGCCATCACAGAAGTTGGGAAGGAAAACATAGGTACAAAGAAGGTAGCTGCGAAGAAACCATGGGTAACAGAAGAAATGCTTCAGTTGATTGATGAAAGGAGGAAGTACAAACATGTTCCGGGAAAATCAGGAATACAGAAATACAAGTCGCTGAGGAATGAAATAAATAGGAAGTGCAGGGAAGCTAAGAAGAAATGGCTGCAGGAAAAATGTGAAGACATCGAAAAAGATACGATCGTCGGAAGGACAGACTCAGCATACAGGAAAGTCAAAACAACCTTTGGTGACATTAAAAGTAACGGTGGTAACATTAAGAGTGCAACGTGAATTCCACTGTTAAATGCAGAGGAGAGAGCAGATAGGTGGAAAGAATACATTGAAAGCCTCTATGAGGGTGAAGATTTGTCTGATGTGATAGAAGAAGAAACAGGAGTCGATTTAGAAGAAATAGGATATCCAGTATTAGAATCGGAATTTAAAAGAGCTTTGGAGGACTTACGGTCAAATAAGGCAGAAGGGATAGATAACATTCCATCAGAATTTCTAAAATCATTGGGGGAAGTGGCAACAAAACCACTATTCACGTTGGTGTGTAGAATATATGAGTCTGGCGGTATACCATCTGACTTTCGGAAAAGCATCATCCACACAATTCCGATGACGGCAAGAGCTGACAAGTGCGAGAAATAGCGCACAATCAGCTTAACAGCTCATGCATCGAAGCTGCTTACAAGAATAATATACAGAAGAATGGAAAAGAAAATTGAGAATGCGCTAGGTGACGATCAGTTTGGCTTCAGGAAAAGTAAAGGGACGAGTGAGGCAATTCTGACGTTACGGCTAATAATGGAAGCAAGGCTAAAGAAAAATCAAGACTCTTTCATAGGATTTGTCGACCTGGGAAAAGCGTTCGACAATATAAAATGGTGCAAGCTGTTCGAGATTCTGAAAAAAGTAGGGGTAAGCTATAGGGAGAGACGGGTCATATACAATATGTACACCAACCAAGAGGGAATAATAAGAGTGGACGATCAAGAACGAAGTGCTCGTATTACGAAGGGTGTAAGACAAGGCTGTAGCCTTTCGCCCTTACTCTTCAATCTGGACATCGAGGAAGCAATTATGGAAATAAAAGAAAGGTTCAGGAGTGGAATTAAAATACAAGGTGAAAGGATATCAATGGTACGATTCGTTGATGACATTGCTATCCTGAGTGAAAGTGAAGAAGAATTAAATGATCTGCTGAACGGAATGAACAGTCTAATGAGTACACAGTATGGTTTGAGAGTAAATCGGAGAATGACGAAGGTAATGAGGAGTAGTAGAAATGAGAACAGCGAGAAACTTAACATCAGGATTGATGGTCACGAAGTCAATGAAGTTAAGGAATTCTGCTACCTAGGCAGCAAAATAACCAATGACGGACGGAGCAAGGACATCAACAGCAGACTCGCTATGGCAAAAAAGGCTTTTCTGGCCAAGAGAAGTCTACTAATATCAAATACCTACTATAATTTGAGGAAGAAATTTCTGAGGATGTACGTCTGGAGTACAGCATTGTATGGTAGTGAAACATGGACTGTGGGAAAACCGGAACAGAAGACAATCGAAGCATTTGAGATGTGGTGCTATAGACGAATGTTTAAAATTGGGTGGACTGATAAGGTAAGGAATGAGGAGGTTCTACGCAGAATCGGAGAGGAAAGGAATATGTGGAAGACACATAAGGAGAAGGGTCAGGATGATAGGACATTGCTAAAACATGATGGAATGACTTCCGTGGTACTAGAGGGAACTGTAGAGGGCAAAAACTGTAGAGGAAGACAGAGATTGGAATACGTCAAGCAAATAATTGAGGACGTAGGTTGCAAGTGCTACTCTGAGATGAAGAGGAAGAGGTTAGCACAGGAAAGGAATTCATGGCGGGGCCGCATCAAACCAGTCAGTAGACTGATGACCAAAAAAAATGGTATTTGGGAATGGAATTCAGTATTCCGAGGTTCACAGTGTAAAGAGTGTGCTGTGAATACCATATTCAGGCATGGACGACGCAGTGGTCGACGCTCTTCACTTAACAACCGTTGGCGTAGAGTTGTCAGTGCTAACAGACGAACAACATTGCGTGAAATAACCGCAGAACTCAATGTGGTACGTACGATGAACGTATCCGCTAGGGCAGTGAGGCGAAATGTTGCGTTAATCGGCTATGGCAGCAGACGACCGATGCGTCTGCCTTTGCTAAGAAGCCTCTCCTGGACTCGTGACCGAAACAGACGACAAGGAAATAATGGGCTGCTCAGGTGAGTCCCGATACCTGTTGGTAAGAGCTGATAGTAGGATTCGAGTGTGACGCAGACCCCACGAAGCCAATGACCCAAATTGTCAACAAGGCACTGTGCAAGCTGGTGGCTTCATAATGGTGTGGGCTGCATTTTCATAGCATGAGCTGGGTCCTCTGATCCAACAATACCGATCATTCACTGGGAGTGGTTATCTTCGTCACTTGGATACCATTGGACTTGATTTTCCCAACAACGATGCTCCCTGTCACTGGGCCACACCTGCTAGCGACTGGTTTGAAGAACACTTTGGACAATTCGTGTGAATGACATGACCAACCATATCGCCGGAAATGAATCCAGTCGAACATTTAACGGACATAATCAAGAGGTTCGAGTACAAAATACTGCGCCGACAACATTTTCGCAGTTATGGACGTCTACAGAGGAAGCATACCTCAACATTTCTGCAGGGGCTTCCAACGAGTAGAGTTGCTGCACTGCTATTGGAAAAAGGAGGCATCCCTTGACTTTTGTCAGCTCAGTGTAAAGAATAAATTGTTATACGACTGGCCAGTTCCTAGAGGACTTTGAAGTGGAAGCCCGGTCACAGACACTCGTGGTAAGGGATGCTCCTGTGTTTTGTTTAGAAATTCTGTGTCTCTGTAACGATGGTGCTTCGGAAATTTCGGTGCCGCTCCACGCGGGGTGAACACTTCACATCTAGACAATAGTGACAAGAAATTTCTGGGTAATCTTAAAAAAGTAGGGGTGCGTGGGAGGCAGGACGCCATTACTAAGAATTTCATGCATGGGAGAGCAGAGTATTAGCTGTAGTTAAGACTAAGCAAACAGTGGTAGATTTTCACTATATTGTTTAAAAACAGTACACACAGGAAAGCAACCGACTGGCTAACATTATAAAACTTTTGCCAGTTGGAGACTTAGTTACTTTGTTAAGAAACACATCATTTGCCAGTGCTCGCCGGAGCTTTTCTATTGGCGAAGGAAAATTACGCAGACCTTGCAGAGAATTTAGACTATGGAGTTCTGTTTAGGACACATTCGAGTTTAAGACAAGATCTGAGACAGTCAAACCTCGTTCGGACTCGAGTCTGGAACTTCCACTAGGGAGGAATACATTGTGGTCAACGATGAGATTATAAAATCCAGCGACCGATGACGCCCGACCGAAGAGGATTTCTGTGACATATCTGGAGGTCACACCGTCTCATAGCTGCTCTAACAAAGTTCTTAAAGTGTTTATGAAATAAAATTCTCGAAGCCTCTTAAACTTAAAAAAGTGAAATGTAATGCTAAATTACAATTCCTCTACTCATTAATTAATAGTAGTTACACTTCATATATTATTTAAGGTGACAATAAAGAATTTCTGCGTTTACTGTTTTATATTTTACGTGTGAAGCGATCTCGGAATATATAGTCTTCACTCATTGTAAAAAATACAACAAGAACAGGCTTTTATTGTCCATCACATAATGTACGTATTGTCTTCAGATCAGTTACAAGCTGTTGTTGTTCGTTGCCAGAAATCAAGTGCATCTCCGACTTGAGTATGTAAATGAAGTTTGTTTGCTGCTCACGGGCTCATGGCAGACTGGCAACAGAGTCTAATAAGTGACACTTTCGATACTCCTATAAATTTTTTGTAAGTTGGTATTGTTGGTATTGTTAACGACCTCGTTAGCGTCTCCATGTTATATTGCATGTCTTACGCCATTGGTTGACTTCTGTACACCTCTTCGGTAGCTGTGAAGTGTTTCATTTTTGTAGGCACTTCTGTTTTATGTAATATCTTCATCTATAATCCGATTTTAAATTTAACTCACCTGAATTGATCAGCGAAATAACACGATTAGTTAAACAGTTACTTATTTTGCTTGAATTCCCTTGTACGTAGCTCTTAGTTTCTGTAACGAATATAGCCATGCATTGTACTAGAACGTTTCTGAGAACTAGACGCATCTACTCTCCGTGAAAAAATGAGTCTTAAATATGACTTCAAGCGTCCCTCGCCCCACCCCTCCTTCTCAAATGGTAGTATTGTGGCAAAGTGTGTAACACTATTTGGTAAAATTGTAGCGAAGTAATGTATTTTGCCGATTACATATGTGTTCATACAGTCATACTTTTGTAGACAGACACATAGAAAGAAAAGGTGAAGGAATTTTTAAAGTCCATTGAGAAAACGCCTTCCATCATCGAGTTAATATTACTACTTTTTCTTAGGACATTTACAGTCACGCTGGAGCAGGCCATGAATTTTGTCATTTCCTGAACGACAGTAAAACTAGTGTCGACGGGAAGCAGTGCTTTTTATCCTTAAACTTTCGAAGCAGTTTTGGCAAGGACCACTTATCGGAGAGATTGAGCAATGAACCTGGATTTAACGCCCACGACGCTGGCAACTCCACGTGATAAATCTCATTCATAATAACTTCAAGTACGTTTCGCGAGTTTTACTACCTCGAAGGTTCCGCATTCCTACCTCAATCCCCCGAAAGTTTTCTCTGGCAACGAAGTTTACGACCACCACCATCAGCCGAGAAGCGTTAAAACTAATCAGCTATCCCTTATCGTAAATTGACTCTCCGAAATTCTGAAGGGTGGTGACACGAAATTTGAGTAGGTAATACTAAGGTACCAAGTCATGTTTGGTTAGCTTCGGCTTGGAACAATTTGCATTCACTCACTTAGTGTGTAACGAAACATAATATCCAACACCACCCCAAGATACGGGACTCAAGCTTCTTCAGTGTAAGCCAAACCAATGGACAGCGTGTGTTTAGTCACAAGCCGTAATCGCATTTTGGTGACCAACATCACTACAGCAAGACTTTTTTATGTTAAAAACACCGCGACAGCGTAAAACAAAAGTACGAGAAACTATTTTCCGTGAATCATTGCTACAATTTCATCGGTATTGTACTGCACGTTTCGAGATTGCAAAACTCTTAGCTTCAGGTTGTTCTTCATTTTCGCAAACTGCACAGTATTTGCGTTGGTGTCCACCTCAGTTATATTATTTAGTGTTTGGGATGAATTCACGCGAGACACATAATACATTGGCTTCCACTGAAAACACGCATATAAACAAATGCTACGCTAATCAGGCGCCTCTAGCATCTTCTGCCATAAAATTTAGACTCGGTAGACGATGATACTCTGATGTAGGTACCGATGTTGCTTTTGTCGGAAAACATTTGTTCATATACTAGTGCATGACGGTCATCTCCCGGTAAATGGACGTTGAGGAACAATATTAACAGATCAGTATGTATGAAAGAGCAGGAACTATTGTTGAGTTTTTGGGAGTGTGTGAGCGGTTGTTGGATGCTAGCAGTGGAAGTAGCGATGGTTGGAGTGTAACAACAGGATCCTGGGTGTATACTGGAGACTTGATTCAAATTTCTGATTGGGAAGCTATATTTGCTAGGATAGGAGGACTGATGCGTGTAAAGGTCTGGATCTATGAGATGGAGGCTGGGATACGAAATCTAGTGCTGGAAAGCGTCGTAGGCATATTGCTACAGCCACGGAAGATACCAAGTAGTGGACGGAATTTAGAAACATTTGAAGTTTTGTAAAAATCATAGTCCCGCGGTGGTAACAGTCCGCCTCAAACGAAATGATCCCTTGGCCCCAGCGTCTATAGTAATGTCACCCACAACGATATGTACTAGCACGCCATCAGCCATCTTCACCTGGCACATAAGTGTACTGTTGTACAAACATTGGTTCATCGTGCAAGAACGATGTCTGAAGCTGATAACCTGTCCCATGGGCTGAGCGTCCTACGCAAGGTCTTCAGGAACAACGGCTATAACGTTCGTTAAATAAATCAAGTTATTTCAAGCAAGAATCGCAGTAAAACTACAGAAGAGGATCAGAAAAACGAACTTGATTTCTTGCCATCATGTGTCTCCGTGTCGGGCAAGATAAGCCGCCTGCTTAAAAGACGCAAGATGAAATCTATATTCAGGCCTCCGACAAAACTCCATCAATCACTCAGATCAGTAAAAGACGCAGGAGGTTTCAGAACACCTGGGGTCTACAGGAGACCTAGCGAATGTGGCTAATCTTACGACGCATAATCAATACGCGTTGTGGAACAGCACAGAAAGGAGCATGAGAGGTTTTATCGCCGAAATATCCAGAGAAACCTGCTTTAACTGAGTATGCATTAGAAAACGGTCACCACTTAAAATCTGACCAAACATCCCTCGTCGCTCGCAGTAACAGCTTCTGAAACTCTGTAATAAAGGAGTCACTGAAATACACTCCCGGAAATTGAAATAAGAACACTGTGAATTCATTGTCCCAGGAAGGGGAAACTTTATTGACACATTCCTGGGGTCAGATACATCACATGATCACACTGACAGAACCACAGGCACATAGACACAGGCAACAGAGCATGCACAATGTCGGCACTAGTACAGTGTATATCCACCTTTCGCAGCAATGCAGGCTGCTATTCCCCCATGGAGACGATCGTAGAGATGCTGGATGTAGTCCTGTGGAACGGCTTGCCATGCCATTTCCACCTGGCGCCTCAGTTGGACCAGCGTTCGTGCTGGACGTGCAGACCGCGTGAGACGACGCTTCATCCAGTCCCAAACATGCTCAATGGGGGACAGATCCGGAGATCTTGCTGGCCAGGGTAGTTGACTTACACCTTCTAGAGCACGTTGGGTGGCACGGGATACATGCGGACGTGCATTAACCTGTTGGAACAGCAAGTTCCCTTGCCGGTCTAGGAATGGTAGAACGATGGGTTCGATGACGGTTTGGATGTACCGTGCACTATTCAGTGTCCCCTCGACGATCACCAGTGGTGTACGGCCAGTGTAGGAGATCGCTCCCCACACCATGATGCCGGGTGTTGGCCCTGTGTGCCTCGGTCGTATGCAGTCCTGATTGTGGCGCTCACCTGCACGGCGCCAAACACGCATACGACCATCATTGGCACCAAGGCAGAAGCGACTCTCATCGCTGAAGACGACACGTCTCCATTCGTCCCTCCATTCACGCCTGTCGCGACACCACTGGAGGCTGGCTGCACGATGTTGGGGCGTGAGCGGAAGACGGCCTAACGGTGTGCGGGACCGTAGCCCAGCTTCATGGAGACGGTTGCGAATGGTCCTCGCCGATACCCCAGGAGCAACAGTGTCCCTAATTTGCTGGGAAGTGACGGTGCGGTCCCCTACGGCAGTGCGTAGGATCCTACGGTCTTGGCGTGCATCCGTGCGTCGCTGCGGTCCGGTCCCAGGTCGACGGGCACGTGCACCTTCCGCCGACCACTGGCGACAACATCGATGTACTGTGGAGACCTCACGCCCCACGTGTTGAGCAATTCGGCGGTACGTCCACCCGGCCTCCCGCATGCCCACTATACGCCCTCGCTCAAAGTCCGTCAACTGCACATACGGTTCACGTCCACGCTGTCGCGGCATGCTACCAGTGTTAAAGACTGCGATGGAGCTCCGTATGCCACGGCAAACTGGCTGACACTGACGGCGGCGGTGCACAAATGCTGCGCAGCTAGCGCCATTCGACGGCCAACACCGCGGTTCCTGGTGTGTCCGCTGTGCCGTGCGTGTGATCATTGCTTGTACAGCCCTCTCGCAGTGTCCGGAGCAAGTATGGTGGGTCTGACACACCGGTGTCAATGTGTTCTTTTTTCCGTTTCCAGGAGTGTAGAAATCACCGATAACGCCTAAAATAGAGACGGTGGCCCGCAGCTCAGCACGGGGTGGAATACAGGGGTTGCGCGGTTGAAGAGGGCACATCGAAGGCCGACAAGCCAATATATGCCCATATATGGCGTTGCCGCTATCGACAGTGACGTCACAGCTGGCAGCTACTACATACTTATAAGCGGCGTACCAACAGTCTGCCGGCAGTTGTATCGCTTGTCAATGGCTAAGGTGAGTTTGGCTGGAAGCTCGTGTAAGTTTAATCCCTTGGCGTGGCTAGAAACCTGAGTACCTTTTATTCATTTGGAGTGCTGAATTTTAATATTCCGATATGCATAGGATTTAAGCAGATGTAGAAGTAATTTATACGACTTGAGGAGCTCGTACATGCACGTGGCCCTATACAACAGTTACTAGGCGAAGATAGAGGATGAGGCAGTCGAAGCCATTTGGTTTAAGATATTAAGGTGTTTGAAATGGCAGTAGACTTGTAGGTCTGTACGACGAACCTGAAGACGTCTTGGGGGGTAAGGCGGAGTGGGGGACGGAGAGTGGGGGGAGATGGATGCAGTGCGGCAGTAGGAAAGATAGAGACCGAGTTAGTTTTATTGGGGAATGTTTGCCATGGAATTTTGGGAACGTCTAGATGTACTGTGCTGATATTATAGTAGAAGGAGGCTACAAACTGGGGAACTTTTTTTTTTTTGAGAGGTGGATATTTTTGCAGTATAAGCTGAGAATAGGATTAGTGAAGCATTGTTAGGGTCTCATCGTGTATTACTTATTTGAAGCAATTGTATGATTGAACGGTTAAACTCTATATACGTGAGAAGTAGATTAGGAGGCCAGTGGCATCCGAAAGGTGGTGCCAGGGCTTTTTGGAAGTGGAGACTTCTTGTTCATCTTTTACCTTGTTGGCTACACACTGGACGCAATACTGTGTTGGAAGGCGGAAGCGAAATGTGTTTGTCGGGGACGCGGAAAATATAAACGAGACTGTGATATAGCAGGAAGTAAGTGTGTGCAGAAATTGTGTTTGTCGGTAAGATGAATGCGGAATTATTTCTATGGTCGCTCTTTTGGCTGTGAAGCCACATACGTTTTTGGGTTAGCTATTTAGGAGCCCTGTCCCTTCGTGTACAGAAGTAATGTATACGGTGTGTGGGAACATACTTGAGGGCAACAGGCAGGTGGGATGGAGGAGGTTAACTGAGAGGCTAGTTAGCTGTATGCTATTTCCTTGTAATCTGTGATATTTATTTCCTTTAATAATTTTGAAATGGTAGGAGCGGGATTGGAACACAGATGATCCGCTAATAAAACTTTAAACGAACTCTGATAACCAGCTTTAGTGAACCCTATTAACTTTACAACTCTTAACTTTTGGCAATAACATAATATTTACAATAAACAGTAAGTGCAAAGAATTCCTAGAATCTTCTATGATCGTTCTCCTTAAAACAAATAAATACAACCCGTAATTTTACAAACGGCTGACTCGAAAAATCACTCAAGACAATCAATTAAACGACAGATATAATCCTTCCAAATCAATTGACAATAAAGGGATAAATAACAGTACTTAAATTATGACGACGTGCAGTTTATGCGCCACAATATTGGTATTAGTCTTACAAATAATAGGTGCGCTTCCTGGCCTTTCTTTTTATAATAGTCCACGTCTTGCGCCTACTGGTTAGACTAACTTATGATACTTGTAACATAAATCTCTTAGCACCAGGCATAGTCAAGAAGCCACTGCACCCAATTGAGATGTTTAATAACGACAACAAATATACGTAACCCCGAGTACGAACACTCACACACACACACACACACACACACACACACACAGAAAATTTGTAATGAAAAAGCAGTTGCAAGTATTAGAATTATCCCTTGGGATTAAACTCCATAAACCGATTTAACTTTGACCTTTGAGACTATATTCAGAAAAAAAAACAGGACAACTTGAACGACAAGAGATTCGGAGGACATGTACACCAGTTCATCTTGTATAAATGATTAACATTTTAACCATGACGGCCCGCAGGTTCAAGGACAACATCGATATCGTGGCGCAAATATACCTGCCGGTAAAATGTGCCAGCGACTCTCGTTGTCGCTACAAACCGAAGGCAATGGATCAGTGTGACTTGAGCAGACGTGCAGGATGCCTTGCAGATGTATCCGCGAACCGTACTGTCAAATCAATAAATTGGGAAGTGGGTGCGTTATTGGCATGAGCGAATGTGATCCATCCATTTAAAGCACAAAATACCTAAATTGCGGTAAAAGAACAGCACGATAGTTCCCTATATGAACAGCGTACTGAATTACAGTCGTCTGAGTTTGAGACATTTGTTAGCTTAGGAAAGAACCTTGAATACTAAAACGTGGGAAAATTACTATTATCGCATCACTTAGACTAACCAACTGTTCCATAGCACGTATTCTCAGTAGAGCAATCCGGTCACAGAGTAGTATACAGAGTGAGTCATTAACTATTTCCACCAAGAGTAGCTCCGAAAGTATGATAGAAGCTGTAAAGTTTGTGGGACAAAAGTTGCATGGGACAACGGTGCCATAATATGAGGTTGGTTTTTTTTTTTGTTGCGAAGTGGGGTCGCGTCAGAGATATGAAGCTCATTTTTTTTAATGAAATGCTACAGTTTGGTACTTATTTTCTGATAGCGGCTATCGAGACGAATCCAATGATGTGTAACAGTAAGGTCTTTGAAGGTCAACGAAGGTCAAAAAGGTGACATGCACGTCCATTTACAGAAGGTCTTCGGAGTGATGACCATTGGTATCAATGCAGTGATGCAATCTTCCTATCATGGATTGAGTGGTATTTCTAATCAAATCGGCAGTTATCGAAACACATGTTCTGACAATTCTCTCTCGCATATCTTCAGGTGTAGTAGGAACGTCTCTATAAACAATGTCTTTTACGAATCCCCATAAGAAAAAATCTAGATGCATCAAGTCTGGCGAACGAGCCGGCCACGACACATCTCCTCCGCGTCCAATCCAACGATTTGGGAATTGTCTCTGCAACTCATTGTTAGCCATCGGCGAAAAATTTACCGAACACCCATCGTGTTGATACCACATTCTGTTCCTTGTTCCCAAAGGTATTTCCTCCAATAACAGACGTAATGTTTCGTGCAGGAATGTGGCGTACTTCCACCCATTAAGATTTCTTTCGATGAAATAGGGGCCTATAATTCTGTCCTCCAGAATCCCACACCATACAGTCACCGACCCCGGTTTCTGGTGTGCAACTTGCCGGAGCCAACATGGATTTTCAGTTGCCCAATAATGCATGTTATGGAAATTAAGATTTGTTGATTGTTGAATGTAGCCTCGTCAGTAAATAAAATCAAATTAATAAATGTGTCATTCCTTTGAATCTGACTTGGAGCCCCTCGGCAGAATTCAATGCGACGCATACAGTCTTTACAAGTAATTCTTGGTGGAGACTGATATGGTAAGGATGATATTTATGGCGGTGCAGAACAAGAACAACACTACTTTGGCTCATGCCAGATTCCCTTGTGATTTGTCGAAAGCTAAGACAAGGATATCGAACCGCAGTGGCAAGTGTACCAATTTCCGTTTCGTCGTTAGTAACTTCCCTTGGCCGGATATGTTACAGATGCGTTAAAGATCCAGTTGTTCTCAATTTATCATACATATATTTAAATGTAATACGTGTAGGGTGAGTACGTTGGGGATATCATTCAGCGTATAAGTCTCTAGCTCTCACTGAATGTCTTTGGCATTCTCCGTAAATGAGAAGCATATGGACTTGTTCTTCGAGGGAATACATCATTCACATTCGCTTGATTCGACGATACTAGTCTTACCTGTCCTATTAGTGTTGTATTGCGATATCTTACTCATGCATTTGGAAACACCATAGTGTCCCCAAACCCGATGAGTGTATTGTATAAAGTTCTCCACAGAGTATTCAGGTAAGCATACACACCAATGCCTTGAAGTGGGTGTACGCCTATAAAACAAAACTCCTTCAGATAAACAGTAGTGTGTAGAGATCTTGTTGTTCTCTCCCTTAATTAGTTGTTCTTTTACTGACTTCCATCGTGGGTCTTTCTCTTGCAGGAATTTCATATTTTTGCAAAGTTTTAGATAATATGGTGTTTAAGTACCATCATACATTAATAGGATTCTAAGGTCTGTTGTCTGTTCTGTAAGGTCTGTAAATTTTGAGGTAACCTCGACAAAGCATCAGCTATAACGTTTTCCTTTCCATCCACATGGACTATTTCGAACTGAAATTCTTGCAGGTAAATACACCAACGAGCTAACCTGGCATGTAATAGTCTGCATGTCAATAGAAATGATAAAGCTTGGTGGTCACAAAAGACTTTAGTGCGATTACCCCACAGATAGTATCTAAATTTAATGAATGCACGTATAACAGCTAGTATTTCTAATTCAGTGACTGAGTATGACCTTTCACATTCAGTTAATGTCATGCTAGCAAAGCTTATAATACATACAGTTGGTGTGTTGTCCATTAAAGGTATCTGAAACAAGGTAGCACCAAGGCCTTGAAAACTTGCATCAGTGGCTAAACAGAAATCCTGTGTCATATCTGGGTGATGTAATAAGTCTTTTACTAAAGCTTGTTTGATAGCATCAAAATCTTTCTGACATTCCTGTGTCCAAATCCATGTGTTGTTTTTTCTCAATAGGTTTAACAGAGCTTCACTATTTAAAATTTGGTGTGGCGTAAACTTCCTAAAGAATGATGCTACTCCTAGAAATGCCTTAAGCTGTTTCTTTGTTTGAGGAGTAGGACAATTCCTGATTGCATCTATTTTTCTTGTGTCTGGTCTTATTGCTTCCTCAGAAATGATGTGGCCCAAAAATTTCACTTCCCTTCTGGCAAATTTTGACTTTTTAGGATTTACAGTAACTCCATAATCTGAAAATGTTCTCTCCAAGTGGCTGTAGCAATGAGTAAATCATCTACATATACTGTTACACGACTACGTAATTCAGGGCCAAGTTCTTGATCTAAAGCTGCTGTAAATACTCCTGCGCTGACATTCAGGCCAAAAGGTACCACACAAAATTGATAGCTTCTCCCATCACATACAAATGCTGTGTATTTACGGCTATCTACATGCGTTACTGTTTGCCAGTACGATGCTTTCAGATCGATAGTTGATAGAAATTTTACACCATAAAGCATTAGTAGTTGCTCGTCGAACTTACCTGGTTTTGTTCTTACCGGGATAATAATTTTAGTGATGGCTCTAGCATCCAAAACAAGTCTTACTGTACCGTCACATTTGGTAACTGGCAAGAGGGGACTGAGATGGCTCTATAATTTTCCATTTCAGCATTCGTTCTATCTCTTTGTTTACTGCCTCGCTCTTGGCCCAAGGTATAGCGTAAGAAGAATGGCAAAAGGTTTCATGTGGTTCAACGTCCATTCTGTACGCGTAATCCTTCACTACTCCTGGTCTTTTACTAAATACTTGTTTATGTGTACACAGTACATCACAAAGTCCACGTTGTTGCTCAGGTGTTAATCTGTTGCACTCATGCACCTTCTCTATAATTTCTTGTGTGCTCACATGTTCAGTGTCACCTCCAGGATAGTGTTGCTGTTGATTTGTAAATAGAATTTTGGGTAGTGTTAGCTCGAGATTAACCAAATGGCAATATCTACTATGCATTGCAGGTGTTCTTATCATGTCCACAGAAAATACCTTTCCCTCAAACTGAAATGTGCATTTACCTATGGCTATGTCCAGTGTAATTTGGTGTCTGAAAAATTCCATTTCTAGGATACAGTATACTATGAGCTTTTCAGCTACTAAAAATGAGCATTTTATTTCTATGTTCGCCAGTGTAACAGGTGCTAGTGTCTGTATTTTAACTGCCTTTGACATATTCGCCATAGCACTTAATATTTTGCAATTCTTCACTGGAAAGTTAGGCAATATTGTTGTCTTGTTAATCTGTTCGAACAAGCTGGTTGACATTAAATTCACGGTTGCGCCTGTGCCAATAACAATTTTCACTGGTACGCCTTCTAGTGTCCCTTCAACCAACGCTTGTACCTCATATTCTTGTCGATGTGTACAAATTATTCCGTCAAAACACAAATCTTCCTCCATCTCTGTGTCCATGTCATATTTGATAAGGTTTATTGTTTTCGTGTTATTCCCCGCTACTCCGCTGTCAACTACTGCTGCGGGAGTGAGCAACGTCGCGTGCTGTTTTCCGCGGTGTAGGCAACGCTGCCGTTAGTTAGTACGGGTGTACTGGCTGTGTTGTTGTCATTCATTTCAATAATATTTACACTTGGCGTTTGCGCTTTCCACGCATTGGCAGTTGCTGGATATGTGGCTCGCCTGTTTCTTCCGAAAGTGTTGTTGTTTCAGTTATTGTTCTGTGTGTTATTATTTTGCCAATGTGGATTCGGCTGAAATCTGCCCCCGTTCCTATTTCTGCCGTTTTGATACCCTGGATTGTATCTGTTTTCTCTGCGGTTCCACGGTTTGTTTCCATATGTTTGACAATTCTGCCCCCGCGGGTAGTTAAGTTGTTGTGTTTGCCCGCCGGGTGTATTATTATTATTGGGATTGTAATTACCGTTACGGTTATTGCCGTTGCGGTTACTGTTATTGCTGTTCTGCCTCTGACCGTCCTCGTGAATCAGGTCAAAGGTGTCCAGTACTGATAGAAAATAGTCAACATTATCTGCCGGTACTGTGGCGAGTCTTTCTCTGATCGGGACTGGTAACTTCTCTTTAAGAATTTCCAAAACATCAACATAAGATATGACTTTATCCCAATATCGAGTTTTATTTAGATATTTTTCGAAATATTTACGTAATCCTCTGCTTTTTGGATTGAATGGTTCAGGATGGAATACCTCTTTTCGCAATCGTTCCTGAATTTCCTGGAACCAAAATTTGCCTAGGAATGCATTTTCGAAATCTGAATAGGTGTGGCAGTATTCTGCAATTTCATTCGCCCATAGGGCAGCTTCTCCTTGTATGTACCCAATGACATACTGTATTTTCCGCTCCTCACTCCAATACTGTGGCAAAATGTTTTTGAATGATTTGAGGAAGACAACAGGGTGAACTTTTTTATTTTCCGCAGAAAATACCTGGAACTGCTTGTACTTCAATAAGCTTTTGTCTATGAAAGTTGCATGTGGTGTTGATGAATGACTACACGAGCAATGCGGTTTAGAATTGCTACTTGACGGCATGTTGTGTAAACAGCTAACAGCTGGTGAAGTTCTATCTTTCGCTTGTGGTGTGTACCATTGTTGTACCTGATCTTGTACTCGTACAGTACTCTTTTCATTACCAAATTCAATGCTTGGTGGTTTGCTTATAGCAGTGTCAGTAGTGACGGTTCTAGGTGTTTCTGTTTGTGTGTTTGTCTCTATAGATGTTTGTTTGGTTTGCTCTAGGGCAGTCTTAACCTGTTTCGTTACTCTGTCAACTATTTCTGTCTCCTTTTCAGCTAGATGTCTTCCGAAACCTGTAAGCCATGTGCCGTATTCATGCACCACCTTTTGTGCCATTTTAGTGTCTTCTAGACTTTCCTTTACTAAGCTTAGATCTTTCTTGATCTGTTTTCGCTCTGATTCTAGTGATCCTATTCTATCTGACAGTTTTGTAACCTCTGTTGGAATGTTTCCGTAATTCTCCTTTATACTGTTTACTTCGGTTTTCATGTTTCCTATGTCTGTAATCAGTTTGTTCTGTGATGACTGTAATTGTTCTTGTTGTTGATGAGTGTATCTAATTGGTTCTTAAATTCATTATGCTCCACAGTGAGGTGTTTTAACTGCACTGTGAGGCTCTGTACTTCGTCTTTTACCCCTCTTATCTGCTGCTTTATATTCCTCTTTGATTCTTCTACCTTCTGATTTAACCGTGTTAAGTCCCTATTCGTTTCATCCATTTTCTGTGTTAAGTCATACCTAGTTTTCTCACTCGATTCGTCTATCTTTTGTGTGATATGTGCGAGTCTGTTTCCTAGGAAAGTGAGCAAGGCCGCAAACGCTCCATCTCCTGATACATCGCCTAATTGCTGCGCAGAATGTGTTGTGTCGGGTTGTGAAGTTACAGGTTGTGTGTTCTGCAATTCACATGCACTCGACAATTGTATTTGTGTTTGTGTTTGATCTCTGTTCGGTACGTAAATTATTTTCCTTATTGTGTTGGGACTATCGTAAGTTTCTGGGCCAAGCCCGTTACGGCTACTACCAGAACTTAACGTGTCCGAAGCTGTGTTAATCGGTTGCGTATCTTTGTCTACACTACACACTTCCATACTTTGTATGTCCAAATCAGTAATATTGACTGTCGCGTCTGTCATGTTGTTTACATGTAGGTCAGCTGTGTCCATAGCAACACGTTCGTTGACGTGGCCTGTGACGTCACCTGTAGTGCGCAACATGGCTTCCGAATCGTTACTCAACAATTATGATATTATTGATGTTCAGATTTTTTACGAATACACAAATTTTGCACTACAAATGATGTTTTTCATTTTGAAATTTGTCAAATATGTGAATGTAGGTGTTACAAAACTTCACTGCACTCGCGTATTCCGCCAAGCGTGCTCTAACACTGGATACGTAAAGACAATGCTCTTTGACAATTCGGCTTACGTCACACGCATTCTCCAACAACACAATAGCAGCGTAAGCGATAGATACAGGCGGCAAAGTATGAACTACAAGATGTTACGACTTGCGTAAAGAAGCAGTATGAATTTGCTTTTTATCACTCACCATTGGTGTCTTCTGATTGTTTGCTGATAAGAATGCACTTATGTACTTCTTTCGCCGTTTTTTCCGTCTCCTTTTTTAATATATTACTAATTTTCCTTTTATATTATGTGCATCGCTCATCCAGAAATGTTGCACTCAATTTTGAAGTTGTTACATGTAACAGAAATTGACGTTATGTTAACAATGACAAAGACAGAATCAATAAATACTTTCTATAAGTCTACAATTTTTATAAAATTTTACACATTCTCATATTTGCGTCCTGTCAAAAGGTAGCCAATTCTGTAGTAAATTTGGTTTTTTGGTAGGCACTTTATTTTTTAAAGTTTAGGGGGATAGGAACTCGTGAATGAGACTACTCCTGATTTTCGATCCGAAGTATAATTGGCAAAAGAAAGTTTATTTCTATGTGAACAAATTTCTATTAAAAATTTTCTAAGTCGCCAAAAGAAAGTGTTTTTAATGCAGTATTGAGAATGTAACTTTTCACGACCGTATCGGACAATATGGGTCAATTTACTACAGAAAGAACTACCGTGGATAATTTTTGAGATTTAACAGAGTGAATTTGCTTCTAGAATCCCTTTTTACCTAATTTTACTGTAGGCTGTGTAGATCTTCGTTATCTCTTGATAGCTGCTGGTCAGGCTATTGTCTCCGTTGCTTTTCTCCCTCCGATTCTTGAAGTAGGTAGGTATGGAAATGATTTTTTCTAACTCTTGATCTTGCTGTTTTTCATATTCATTTATTGCTTATACTTATTTACGACCATACGAAACTGAGTTGCAATGAAATCTGACATTATCGAATCTTCAAACTGATCAATATCATTTACAAGAATACATCAGTCACTTGCACTGTTCCTATGAACTGTTCTACGTGTTATCAAAGTAAGAGATCTTATTTGCAACTGCTGCCGCTCTCGACTGGCGGATGTCTATCAACGTTACGGCACCTCTTTGGTCAGAGATAGCAATGCCTTGTCTTCGCTGCTTCCGACTAAAGAGCGCGTTTACAAGAAAATTTATTTGTTTATTTGATATTAATTTACAAAAATGATAATTTAAATAATTAATTGCGTAATTTCATTTGAATAAAAAAATAAACATTTTCCTTTTTCGTCATTTGCGTCAGTGGGGAGGGGTCTGTTCCACTACAGGCTCAATATTACTTTTCAAACATATTCCTATCTAACATGAAATATGGATATGGTTCACAGCAAAATTAGTTATTGTGCATAGATTAATTCTCTCACTACTAAACACCTTTCTACTTAGAATCAAAATTAAATGGAGTTCACTAACAAATTACTTCTCACTGTCTTTTGAAAAAAAAGTTACTGTTTTTATAAATAGTCGTCTTCCTGATAATCGTTATCTAGCATGAGCATAATAGACAAACTGTGGATCCTGGTACATCATTAATATGCACTTTTAATACAGAAGATGAACACAATATTGTACAGAACTTGACAGGGATAGCAAGAGTAATTGAAACATTCTATAATTAATTAACTTTGAGCATTTGGACTACTTCCAATAGGGGGCCTTAATCTTGACCACTGTAGTAGAGCAAAATAAATGCACTTTCATTACATTAGTAAAACAAGCACATAGCAAGCATAAACATATAACTCTCAACAGTTACAGTTCTGAACGTTTACTGCAGTCAAACACAAAATTGAGATATTTGTAAGATCCTTTCAACAAACAATATTAATTTTAGCACTCTGTCGCCATATTAATATTAATATGCTTTCCATAAAGAAGACTCAGTAAGCACTTTAGCACGGGAGAGACCCTAAGTGGATATGTGACTGAGGATAAATCACAGTAGGTACAAGAGTTCATTTAAAATTTACCTTATATTTGAGTACACTATAACATCCAATGAGCTGATCCTTCGCTGTTCTTCTGTTCCATTACAGTGATTGCGCAATGATTGTGGTGGCGAGCGCATGTTGGTAGGTGCAATTTCAGGTAGAATTGCTGGACTTTGTCATTTCTTGGTGGCGATGATAGATATCAATTCCAACATAATTCCAGCTAGTTATGCATCCATCCGAGGCTTTGGTACATTGGAAAATGGCACAAAAGCCCCTCTCGGCACCAGCACAATTCAAAACCTTTTCGTTAGCTGTTGGTGGTTCAGTAGCTCATCCCCCACTGACTCTTAATCCACCTCTTCTATCTACGCCAACCACAATTTGCGCGCGCTACTAAGTTCCGTTTCGGAGGGGAACCACACCACGTTTTACTTACAAAACAACTAAGAATCCTAAGTGAAGGTCAGCAGTTTACATAACAGCAACCAAACATATTAAATAAAATAGAACATTTGCACATATTGACATTTCTACAAAAAAATTATTTAAACAACATTATTCAACCTCAAAGATAACCAAAGAGATTATGTGAGAAAGACAAAACATATCATTTGCTCATATTGTGCATATTACAGAGATTACACTTCATTACAATATCGATTTAATCATACACTAACTACGGAAGTTCAACGATGGGATGTTGAACAAAATAGAAAGCTAAATGAATCAACAAAAGGTATGTAGTGTGTAAGCTATGGTGTCACAACCACCTCGTTCATAATGGCGTCTCTGTGTCTGTAAAGGTATTCTTGACTAACGTCAAGTCCCCACGTCCAAGCCCAAAGGTAAATAAAACACATGACCGTTACAGCGTGTCTTTAAAGCAAGTTTGATTTGCATTTTCATAGTGGCGTTGCTAGCACTATTCTATGCGATTGGCGAGATATTTAGGTACATATCATCATTCAGATGTAGAAGCACGCCTATCAGCTTTCGTTTATGTTATTGTTTTGTGATTTCGTTTTTCGCCAGTGTGTTTGTCAGGATTGGCCTCAAGTTCGTCTAGTTTTGTCATGCTATTGTGTAGTCTGCTTACTTGCGCTACTGCGAGTACGTTTTTTAAGTTAGTATCCATGGTGTGCTTTATGTTGGATCTGTAACTGATACAAAATATTTTCATATGGGGAACGACTTTTAATTGTCCTCAGTTTTGCATACGTATTACGTGTCCGACTTTCATGGTGTTTGATTTCAATTTATTTAGTTTTGCTCCTGACTTCGGATCGTACTAGCCATTGATTTTTACAGCCTTCTCTACATCATTTTCATAGGTAACCATGAGACCCACATAGTCAGCGTATGCCCTATCTAAGATGTTCTGAACATTTTAGTCGCCTTAGCTGTTGCTCCAGAGTGACTAGTAGAGGTCATAATGCGTTGGCGAACATGGCTATCGACGTTGGACATCCTTCTTACCGAGCTATTACGCTGCTCCTAACGGCGTTTGGTTGTTCTACCGTTTGTAATAGCAGGTCATACAAATTTCGGGAACTGTTGGGTAACACTTCGTAGCCATCTTTCATGTTTCTCAAATTCAGATGTTACCAATGATAAATTATGCTCTCGTGAAAATTGTTTCAGGTGGCTTTCGCTTTCATGCCTTTCGTGCAACCCATGCTCTTCTGTTTTTCTTTCCTCTCCTGCTGTCGAATTCAAGTTCTGTATCACAATTAAAATTTCGTCTCCCTTAACAATCTATATAACGTCTTTCATTTAAGCATTTTTTTTCAATCTCCCCGTCATATGAGGAGCTAGTAAACAAATGAACTTGTGGCGGTGATGTGGAAGCTGGCATTGTATCTACCTTAGATACGTAAATACAGTCATTGTTCTAGTAGCTCCTAAGCGTTTGTATTTTCTCATTTAGTATTAGATCTACTCATACTGTAAGTAGGCTGTTTATGTTTTCTTTATGTAAGTAGGCTGTTTATGTTTTCTTATTGGCAACGTTACGTAGCGCTCTATATGAAAATCACTGGCTGTGCTGTGTGCAGTCTGTGGCTAGTTTGCATTGTTGTCTGCCATTGTAGTGTTGGGCAGCGGCAGCTGGATGTGAACAGCGCGTAGCGTTGCGCAGTTGGAGGTGAGCCACCAGCAGTGGTGGATGTGGGGAGAGAGATGGCGGAGTTTTGAAAATTTGTAATACTGGATATTATGAACTACTATATATATTATGACTGTTAAGGTAAATACATTGTTTGTCCTCTCTTATCATCTTTCAATTGCTAATTATCCCTATTAGTAGTTAGTGCCTTCCGTACTTTGAATCTTTTATTTAGCTGGCAGTAGTGGCGCTCGCTGTATTGCAGTAGTTCGAGTAACGAAGAATTTTGTGAGGTAAGTGATTTGTAAAAGGTATAGATTAATGTTAGTCAGGGCCATTCTTTTGTAGGGATTTTTGAAAGTCAGATTGCGTTGGTCTTTCATTGTTGCACAGTAAAACAGTTGTGGCATGCATGTAGATTTGCACCAAGTATTTCGCAGCTGCGCTTGCAATTAACTAGATATTATTTTCAGTGCTATGTTAATGTATTCCCCTATTTTTTCTCTTCAAATTGTGTTTTTCTGTGTTGTTGTGTGAAATATTGTGACAATAATGGCGTGTGAAAAACGTAATACTAGGCTCCAAACTAAACTGAGAAATGACAGTGAAGACGAAAGTAGTGTGTTAGCGCCACCATGTAATGAATTAACTAATGTACAACATAGTAATTTGGTAACTGTGCATAGGGAATTGGAGCGGGCGGCAAACAATGGCATAGGCAGTGAAACAATTAGTGAACAGGGAAGCATTATCGATCGATCGCTCGGCAACAGCCCGCCTCAGGAATCCGAAATGATAGGATACAATTTTGCAAATACTGTAGATTCAGGTTTTGCGTCCTCACCGTTTTCTCAAATAAGTCAAGATACATTTTCTGCTTGTCAAAATGTGAATGTTGCTGGTGCAAATGCACTGCCGAAAAGCGTAGAGGAACAGATTCCAGACACTAATGCATTGTTATTACAATTAATGCAACAAATGGGATAAAACCTTCAAAAGTTAGACACAATGGAACAGAATCTTCTAAAGTTAGACATAATGGAACAAAATCAGAGACAAACACAGCAAAAGCTTCAAAAGTTAGACACAATGGAACAACACCAGAGGCAAACACAGCAACAGTTAGACACAATGGAACAAAAGCTTCAAAAGTTAGACTCAGTGGAACATAAGCTTGAACAAACACGTGAAGATTTAACTACTGAGTTACATAACATTGAATCGAAATGTCAAAAAGTCTGTAATGACGTAAAAACACAAATTTGTGAGCATTTTCAACCTATTTCTTCGCCTCACGAAAATGCATTACATAATCACGAAGCAGCCACAAAAGAACAGCAAACCATTGTTCATGAAAATCATGAGACCTTGTGGGCTAAAATTGACTCAGTTGCATCTACCGATTCGGTTACGCAGCTTGCAAAAACTCAGGAAAACTTAAAGGACACAGTAGATTCGATTTCAACACAAATGGACACTCTGAAACTTGGTTCAGAAAAACACACTGAGGAAATGTGTTCACTATCGGAGAAAGTAGCCGAACTTTCGGATCAGGTCACTAACTTATCTACAACGGTAGATGATGATCTGAATGACACAAGACCTGTAGCCTTCACTGACACAGAAGAGTATGAACAAATTAGAAAATTCAAACAAAATCAAAATCAAATCAATACACAGTACAAAAGAGAAATCTGGGAAGTACAAGATCAGTTGACGCAGGTAATACAAGAATTACATATTTTAGAGGACAGTCGCACTCCAGTACGGGAAGAGGGACATAGAAATACGGAACAACCACAAAATAATAACACAGGACACTTCGGAAATTATGAAAGAAATTGGCAAGGCGCATTGGATTTTGAGATGGAACCGCCGAAACGAAGTAACAATGAGCGATGTGCGACTCGCCGACACGATGATTTCGACTATAAGCTGTTCATTACTACACGTAAATTCAAAACATTTAAGAATTCTGGCAATGACATTCATCCACAAGCATGGCTTCATCAATTTTCTCATTGTTTTCCTCCCAACTGGTCATTGGAGCACAGGTTAGAATTTATGTGTGGCTACTTGGAGAATGAACCCGCTGTAAGAATGCGATCAGTCATTCACGATTGTCACAGTGAAGGAGAATTTTATCATGCCTTCCTCTCAGCGTATTGGTCTCAAGCTACACAAGACCGAGTAAAACATGGCATCATAATGATGAAACGTTTCGAACAATCTGAATTTTCCAGTCTTATGAAATATTTTGAAGACATGTTGCATAAGAATCAGTATCTTTCAAACCCATACAGCCCCTCAGAACTCATCCACATTTGCTTAATCAAACTGCCTGAACATTTACGACATATTATTTTAGCAGGACGTTGCAAAGACGACATTGAAGCTTTTCAGGGACTGTTACAAGAACTGGAAATTGACACTGACAATTGCGGAACGCGAAAACAGGAGCAAAACAATTACAGATCACATCTGCCACAATTCCGTGACGACAGAAGCAATAACAGGACACGACAAGTCTATTCTTTCAACGCAAATCGTGACCAAAACAGACACCACCCATATGACAACCACTGGCAGAGTAATAGTTACAGAGAAAAATCGCATTTCTGTAGTAATGAATATGACAGAGACAATCATAGAAACAGACAATATGGCAACCAGAACTATTATTATCACAGGAGACAGAATAACTTCAGACGCAATGGTCCACCGTGCAGTGATAATTCAGGGAGAAATTCTCCACCACTTAACCGACAAGAAAGAAGCTACAGGAACTACCGACATGACGACAGACGATATAATCGTAACGACAGACTTGAAGTGCATCATAACTGGCGAGATTCAAACAGAGCAGGGTATTCTCGTCACGGTTTATTTGTACAAATTAGGTCTCCAAATCCCAATAACGACGCGCGCCAACAAAGGAACAGACAATGACTCGCACCGCAGGCTGCCGCATGTGCCGGCTGGCTCAGAGAAAAATAACATATACGCTAACCATGAGAAAAATTCCAGTATTCTTTACCGACGTATACCACATGATAATTGCGTTAAAGATGAAACTCTGCGTACTAGGAAGAGAAAAGGGCTACACCACATTTCACATGTGAAACCATTTATTGAGAGATAATCTGCTTTTTAACTTTGTCTTTGCCATATAACTTTTCACTTTACATTGCTAGTATGCTTTGTCACACTGAGAAACTGTTAACATGCAACAATGTTTTGAAGTTCAATATCCAGTCAAGAACCAAGAGAACTTATTGAAACAGAAATTACGAATGCGTTGTTATAGTGAACAGACGTCACAGTGTTATTGTGTGTGTACATTCTTGCTTGTTAGTTGCACGGTTACGTAACGACTATAAGGCTCACATACTTAGAACATATACTGGTACTGCTAATGAGATTCTAATGCAACATTCTCTGAATTATTCTGGAAAGTAAAACATGTTTTAGTAGTAACTTTTGTGGTATAGCTACAATGAGACAGCCTTTTTCGTAGCACAACAATATGTTACAGCACAGTACTTTTTTCATCACGGCAATAATCGTAATAACTAAGATATCTATACGCAAAGCATTTCACTTTTGTTTATCATGAGGTAAGTACATTGACTTCTGCAGAACTTAGCTTTCGGAGGCCGATAACTACGACACTTCCACAGAGATTATCTTACAACAAGACGCACATTTAGCGCTACAGGACACGTATTTGAGTGATTGGTTTTGTACTTAAAACATTTAATTTTAAAGATATTTGAAGTACAGTGATACAAAGGTTTTCCGTGATACATTTCATTCCATTGCTGTAATCTGTAACACCTGAGGGTATAATTATATTAATCCTCAGGGGGGTATACGCTTACTTTGTGTACCATGTGTCTGGCAAGCACAAGGAGCCCTAGCTAATATGGTATTTGTTTATACAACTTTACACATCGGTACCATATTCCTCTAACACATAAATTACACAGCTATCTGATCATTAAACTGAGAGAGACAAACTTTTTTATTACGTCAGTGACACATGTTTACGCAATTACAGAGTTGGATTACTTCACACTTACGAAATTGTATTTTGTCTGTACTTTGTGAACTGTTCCTATTTTTTCGGACCCATTGTGATATTATGAGAGCTTTGAATGATATATTTGGTATGGGATCACGATTTTTAAAGTACGTTTGAGGTAGATGACGCTATTTAAATGAGCAGAGAATTTTTTTAGGTTTTGAAATTATTGGAGGAAGCTACGACGATTGTGAGAGTTGACTGAGGTGTTATGATGTTATTATTACGATGACTGTGTGTTATGCTGTTGTGGTATGTTTATGATTAATAAGCTGATGCTATATGAGAAATTTGATTATGCTACATATTTATAATGATGAAATATTGAAGAATGTCGACAAATATGTATATGTGTAACAAGGTAAGGAATAGGGAGTAGTGGTTAGGCACTCTGATTTGTGAAAAAGGTTGTTGGAAACCAAGAATCGTACTTGTAAGAGTTATGAAATGTGTGTAAATGCGTAAATGTATCACAATGCCGGCAAAAATTTTTGGACACTGTTATATTCATAAGATTTTGTTTCTACACATTTGCAACGCAAATTCTCGACCCGTGAAATTTTGTATATGAGACTGTCACTGTAGCGGAAACTGCTGTCGTAAATATTTCCATAAGAAAGTTAAGTGACCACCTGCATGTAATGCGTCGTGGGCACCCAGCTGTGTCAGACGCCTGGAGAACAAGCCATTAGGGTGTGCCTTTTCGGAAGCACAGGTAGAAAAAAAAGGGAGGCCATTATCCTCGCTATTGACATTTCCTTGTTGAAAGCATACTGTGGAGCTCGTAATTTAAGATATTTACTAAAATGCCTAATGAAATGATTAGAAACATTTTACATCTATTGTCTTTGTAGTTAAGAGATTGCTCATTTTGTTTAATATCTGGTTTCCAGCTGTGTTGCAGCATTAGTTTTATAAAATAAACTTAGATGCATTTGCTAATGTGAACACTTTCTTTCAACAGATCTATTAAATAATTATTTTATGATCCACATTCTTCGAAAAAGGAGCTCTTGGAATGGAAAGAACAATAAGAGGGGACTGTTACAATTACTGCATATATAATTTTCTTTTCAAGTACTTGGTAATTTTTTGTAGAATTAGTTTTTGTGGTGCACCACTTTAATTACATAGACATTAAGATGTGAACAGACATTTCCCTTATCTGCATTGTTGTCTTTACTGTAATATTTTTTCTGCTTGAGCTATGTCATGTTTAGGTATAAGTTACTGCCGTTTGCCAGGCATAGTGTTACTGAATTTGACTTTGTGTTACTCTTCTAAGCTAGTTTTACTACTGTTTTATTAATCTTGTTTGCTGCACAGTGCCTTATATTAGTTGTAGTACTGCAATTGCTTTGCCTATTTAAAATTTTTGTCCTTGATGTTTATGTTAATTGTTTTGTGCTGCTGCATTGCCTCGTCCCTTAGTTTAGCATCTGAGCTCAGTAGATTTAAGTTAGCTTAAGAGGGGGTAGCCTATAAGAGAATGAGTTGCGATGAATTTGAAGAAATGCACTGAGAGGCTATATGAGAAAAGTACAGAAAGCAGGTATAGATAGGACTTTTGGAAATAATGAAGAATGAAGGGAGATCTCCGAGAAGTAAAGAAAGTTTTGTTTGCAAAATACTGCAGTACAACAAACCCTGTCCTTTCCTTGTATTATTCCGCCATATGTTTGTGTACCCTTGTGTATTTATGTTCTTCCTGTATTTATATGTTTATCTGATAAGACTTATGACTGTTAAGGTAAATACATTGTTTGTTCTCTATTATCATCTTTCAATTGCTAACTATCCCTATTAGTAGTTAGTGCCTTCCGTAGTTTGATCTTTTATTTAGCTGGCAGTAGTGGCGCTCGCCGTATTGCAGTAGTTCGAGTAACGAAGATTTTTGTGAGATAAGTGATTTGTGAAAGGTATAGATTAATGTTAGTCAGGGCCATTCTTTTGTAGGGATTTTTGAAAGTCAGATTGCGTTGCGCTAAAAATATTGTGTGTCAGTTTAAGCATAGACGTATATAATTTTTCTAAGGGGACGTTTCAATACAAACAGTATTAATACACTCCTGGAAATGGAAAAAATAACACATTGACACCGGTGTGTCAGACCCACCATACTTGCTCCGGACACTGCGAGAGGGCTGTACAAGCAATGATCACACGCACGGCACAGCGGACACACCAGGAACCGCGGTGTTGGCCGTCGAATGGCGCTAGCTGCGCAGCATTTGTGCACCGCCGCCGTCAGTGTCAGCCAGTTTGCCGTGGTATACGGAGCTCCATCGCAGTCTTTAACACTGGTAGCATGCCGCGACAGCGTGGACGTGAACCGTATGTGCAGTTGACGGACTTTGAGGGAGGGCGTATAGTCGGCATGCGGGAGGCCGGGTGGACGTACCGCCGAATTGCTCAACACGTGGGGCGTGAGGTCTCCACAGTACATCGATGTTGTCGCCAGTGGTCGGCGGAAGGTGCACGTGCCCGTCGACCTGGGACCGGACCGCAGCGACGCACGGATGCACGCCAAGACCGTAGGATCCTACGCAGTGCCGTATGGGACCGCACCGCCACTTCCCAGCAAATTAGGGACACTGTTGCTCCTGGGGTATCGGCGAGGACCATTCGCAACCGTCTCCATGAAGCTGGGCTACGGTCCCGCACACCGTTAGGCCGTCTTCCGCTCACGCCCCAACATCGTGCAGCCTGCCTCCAGTGGTGTCGCGACAGGCGTGAATGGAGGGACGAATGGAGACGTGTCGTCTTCAGCGATGAGAGTCGCTTCTGCCTTGGTGCCAATGATGGTCGTATGCGTGTTTGGCGCCGTGCAGGTGAGCGCCACAATCAGGACTGCATACGACCGAGGCACACAGGGCCAACACCCGGCATCATGGTGTGGGGAGCGATCTCCTACACTGGCCGTACACCACTGGTGATCGTCGAGGGGACACTGAATAGTGCACGGTACATCCAACCCGTCATCGAACCCATCGTTCTACCATTCCTAGACCGGCAAGGGAACTTGCTGTTACAACAGGACAATGCACGTCCGCATGTATCCCGTGCCACCCAACGTGCTCTAGAAGGTGTAAGTCAACTACCCTGGCCAGCAAGATCTCCGGATCTGTCCCCCATTGAGCATGTTTGGGACTGGATGAAGCGTCGTCTCACGCGGTCTGCACGTCCAGCACGAACGCTGGTCCAGCTGAGACGCCAGGTGGAAATGGCATGGCAAGCCGTTCCGCAGGACTACATCCAGCATCTCTACGATCGTCTCCATGGGAGAATAGCAGCCTCCATCGCTGCGAAAGGTGGATATACACTGTACTAGTGCCGACATTGTGCATGCTCTGTTGCCTGTGTCTATGTGCCTGTGGTTCTGTCAGTGTGATCATGTGATGTATCTGACCCCAGGAATGTGTCAATAAAGTTTCCCCTTCCTGGGACAATGAATTCACGGTGTTCTTATTTCAATTTCCAGGAGTGTATGAGCGATACAAATGAAACGAGGCAATTTGTAATTTTCTCCACACAGCAATTCGATGTTTCATACAGTAGCTCAATAAGCTTTAACAGTGACGTCGAATGAATAAGATGTTAGATATTTTGTAAAAGTTGATAGATGCTGACAGATAAGGGCTATTGGTGATCATGAAGGACAAGCGTTCAAATCTGA
The DNA here is from genome assembly GCF_023864275.1 of Schistocerca cancellata. Taxonomy (NCBI): domain Eukaryota; kingdom Metazoa; phylum Arthropoda; class Insecta; order Orthoptera; family Acrididae; genus Schistocerca; species Schistocerca cancellata. The sequence continues at coordinate 438,666,976 of NC_064627.1, forward strand.
GTGAGAGCCGAGTTTGTTCATTCCAAATAACTAACGTCCTTATCTTCCCTTCTCAGAATAATATCAGACCTGTTTTAAGTGGTGTTTAGGCTAAAACCACATCTTTATAAATGAAGCAATCGAAGATGTCCTTCAGATTCAAACACAGAAGTCTCTGGTTTCAGTAAATATTTGGTATATAATACTCAGATCAATACCGACAAAGAAACAAGCTGTAAATAAATAAGTATGGTTTTCGCCGAAACTTACTATTGAAAAACACACACCATAAAGCCATAAAGATGTTAATAATGCACCGATAAATTGTTGTCCAGCACTTTTGCGAACTTCATTCCGATAGTTTTTAAGCTGACGCACTCTTATTTTTCAGTGATCGTTAGTATAAACAGTAGCTGGAGTTGAGCCCAGTTCCGTATTCAGGAGACTCCCGCTTACATTATTCGACGTCAGCAGCTATTAGTCAAGCTCAGCACCCGATCTGTGGTCCGCCGATATAAATTACTTTTCGATACTAGTCCATTAACAAGTCCCACTATTGAGTTCGGTTACGGATCGAGCGACGGACTGAAATATGAGGAGAGAAACGTAAAGTGGAACTTCCACCCGCCGTTTTAACGACTTCTCATTCAGCTCCGTGATTCATTTGTTTATTTTCCTGCTTCTGCTAGTAATTCGCAGAATGAATCTCTGTATTGCTCGCTCAAAGACAGGCAATTTAATATCATTGTCTCACTTCCATATGGGAAAGCTTCTAATGAAATTGACTGTAAAGTTTCCTTTTGAAGCATCTCGGAAGGTTTGATATGAACGCCATTCAATTTATCAATAGAATTGAAGTGCATTTTACTGGTCCTTTCGTTCCATTTGGTGTTCATACAGTAGCTGTGCTAAACTGCAGTACATATAAAAACTCGTCAACTGGACGTATGACTTCATTACCAGTTTGTAGTATTTTATACTTGATAAGGTTACTATACATTAATTTCGTCTCACTATAAACGAGTTTTAAACCTTCTTTAAAACTTGATATATTAAGTCCTTCGTTTCGCTGTTAACGTGTATTTGCATTACGAGTAGTACAAATCTGTCAATTGTCACCTCCTTTACGAAAGTGTGTGAGATACGTTTCTTTAAGACATAACAATACATTTCATTTCACAGATATTATCGCGCTCGGCTAGGCCCGAAGCGCGTCAGCAAATATAATTTTTAACAATAAGTGACCCGCTGATTTTGGTTAAAAAAATGGTTCAAATGGCTCTGAGCATTATGGGGCTTAACAGCTGAGGTCATCAGTCCCCTAGAACTTAGAACTACTTAAACCTAACTAACATAAGGACAGCACACACATCCATGCCCGAGGCAGGATTCGAACCTGCGACCGTAGCGGTCGCGCGGTTCCAGACTGTACCACCCCGGCCGGCGATGATTTTGGACACCGAAGTGAGCGGTGATGTAAGATCGACCTGGAAAAGCGTTCCACTATGTAAAATGGTGCAAGATGGTCGAAACTCTGATAAAAATGGGGGTAAGCTGTAGGGAAGGGCGGATAATGTACAATTTTTACAAGGACCGAGTGGTAACAGTAAAGACTGGGAGACCAAGAACGAAGTGCTCGAATTAAAAAGGGTCTAAGATAGTTCACCTGCTGTTCAGGATAGAGATCGTAGAAGTAATGAGGGATATAAGAGAAACGTTAAAGAATGGAATTAAAATTCAGGGTGAGAATACATTCGTTAAAAAAGTTATGCATCACCTCGGTTCCCAGAACTCCTGAAGATAGACTTTGACTGTGGATATTGTCCCTTTGACTGCTCAGAGATGTCACTAAACCCGCCTAAAGATGTAAAAAACAATGTATGAGCAGCTCCTATTACACGGAGGGGGTCCAACAGCCGATCAATTGCAGTCATTTACGTACACGGCTTGTGTTGCCTGTAGTTCAACCATGCCAAGACAGTCAATACCGCGGTTCGATCGCGTCCGCATTGTTACTTTCTGCCAGGAAGGGTTCTCAACAAGGGAAGTGTCCAGGCGTCTCAGAGTGAGCCAAGTGTTGTTGTTTGGACATGGAGGGGGATACAGAGAGACAGGAACTGTCGATGACATGTCTCGCACAGGTCGCCGAAAGGCTACTACTGCATTGAATGACCGCTACCTACGGATTATGGCTCGGAGGAACCCTGACAGCAACACCACCAAGTTGAATAATGCTTTGCGTACAGCCACAGGACGTCATGTTACTACTCAAAATGTGCGAAGTAGGCTACATGATGCGCAACTTCACTCCCGACGTCCGTGGCGAGGTCCATGTTTGGAACCACGACACCATGCAGCGATGTACAGAGGGGCCCAACAGCATACCGAATGGACCGCTCAGGATTGGCATCACGTTCTCTTTACTGATGAGTGTCGCATATGCCTTCAACCAAACAGTCGTCGGAGACGTGTTTGGAGGCAACCTGTTGATAAGCTGCCATTGTAGCAGCAGTAACCTATCTAACAACTGCGCGAGACACATGTTGTCTTAAGGCCCCCGCACACGCTACTTCATGCTTGACAATCATGCTTGCACGCTTGCTCAAACGTGTCTGCTCAAGCGTGCACAAATTCCTCGCGCCTCCACACGACTCTAGCATGCACGTACAAGCTCAGTTTGTTTACATTGGAAAATGTCGAGCACAGACGACGATACGCTTGCTGTTGCAGCCTATTTGCTTCTTTTACGGAAAAAACAAAAGAGGAAACGCGATATGTGGAGTAAAGAATGGCTTAAAACACGAAAATCGTATTCTCATACAAATTTACGGAGTGAATTGAATATATATCCTCGTGATTGGCATAATTACCCAAGATGAATGAGGGAACGTATTTGAATCTTTTGTCCCTCGTGACGCCTTTGATTAAGAAGCAGGATACTGTCATGAGGGAGGCTGTAACACCACACGAAAGGCTAACAACAACATTACGATTTTTCGCGACAGGAAGGAGTTATGAAGACCTCAAATACACGTCTGTAACTTCACCACTGGCACTAAGTTTCATAGTGCCTGAAACCTGCCATGCTATCTATCAGGTGCTCAAAAGTAATTTCTTAAAGGTAAGTGAAACACTGTTTTCACATTATGAAGTTTTTCTCTGGCCGCTGAATGTATTTTTCGTATATGTACTTTAACTTCTTGGAGGCAATACCTTATTAGCCCATAGCATTTACAGTCCCTACTCTATAAATATTGTAATACTTATTCACGCCAAATTACTGTACATTTTTGGACTTGAAATGAAAACATTTCATACGCTAGCAAACTATTTTTCATCAGTATATTCATGGCAACATTTTATTAGTCAACGCCCTGTGTACCTCTTGCTTTTGTTTCAAATGGTTGTTGCCGTACCGTACAGCATAATTTTATTTTATGGGCATTGAATGACAGCTGTCTCTGCACCTTTTGCTTTAGTTTGAGGTGGTTGTTGTAGTACCCAACTGCATTACTTTATTTGGTAGGCCTTTCATTACAGTGAATTCAACTGGAAAGTTACAGGTCATTCATTTGAAATATCTTGACATTTCAAAGCGAGTCTTGAATACTGAAATAATACTGTATGTCTTTATCTATTATTAACACTCGTTTTTCTTTCGGCACTAACTGCAGTTACCCAAATCATTATATATAGGAAAAATAATGTTTTAAGACTGGGTTAAACCTCATCATAAGGAAAATGTAACTTTCTAAAATTGTTAAAATTTACATTTTACTCTAAAAGCAGAAACGAACTTGTATTCAATGAAAAATGGTATTTTATTTTAATTTTTTTAATACAAAATGAATAACTTTACATATAATTACATATTGATTGTCACTGGTATTACTGACAAATGATGAAGGTGACTCCGAACTGCTTCTGCTCACTGTTGCACAGTAATTGCTGTACAGCAGAGTGGAGTCTGTACCTAGATCGCAAATTGTGTGGGTGGGCTTCAACTGGCCCACTTCAGCCATGAACAGCGTATCATTTATAATTTTTTTCTGCCACCAGTCTTTGTTTGTGGTCCAATATATCTCTCATTTTAGCAGCAACCGATTCCCAAAAACTTCATAGTGGTCCTCACCTTTCTTGTGTTTTTATCTTTAGAATTGTTCGCTAACAATTACCAGAACACAGTCCATTTCAGTACCCATTCTTTTACTATTTGATCTACTTTGTTTAATTTTTGAAAGAAAAACTTCTGGTGACCCTCTGTCACTAGTAGATGGGACAGTGGAAATTTCATATTGCTGTAAATGAGGTAGAGGCTCTACTTCCTCCTCCAACTCTTCTGTCATATGGGGAGTGGTACTGTGGTAATTTCATTCTGCAAATAATATTGAACACTCATGGATACTGAACATTGAAAATGCAAGGAAGTAGCTATATTACACAAAATAATCTTTTTTATAAAACAGTAAAGAACAATGCATGCAGTGTTGGAAATCAAACGAGTTTACAATGGTAATGTAAATATTGTAATAGGGTCAAATATTACCTTCATGTAGATAAACATTTTTCATGTGGGGGAGGGTGGGAGTGGGGGGAGAGGACACATCGATGTGTTTATGGTCAAAAAAAATTTACTAGATGTAAGAACACTATACAGCACTTTTCATAATAATGTAATTTTACGCTAACAAGTTTAAGATGGGGGTTTTTCATTTCTCAGGTTCCTGAAACAGTGGATGAATGGGCCAGCATTGCAAAGGATTTTGAAAGGAGGTGGAATTTTTCACACTGTCTTGGATGTGTAGATGGAAAGCCTGTAGAAATTTTACCTCCAGCTGGAAGTGAATCATTTTATTGCAATTACATACATACAGTATGGTCCTACGTGCAATAACTGATGCAAATTACAGATTTATTCTGTTCGATTCCGGCACCAATAGCAGAATATCTGATGGCTGTGTTCTTCGAAATACCGAAATTTTCAGGACACTACAAAGCAGCTCCCTCAATATTCTCAAAGAGAAAAAAGTAGCAGACAGTTCACGAAAACTACCACATGTCTTTATAGGGGATGATGCATTTCCTTTGAGGACTGATATGCTGAAACCATTTCGGCCGAGTGACTTGAACAGCATGGAAAAGAAAATTTACAACTACAGATTATGCAGAGCTCGGCGCATTGTTGAGAATGTATTTGGGATCTTGGCAGCAAACTTTAAGATTTTCCACACAGCTATTAATTTGGAAGTCGGCCGTATCGATAAGGTGGTAAAAGCAACAGTTGCTTTACATAATTATTTAATGACTACTTATGCCCCACGTGATTCTCTTGATTTGGAGGACATAAACATGGCTTATTCCATAATGGATTAACAACAGAGGATTCTAATATGGTACCTTTGCGAAGGTCAACGGCAGGAAACATTCCACTTGATGCTAAACATGTGAGAGAGGAATTTATGAACTACTTTGTGAATGAAGGACAAGTTCCTTGGTAACATAATTGTGTGCATTAGCATTAAAGAAAAATGTAAAAGAAAACAATGTGTATTGCAGTATAGTATAAACAAATAAAAGAATAGGCATATATCTTAGTTGTAAAAGTGCTACTGAAACTAAATACCACTACCAACCTATGTCACTTACCTCTATTCCTTGTAAATTACTCGAAGAGCATCTTGGTGTCTCCTGTTCATTTAAAAAGCTGAAAAGATCAAAGTACCACAGAACAGGTCTGTAAACTTCGTCTGCTGCAGCCCCGATTTGTAAGTGCTGTCACGTTTCCTTTTTTTTTTTTCTCGTCTGTAATTCGTTCGTAATGTATTAATTTTCTTAACAACAGTATCTTTAGTTGCTGATGGCTCTATTTCTTTGTACTTTGTGAGGAGCACCACATATGCCGCGTCTCTTTTCATTTATCGTGACATTGTTTAGTTTTAATATTCCTTAAACATGAGTGTCTTTCGTAGCACGTAATAAAATCCTGCAACACTTCCCGGTCCGACATCAGAACTAAGAAGGATACGACACAAAAACTAAATAAACGCGCGCTCTCCACAGTCTGTGTCCGAATGACAGATGTGAGCGGGTTCAAGCCTTCCTACTCTAGGCACACACGAGCAAGCATGGACACGCTTGGAGGCTTGCAGAAACACGCATAATTGAAATTCGGTCAAGCGTCAAGCTGCTGCTTGTGCGAGCCGGATGGTTGCGCTGATTTACCCTAAACACGGTCAAGCAAGCTTGCACAAGCACGCTTGCGCAAGCGCGATTGTCAAGCATGCAGTAGCGTTTGTGGGGGCCTTTACATAGGCGTTGCAGACCGCAGCGCCACGCTCCGCCTGTTTACGTATCTCTGTATTTGAATACGCACGCCTATACCAGGTCCTTTGGCGCTTCAGCGCGCTTAATTTGGTTATTGGCGCCTTGTGGCTATGTAGTTCAGTTTTACTCTATTTTTGTTTTACTGTACCTGATCAAAGGGACTTAGCCGTGTCTGTTCTAAAAACTTACGTGTGCTAAGTTTCAAAAATTTCCTTAAATGTTTAATAACTTGAACTATTTCTCTCACGGGAACCACTGTTAAATATGTTACGGTGGCTCAAACCGTTCATTTTATTTGCGTTAAAATTCTGCTGAAGCAAATAAATATTGTAAAAAGTTTTTATTTTTTTCTTTAGCACCTTACCACTCCCAGCTCCGTGTTCCCTATCATTTCAAAAACCGCTTCACATCCACTCATGTCCAACCATATAAGAGACATCTATCTATTCGCATTGTTGAAGACAGAAACATATCGTGACATGGGCAGTACGAAGAAGCGCTGGAGAAACGCCTTGATCCACGACGAGGCAACTTTCTCCTTGAACTCATGGAGATTGTCTGGACTAGCATCCATGATCCACACGTTTCGCTCAATTGCCCGAACAGACACTAATACTGAGGTCACATGTCCTGGGGCCTACACAACCTTTCTCATACCACTACCTTGCTATTCGGTAACCGATGGGATAGTGCATTCTTACTGGATGTACATGGCATCTACAGCATTCTGTAGGCTACTGGGTAAACACTTTACCTTAATTTAGTTCCTCGTGAGTATATATATATATATATATATATATATATATATATATATATATATATATATATATATATGTGTGTGTGTGTGTGTGTGTGTGTGTGTGTGTGTGTGTATATATGTGTATATATATAATTCTCGTATATAGGACGAAATTCTCCATGATCAGATAAAAAGTTCCTACGTCGTTCGCCAGTGACAAATATGGTAGACATATCAACAAGTAACAAGTCCATTTCATTTCATGTAAAAAACCTACCTTTTGGGTGCAACACTCTCCCCTGTATATTTCCATGCAAAATCCCATTAGATCTTGACGAATAAACAGCATGAAATGAATCCAAATGAAACTGCCGCCAGCAGCTTTGTGTTAACGGTAGTGGTGGCTGGCAATTACAGATGATAGCAATTGTCGACAAATGGGCTACAGCGCCGAAAATAATTCTCCAAGGTAGTGATGGACAAAAATGCTGGTTGTGAACGGTCCCATTCAGAATCGTCTTCTCGCAAAATCACGGACAAACCACACCTCTCAAGTGTACGTCTACCCACTGTACATCCTGTCTAGGCTTCATTAAATATAGTTTTCATAGAACAAGTTGTAAAGGTTTTGCTAATAGATGTGAAGTCAGAGACTGCACTATGCAACATTAATTTTAAATCGATTTATGAAGAGACGATTTATTTGTTGTAGAGTGTCTAAATCCATATTTCAAAAATGATTTAGTGTTTACCTGCTTCGGTAAGATTTAGTGCTCAAACTCACTTAAGCAGACAAAATTACTACGCCTCGCGTAGACAATAGAAGAAATAATACTAATTAAAACGCTTTAAATTAACAGAAAGTAAACAGGCTCCAAAGATTCATTCGTATTTTTCTTACTGATTTTAAAACTGATGTTATAACGCTTCCACAATCGAGTATCACATGCGGAACACGAGCTGAATCTAAAACAAGGCGAAGAATACCACTTAATAACTTCTAAACTGGCCAGTCATGTATTAGTGTGGAATGATTCGAGTAAAGTGTGTAAAATTTAATTAATGATGACCGAGAGAATCCAGGAGTTTGTAAAAAATGAATCGTCAGGATTTGAAAACCATTACGTTTAATCGAGATAAAGCAGAAATAAAAAACTGGTTATAGAAGAAAAAACAATGAATTAGTCTTTTACTGTCAAAATCCAGGAACGAAATGTAACGCAATGACATTTACAGTGGATGATGAAAAATTTGGTACAATAACTTAATTTCCAGAAATAAAGAGTATTACATCCAGGGGCTGGCATTTCATAATCCGGGGATGAACGCCAGAAGGGGAGATGAATGGTGTCGCATATAATGAGCTACTCAGTGTTAGGGGCGGGGTGATAAAACATGGAATTGGCGACGTTTATGATGAAACATGGCTGAAGCGTGCACTGAATGATAAATCTAAGGAGGTCGATAGCGGAATGTGAATGGCTTCGCATTGCAAGGTTATGCAAAATGTAAATATAAGCGTGATGAACTGTAAAATGTGTCTTGTTGGCGCCACTGAATTATCGCGATTCACACAGTTGGAAATGATGAAGGGGAAAATGATAAAATGTATGTCTCAGAAAATAACGTACGGACTGTACTAATGCAATAATGATCAATATTAAATGACACATTTTTCATTCTCTTTTAAAAATGTATGGCATCATCGTTCTCTCTCTCTCTCTCTCCCTCTCTCTCTCTCTCTCTCTCTCTCTCTCTCTCTCTCTCCCTTATATCACGTCTGTTACTTGCTAGAGGTTTCGCTTGGATGCCGAATATCTTTTTAATTCCTTTTCAATGGCTTCTGAAGTGCAGCCGACGCTATAAGCTGACATGTTGCTTTACAGTGGGTTTTGAACTGCCCTTTTTTATTTTTATTTATTTATTTTTTTGGAGTCATCACTCTTTTGAGTGGTTTCATACGGTCCACCACGAACTCTTCTCTAGTACTAACCTCTTCATCTCAGACTAATACTTGCAACTCACATCCACAATTATGTGCTGGATGAATTCCGGTCTCCGTCTTCTCTGGTGCCATGGTGGTTATTCCCTGATTTCCGACTATGATGTAATCCAGTTGGAAATTTCCCCTGTCTCTGGGACTTTTCCAAATATAACTGTTCCTCTTGTGGTTCTTGTACAGAGTATTCGCTGTTACCATCTCTAATTCATTGCAGAACTCAATATTACCCTATATTCGTGAGGCCAGATATCCTTGTCTTCTTTCCATTTCACTTCACTGACTCCAATTACATCTAGATTGAGTGTTAGCACTTCCCTTTAGAGATTTTCTAGCTTACCAGCCACGTTTGAGCTTCTGATATTCCACGCCTCGACTCGTAGAACGTTATCCTTTCGTTGGTTATTCCGTCTTGGCAGACTCCTCCCGGGAGACCCGAAACGAGGACTAATCCGGAGTCTTTTGCTAATGGAAAGGTCATCATGATACTTTTTCTGTGAAAGACCACGTGTCCTGTGGATACACGTTATGTATCTGTAATTCAGTTGCTTCCATGTCCTGAAATCTTATTCCGTTGCTCATTGCTGATTTTTCTTCCTTTTAAGGGCAGTTTCCCTCTCCAAGAGCAGGGAATGTACAGAACCTCTGTCCGCTCCTCCGCCAACTTTGACTATGGCGTTGGCGGAACGATGACGATGATGATGATGACGATGTTGGTTGGTGGAGCACTCAACATCGTGGTCATCAGCGCCCGTACAAGTTCCAAATCTTTCCATTTCCAGTCTCGGCACTTCCCGAATGTTGATGAAATGATGGGGAGAATACAAACACCCAGTCCCCAGTCGGAGAAAATCCTTGACCCGGCCGGGAATCGAACCCGGGACCCCCTGATAAAGGGGCACCAACGCTAGCCACTAGATGCCGGAACAAGGGTGACTTCTAATGCCGGAAGTCTTCGGCTGCCATTGCTGATGGTTTTTATTCAGTGTCTAAAAGTGGCTGGGTTCGAATCAGCGACCCAGGTCGTTTTGATTAGTAGTCGAAAACACTCCCTTTAGACCACGGATGAAACAGTGCACATTAACTAACAGAAACTACACTGTTGCGCAAAACTGAAGGACGAGAGTAACATTCGCTTGATGCGTCACTGCCAAGTAACATACCTCGATTAAACTTGGACCATATACAGGGTGTCCCAGCTATCTTGGCCACCCAAAATATCTCTGGAACAATAACAGCTATTGGAAAATGACTTTCACGGGTATCAAAGTAGGGATGGGGCCCATGAATGTACATATTTGGAAACATTCTAAAACAAAAGCATATGTGTTTTTCAACACAAACTTATGTTTTTTTAAATGTACCTCCTATATTTTTTCTTCAGCAAACCATAGCGAGACAAAGCACATACACAATGGCGTTGATTGGATCGCAATATTCCCATTACATCCCGAGATATTGAGACGCGAAGTTGACGCTTGAAACACCCGACATGCGCTGATACCGCACGTCCTGAGGCTCAGGCGTGAACCCCATGCTGCCCGTAATCGCGATGTGATTGACATGTGAAATCACACCTCCTTACTTATCAAGAGGTTCGAAACGAATAATACGGTCTGCTGCCATCCTGCATTAACGTCGTACATTCCAGCATGTATTTATCCCATAGGCTAGGGGTGATGCGGTTCTGTAACATATCTGTGTACCGCAACGTTAGTCACAAAGTTAACTTCGCTTATCGTTAATCCGTTACTAAAAAGGTAATGCCGTTCAACGTTAAAACTTTACTTTACTGTAGATCTAGCGCAAGTGACAGTTAATCATTCACTCGTAATAGTAAAATTCATGTTGATGGTTTTAGTGAAACGAGCAAGTGGACTAAAAGTTTTACCGTTGTCTAGGTAAAAATATTTTGATTTGGGAAGTTCAGGTAGGACATAGAAGATGAATGTAAACATGTGTAACCAATTAGTTTTGTTATCACATAATTATCAATGTTATGTCTATCTAATGCGTTAAATGACAAATTGTTGCAAACAAATGTTTCTTAACATCACTGGGTAAAATGGCCCTTTGTAGAAACTTCAACTGTTATACCAGCACTACATACTAAACATAGCGTTCACATCTCATGCTCAAAGTGATGCCCATTGGCTTGCATACATAGAGTCACTCTGCAGATGAAGGATTCCCTACTTCGTGTTACTGTTTCCTCTTTGATGGCTGTACAAGCATCAATAATGCGTTGCTTTATGTCCTCTGGTGTTGTTGGTTCATGTTGGTAAACAGCATCCTTCACTGCTCCCCAAAGAAAATAATCCAGCGGCGTAAGGTCCGGAGATCGGGCAGGCCATCTAACTGGGCCACCTCGTCCAATCCACCTACCAGGGAACTTACGGTTCAGAAGTCGTCGTGCTCGTAAGGCGTTATGTGCAGGGCATCCGTCATGCTGATACCGCATGACCATTCTCCGGTTCAGAGGTACGGTGCCCAAAAGAACAGGAAGATTGTGTCGTATAAATCTGGAGTATTGTATGCCATTTTGGATGCCATTTACAAAGAAAGGTCCGATAATGGTATCTCCAATAATCCCACACCAAACATCAACTTTCCACGGACGTTGATGCTCTACTTGACGGAGCCATTTTGGATTGTCTGCAGACCAATAATGCATATTCCTCATATTGACAATTCCTTTGTTGGAGAATGATGCCTCGTCGGTAAAGAGAACAACTGCAAAAAAATTTGGATTAGTCAGAAGTTTTTGCTGAGCCCACCGACAAAATGTTACCCTATTGCGGAAGTCATTTCCATGAAGATCCTGGTGTAAATGAACATGGTAAGGATGAAATTTATGACGTTTAAGAATACGCTGTGCATTTGATTTCGACACACCAACTTCACGTTCAATTTGACGTGTGCTGATTTGAGGATTCACAGCTATGGTAGCGAGCACAGCAACTTCAGCACGTTCATCTGTGCGTGTTCTAGGACGATGTCGAGGTCTTGGATTTAAGCTTCCCGTTTCACGTAGACGAGATGTGAGACGACCAAACATCCGGCGCGAAGGCGATGGCTTATCAGGGAATCGTCTTCTGTACAGTCGTTCTGCCTGAACAGCATTTCGTCCACCTACAACGGGGTACAGTACAGGTATGTAGAGTAGGGTAGAAAACAGACATATTAACTTAATAATCATAATGTTCGCTAACAGTACTATCAACAAACAAGCAATCTCATAACGTATTTCCCGTCAACGTACATTCTCCATAGATCAGCAGCATTTCTACCATATCTTCATGTGTGTACATTATACTGTACAGTATAAGTTCCACAACACAACGTTTATTCACAATGTGTACTACCTCCGTGCCGTCACTAGATTACTCTGATGCACGACTACACTGGCAAGCGGTGTACTGCACGCCAAAGCAACAACAAATGGGATGCTCGGAGGGTGGTGGAGTACAGGAGTTTGCATGGGTCGCAAATCATAAAAGAGGCGAAGTGGTAACTGTGGCAGTAGTGGGAACTACGTTGGACACTTGACTAGGTAGAGCCAGGCCCTGCGCGACAGGCACAATGGGTCATATAACGCATTAGATAAACCTTATTTGGGGTGTGCAGGATAAATAAGACAACCTGACGGGTGTTCACCGATCGGTACTGGTTCATATTGTGTACGTAGATACGTAAAACGTGCAAGAGGGAAACCATTATGTGCTTATGGGAGTTGATGGCAGCAGACCGTATTATTCGTTTCGGACCTCTTGATAAGTATGGAGGTGTGATTACACATGTCAATCACATCGCTATTACAGGCAGCATGGGATTCACGCCTGAGCCTCAGGACGTGCGCTAGCAGCGCATGTCGGGTGTTTCAAGCGTCAACTTCGCGTCTCAATATCTCGGGATGTAATGGGAATATTGCTATGCAATCAACGCCATTGTGTATGTGCTTTGTCTTGCTATGGATTGCTGAAAAAAAATATAGGTGGTCCTTTTAAAAAAACATAAGTTTGTGTTAAAAAACACATACGCTTTCGTTTTTGAATGTTTCCAAATATGTACATTCATGGGCCCCAGTCATACATTGATACCGGTGAAAGTCGTTTTCCAATACCTGTTATTGTTCCAGAGATATTTTGGGTGGACAAGATAGCTGGGACACGCTGTGTAGAAAGAACTGCTACAGTACAGTACATAATTGAAAGAAATACGCATTAAGACGAACAGAAACGACACTTTTCTTCATACACTCAAGTTACACTGGCGTCACCGCCATTCATGGTGATACCCTGAGACTTCCTAAAGGCGGGACATGGCTCTTTACATGTTGTGTGATCACTGCGGATGGGAATAAATGCTCGGAAATGTGCTCGAAGGCTAGCCACCAGGTTGGAAATGAATTCTTGTAGGGCGTTTCAGTCCTCCACAAGCGAGATTAACAATTGCTGGACGGTCGTTGGGGCATTTGGGTGCGATGCTATACGTCTCTTCACCACATCCCACACCTACCAGATAGGATTTAAGTCGAGTGACCGGACAGGTCGACCAATCACCGAATATGCTCTCGTTCCATGAGCTCCTTCACCTGCACACTTCGACGCGATCGCGTATTGCCATCTGTCAAAGTCAGAACTGAATGAAACCACTGAAGAGGAGCACATGGTGGAGGAGTACAGTGACACAGTAACTTAAATATTTGGAGGTCAGTACACCAAAGCATTGGTAACATTAAGAATACAATGGGAATTCCATTGTTAAACGGAAAAGAGAGAGTGAAGAAGTGGAAAGTACATGGAAGGCCTCTACGAAGGGGAGGACTTGTCTAATGACGTGATAGAACAAGAAATAGGAGTCGATATAAAAGACGTGGGGCGATCGCGTAATAGTCTGAATTTAAAACTGCTCAGGAAGAGTTGATACCAAATGAGTAAGGTTAAACAATCGGATGGCAGCCCGACCCAGGGATGGCTGAAGGACTGACCAACAACCTAATCAATTGCCTTCTGCCTGACCAACGGTACGACAATAGAAAATATCAGCCGAGGACGAAGATACCAGCCACACTACGGCTTTAAAATTGGAATCTAAAAACAGCCAAGGCACAATAACCATCCTTAAGAAAAAAAATATTAACAGACAACTAAAATGCTGTCGAGCTATACGCCTTGCCAGACAATATCATCACGGCAAAGAAAACACACTGCCGGAAAACTACGCTAACAACCAGGGCAGGTAACTGGAGCGTTAACGGCCACAAGGGTGGTGAACTTCACTGATAAGTAACAACCAAATTAATAGTTAAAGACCATACAGGAAGATGGATGCAAAATTTCGCCGACTCCAGCACACCATACGTTGCTGCTAGCCGGAACTGCCCAGGAAGCAACAACTGGCAATCAACGAAGAGATGTCACAGCAGTTGAGGTTTCATAACAAGGTAACTGATCGCTCAACAACAGTGTCCAGGTTCAGTGGGCGACGAACTTTTTTAGCTCTCTCAGCTAGCGCCTCACAATCCGACTGCGCGTGCGTACCGCCAGCAGTCCCGGCCTGAAACCACGCTGCAGGGACTTCCATGCTGCTTTGTCCCAACCGATCAAATGCCACACGCACCAGGACACGGAAATACAGTAGTCACACCAAAGATGGTACAGCAGTATTAGTAACGATAAGCACTGCTGCTGCCACTGACAGAGGCAAGTCAGCAACTCGATTTGGTAGTAAATCAGGGAGAAATAAGACGCCACTCGATTGCGACAAAATTCCAAATAACAAACGACATCAACGAGAGCCAGCCACAGCTCATACATGTCTTTGTGTCCTTGCTGGTTGGGTGAAGTTAAAAACGTTGGCCTGAGTTACTACTATTCTAGAATTCCCCCGTGGGAGGTCTGTTCAAGGATACTGTTGTTTCGCATGCTTTTAGCACATGACTTGGGTGGTTGGGCATATTTGATGCGTATGTTTTTCGGCCGATCAGCGGTGAGGGTGGAAGTAGAAACATTGACTCAGGTCGCTCTGCTGACAATGAAATAAATTAGGTCCAAATTGCTACTGTCAGCTTGTCATTTGTAACCTTTTGGTAATTGTGCAAGAGATGAGTATCTGAACTGTCTAATGTGTATTTGTAATGACTTCGTTTTGGGCATTTGTAAAAGGCTTCGATAAATGTGTAAAGTTGAGTTGTAAAAATACTTTGAAATGGTTCTTAGGAAAGGTGCTGGGTACCAAATACTGTGGGACAGGCGTTGAATTGTGACTGTGTGACACGTATTGTAACATATTTGTAATTGATGCTCGATGTTGCTAAATTCTAGTGCCTGTTCGTTTCTAAGGAGGAAAACGAGTGACTGATATTTCGTTGCTATCCTGGATGTACTTTGGTATTAAGTATTTTATTTCGTATTTTTAATTATTGCAACTATTTCAAATCTGATGTTTGTAGTAGCGTATTATATATGTCTCACACTCTCTCGAAATCTCATAAATTAAAATAGTGTATGTATTCTCCCAATACTACTTGCACCCACTGCAACGCTGTCCTTGCTACAAATGACCTTGCAGACAGTCTTAATAGTAAAGTAAGACTCTTTGCAGACGATGTAGTTACGTGTAATGAAATACCACCTGAAAGAAGCTGCATAAATATTCAGTCATATCTCGATAAGATTTCTAAGTGGTGCTTAATTGGCAACTTCCTTTAAGTGCCCAGAAACACAAAATTGCGCATTTCATCAAACGAAAAAATATAGTATTGAGTGTCTAGAATATCAATGAGTGACTGTTGGAATCGGCGAACTCATACAAATACCTGGGGGTAACACTTTTTGGGGATGCGAAATGGAATAATCACATGGGTTCAGTTATGGGTAAAGCAGCTAGCAGAGCCATTTATTGCTAGATTACTGGGGATGTGCGATCAGTCCACAAAGGAAATTGTTTAAAAATCATTCGTCCGATCGGTTGTATACTATTCATCAAGTGTGAGGGACGCGTACCTCAAATCGGAATAACTGGCGATATTGAACGTATACAGAGGACAGGACGAATGGTCATAGGTTTGTTTGATCCGTGGGAGAGTGTCACAGAGATTCTGAAGGAACTGACCTGGACGACCTTGAAGATTGAAGTAAACTACCCCGAATGGTTCAAATGGATCGTGCGGTTCCAGACTGTAGCGCCTAGAACCGCTCGGCCACCCCGGCCGGCAACTAGCCCGAGAAAGCCTATTAATTAAGTTTCAAAAACCGGCTTTAAATGATGATTAGGAATATACTTCATTCCCCTATGTGTCGCTCACTTAGGGATCGTGATAACAAGATTAGAATAATTACTGCACCCACAGTGGCATTCAAACAATCATTCTTCCTGCACATCAAACGTGAATGAACGGGAAGAAACCCTAATAAACAGTACAATGGGACGTACACTCTCCCATGTACCTCATGCAGATGTAGATGTGGTTTACATTAGCGAACATGATTGTTTGGTGGTCCAGATATTGTGGTGTGGGGAGGCGTGTGTGTACTGAATTCCATATCTTTAAACACATCACATTCATCGGTCGACGTTATTGTGGCACTGTACTCCTTCCCCAAATGTGTGTTTTCAGTTGTTCATCCGACCGTGACTTCATTTTTATGGGTGGAAATGCGCGACCGCGTTGAAATGCGCATGATGAAGAGCCCTTAGAATGAGAGGATTTTCAGCGAATGGACTGGCCTGCCTTAAATCCCATCGAGCACGTCTGGGATGCGTTCAGGGGAGATATTCCAGCACGTCCACGTTCACCGAAGAGTGTCAGCCCAGTCGTCGTTAATTCCGCTGCCGGAGCGTCCTACAACAAAAGCTCCTTGCCGACCTTGCTGTCAAGATAGGAGCACGTGTCAGTGCATGCATTGCTTACTCTGGTGATGCCTTACCCTATGAAGAACCATTACTCGCCATTTGTAAGGTCTACGGTATCATCACGAATCGCGATGGTTTCAGTGTAATTATGATCAAATCAAAGTGCCATTTCTGCTCGTCTCATTGCGTATTTCGTATGTCATTCAGTTACTTTCTGTACTAAAGGGTAGCAAATCTTTAAAATGCGTAATTTCGTATGAATATCGGTTCTAGAGAGAAGTGAAATGCCAGATTTTCTTTTTCATCTTTAGTTACGAAGCAGCTATTTCTCGTAGGAGTGCAGTTCTTGATGCAATTATATGGTAGACGTGTGTATGTGACGGGATTCTTTGTTTTGCTGTGCTCTGCGATAAGCAACTGCAAGGTATGTTGGTAGGAATACGAGTACATGACCGCTGCTTAGCAAACGTTACAGTTTTGAATACATGAACTTGAAGTTCATTAAAGAATTGAAATTAAAATCTCAGGAATTGTCAGACTTACAAGCGCGTAGCAATGAAAATACGAATTGCCCAGCCACGATTCTGCTCTCTTGCATCAAAAGATGACAAATGAGCCTCCCGGAAACGGTAATAAAGCTTATAATATTTCGAAAACCTGTCGTCACATGTCTGCATTGAAGAACCGCTTTTAAATGCAGACGAATGAACGTAGCAACAACAAATGAGATATCTCGTCTGAATCTGATAGGGAGGGAGGTGGTGAATACGTATTCCACAATTACGAGACAAACTATTTTTTCCTAACGTCTACATAGTTCCAGAGCTTTTCGTTTCGTAGACATGTAACACCGACTGCCTGCATATTCTACAGAAATATTTTCCCTATTTTCCCTGATTTTGTTTGTAACCACAACGCTAATCTCATTAATCTGTGCAACATCCGTCTCCACCCATATGTTTGTGTTGCAGAATAAGAAAGTAAACTTTCTGTGTACTGCATTCAGAGTGAGGGATAATAAATCGGCGAAAAAATGCTGTTTCCGGACCACAGAAAATACAAATATTTTGCTCTTTAAAAGACTGTGACAGAAAAGAGGGGCGCCAGCTGCCTCAATCCTCATTCCGCCTTCCTCACCAAAATTTTAGCATGTGAACATATACGAGCTCTTTTAATACAGAAGATTCTGAATCCTTTTACACACTCCATCTTTATAGTTAAACCTTCATACTACGCTATCCGTATTCACTGTGACCTGTTTCCCTTAATATGTATGGTGTTTTATTCTCTGTATAAAAAAACTATGAATTCTATTGAAAATGTGAATGTATTATGATACGGTCCGTGACAGCGCGCAACCAGAA
The DNA here is from genome assembly GCF_023864275.1 of Schistocerca cancellata. Taxonomy (NCBI): domain Eukaryota; kingdom Metazoa; phylum Arthropoda; class Insecta; order Orthoptera; family Acrididae; genus Schistocerca; species Schistocerca cancellata. The sequence continues at coordinate 438,685,238 of NC_064627.1, forward strand.
ATGACGTACCATATACTATTGCAAAATAGCGTTATGCTTCCTGGGCAGTGGAGAAGACACTTTGTACCTTTTTCATATTAAGAGGGAGGGAACACTTTAGTACAGAAAGTAACTGTAATGAACTGGCACCGGTATAGTCTGAGATTCTGTGAAGATATTGAAGACAGTTTCCGGAATATATTACTGTGGGTGGACATCTTGATAAATCTAGTATTTACGGATGTACATCCGATTGTGGACGAGTTTTGAAATGGTATTGTGACTAGTGAATGTTGTGGATTGTTACTACTGATATTAAGAAAATATGGTTACGTTTCAGATATGTGTTCAGCGTTTTTCTTGCGACTATCTGATTTACAGCTTCCATGTTCGAAGAGTCATTCAAGTTGTGGAGATGTGTGAAGGATGACGGGTTAAATGTAATCTACAGAACGGTCATTGCCTTTTGAGCATTTCTTTTTAATACGCAATTTCATTTCTGAAGTACAACTAGTTAATAATACAGTTAAAAAATATCTGCGTCAGATTATACAAAATATTATAGCAGAAATACAGTAATACTCAGCTTGTCACTCTCACTGTCACTGTCTATATGTATCTCTCCCACAGCCTCCCTTTTATCCCATCGATTTATGGTATACTCCACTGTCACTGTATCCTCTCTCACCTGCTACGTCCCCTACTGTCTTTCATTCCCCCTGCCACTGTCTTCGGTAGCTCAGAGGTTCTGGGGGTCCAACATACCTTTTGCCCTATCTCTCACTCTCTGTTCATTTAGCCGATTCCCGCTCTCCCTGACCCAATGAACTAAGGCACGTGTATTAATTCTGTCCTGCACACTCTCCCACAGACTTAACAGGGTGGAATCCATTACTTCTGCGGAGCCATCGATCTATCTCTTCCTATTCCCTCCTCCTCTCTTTGTCCCTTCGATCTTTCATAGTATTAACGTCTGTTTCCATCGAATCACGTTTTCTAAGTCTTTGTTTCAGTATCAGACCTTCTAAGAATCAATCTGGTTTTATTTGTTCTAGCACTTACCTCCTCGTTCTCTTTGCGGTCCAGAGAACTCTAAGGAATTGCCTTTACCACTACAGCCCAAAGGTGTCTACTCTTTGCCGTTCAACCTCTCCTATGGCCCAATTCTCACACCCATACATCACAATGGGAAATATTATTACCTTTACTGTTGGGAGCTTTGTTGTTAGAGATACGTTTCAACTGATTAAACATTGTCAAGTTTGGACATTGTCTTTCTGCCAAGTAAGAAGCGTCTCTTGATCGTGTGGCTGCAGTCCTCATCAGCGAAGATCTAGGAGCTGTGATAACTTGGAGGAACTACCTCGACTGCGTTTGAATTTTTGTGCCAAAATGAGGCCTCCCCTGTACCTACGTTTTAAAGCTCGCTGGTCTGGAATGGTCCACACCCCCGAACTCTACGTATTGTCTGCACTCACCTGTATTTTTCGTCTTCAGTGTCTCCTCTCTTTTTCTCCCAATGCTTCTATCTCGACCAATTTGTCTTTCACTTTCACTGCCACTGTCTCCTGCTGACCATCAATGTATCTTCTCTGCATGACTCCCACTGCTATTGTCTTTATTCGTGTTTCTCTCTTTGACTGTCACTTTCTCTATTCCACCATCACTCTCTCCTGTCCCCTTCTCTCCCACTGACACTATTTCCTCTCTCTCTCTCTCTTCCACGTCACTGTCTCTCAGCTACTGCTAGTCCCTTTCACCATAAAAAAAAGAAACGCTAAATATTCGCATACCAGTTTTCTTTCCTTTTTTTGTACAGAAGGCGGATTGAGGAAGCTGGTGCTCACTTTTCTGTCAGAGTCTTTTAAAGAGGAACATATTCTTCTTGTTGCTCGGACAGCACGATTTTTTGTTCCCTTGTTTCTCCTGTCAGAAAATGCTGACTGCTTATTTGTATAGATCGATACATTTATATACTGTGACTCAGATAAACAACAAAGGAGTATGCATAGTATAAGGTTAACACAAAATCATTTGCTTTATATCTTTTTCTTGATCGATCGCAATTCATGGAAAAAGCCCAGCATATGCTTTGTGTATGAAAAGAGTAAAAGTGTTACGAGAAATACTTTACTGAATTTACACTGTTTCCAGTTTTGACATAATTTTTGACGGTAATTTTGAATTCATTCCAGGCATGTTAAGAACCCCTTTAACCCCTTTTTTGTCACTGCGTACTACTTTGGCATATTTCAACAGGGATGAAGTGCCCATTACCCACAGAAAGCGTTTCATAAAGTTTCATAGGGGAAAAAATTCTCACTTAAAACTGGCAACCCAAGAATACTTGTGATTACCCTACAACCCCTGCCATGTTTTCACTGAGCCATTTAAACCTGCATTTACACCTCACACCGGATATTATGTCCATAAGTACGACAACTTTGAACCTGTGGATTTGCTAACGGATAATGATACTGAATAAAGTGTCGGTGGTCCTTAAGAATACCTGCCAATAATAGAAATCATAGCATTGTCCATCCCCACAACTGGTATTTTTTTACCCAAAAATCGTGGTTTTTCCGCATTTACTCAGCAAACGACCATGAACAAATGATGTTTTTATAAACAGCCTATGATCCACACTAATGCAAAAGAAGCAACCGATTTGCTCAGTTTGATTGGGTTCGACAAAGTGTGAATGTTAAAATTTTACCCCGTACTGTAGAATAGCTACAGTGGTGTGCCCGTTCTTCGGACAGGTATTCAAATACGCTTATATGGATATGGTGTCTGTTCTTTCGGAAATGTACACTACTGGCCATTAAAATTGCTACACCAAAAAGAAATGCAGATGATAAACGGATATTCATTGGACAAATATATTATACTAGAACTGGCATGTGATTACATTTTCACGCAATTTGGGTGCATAAATCCAGAGAAATCAGTACCCAGAACACCCACCTCTGGCCGTAATAACGGCCTTGATAGGCCTGGCCATTGAGTCAAACAGAGCTTGGATGGCGTGTACAGGTACAGCTGCCCATGCAGCTTCAACACGATACCACAGTTCATTAAGAGTAGCGACTGGCGTATTGTGACGAGCCAGTTGCTCGGCCACCATTGACCAGACGTTTTCAGTTGGTGAGGCCAGGGCAGCAGCCGAACATTTTGTGTATCCAGAAAGGCCCATACAGGATCTGCAACATGCGGTCGTGCATTGTCATGCTGAAATGTAGGGTTTCGCAGGGATTGAATTAACGGTAGAGCCACGGGTCGTAACACATCTGAAATGTAACATCCACTGTTCCAAGTGCCGTCAATACGAACAAGAGGTGACCGAGACGCGTAACCAATGGCACCCCATACCATCACTCCGGGTGATACGCCAGTATGGCGATGACGAATACACGCTTCCGATGTGCGTTCCCCGCGATGTCGCCAAACGCGGATGCGACCATCATGATGCTGTAAACAGAACCTGGATTCATCAGAAAAAATGTTTTACCATTCGCGCACCCAGGTTCGCCGTTGAGTACACCATCGCGGGCGCTCCTGTCTGTGATGCAGCGTCAAGGGTAACCGCAGCTATGGTCTCCGAGCTGATAGTCCATGCTGCTGCATAGGTCGTCGAACTGTTCGTGCAGATGGTTGTGGTCTTGCAAACGTCCCCATCTGTTGACTCAGGGATCGATCCGTTACAGCCATACTGATAAGATGCTTGTCATCTCAACTGCTAGTGATACGAAGCCGTTGGGATCCAGCACGGCGTTCCGTATTAACCTCCTGAATCCACCGATTCCATATTCTGCTACCAGTCATTGGATCTCGACCAAAGCGAGCAGCAATGTCGCGATACGATAAACCGCAATCGCGATAGGCTACAATCCGACCTTTATCAAAGTCGGAAACGTGATGGTACGCATTTCTCCTCCCCACACGAGGCATCACATCAACGTTTTACTAAGCAACGCCGGTCAACTGCTGTTTGTGTATGAGAAATCGGTTGGAAACTTTCCTCATGTCAGCACGTTGTAGGTGTCGCCACTGTCGCCAACCTTGTGTGAATGCTCTGAAAAGCTGATCATTTGCATATCACAGCATCTTTTTCCTGTCGGTTAAATTTCGCGTCTGTAGCATGTCATCTTCGTGGTGTAGCAATTTTAATGGCCAGTAGTGTATATAGTCTGGCGACACCGACCATGACCTTCTTCTGTGCGTATGCACACATATTCCCCGAACTCTTACGGGACTTGGTTGGTTGGTTGGTTGGTTGGTTTGGGGAAGGAGACCAGACAGCGTGGTCATCGGTCTCATCGGATTAGGGAAGGATTGGGAAGGAAGTCGGCCGTGCCCTTTCAGAGGAACCATCCCGGCATTTGCCTGGAGTGATTTAGGGAAATCACGGAAAACCTAAATCAGGATGGCCGGACGCGGGATTGAACCGTCGTCCTCCCGAATGCGAGTCCAGTGTCTAACCACTGCGCCACCCCGCTCGGTACGGGACTTGGTAAGAATGTCTTCCACGAGTAATGAGTTTGTTTGGGTGGGACATTACGAATGTAGTGTGTGGACATACAAGGTGAGAATGTGGGTCTCGCGGGAGGCGTGCGCGAGATAGTCCCTGCAGTCGCGCTATTGTCTGTGCCCGCGGTGGCTCAGATAGATAGAGCGTCTGCCACGTAACCATGAGATGCTGAGTTTGAGTCTCAGTCAGGGCACGCATTTTCACCTGTCCTCGTTGGTACATATCACCGCCCGTTAGCAGCTGAAGGTATTAATATAATTCTAATTAGGTATTCAAGTGGTCGCTGCACCAAGGCTATCCAAAACACTTCACCCCTTATCTTTATGTGAATAAGAACCCGAGACACGACCCCCTGAAAAACGGCGTTTTCGCCTGCGGGTTTTTGAGTTGTGTTGTTGTGGGGGAGCAGACCAGACAGCGAGGTCATATGTCTCGTCGGATTAGGGACCGACGGGGAAGGAAGTCGGCCGTGCCCTTTCAAAGGAACCCTCGCGGCATTTGCCTAGAACGATTTAGGGAAATCACGGAAAACCTAAATCAGGATGGCCGGAAGTGGGATTGAACCGTCGTCCTCCCGATTCGATTGCGAGTCCAGTGTGCTAACCACTGCGCTACCTCGGTCGGTCGGCTTTTTGGAACGTATTGGTACAGTGCAATGTCATGCACGGACCGATAATTTAGAAGTTGGTAGTACAGACTAATTGGATTAAGACATTCCATGTAACATTTGACCAACTTTTATTGATTATAAAGGTGCACCCGATTACATGTTTGTATTCCAGTTGCTATGGATTTATTTATTTATTTATTCGTATTTTTGTTTTGAAATTCAGCTGTGATTGCGATTTCTTGGTCAATTTTACGACATCCTTTGAGCATGCCGGACTTATCTACGTATTCTGAGTATTCAGATTAGGTATTTGTGTACGGGTTTTCTAATGGAAATAATGCTGCTGCTTGTATAGAATATGGTGGTCGGCTACCAAACCGCGTAGTACTAGAACCTAGAGTGCTTACTTGTGTTTCTGTTTACCTGCTCAGATCGATACAGAGCTCAGCAGTCATCTTTCATCTGAACTTGCAAATGAAGACATACTGAATGAAGATATTATTCGGTTTGTAGAAATTGGTCCTTCAATACGCGCATTGCTTCTATACATTTCGGTGTTCCACATACACTACTGGCCATTAAAATTGCTACACCACGAAGATGACATGCTACAGTCGCGAAATCTAACCGACAGGAAGAACATGCTGTGATATGCAAGTGATTAGCTTTTCAGAGCATTCACAGAAGACTGGCGCCGGTGGCGACACCTACAACGTGCTGACATGAGGAAAGTTTCCAACCGATTTCTCATACACAAACAGCAGTTGACCGGCGTTGCCAGGTGAAACGTTTATGTGATGCCTCGTGTAAGGAGGAGAAATGTGTACCATCACGTGGAAACGTGATTTTCTCCTCCTTACACATTTCTCCTCCTTACACGAGGCATCACATAAACGTTTCACCTGGCAACACCGGTCAACTGCTGTTTGTGTATGAGAAATCGGTTGGAAACTTTCCTAAACTTTGATAAAGATGATATTGTAGCCTATCTCGATTACGGTTTATCGTATCGCAACATTGCTGCTCGTGTTGGTCGAGATCCAATGACTGTTAGAAGAATATGTCATCTGTGGGTTCAGGATGGTAATACGGAACGCCGTGCTGAATCCCAACGGCCTCGCATCACTAGCAGTCGAGATGACAGGCATCTTATCCGCATTGCTGTAACGGATCGTGCAGCCACGTCTCGATCCCTGGGTCAACAGATGTGGACGTTTGTAAGACAACAACCATCTGCACGAACAGTTCAACGACGTTTGCAGCAGCATGGATAATCAGCTTGGAGACCGTGCTGCGGTTACCCTTGACGCTGCATCACAGACAGGAACGTCTGCGATGGTGTACTCAACGACGAACCTGGGTGCACGAATAGAAAAACGTAACTTTTTCTGATGCATCCAGGTTGTGTTTACAGCATCATGATGGTCGCATCCGTGTTTGGCGACATCGCGGTCAACGCACATTGGAAGCACGTATTCGTCATCACCATACTGGCGTATCACCCGGCGTGATGGTATGGGGTGCCATTGTTTACACGTCTCGGTCACCTTTTGTTTCCATTGACGGCACTTTGAACAGTGCACGTTACATTTCAGATGTGTTACGACCCGTGGCTCTACCCTTCAATCGATGGCTACGAAACCCTACATTTCAGCAGAATAATGCACGACCGCAAGTTGCAGGTCCTGTACGTGGCTTTCTGGATACAGAAAATATTCGACTGCTGCCCTGACCAGCACATTCTCCATGTCTCTCGCCAATTGATAACGTCTGGTCAATGTTGGCCGAGCAGCTGGCTCGTCACAATACGCTAGTCACTACTCTTGATGAACTGTGGTATCGTGTTGAAGTTGCATGGGCAGCTGTACCTGAACACGCTCTCCAAGTTCAGTTTTTACTCAATGCCCAGGCCTATCAAGGCCGTTATTACGGCCAGAGGTAGTTGTTCTGGTTACTGATTTCTCAGGATATATGCACCCACATTGCGTGAAAATGTAATCACATGTCAGTTCTAGTGTAATATATTTGTCTAGTGAATACCCGTTTATCATCTGCATTTCTTCTTGGTGTAGCAATTTTAATGGCCAGTAGTGTAGAAGAATTGACTGTCATCCCGTATGCACCGATACTATCCTAATCATCTGCAGAAGACTTAACATCTTCGAGAGGAAATTTAAGGTATATTTTTGATGTTAGCTAACTGCGAATTACGGAGTAATCCCGTTAATACTGTTTAGTGACAGAGCCGCTACTTTCACTGCTGACTGTATCAATAACGCCCGTAACTGAAACTGGTGGTTCGACGAAAACCCACATGCCTTCTTGAAGACTCAATTCCATTAACACATCTCTGTAAAAGTGTGTTGTGGTATGATAGACCACCAGTCGTTTTGGCCTGTTGTGTTACCGTACCATCTTACAGGGTCATGTTATCTAGTCTTTCTTGCTGACGAGTTTCCATACTAGTGAAACAGGTTCATTTGGCTACAAATATGGGTATGTTCTTGCTGCGTCACTTGACCCCTGTACATTATCTTTAATAGGTGACGAATCATGTAAACCTAACAGTCCACAGAAGATGTACCATCAGTAATGGTCACATTTGTTGACCACCAAGATGCCCAGCCCTTATCCCTTTTGACTTTTTCCTGCGGGTATGGCCGGATGGCGAAGGCGACGTAGAAAAAGTAAACACACATACATACGTACCCATACACACACACACACACACACACACACACACACACACATACGCACACACGTTGATCGTTGGTATTATGAACAGTACCGCTACTATAAAAGAACAGTATGATGACGTGAAAAGAGTTGTACGTGGTGCTCTCAAGTGAGTTTTTAAGTTTATTGTAGTCGGAAGTGAAATTTATGACAATCAATTATGAACTCTATCATTTACCTTTGTTTAACAACTTCTGTGAATACCTAAATTCTAACAGCTGCACCTGTATAACTATCAAAAATTGGATATATGTTGCGTGGAATGTTTTATTCCAATTTGTCTAGTCTGTTTTTTGTAAAATATATACTATTTCTCCTGCAACATGCTGTGTGTAATGTCTGCAATACGCACTGACTCTTTGTGACTCTTGGTGTCTAATGTAGGATTTGTTCAGTAAATCCTGTCTGGTAACGCGAATTTTCCATTTTGAAGGAGGCAGTAATACAAATAGTCCTTATGAACGCGAACTGAAGAAAGGAATGGTTTTCATCATTGACTTTCACGGAATTTTAATTTTCTTCGCCTGTGCTAGATATATGTTTGTCGAAGCAAATTTGATTAGTTGGAAAATCAGAAATTCGTTTAAGCAATACCAGCGATAATACTTATCAATGGAGGATACACTTCGTATTTCACGCATTTCATAACAATTGACGTTCTTGATTTCTCTAAGGTCTGAAGGATAAGTTGTAATCAGTTTAAGAATGGAACAAAATGTTCACATTATAGCTCATTTTAGACCGTGTTTGCTCCAGTTATGTATGTTTTGGATAATTGATCATGCCTGTAAGAAACACAATTTTCTTCTGTATAAGCCATATATCTTTTCGACGAAATTTTATCATCGTCAGTGGTTTAGTTTTATTTTCTGTTGAATAACCGGTAAAAAAGAAGAAGAATATAATATATAGTTTCCAGATTATGGTCATTATATTCATAGCAATTTTACACTGAAACTGGTGTAGTAGTGTGTCTTCTGCAATATAGCTCGTATATACCGACGGTTCGCCATCCACAACTGATCAGGATTTATCTGTCGTATATTAATCATCTTGAATGAAATGTTAAGCCTAACATAAAACTGTCGATGTTAGAAGGTTTGTTGTCTTATATTAATGGTTAATTATATTAGTGCAATTATATGTGCATAACCTGCAATGGAGTTTATAAATTGCTGAGTGTGAATGAGGGACCTGTAATTGTCTTGTATGTGATTTGTTTCTTCTAACTTTGTGTGGTTTTCGTGTTGTCATGCCTCTGCGGTACAGTGCTCGCAAATACACACTATGTCAATGTTTACGAAATATTCAACTTTTCCACCGTCTTGTTTCATGAGTTCTGAGAGGGAATACCGCACTCCGTATCGACAGGAGTCTCTGAGGTCTCTCTCTCTCTCTCTCTCCTTGTGTGTGTGTGCTTGTGTGTGTTCTTTTGTTATGTGTTTCAGTCCTCTGATTCATTCTTTCAAAAGGAGAGAAAAAAGATCAATTGCAGAATGCTGTAAACTCTTTTATTACTTCCTTTCCTTATATTATTGCTTTCTATGTGGTAATTTTCTCGAATAATTATCTTTTGTGGAGGACTGTTGCTATTTTTAAGAATTTTTAGCCAGTGATAGTTTCTGTTGGCCTGTAGCCCGTATGAATATGGTGCTCAACAAAAGTAGAATGACTGCTGTTAAACTTTAGTGACATTCCGTTTTCTACATATCTGATGTTGAAATTTCTACCTGTCTATACAATATAAACCGAGTTGCACTCTCGATATGTAAACTGATAAAGCCGAGTTGTATTGTATTTGTGTTAGGGTTGCTTGCCCTCATACTTTTGTACTGGGTTTACTAGCGGTGTGTCCCGTGTGACATCACTAAACTTTCACTGGCTTATGTGATTTAGTTGGTTTGTAGGAAACAGATAAATTTATTTATTGGAAACAACCCTAAAGGGGCAAGGGAATTCAGTTGACCACGTAGTAACATATTTAATTAGCCCTAAGAGAGGTGTCTAATTACCAGATGAAACAGAAGTCCTAATCAACTTAATTTATTGCAAATATTTTTGAGAAAATGTAGATATGAATTTAGTCACGCAATCTGATTTAAGGTCAGAAATTGGGAGTACAGAGATTAATTGATTACTGAGCCTGAGTAATACTAATAGTGCTGGCAACAGAAGGGGGTAGCGGTGCCTTTTATACAACTACAAAGTCGCGGGATCTGTCCAGTGATTGCGTGATTACGCCGAAAGATTGGATATCTAAGGCATGGATACTACATCAAGAGGTCAGCCGATCTATATAGGGAGAATCGAGCTTCGTAACGAAACAAAGGAAAGAGCTCGCTCGAAAATGTGCAGTTGTTCGTTTTTTCCCTCGAAATCTTCGAGAGTGGAATAACAGAGAGTTAGTGGGAAGGTGGTTCTATGAACCCTGTGCCAGCCAGTTAAGTGCGATTTGCAGAGTATCCATGTAGATGCAGATGTAAGTTGAGTGAGCCCTCAAACTCTCTCTAAAATAACAAGGTCCGAAACCATTGCTCAGTCCTCACACTGCGCGTCCCACTAACTTCTGGCCTCCTTGCTCGTTTGCCTAAGCTTGTATTATGTTACTGGTCTCTGCACGCAGCAGAGTAGAAGTTATGGTCTGCTGCTAAGTTATGCTGGCTGAGAGGAAGCCGGCCCTCGTCGGTTCTCGGTGAGGAAGGGTTCTGCACGGCTCTCGGTGATGCAGTCGTGTTCACTTCGTTCTCCATACCCTCTTCAGTGTCTCTACATTTTTCAGTGTGCCATTCAGACGATTTTACAAACTCTGCCCGACGGAAAGATCGTAAATAAATCAATAATTTCTGAGTTTCCAACGTTAACGTATGGAAAGTCTCAGTTCTGAACTTCCTGACGTTCCCACTCTGCTACCTTATTCTCTCTCTGACTAGCCGTCTAGTTTTGAACTTTCTGGAAGCCACACCTCGGCTCCACTCCTCTGCTTCGCTGTTACCATTAATCAGTGAGCAGTCTTATTCTGAGTTTAGAACCAACCGGCCGGACTGTCGCTGGGCCTCGAGGTTTCTCACAGTTCCACCGGGTACTGATTACCACCTGCTTTTGAGGAGGTCTTTCCAACTTTAAAACATACCTCTATTGTGAAACAGTTAGTCCTGACCACGGCGCCCTGCTAAGCTCATCAAGTCATCCGAACTGAAGCGCTCTTCCTCTACGTTATCTGATCTACCATGAAGGCAACAGACCGCACCTAGTGCAGATTACCACACGGCGGCTGCTCTGGAGCTTCCCGCGGGTGGTACGCAACTCCAGACGATACTGTGGCCAGAGGCTTACACGCTTGGCCGCCCCAGACTTCCCGGTATCTGCCCTTAAGCCACAAACGGTGGTCGGTCTTAAGTGCAGGCGAGAACTCACTCAGCTGCGAAAAACAAGATCCTCAGGCGGTGCTTTGGTCTGGGATCCTCCCTTCGCGAAAGTTACCGAAATATTTGCACGCAGCTATCAGCGTATACACTTTAGTCCGCTCCGTTCGTATTACTTATTACAACGGAAAACCTAATGGACTAAAGTTTGCATTCGGTTAGCGAGAGCATGAATGGCATCAATTTCATGTGAGTGACTGTTATCCATGCGGACGTTACTGTGATAATACACTGAACAGCCAATGAAACTGGTACATCTGCCTAATATCGTGTAAGGCCCCCGCGAACACGCAGAAGTGTCGCGACATGACGTGCCACGGAATCGACTAATGTCTGAAACAGTACTGGAGCGAATTGACACCATGAGGTAGTCCATAAATTTGTAAGAGTATGAGGGGGTATATCCGTAACAGTATGGGGGAGTGAAGATCTCTCTTGAACATCACGTTGCAAGGCATCCCAGATACGCTCAATAATGTTCATGTCTGGGGACTTTGGTTGCCAGCGGAAGTGTTTAAACTCAGAAGAATGTTCCTAGAGCCACCTTGTAACAAATCTAGACGTGTGGGGTGCCGCATCGTCCTGCTGGAATTGCCCAAGTCCGTCGGAATGAACACGAATGGATGCAGGTAATCAGACAGGATGTTTACTTACGTGTCACTTGTCAGAGTTGTATGTAGGCGCATCAGGGGTCCCATATCACTCCAACTCCACACAACCCACATCATCACAGAGCCTACAACAGCTTGACTGTCCCCTGCTGACATGTAGGATCCATAGATTCATGAGGTTGTCTCCATACCCATACACGTCCATCCACTCGATACAATTTCAAACGGAACTCGTCCGTCCAGGCAACATGTTTCCAGTAATCAACAGTCCAACGTCGGTGCTGAAGGGCCCTGGCGAGGAGTAAACGTTCCTGTCGTGCAGTCATCAAGGGTAAACGAGTGGGCCTTCGGCTCCAAAAGCCCATATCGATGATGTTTCGTTGCATGGTTCACACGATGACACTTGTTGATGGCCCAGCATTGAAATCTGCAGTTATTTTCGGAAGGATCGCACGTTTGTCACGTTGAACGATTCTTTTCAGTCGTTGTTGGTCTCTTTCTTACAAGATCTTCCTCCGGCCGCAGCGATGTCGGAGATTTCATGTTTTACCGGGCTCTGATATTCACGGTAGACTCGCGAAATGGTCGTACGGCAAAATCCCCACGGAGATGCTGCGCCCCATCGCTCGTGCGCCGACTATAATACCACGTTCATACTCACTTAAATCTTGATAACCATCCATTGTAGCAGCAGTAACCTATCTAACAAGTGCGCCAGACACTAGATGTCTTATCTAGGCGTTGCCGACCGCAGCGCCGTATTCTGTCTGTTTACATATCTCTGTATTTCAATATGCATGCCAATACGAGTTTTTTTGGCGCTTTAGTGTAAGAGACACAGGAACACCCGTTCTCCACGGCCGTGGCCGCATCGTACCGCGTCTGATTGTGGAGTGTCAGCATTCAGGACAAGTGGAGAGCAGGTTACATCAGCAGCTGTCACACTGCCTGCCACCGGAGGCATCAGCATCGGCTTCACAGGAGACGTGTAACTTCGGCGACTGCTGAGCCAGCAGAGGCATCAACAACAACGGCGTCTCTACGTAACCGTGAGTACCAACACAGCAAGTCCTAGGTGTCTCATACACACATTAATAAACATGGAGGAAGCTCAAAGCGGTACAGACAGTGCAAAAAAGCCCTCCACAAATTCTTCCGAGCACTCAGAATAAAGTAATGCACAGTCCGACGAACTTGGGGACATAATACAATACACTGATGAGAAATTCCGCGTAATCGCAAAGGGTACTGCCGCAAAAGTACTAGAGTTGCAATACAACCTCACTCATTGGACAATATCACACGCAAAACTGAGTGGGCATATAGAACACTAAGAAAAAGCATAATGCCAGGCTCAGGCAAGAAAACAAAAACAAGACCGTCCGTTCGTTCGCTAGTGCGGCACTGGTAGCACACTTCATGAAATCCAACGACAAGACAGACGCAAAGGTAATACAGGTCTGACAGAGCTACGTAAAACAAGAAAAGGAAAGAGAACAGTCAAGAAAATGAATACAGCAAACAATGTAGTCATAACTGAAAAAGAAACAGAAGAAGAAATCAGGAAGGTGAAAAAGAAATGATATGCGAGACATAGGTGTTCGTTCTTTCCGCGCTACACGAGATTGGAATAATGGAGAATTGTGAATGTGGTTCGATGAACCCTCTTCCCGGCACTTAAAGGTGATTTGCAGAGTATCTATGTACAAAGGGCGTTCAAAAAGTTTTGCACAGTCGTCTCTAATTTTGTTTACTTTTTGCAGGAGGAGAATGAAGTTTTTTTTGGAACATACTTGGAACATTTAGCTATAAGTTGGTATATAAAAGTATCTTCTTTTATGTACAGGTGAGCCATAATGGACCGTGAAGTAGATGTCAGGTTGTGACAACGGTCGGCGATGGAGTTCCTCTTCAAGCCCGGCGATGACTCTGTCACATCGATTCACAGGAAAATGCTCCCTGGTTTGGGAAGGACACAGTGGATCGCAGCAGTATCCAGCGGCGGTTGCAGAGGTTTAAGGAAGGTGAGTTCTCTTTACTGGAAATCCACGATGCGGTAGACCGTCGACGAAAGTGAGTGATGTGAATAAGGAGACCATTGATCAAATCATCCAAAATGACAGATGTGTGACGACACGACAGCTTGCTGAAATGGCTAGTTTGTCATTGGGTAGTATGTTATCACTGGTACAGTCAGTAGGGTACAGAAAAATCTGTGCACGTTGGGTGCCTAGATTATTGACAAGAGAAGTGAAAACGATGAGGAAGAATGTATGCGAAGGTTTCATGAAGACCTTTACTGAAGAGTGGAAACAGTGTCTTGACGGCGTCATTACCCCGAATGTAACATGGTTGTTTTTTTCCGAACGTGAGAGCAAAACTCAATCCAAGGAGTGGCGTCATCCTGGTTCTCCTCGGAAGACGAAACCAAGACTTTCACGAACAGCAGGCCCAAAGGTGATGACCTCCTTCTTCTGAGATCAGCGTGGTGTCATTTTCATTGACTTTTTGGAGCCTGGCTCCACAATTAACAGGGACCATTGCTGTTTGTCATTGGACAAGCTGCGAAGTGCCATCAAGACCCACAGACCACAGCTTCAGGGTCAGCTCAACAGACTACACCATGACAATGCCAAACCCAATATAGCCGTTATGACGCAGGAGAAATTCAGGAAAATGTATTGGAAAATCGTTCCCCATCCTCCCTACAGTCCGGACTGGGCTCTGTCTGATTTTTACCTCTTTGGTCGTCTCAAGGCCCACTTTCACAGTAAAAGATTTGATACTGAGAAAGACCTTATTTCCTGTGTCAAGCGATGGTGTAAAAATCAATCCCCAGAATTTTACCAAAGTGAATTTACGTCATGGAAAGAAGGTTGGGCCAGATGTGTCACAGCTGATGGAGGCTACACTGAGTAGGCTTAATGTATAGCTAAATGTTCCAAGTATGTTCACAAAACATTTCATTCTCCTCCTGCAAAAAATAAAAAAATTAGAGACGACTGTGCAAACATTTTTGATCGCCCTTTGTAGATGTAGATGTTGATGAGCCACCTAGAAAGCGTAGGCCGAAAGTGACAGTGTGTGACGTCCTAGATACCACGCCAGAAAGTGAATTAATTGAGTCAGTGGCAGTGATTGTGGTGCCAAATGAAGACATAACAGTGACAAAGATACAACAACTCTGTGACAAATACGCTGTGGCTACAGAAATAATGACGCCCGTAGGAGAATTTTAAATAAGTAATCAATATTTTCGATACAGTCATGACATACAACTACACACAGAAAACTTAAAAACAGCAGGAACACTGCGTCCACACGACAGACACATTTTCGTAATGGATGCAAACGCAAAAACAATATTGTGACATAGCAGAGTATCGTACGAAAGAGGACTCTGCCCTCAGGACACTATAGAAGAACTTGACGTTTGTGCCATGAATAGGCCTCTCAACGCAATTACTTTCCAAAATCGCGCAGGTGCGGCAGCTGATACAGATATCGTCCTCGCAAGCTCCAAAGTCGGTGACCACCTTGCCAACTGGAAGGTCTGTGATGGACCTACAACAAGGAACCATAATCTCATTTACTTCACAATCATAAATGCAGGCCGGCCGCGGTGGTCTAGCAGTTCTGGCGCTGCAGTCCGGAACCGCGGGACTGCTACGGTCGCAGGTTCGAATCCTGCCTCGGGCATGGGTGTGTGTGATGTCCTTAGGTTAGTTAGGTTTAAGTAGTTCTAAGTTCTAGGCGACTTATGACCTAAGCTTTTGAGTCCCATAGTGCTCAGAGCCATTTTGAGCCATAAATGCAGATAAAGACCTGGAGACTAGTATCCAGTCTGAGCAACTATAAAATGTACGAAGAGCGAATTGGTAAATTTTAAAGGCAGATTTCTAGACACAACAACTGCAAGGAAGCGGATATTATGTTGATGGCAAGGCAGAGCGAGCGGTGCAGGTGGCGCAAAATAAGGCGATCCCAACATTTGTTAGGAAGTCCTTAAGAGGTAGGGCAAGGCAGGCGAGGAGATACTATCAAAGATTTTTAGGGGAAGCAGATCGAAAAAGGAGGCCAATTTTCTATCCAACAGTGAAACAACAAGGTAAAGAACTACTACGCCAAACAAGAGTACAAAAGACGCGTGTCTAGGGCCGCCCGTCGGGTAGACCGTTCGTCGGGTGCGAGTCTTTCGATCTGACGCCACTTCGGCGACTTGCGCGTCGATGGGGATGAAATGATGATGACTAGGACAACACAACAGTCCATGAGCGGAGAAAATAAGAGATATTTGTGGTTTTTTGTACAAACTTGCAACAAATAAGGTTCGACCACTCACTGTGTTATCAACCCTGAGAAGATCCGACTGCACGATGACGACAGACTGGGAAACGTCAGAGCATCACGTACTCGGAACTTTGTTGCCGGACGATACAACTATGGATGACTCAGAGTCCCATCTGCATCTTCGCTCTGAATTACTAGAGCAGCATGTGAATAACAGTGTTGTCACTGCATTTGCCCAGGAAGCAATGTGACTAGCGATAATGAAGTTAAAGAAGACAAAGCGCCTCGACCCTATAGAATATTGGCAGAAGTGTGGCGTCAGCTAGTGGAACAAATATTGCCACATATAACAGTGATATTAAACGTGCGTTTTTTGCAGGGCCAGGTACCCAGAATATGGAAAATCTCTATGTCATTACACTAAATAAAAGGGGAAGACAAAGACCTAAGAGAAACGAAAGCTTAAAGGCCGATTTGCTTGGTAAATGCTCTACTCAAAGTAGAGGAAATGCTTCTGTGCCGCCGCCGGAGGGACCACAGATAGTTATTATGCATGAGCTCCCTGGAGTACGCTTTCAGGAAAGGTAAATCCACCGAGGACGCGGTAAATAACGTATTGTGAGCACCTCAGACGACAAGTATGTTATAGGCATAATTATTAATATTCCTACGGTGTTTAATAGATTTTGTGGGCTTGCGCTGTTTAAAAGACTGAAACAAATGGTCTGCCCAAGGTGTGTCTATAATAGTCTACGAGATTATTGCACAGACAGGCAGGTGCAATTAGAATGTCCTGGAAAGGAAATTGTAAAAGATATCACTAAAGGCTGCCTACAGGGCTCTGTTTGTGGTCCAGAGTTCTGGGATGTTGGCGTAGAGCAATTACTGAACCAGCTTCAGAGTGTATATATAGAAGCTGCAGCACCTACGCAGACGATCTACTAAGTACAACTATTTGCTAGCACAAGAGCTAAATTAGAGGAAAACAGAAAGGTAGTTCTTGAATGACTAAGCAGACTGTGCGTATAAAACAAAACAACGAGAGCAGTGCAGAAAACAGTCAAGATGTTATTAAAAGGAACATTATAAAGAATGAGAAATCGGACATTTAGAATAGGTGACCAACCTGTAAAAAGAAAAGAAGTATATAGGTACCTTGGAATTAACATCGACTGAAACCAAAACTTCCATTCATATGAAGAAATTGTCTGCCAGAGAGGCATTAAGATCCTAAATAACATAGCAGCAATCAGCCAAAGATGCTTTCAGCTGCCACTGAGTGCAGTAAGGACATACCACAACCCAATCTTGCATGCTGTTGTGAGCTACTCGTCTAACGCATGGGCTCATAGAGCCAGAAAGGTAAGGACAGCACAACGTCTACGTGGAGCACAGTGGAGTACACCCCTGCTCCTGGACAGGCGCGTATAGAACTACACCGACTGAGGCGCTGCTGGAGATATTAGGCTTGCTACCTCTAGGCCTAGCAGTAAGAAAGAGACGTGCACAATACTGGCTGAAAGAGCGCGAATATGATAAGTTAAGGAGGTGCTGGGCACCAGAACAGTATCGAATGAGGAAATAAAACCACGCATGGCAAGAAATCTGGGACAGAACAGAAACAGGAAGGACAACATACCAGTTCCTTCCTAAAATAAAAGAAAGCCTAAGAATGACATACTTTCTTCCGACGAAGGGAGCTATATACTACCTGTTGGGACATGGCCCTCATCCCAGCTACTTACTAAAAATAGGACATCGCACCACAGACACTTGCAAGTGTGGAGCAATCGGTATGCCGGATCACATTGTCTGGGAGTTTGCCGTTAGCCAAGATGTTAAAGACAAGGACAGGAACGCATTTGGAAACGCAAAAGACTGTAATATACACCACTGGCCATTAAAATTGCTACACCAAGAAGAAATGCAGTTGATAAACGGGTATTCATTGGACAAATATATTAGACTGTAACTGACATGTGATTACATTTTCACGCAATTTGGGTGCATAGATCCTGAGAAATCAGTACCCAGAACAATC
Source organism: Schistocerca cancellata (assembly GCF_023864275.1). Lineage (NCBI taxonomy): Eukaryota > Metazoa > Arthropoda > Insecta > Orthoptera > Acrididae > Schistocerca > Schistocerca cancellata. Next base: position 438,703,458 of record NC_064627.1, read on the forward strand.
ACCTCTGGCCGTAATAACGGCCTTGATACGCCTGGGCATTGAGTCAAACAGAGCTTGGATGACGTGTACAGGTACAACTGCCCATGAGGCTTCAACACGATACCACAGTTCATCAAGAGTAGTGACTGGCGTACTGTGACGAGCCAGTTGCTCGGACACCATTGACCAGACGTTTTCAGTTGGTGAGAGATATGGAGAATGTGCTAGCCAGGGCAGCAGTCGAACATTTTGTGTATCCAGAAAGTCCCGTACAGGACCTGCAACATGCGGTCGTGCATTATCCTGCTGAAATGTAGGGTTTCGCAGGAATCGAATGAGGGGTAAAGCCACGGGTCGTAACACATCTGAAATGTAACTAACGTCCACTGTCCAAAGTGCAGTCAATGCGAACAAGAGATGATCAAGACGTGTAACCAATGACACCCATACCATCAAGCCGGGTGATACGCCAGCATGGCGATGACGAATACACACTTCCAATGTGCGTCTACCGCGATGTCGCCAAACACGGATGAGACCATCATGATGCTGTAAACAGAACCTGGATTCATCCGAAAAGGTTACGTTTTGCCATTCGTGCACCCAGGTTCGTCGTTGAGTACACCATCGCAGGCGTTCCTGTCTGTGATGTAGCGTCAAGGGTAACCGCAGTCATGGTATCCGAGCTGATAGTCCATGTTGCTGCAAACGTCGTCGAACTGTTCGTGCAGATGGTTGTTGTCTTGCAAACGTCCCCATCAGTTGACTCAGGGATCGAGACGTGACTGCACCATCCGTTACAGCCATGCTGATAAGATGCTTGTCATCTCGACTGCTAGTGATACCAGGCCTTTGGGATCCAGCACAGCGTTCCGTATTACCCTCCTGAACCCACCGATGCCATATTCTGCTAACAGTCATTGGATCTCGTTCAATGGGAGCAGCAACGTCGCGATACGATAAACAGCAATCACGATAGGCTACAATCGACGTTTATCAAAGTCTGAAACTTGATTTTACGCATTTCTCCTCCTTACACGAGGCATCACAACAACGTTTCATCAGGCAACGCCGGTCAACTGCTATTTGAGTATGAGAAATCGGTTGGAAACTTTTCTCATATGAGCACGTTGTAGGTGTCGCCACCGGCGCAAACCTTGTGTGAATGCTCTGAAAAGCTAATCATTTGCATATCACAGCATCTTTTTCCTGTAGGTTAAATTTCGCGTCTGTAGCACGTCATCTTCGTGGTGTAGCAATTTAAATGGCCAGTAGTGTAATAAGGAATGAGGTACTATGGCATAAACTGAACTTGCTTACAGCTAAGATGTCATCTTCTGCACAACAAGCCTACATGGCGGGAAGGCAACCAAGAAGAGGTGTTACATCATGATAATGAGACAGAAGACCCACCTACAACAACCTGCTGGAAACAGTGAGGAGACGAGCCTCAGGGAGGACCAGGAAGGTCGTCGTGATGCTGTGACAGCCACCTCCCTATCTCTACCCCTTGGGTGGCATCGTAGCACAGCCCCTGCGAATCCGATTTGAACCTCAGCGCGCCGGCGGCTAATCATTCAGATGAGAGATACAGCTTGGTTCTAATGTCTAGTCCAGTAGTGTATTATATGGCTGTGTAGTGTAGGGCTGTCTAGTATAGTATTGTAATAGTCTAATCCAGAATTATAAATTACAAAATTTGTGATCTTCCAATGCCACATAGTGTAATGGCCCAGTAGTGTGTCCCTTCTGGATTGCGGATGAACAGATATCTGTCCACCAGATGGCCAAATGGTAGCACGCAGAATTTTCTTAGGTTATTATTATTATTATTATTATTATTTTGTTTTAGTACAATTATCCTATGTTGATTTCTCCCCTTAAACAGCGTAAGGCTTAGTTATTACTAACACATTTGAAATCTTGTCAAAATATTGTTTGCTTTATTCATACCAATTCATGTGCAACATTCGGTCTGTTCTTTTATATAAACAACAGACTAACAGAAAACAGCGATAAATAAAGAAGAGAAGAAAAAGTACATACATTTATTAAAAAATTCACATCTCCAAAAAATATTAATTAACGACATTTCGGAAATACATTTGCCTATGTAGCATACTAACACTTTTCCGTCTGGCGACACCGCAGTGGTGTCGTCTGCATGGTGTCGCTCACTGGCCGGCGACACTACAGTGGTGCCGTGAGCATAGTTTCGCGCAGTGGCCGGTGACAGCACTTTAATATCTTTTTCATTCTGTTGGTGTTTCATTTAGGTAACAATAAGTAACACACGTCAACAAGTTTTTTTTTTGTTTTTGTTAGTACTTGTGCATTTTCATCACAGCAGAAGAAAGAGACGATACGATTATTTGTCAGACGTACCGGACGACTTGGCCGATTGGGAAGAAGACATTGGATATCAGAAAAATGAAACTGAAGCAGAATCGTCAGAAGATAGTGAAATACGTCCAAGGAGAGTTCTGTGAACGCTACTGTTGCCAACTGATTGGGATGAATCAGACGATGAAGACAGACTATGATGTACTGAGGACCAATAATTAATTTGAAGATCTCCGGGTCCACACATATTTTCGAAAGATACACAGAGCGTCGTTGATATCGTAGAATCATATATTGGAAACGATCTGTTTGAATATATTAGCAAGGAAACCAACAAGTATTGTAGTCAAAATTGCAATAGAAGGAAACTGGATAAAAAATGCCAAATTTGTCGACGTTACGGGTCCCGAACTTAAAAATGGTTTGGGCTTACTGTCCTTATGGGAATGATGAAAAAAGAAAGGATCGATGATTACTGGTCAACGAATCCGTTGATAGATACATCGATAATTCGCAAAACGATGTCCCGCAACCGATTCAGACAAATATTATCATTTTTACATTTTTCTGACAACAACAATAAACCGGATAATGCTGACAGGCTTTCCAAAGTGCAATTCGTAATTGGTTATTTTTCAACAAAAAAAAGAAACGTTTAATGTAAGTTAGTACATCTCAACTGATGAAGGAATGATACCGTGGCGTGGACGGTTAAATTTTAAAGTTTACAATCCGTCGAAAATTACTCATTGGGATGCTGTGTGTTTAGAGTACGGGATACATTTCCCCATTCAAGATATAATCCGGCGTTGGACAATCTTTAGCAAGAACAGTGATGGAACTATTGACACCTTCTTATGGAAAGTTTCACCATCTCTACATGGACAATTATTATAACAGTGTATAACTTGCAGAGAAGTTACTTGAAAAGAAAATTCGAGTTTGTGGAACGATACGGGAAAAAAGAGGATGTCCGGAAAAATTAAAGCGCGCAAAAGTCAATGTATTCGAAGCTTGTCATCAACGGAAAGGCGACAAGCGGCCGGCGACAAGCCAAGTAATCCGAATTAGCTCCGCCGGCTCCAAGCGAATAAATCTGTACGAGCCGTGCGGGCGGCAAAGTTCTAAGTGATTAACGTTGCAAGACCACACGTTACTGCAAAGGCGAGACAAGTGATTGCAAATGTGTAACGCTGCTACATTGATGACCGATGAACTGACAGAATATTGAATGCAAGCATCCAAACTAGAATGCATTTTGTTGCACAGGTGCCGGATGTCAGTTTGTGGGTTGGAGTTCCATGCGTATTGCACTTGGTCACCCTATGAAGGGACGGTTAACGCTGTTTGTGGCTGACGCTCGAGTTGTCGTCCGAATATGTCCCGTATGTGCTCGATTGGAGAAAGGTCGGTTGATTGAGCAGGCCAAGGCAGGATGTCGACACTCTGTAACGCACGTTGGGCTACAACAGCGGCATGTGGGCGCGCGTCATGCTGTTGAAAATCACCCCCTGGAATGCCGTTCATGAATGATAGCACAACAAGTCGAATCAGCAAACTGGTGTACAAATTTGCAGACAGGGTGCTTGGGATAGCCAATGGAGTGCTCCTGATGTCATACGAATTCGCACCCCAGTCCCTATCTCATGGTGTAGGTACAGAGTGCGTAGCACGCAGACAGGTTGGATGCAGGCCCCCAGCTGGCCTCCTTGTAACTAATACACGGACATGACTGGTACCGAGGCAGAACCAGCTTTGATCAGAGAACACGACATACCTCCAGCCTGCCCTCCAATTAGCTCTCGCTTGACTCAGCTGATCTCGCAACTGGCGGTGGTTTCTGAACTGCAACCTCATAGTGGTGCTACTAGCGACTCTCTTCTGCGACTGGCGCGAAATGTGAATAGATCTCATCTTCCAGATGTAGAAACACGCCCGTAATTAGAGAAAAGTAAGTGGTTACTTGACTTCGGGAGTCACTGAATATTGCTCTCTATAAACGTGAGCACCCATCACCCAGCTTGAGTAAAACTCAAGCGAAATTAATCCAAGAATATTGTGACAGTAAAAGACGAAATATGTAACGCCAAATATTGACCGCGACGTATCACGTTCTGTCGGTTACTACCATTCAGTGTTTATTGAGTACGTTTCAAACTCTGTTGTCTAATTTATCGTTATTACTGAAATGAAGCACTTTATTATTGTGATCGTTTTCTTTTTCATGTGTTTTCTGTACGGTGTTCAAGAGGTATGTGATGAAACTAACATCTGCCGTGCAAAAACAAACCGATTAATACCAAAGCACAAACTCAAGCACTCATACGGTAAGCACGCGGATCAATAGTGTGCTCATACGTACATTTCATGATACCGGTATCTCACATTAAGGCCAATGTTTTGTACTAACAGACACCTTTTAATGAGAAATGCTTTCTGCCCCTGTGTAAGTGTGCTTCTTTCATCCTTCTTGCTTCGTCTGCAAGTGGTTATTTTGCTTTCAAAATATGTGTGAATTCCTAAGGGACTAACCCGCTTAGATCATCGGTCCCTAGACTTACACATTACTTAAACTAACTTATGCTAAGAACAACATATACACCCATGCCAGAGGGAAGACTCGAACCTCCGGCAAGTGGGGCTACGCAGTCCCTGACAGGACGCCTCAAACCTCGCGGCCACTCCGCGCGGCATTTCGCTTTCAACGTCGTAAAATTCCTTTACTTCTACATCTGTGTCTATATTCTACGAACCACTGTAAAGTGCATGACAGAAGGTGCGTCCCACTGTACCAGGTATTAGGGCTTTTTGCCATCCTATTCGTGTACGGAGCGCGGGAAAATAATTATTTAAATGCTTCTGTACGTGTTGTAAGAAATCTAATCTTATCCTAATGATTTCTATGCGAGCGACATGTAAGAGGTTGTAAAATATTCCTAGTCATCATTAAAAGCTGATTCCTGAAACTTTGTTACTAGACTTTCACCGGACAGTTTCTTGCCATGGACGTCGCGAGTGAAGCTGTGCATCATGCAGCCTCTTGCGCACAGTTTGAGTCGTAACATGACGTCCTGTGGCTGCAAGGAGAGCATTATTTGTAGCCGTCAGGGTTCATCCGAGCCATAATCTGTAGGTAGCGGTCATGCACTGCAGTAGTAGCCGTTTGGCTGCCTGACCGGGGCACGCCATCGACAGTTCCTCTCTCTCTGTATCTCCTCCATGTCCGAACAACATAGCTTTGGCTCTCTCCGAAACACCTGGACACCTTTGTTGAGAGCCCTTCCTGGCACAAAGTAGCAATGCGTAGGCGATCGAACCGCGTTATTGACAACGTGAGCCGTGTACCTGCTTTCTGGTGGAATGACTGGAACTGAGGGGCTGTCGGACCCCCTCCATCTAATAGGTGCTGCTCATGCATGGTTGTTTACATCTTTGGGCGAGTTTAGTGACACATCTGAACAGTCAGAGTAGCTGTGACTGTGATACAATATTCACAGTCAACGTCTATCTTCAGGAGTTCTGGGAACCAGGGTGATGTATGACATTTTTTGGTTGTGTATTATCAAGGTATGACAGGACATTTCTGCAGCTTCACTCGGACCGTCTTTCATTGTGGATATCTACGAGAAGTCTGAGGCTCTTATTGACCGCAAGATCATTAATATACAGCATGAACAGTGTCGTACAAAATACACTTATCTGGGTGTACCCGCAGGTACTTTTATATCTCTCAATGACTATCCATCCGAGATAACATGCTGCGTCCTCTCTACCAGGAGCCGGCCGCGGTGGCTTAGCGGTTCTAAGCGCTTCAGTCCGGAACCGTGCGACTGCTACGGTCGCAGGTTCGAATTCTGCCTCGGGAATGGATGTGTGTGATGTTCTTAGGTTAGTTAGGTTTAAGTAGTTCTAAGTTGTAGGGGACTGATGACCTCAGCTGTTAAGTCCCATAGTGCTCAGAGCCATTTTTTTCTCTACCAGGAAATCTTGAATCCAGTCACAAATTTCGTCCGATGCACATTCTTATCGTACTTTTTATAAAGTGCGTAGGTGTGGTACTGAGTCAAATGCTTTTCGTAAATCATGAGATACTGCATCTACTTGACTGCCTTGATCCATGGCTTTCAGGATGTTATGAGAGAAAAGTTCAAGTTGGGTGTCACATGATCTACGTTTTCGAGATCTATGCTCGTTGGCATGGAGGAGGTCGTTCCGTTCGAGATATTTGGTTATTTTTGGGCTCAGAACATATTCTAAGACACTGCAACAAATAAATATCAAGGATATTGGACCGCAGTTTTTGGATCACTTGTGTTACCGTTCTTGTAGAAAGGTGTAACCTGTGCTTTCTTCTAGCTACTGGGCGCGGTTAGTTAGCAGAGGCTCCTATTGGGTATAGAATCTGATAGTGATTCCATCGCGCCTTGGAGTTTCATTAAATTTTAATTTTCTCAGCGACACTGACCCAAATATGTATTTCACTCGTCTTTTCAGCGGTAACAGAACTAAGTTATGGCAATACTCTTGTGTTTTCCTATGTAAAAGAATATTTGAAAACAGAGTTATGCATTTCTGTTTTTGCTTTGCTACTCTTCATTTCAGTTCTCGTTTGTCCACGAGTGACTGGATACTAAATATGGTGCCAGTAACAGTCTTTATATACGTCCAGAGTTTCTTTCCGTTTTGTGAAAGATCTTCTGATAATATTCTGCTACAATAGTCATTGAAGGCTTCACGCATTGTTCTCTTCACTTCAAAACGCATTTCATTCAGAATCTCTCTGTCTATAGCCGTATGCTCCTACCTTTTGTTGTATACCTGTTATGCTGTAGTCTCTGTTTCTTTAGAAGTTTCTTTACAATGACTGTATACCATGGAGGGTATTTCCCATTATAAACTGTTGTACGTAGTGCATGTCTGTCCAGTGCATAGACACCAAATCTTTTAGACCTGAGCTATAGTTCCTCTACATGGGTCTGTTCTAAGCTAAAAGTTTCAAGTTGCTCATTGAGAAATGACACTACTGATCTCTGTACAGAATCCTGAACTATTTTCTTTCTGCTTGTTTTAGTTTCCCCTTGGATTCTGGTATTCAGTGATGCTGTAGCTGCCACATGATCATTTCATAAACCACGTGCCTCGATCTAGATGCAACGTTTGTCAAAAATCGTGTTTCTGTCACTTCTCATTACTTTCGTCATTTCAGTTTTACTCTCTATCTCTACCCTGTAATCATTGGTTTTCACATTCAACAGATCCTGTAAAACTTCACTTACACTGAGTGCAAAATGTTTTCAGTGATTTTTATCATGATGCAGGTTTCTTTATGTCCGCCATTGCTTCTTCAGTATACAGGTGGAGCAATAGGGCAGAAACACTGAATTTCTGCCATTGGTTCATTTTAATCCGAGCACTTCACTCATGGTATTTCATTTTTATTGTTCTTGTGCATATTGTATAATGCCAGTTTTCCCTTTAGCTCACAGCTGTTGCTTATCTTTCTTCTGCTACTGCCTTTATCCCGCATTGTGTACAGGCTCGTCAGGGTTAAGTACGGAGTTGGCGTGGTTAATTTTAAGGGGTGACCGGATGCCCTTCCTGCCGCCACCTCATACCTCCCGGGACGGAATGAGTCTACCCCACCTGTCTGCATCTAGTGTAAATCGTGAAATAGTGTGAATGTGTTTCAAATGTCTGCGAGTCGTGTAACTGAGGCGGCACGTGGGGACCAGCCCGGTATTCACCTAGTAGGATGCGGAAACTGCCTAAAAACCACATCCAGGCCGATCGACACGCCGGCCGTCATCGTTAATCAGCCGGGCGGATTCGATCTGGGGTCGGCGCGCCTACCCGAGTCCAGGAAGCAGCGCGTTAGCGCTCTCGGCTATCCAGGTGGGCCACAGCTGTTTCTTATCTACGAGGGTAATCCCAAAAGTAAGGTCTCCAATTTTTTTTATAAGTACGTAGACCTGTTTATTTTTACAATGGTTTACATCAGTTTACAGCTTGAACATTTAGCTATTTTTCGACATAATCACGATTTCTGTCGATGCATTTTTGTAGATGCTGTGGCAGTTTTCTATGCCCATATCATACCAGCTCGCCGCCTGATGTTAACCATTATAGAAATAAACAGGTCTATGTTCTTATAAAAAAATAGGAGACCTTACTTTCTGGATTACCCTCGTATATCTTAGATTTAGCACCATTAACTGACGCTGGAAACAAAAGGTCATAAATTTCTTCTTTGGAATGAATATTCTAAAAAATAAAAAAAATAAAAATAAAACGTAACGCTGTACGGAATTCCACTGTAATACCTATCCATAAGGTGTCTACGTAGAAATTAAATACGTACACAGCGCTTTTTGGCACTGACCTGACCTTTTGGATATGAAATAATGTTAGAAAGCACTTTAGTGTATAACCGCTGTAGAAATACAAATAGAGCTGTTGTAAATCCCTTGAAAATAAAATCGATTTAACTTGTTTAGTTAGTCAGATTAAGTAATTCATTCTAGTACCCTAAGCCTGATAAACAGAAAAATAGCAATCGTGCTGGTCGATGTGGACCAGGTGCGCGCATGTCTCTGTATGTGTGTGAACTAAAGGTTGTTTAGCTCGATTCAAATTCAGGTGACTTTATAGCTGCTCATCCTGCAGCCTCGAAGTAGTTGACAAAAGTTTGGTACCTCCTGCATAAATTAATTGCAAGTTGATTAGTATGCAACGCTACATTACAAAATTCCAGAACATTAATAAGCTACTGGAAAGTTAGCTTTTAGAGAGCTAATGAATTTTAATACTTTCATGTTGTCTTCTTTGTTTTTCGGCCTCTTTTTTCCGCAGTCGCAGCTAGAAAAATTGTTTTGCAACGATAATGGAGGCCTTATTAAGATCAAACGCGTTTCGCTTTGTTATAAAGCATCTTCAGTTGTCCTGTAACAATATGTTTTTCTTTGTAAGAGAAAGAAAAACATACTGTTACAGGAGGCGAAGCGCGTTTGGTCTTAGAAAGACTTCCATTAAACTTGCAAAAGACGGTATTTAACGTATACATCTTGTAATTTTAAACCGGCTTCTCTTTCTTTTCTATTATTTAGGCTTGATCACACAAGGATTTATATGGTTTCAACTCTCAGAGAGTCATTTTCAGATCAAAGCCTTACTGCAGCTTACAAATCGTTAAAAGGTTTAGTATAGTGTGACATATGTGCAAATACTGATCATCCTGCGAGAATCGCCACTGATTGTCAATAAATAATCTTTTGTCATCACTACAGAGTATTTCCATGTAATAAAAGAAACTGTATGGCTTGCACATTGCGAACTAGGTGCTGACTTGTAAGTACTTTCACATTTTATTACAAAAACATCAATCAATTGTTTTAAACCTATAACCTGTATTTGCAAACAGTAACCTATACTTGCAAACCCAAAAATCGTGTAATATTTTAGGACACACTCTGAAGATGCCCTCTAATTAACGTGAAACACGTCTGGGGTCACAAGATAAATTTAGAGAAAACTTAATGTGCAGCATTTCTTTAGAACTACTTAATTCATATTATACAACTGCTCCGAAAATGGTCAAGTCAAGAAACTTGTTTAAAGAAACTGGTTTATTCTTTACCTTCCTCAGTCTGTGGAATTTAAGAAATTACAACCAAGTATTAACTGTGGTTTTGTGGCCAAAACTGAAAATTTTCTAATACTTTTTAAAAGGTAAGGTAAAATAACGTGTGGCACAAGGTAAGGTATAACCATTTCATAAAGTAAAATGATTACCACTTGAGCTCAGGTGCAACACACGAGTTCGTTAGTAGCGCCTTAATTTGCCGAACAGAAAATACTTCAAAGCTATAGGAAAATGAAAGCAGTAGTTTGAAAAATTAATGAAGGAATGATTACTTAACAACTGGGAGAGTACTTTTATAGCAGGTAAGAATAAATTACTGTGACACTAAAGGTTTTCAAACATTAAGTGAAAGTGTACCACAAAGTGGTAATATCAGAGCACGACTCAGTTTAAACATGTACACATAAACACAAAGAGAAAGAGAGACAGCAGGTGATTTAAAAGAAAACAAATCATATCCGTGGAAACGTGTTTACTACATTCAGAACGTAGACAGCATCTACTACAAATAATGTTGTCTCTGAGACTAAAAAACTCTTAACCTTACAATACTTCCAGCGTGGATCTAACAAAAAAGAAGTGAAAAGCAACTGCGATAACATATTCACGTTACATTTCACTATGCAGCAAGGTTCTATATTTGGTACAAAAGAAACTTCTGCAGAAAGCTGTCACTCCAACTACGGTGGGTCATTCGCCAATTTGTATGATAACGCTGAGACAATGCACCCTGCATCACGCGTTCATGAAATGAACTATTTCTCCCTGAAGGCATGGCTGTTGGTTAGTCTAGTTTGTGGAGAAAACATCCCGTTTCGCCAGCCGCCATAATCAAAGGGAGTTTCCAGACGATATATGATGTGATATTATGGAGCATACTGTAAATGAGCGCTTCGACTGGAGGAGTAGATTTTATTTTGCCCAGAGTGAAAGGAACTGTACGCTCATAAATGCCCGGACGCCTTACTGAACGTGTTCTGCGTGACGTCAGACTAAGCGTTCGAAGTGAACCTGAGCTTATTCCGTGCAGTGGGCGTGATAAGTGTCAGAATCACTGTTAATGTCTCAGCTGAGGGAGCCAGCAAGCCAAGTGATTCTAAGGACTCGTACGATAAGATATTGTGTCAGAGGCGTTCCACAGTAGTCGCGTGTACACAGCGTAGTGTACTTGTATAATGAAGCGGAATCGACAACTAGGCACTAATTACAATCAACGTTATGACAAGATTAATAAATTAATCGATATGAACCAAAAACGATCTGTACCAAACGATCGCTTTCCATTGAAACTTAGCTACAATGACTAGTCAGTCGGAAAAATATGGGTTTCAGTTGACATGATCTTTGTGCTACTCAGAAGTCATTATTCACTAGAATGAACGGGTGATGTCGCTCGGACCACAACAAACAACGCCGCGGTTCAAGATGGTCACTCAGTTAGACGTCCATGAACCAGAAAAATAACAGAGGAACGGTACTTACTCAAGTTGTAAAAACGTTAATGATTGATAGTCTTTGACCCATATAGATAATAATGAAATTTTTTAAATCCCCAGACGACCGCAAGAGCCTCTAATTCTGTCGTCGTGTAAGTTCGTTCACAGTTGGACAAAACACGACTAGCAAATGCAATAGGACAGAAGGTAAGTTGTCCATTTATCTTGCGTACTTGGAAAAGGCACGCTCCAAGACCCACATTCGACGAATCTGTTGACAAGTAAAATTCTTCTTGCATGTCCGGATGGTACAAAAGCGGTGCATTTACTAATTGCTTCTTTATCTCTTCGAATGCTTCTTGACACTCTAATGTCCAGAGCCAGGGCACATCCTTCTTCAGCAAACTATTTAGAGCTGCTGCGTTCATCGCCTGATTTGTTATAAATCTTCTAAAAAATGAGGCAAGACCCATAAACCCTTTTAATTGCCTCCTATTTCTGGGTGTTGGAAACTTACTAATCGCAATTAGCTTCTCCTTGGTTGGTAAAATTCCCTTTGCGTCAATTATATGCCCCAGGAACTTGATTCTGTTTAGTGAAAAATGAGATTTCTGTAGGTTAGCAGTTATTCCCATGGTTTTGAACACGTTCAACACCCGACTCAGTAAGGTAATATGCTCCTCCCAAGTCTTCGATGCAGTAAGCAAATCATCAACAAACACTGTTATCCTGCTTCTTAGTTCTGGGCCTAGTGCATAATCTAGAGCTGCTATAAAGATTCCAGCACTAATGTTGAGTCCGAAAGGAACTACAGTAAATTGGTAACTTCTTCCGGAATAAATGAAAGCCGTATATTTCCTTGATAATTCATCCAGCTTGACTTGCCAATAAGAACTCCGCAAATCAATGCTCGTCAAATATTGGACATCCTGGAACCGTTGTATAAGTTCGTCTATGTTTTCCGGATGTGTTCTCACTGGAATTATGATTTTATTTATTTCTCTGGCGTCGAGTACCAGTCTCACAGTCCCATTTGCTTTTGGCACGACCAACAATGGGGAGCAGCATGGGCTTGTAGAGGGTTCGATCAAACCCCATTTCAACATGCGATCTATTTCCTTTTGAACTTGAGTCTTTAACCTCCAGGGAACAGGATAGAAAGTTCTACAATACGTTTCGTGCGGCTTAACGTAGAGATGGCATATGTATCCCTTAATAACTCCTGGCCTTTCATCAAACACGTTTTCATACGCTAATAATAATTCTTTGAGCTGCTTCTTCTGATCTTCAATAATGCAGTCGGATTCATTTAACTTCTCATACACTAATTGACCGAAATCTTCTTTGACTTGGAACTCATTATTTACGTGCTGTTTAGAATTTTGTGCCGTCCTGATTACTTGCACACTGATCCCACAATTATATTTTCTGGTAAGGCTTTCTTTTTTCAACAAGTCCAACTCAATTTCTTGTTTATTTACATTTAACCAAATTTTTCCTGTTTTAAAATCTATTCTGCATCCGTATTGACGTAGGCTGTCGACTCCGATAATGCAGTCTACCACCAAATTTTTCACAACAAGGAATGTGCTTAATATTGCTACAATTCCGACTTCTACACTAAGTAGTGACTGCACTTTTACATTAGCCGATATAGCCCCAACGGCGCCTATTATTCTGCAATTTTGAACTGGAAAAATTGGTACTCGTCGTATATTTCTGATCTTGTTGAATAGAGCCTCCGAAATAACATTTGTGGTTGCAGCTGTGTCTAAAACCGCCACTATAGGTACAGTCTCCAAAATGACTTGCACTTCGGCTACTGCCACCTGTTCCTTATCCTCATCTTGGGGTTCTAAGTCCTCGGTCAATTCATCTGCCAGTAATCGTCCATCATTATACGTTAGCATGGGTACACATATCCTGTTGCCCCTCAACCAATTGTTGACCGCTCCTCCGGGGCACGAGTGGGTCCTTACAAGTTTGTTGGATTTTGATTCGCCTGGTGGTTGACATCTTCCGTCACTTCAGTAATTACCGGTTGATTCGCAGATGTCCGTCCCCACTGAAGTTGGTTATTTGGGTTTATTCCCCCCGGTTGATTCCACTTTCTATTACTGTTATTGTTCCAGGCTTGAGGTCTGAAATTCCTTTCGTTCCTCCACACGGGATTCTATCTTTTCCCATTCCTGTTGTTCCTTGGATAGCCCCTCGCAAGACTATTGCCGGTATTACTATTGAGATTTTGAGGGGTTTCTCCACTATTTAGCGATCTCTGTGCATTCCCTTGCCTACCATTTGGAGGAGGTTCTATCTCCCTATATTGGAATCTGTTATTACGGGCTTTCTGGTTGTTCTCTTCGATAATATCTATATGGTCTAACGTCGTGAGGAACGACTCCAAGTCTTTATCGTTGCCGTAGATTAATTGATTCCGGATGCTAGTTGGTAGTCTTGCCTTAAGTATGTTTATTATGTCTGGTAAGAGCATAGGTCTGTCCCAGTATCTAGTTTTATTTATATATTTTTCAAAATACTTCCTAAGGCTTCCTTTTGAAAAGGAGAAAGGCTCCGGATAGAGCACCTCCTGCCTTAGGCGTTCCTGTACCCCTTCTGACCAGAACTTTGCTAAAAACGCTTTCTCAAAATCGTCATATGTCGAGCAAACAGAAGTCATGTCCGAGGCCCAGATCGCCCCCGAACCTTGTATATATCCTGTCACGAAACTCATCTTCTGCCACTCCGACCAATTTCTGTGTAGCACTCCTCTGAAACTTCGAATAAAAACAATCGGATGGATCCCCCTTTTGTCAGTGTTAAAAATCTGGAATTGCCGATGCTTTATCATTTTTTCTTCGGCATGGCAAAGGCTTTCGTAATCTCCTTCAGATAAAACTTCACGCGAACAACTAGCTCGTGGCAATTTAATATTTGAGTTACTTACACAAGTCGGTATCGTGTGCGAATGTGCAGTAACTGGCTCTATAGTCACTGCCAACTTCTGCTGCTGGCCTGTATTCATTTGTTCTGAGCCTTGTTGTGAAACGCGTAGCGACTCTTCTATCGTTTATTTCCAATGCTCGAAATCAGCACCTAACTGCTGTCACACTTCCTCAAGTCCTTTCGCAAACAAATTCTCTTCCTGTTTGCCACATAGACTCTGGAATGCTGCTTTAACATTTTGCTCAACGTTTTCACACATTAGCCTAATGTGATTTCGGATAATTTACCCGTTAATACATTAATTTGGTGGTCTATAACATCTTGACGCTCTGTCAGATGTTCAACACTTTCCTTTAGGTTAGTCTGCGTACGTGCCAATTCAGGAAGTTGCGCAATTGTACATGACATGGCATCTTGCGTTTGTAATAATTGTGGAACCATTTCCACCTGTTCCCGTACGGTATCTATCTTAATAGCCACATACTCCTTCATTTCTACACGTACGCGGTGAGTAGATTCCTCACATTGAGCTTTCACCAATTCTATTTGTGCAGTTAATTTTCGTTCCGTCTCTTCGGCCCGATCTTTAAGTTCCTTTGTCTTCGTCTCTATCCGCTGCTCTAATTCGGAAAAACTATCTTGTAACTGCTGCTTAATCTCAGCTTTCAAATTTTCCTGCCCTTCCGTAACTGAGGCTAACTTCGTATTGATGTCGATTTTCAAATTTTCCTGCCCTTCAGTAACTGAGGCTAATTTCCTATTCAAATCATTTTGCCCTTCAGTGACTGAGGCTAATTTCGTATTCAGATCATTTTGCCCTTCAGTAACTGAGGCTAATTTCGCGTTAATGTCGATTTTCAAATTATTCATGCTCTCGGTTATCATCTGCATCTGTCTCATGATAATTACCAATGGATCTAATCCATGTTGCGTACTTGCTGTTACATCTCCAGCCGTGTCTACAGGGCGTTCTATTGCGCTATCTGTAGCGATCGGTTCTACAACACTTCTTACTACATTATTATTATCAGTGCTAACAGCTGAAGGCTGTTGCGTGCTGCTCTGCTCTGTTTGACTCATCTTAAACATTGCCCTAGTTAAAACCATATAAATATTCTACTGTCACTATATAAAAGTAACTGGGGTAGGTCTCACTACATCTAGCATGAACATAACTAGTCAACGTTCAAATATTCAATAGTACTAAACAGTAAAGCGTATACTTCATCTATTCTGGTAAGCTTCCATCGTGTTGTTTATTTTCTTATTTGTAGATCCCCTGAATGTGACTGCGAGTATTTCTTCTCTTTTCCAAGCGTCAGTTAAGTTGGCTCGTCGTAGTTCACATGAAACAGAGAACAAAATTATTTTAACAACGTCCAAAAACGTGTCCTGTCACGGATTGGCCATTATAATGAATTCTACTGTAATTGATGAAAGTATGTGAATGCAGCTTGCCGCTAACTTGGTGTAATTTTTTGTCTGTACGACAGATTTAGAATTTATTACCCCTTCACTCTCACACACAAATCGGTACAATACAGTTAGGGCCTCCTGTTTTATCTTGAGGCTGATCCGTGATAAGACAGGCAAACAATTATGCTAATGGAGGATTCTGAGTATTTTCTCGAATTTCATTCGCTCTCTCTCTCTCTCTCTCTCTCTCTTTCTGTCCTTTATCTGTGTACAGTTTTAAATATATTATTTCATTTACGTGGAATCAGCCCAATAGAATCTCTGGTGGAGCCCTCCGTCTTAATATTCAGCGGCTGGTTTGCTGGAAAAGATCTTTACATTTGTTATTATTGTTAAGCGCTGCATTCAGTTGGGAAAAATCGATCGTTTGAACAATTCGTTCATTTTTACGACAGATTTAGAATTTCAGATGTGGACGAAGCCTTTTTGTACGATTTTATCAAAACTCGGTGACTGCAGGCTCTCTTCGTCACAGCTGAAACTTCCCCACTAATTACAGGGCCAAGGCAATCATCAATGATTCAGACAGAGAACTCATTCGTCATTCACTCTAGAATAAAAGGGTCACAAACCTTATTTCTGAGGAAAATAGTATATTCAATCCATCTCCATTACATGTTCCGTTTTCTGTTGATTCCAAGTCTTACTTAATTTTCGTTTACCGTTTTTCTCTATCCACCAATAACCCGCTAGTGGCACAAACTTTAATAGCTCGCTTTAGCGAGAAGAAGAGCAAATATGTCTCTTTTAGCAACCCGACAATCTTCCAACAGATACTTCCGAAGCTGTACCCCTTCTCCCTCTATAATAACCATTGAGAATACATCTATGTATCTCTGTTATTCCAAAGAATAATCTTACTAGAAAAATACCTTGGCGTCGACGAGCTGTCGGCGCATATATTACTAGAAATCCGATCAGATACTTTCCAAAAGTGAATAAATGTGGATGATTTGGTTGACCATTATTAATTATTGCGTGGTAGAGGGTAAATTTCCGTGGGGAGATTACAAAGTGTCTAAGGTAATACCGAAATTCGGTGTGGACGATGAGATGTTTGTCGACAGTATGTGTTCTTGAACGTGGAAATACTTTGTAACCGTATTTCGTACCTCTCCTTCAATCAAGAAACATCTTGTCGTAGTTCAATGAAAACAAATTGATCTTCTGTACTGCTCAATGGAAAAACAGTTGAAGAGATGTTTGCTGGCAAATGGAGCTTCGTCTTCGTGATTGATCAGTCCATTTAAAATCTCAAGGGAAGAAAATAAAAAGCTTGCTGAGCCTGTAGCAGAAAACGTAGAAGCTCGGACGTGATGGAGGAGTGGGGAGGCATTGTCAGTGTCCTGAGTGCTTCAGTACCATTGGTGATAGTTGTCAAGCAGCAACTTTTTAGACACTACAGGGGACGAAAAATAGTTCTAAGAGAGATTAGAAATGAAACAAACATACAGTATTAGAGAATGGCTAAACAGCATAGTTCTAGTATATCATAAACGTGAAGACAGCTTGTAACGGGACATCCTCCTCTAACATTACTTTTCCTCAACATTAGTTGTCGATACCAGTATTATTTTTCGAATTTTGGACGGGTCACTTTTATCTCAGTCGCTCTTCTGAAAACTTTCATATAATTTTATACACAGTATGTTATATTTGAAGCTAAATTTTATGAAAGGGAATTGCTTTATAAAATATTTTAGTTTCGATGTTATAATCGAGAAGTACTACTAGTTCTGAATATACAGTCAAAATTATTTTTTCAGAAACATTTCAAATTACGAATTATTTGAACACCTAAAATTTTTATTATTCATTACGCTACCCTGTACAGATTACTCTATTTATTTCTAAATTAATTTATCAAATAATAATCGAAGTAGGTGCAACCACAACGGAGGGGTATCTGTTGAGAGGCCAGACAAACATGTGGTTCCTGAAGAGGGGCAGCAGCCTTTTCAGTAGTTGCAGGGGCAACAGTCTGGATGATTGACTGATCTGGCCTTGTAACATTAACCAAAACGGCCTTGCTGTGCTGGTACTGCGAACGGCTGAAAGCAAGGGAAACTGCGGCCGTAATTTTTCCCGAGGACATGCAGCTCTACTGTATGATTAAATGATGATGGCGTCCTCTTGGGTAAAATATTCCGGAGGTAAAATAGTCCCCCATTCGGATCTCCGGGCGGGGACTACTCAGGAGGACGTCGTTTTGAGGAGAAAGAAAACTGGCGTTCTACGGATCGGAGCGTGGAATGTCAGATCCCTTAATCGGGCAGGTAGGTTAGAAAATTTAAAAAGGGAAATGGATAGGTTAAAGTTAGATATAGTGGGAATTAGTGAAGTTCGGTGGCAGGAGGAACAAGACTTTTGGTCAGGTGATTACAGGGTTATAAATACAAAATCAAATAGGGGTAATGCAGGAGTAGGTTTAATAATGAATAAAAAAATAGGAGTGCGGGTTAGCTACTACAAACAGCATAGTGAACGCATTATTGTGGCCAAGATAGACACAAAGCCCATGCCTACTACAGTAGTACAAGTTTATATGCAAACTACCTCTGCAGATGATGAAGAAATAGATGAAATGTATGACGAGATAAAAGAAATTATTCAGGTAGTGAAGGGAGACGAAAATTTAATAGTCATGGGTGACTGGAATTCGTCAGTAGGAAAAGGGAGAGAAGGAAACATAGTAGGTGAATATGGATTGGGGGGAAGGAATGAAAGAGGAAGCCGCCTTGTAGAATTTTGCACAGAGCATAACTTAATCATAGCCAACACTTGGTTCAAGAATCATAAAAGAAGGTTGTATACCTGGAAGAATCCTGGAGATACTAAAAGATATCAGATAGATTATATAATGGTAAGACAGAGATTTAGGAACCAGGTTTTAAATTGTAAGACATTTCCTGGGGCAGATGTGGATTCTGGCCACAATCTATTGGTTATGAACTGCAGATTGAAACTGAAGAAACTGCAAAAAGGTGGGAATTTAAGGAGATGGTACCTGGATAAACTGAAAGAACCAGAGGTTGTAGAGAGTTTCAGGGAGAGCATAAGGGAACAATTGACAGGAATGGGGGAAAGAAATACAGTAGAAGAAGAATGGGTAGCTCTGAGGGATGAAGTAGTGAAGGCAGCAGAGGATCAAGTAGGTAAAAAGACGAGGGCTAATAGAAATCCTTGGGTAACAGAAGAAATATTGAATTTAATTGATGAAAGGAGAAAATATAAAAATGCAGTAAATGAAGCAGGCAAAAAGGAATACAAACGTCTCAAAAATGATATCGACAGGAAGTGCAAAATGGCTAAGCAGGGATGGCTAGAGGACAAATGTAAGGATGTAGAGGCTTGTCTCACTAGGGGTAAGATAGATACTGCCTACAGGAAAATTAAAGAGACCTTTGGAGAGAAGAGAACCACTTGTATGAATATCAAGAGCTCAGATGGCAACCCAGTTCTAAGCAAAGAAGGGAAGGCAGAAAGGTGGAAGGAGTATATAGAGGGTTTATACAAGGGCGATGTACTTGAGGACAATATTATGGAAATGGAAGAGGATGTAGATGAAGACGAAATGGGAGGTAAGATACTGCGTGAAGAGTTTGACAGAGCACTGAAAGACCTGAGTCGAAACAAGGCCCCGGGAGTAGACAACATTCCATTTGAACTACTGATGGCCTCGGGAGAGCCAGTCATGAAAAAACTCTACCATCTGGTGAGCACGATGTATGAGACAGGCGAAATACCCTCAGACTTCAAGATGAATATAATAATTCCAATCCCAAAGAAAGCAGGTGTTGACAGATGTGAAAATTACCGAACTATCAGTTTAATAAGTCACAGCTGCAAAATACTAACGCGAATTCTTTACAGACGAATGGAAAAACTGGTAGAAGCCGACCTCGGGGAAGATCAGTTTGGATTCCGTAGAAATGTTGGAACACGTGAGGCAATACTGACCTTACGACTTATCTTAGAAGAAAGATTAAGAAAAGGCAAACCTACATTTCTAGCATTTGTAGACTTACAGAAAGCTTTTGACAATGTTAACTGGAATACTCTCTTTCAAATTCTGAAGGTGGCAGGGGTAAAATACAGGGAGCGAAAGGCTATTTACAATTTGTACAGAAACCAGATGGCAGTTATAAGAGTCGAGGGGCATGAAAGGGAAGCAGTGGTTGGGAAAGGAGTAAGACAGGGTTGTAGCCTCTCCCCGATGTTATTCAATCTGTATATTGAGCAAGCAGTGAAGGAAACAAAAGAAAAATTCGGAGTTGGTATTAAAGTTCATGGAGAAGAAGTAAAAACTTTGAGGTTCGCCGATGACATTGTAATTCTGTCAGAGACAGCAAAGGACTTGGAAGAGCAGTTGAACGGAATGGACAGTGTCTTGAAAGGAGGATATAAGATGAACATCAACAAAAGCAAAACGAGGGTAATGGAATGTAGTCAAATTAAGTCGGGTGATGCTGAGGGAATTAGATTAGGAAATGAGACACTTAAAGTAGTAAAGGAGTTTTGCTATTTAGGGAGTAAAATAACCGATGATGGTCGAAGTAGAGAGGATATAAAATGTAGACTGGCAATGGCAAGGAAAGCGTTTCTCAAGAAGAGGAATTTGTTAACATCGAGTATAGATTTAAGTGTCAGGAAGACGTTTCTGAAAGTATTTGTATGGAATGTAGCCATGTATGGAAGTGAAACATGGACGATAACTAGTTTGGACAAGAAGAGAATAGAAGCTTTCGAAATGTGGTGCTACAGAAGAATGCTGAAGATAAGGTGGGTAGATCACGTAACTAATGAGGAGGTTTGAATAGGATTGGGGAGAAGAGAAGTTTGTGGCACAACTTGAATAGAAGAAGGGATCGGTTGGTAGGACATGTTTTGAGGCATCAAGGGATCACAAATTTAGCATTGGAGGGCAGTGTGGAGGGTAAAAATCGTAGAGGGAGACCAAGAGATGAATACACTAAGCAGATTCAGAAGTATGTAGGTTGCAGTAGATACTGGGAGATGAAGAAGCTTGCACAGGATAGAGTAGCATGGAGAGCTGCATCAGTCTCAGGACTGAAGACCACAACAACAACAACAACAAAATTGTAAACCTTTTGGAATATTGTTATTTCCGCAGAGGAAGAGAATCGTAAGCATGCCTTTGATGTGATCGGCCGTATTTTTGTATTTTTGTGCGGACAGTGGAATTTCGGCTTTGTTAATATGAAAAATCAAAGGACTGTATGATATACTAAAATGTAAGAAAATATATTTATGTGGAAACAAAAATTATGCAACAACAATCTCTAAATTTATTTTGTTTGATCCAGCCATGAGCACCTAAAATGTGAGATTCTCAGCTTCAAGAATCAGACCCCTAGACAAGAAGAACTGGAGCCATCTCAGCATGACAAGCTAAGTAATCTTGAAAGTGTACTGTAGTTTTCGCTCCTCTCAAATCTTCATAAAAGACCTCAATATGGACAATAGATGGAAGGAGGTGGTAGATTACAAGCTGAAGATGAACGTTTCCGATAATCATATTTTTTCCAGAGAAATGTTACATGAATTGCTCGTCAAACCCATTTGACACAATCTGCCGCTCAGAACGTCATGTGATTACTGGTATAGATACATGAGTGTTACAGAATTTTGGTTAGCTTCTTACTTACACTTTCTTTATTCGTGTCAGAGGTACACTAAAATGAACACATAGACAATACATACAAAGAAAACTATACACTATTCACTCAGAACTGGGCAACTTTGATAGCGTTGGGTGATGCAGACGTTAAGTCCTCCATGCTACACCTTGTTGGACATGAGTTACATTTGAAGAGATGCCAGGTTGTTTGCAATTGTTGTGTTGGCAGTTGGAAGTTCCATTTAAGGAGATTGCCACTCGATCTTGCGACTTTGGTCCGTAGTCTGTTCAAGGATATCCAGATGACCCACTTCTCCATGTGTGCAGACGGCAGGAATTCTTGTGGTGTCATCCAGTTTGACAGATGATGGCATCTTTCTTTCCACTTAGTGAGTCGGGTAGCCACAGCTGACCCTTCTAAGGGCAGTGAAGTTGTTAGGAAACTCTTCCTGGACTTCAGTCTTGGCTTGACTTGTAGACATCCAAAGAGTGAATGTGAGGTCACTGTATTTGGTTTATGCCCTCGATGTTAGCGGTGACCTTTCTTCTGATGTCACACGGAGCAATCCCAGCGAGACATTGAACTTTGTCCATGGGAGTTGGCCTTAGGCAGCCTCTAACAATCCTACATTTGTCGTTTAAGGCTACGTCAACCCGCTTTGCATTTACTTACACTGAGAACTCAAACCATTATGAACACTGCCCGCCGCGAGTTGGATGCCGCCTGGTGTCGTTGCTGGCACGTAACACAGTAACAAAAGAATGTAAGCGGTGCAGACACTGACAGTGGTTCACCCGAGCAAAGATATGGGTTGAAAATAGGGAAATCCATTGAGATAAGCGATTTTGACAAAGGGCACATTATTATTAAGCAGAGCCTGTGCACGAGTATGCCGAAAACGGCGAAATTGGTCCAATGTTAGTTTGCTGCTGTCGTGAGCACCTTCGGAAAGAGGTAGAAGGACAGTGAAATTACCACTAGGAGGTAAATTGTTGGACGTCTACGACTCTTCACAGAACATGAGATTCGGAGGTTTGTTCTGCTTTGTAAAGTAAGATAAACAGTCATCTGTTGTATCTCTGCCGAAAGAGCACAATGCTGGGGCAGGCACAAGTGTTTCGGAGCACGCCGTTGATCGTACATTGCTGAAAATGTGGCACCACAACAGACATTTTACATGTTGACCCAACGACATCTTCAGTTACAACTGCAGTGGGCACGGAACCAACGGGATTCGACCGTGGATGAATGGAAATCTGTCGGCTTTTCGGATGAATCACATTTTTGCTGTATTAGGTACATGGTTGTCTCCTCAAGCGCCATCATCAAGACGAACGGTGACTCGAAAATATTTATCACTGCTACGCAAGAGAAGTCGTCTGGCCGCAGATACTCAGTGCTACGCGGATAAAGCCGAGTTGGGGAGGGTTCGCTAGTCCTTTATAAGTATTTGACGAGCACCTTTAGGACATTTCAATTTATTCATGAATCGTCTCGAAGCCCAGTGACCTATCTAACATGAAAATAAACTAATCAACGTAAACTGTTGTTGATTTTAACAGTGATTTTCTTAAAACCTTTTTTTCTGTTAGAGATTTTTTGCGTTCAGTAACGTTATCATAGAACGTAACGAATGTAAACTGGTACACCAAGATAGGGAATTTCCAGAGGCAAATACTGATACTATGTCTTTAGACAAGTTCAATTAACACAGTCATATTACAAGACCTAATATGAACTGTAATAATGTATACTGTGTAATGACATGAACAGTGTTACAGACCTTTCTAAAACTAATCTTGCATTTATTATAGAACACATCGTGTTGTACGGCTCAATAATTGCTCCCCTGCAACACCACAGACCAGACACTGAAAATATCATCACTAATGTGAATATATTACTACACCAGAATAAGCAATGTCTACCACGAAATCCTTAAACCGAAATAATTCTAGTGGTACACAGTAAATTAAAGTATTTCTTCTGAGTGTTTTAACATATTACATTATTGCTGAAACAAACCGTTCGTCATTTAAAGATTTACAAGATGTCCGAAATATGTTCACGTTAAGCCCCTGTATGGGAAAGGAGATAAACCTCTGCCCATTATCCCTTGTTCCATGCTCGAATGTTTTAGTAAATGTAGTATATGAGCAAATTATGACTAAAAATTTATACACTGTTCAAAAATCACAATTTGGATTTGTAGGAGGTTCCATTGTATGGAAAACAACACACACATACAACAATATTGTACTTATTTCATTAGACAATAGATTACAGGTGACTGGTATATTCAGTGATCTGTAAAAGGCATTTGACTAAGTAAATCAGAATTTTAGTTCAAGTGAGTTATAATGTTACCATGTCACAGGCACTAAGGCAAAATGATTCAGGCATTTTCGTTGTAACAGTAAACAGAAGGTTCAATTAGAAAAGAGCCACGTACTAAAATATTGGGCATCATCCTGGCTAAAAGATATTATTATGGAAAAACTCATTATGCCAATTTAAAGCTTTCCGATCCCTAAAACGTGTAATAAAAGTGATTTGTCATGTGTATTGAAGAATGTGTTGAAAGTGCTAACAATTCTAACTACTGCTACTTTCTGGAGTATTTATACATTCAATCAAAGTTTCCATGACAAATTTATATTTTTCTTTTACGAATATCTCAGTCCTTCAAAGAAAAGATTGAAACCTTCACGTCATATAAATAAAAGAGATAATTTAACTTACTTTCCATCTAATGAAAGAAGGAAAGAGAAATGAACTTTTTATGCATTGTAGCTTTCCTGTCTGGACTTGCTTTTGACAATGTGTCTGATCTGATAGTCTTTAGCGTACACAATTTTGTACGCCTTGTGCCTTTATTGGTAACAATATTAGTGTGACTGATCAAAAGAATATTATTTCGATTTTAACACATAAGCTTACACTGTGGCCCTTTAGTACTGGTTGTCTAAGCAGTGAACCTGAAAACATACATATATATTTTTCTTACCTTTTATTTTACTGGGTCTCCTCTGAATAACGTCATCTGGCTGCATGCCAGAATATAAACACTATGATCTACTGTTGATAATTATTCGGGCTGGAATTCATTTAATGCGATTGCAAATATGTGGGATAAAACTGTACTTAGTGTTCATTTGCTTTTTTGATTGAAGTTACTGGTGAAAAATTCTATGTCATTATTAAATTAAAAAATTGAGAGAACTCAACACAAGTTAAATCTTGTGGTTACTGGGTTCAATGAAAAATAATAGGATATTGACTGGGATAAACTGATCTATTCTGAAAATGATTGAATATAAATTTTTAACTCTTTATAATGATTCACTTACTAGATCTTTAGTTTGGGGATCGTTTACATAAAACAGATTAAAAATGTAACAACGAACTTACAATATGCAGTTAGCACTTAAATACCTTTGATGTCTTCATGACATCGCCTTTAATAATTCATAAGTAATTATCCATTATACATAGTATTCTTCAAGTAATATGTAGCTGATGGCGAACAGGCACACCGCTCTCTCTGTACACACACCTTCACTGCACAAAGGTTGACTCAAGGGTGCTCTACCCACAATGCTGCACGCTTCTCACCTTATGTATCGCTCACTCCCTATGTATCACTGCGCGGCTGTCCCACCAGCAAAGAACTTGGTGCAGATACTTCACTGTCACCATCGACATGCAAAGAACGTAAATAAATTTTACAAAACATTTTTCTTAACATTTTTCTTGCACACTGTAATTGTTATTTACATATTTCTTAGCTTATAAATATTTTTCATGGCCCGTCTGATTTTCTATTGACATATTTCATAACCTGCCACTGTTTTTCTTTTTTTTACATTTTGATTCGTCGTTAAGTAAGCTGGCCTTGACATGAGAGGAAAAATTTGACTATTGAAAATATATTGAAAAAGAGTATCAAGTTAACTAGTATCAAAAAATTTATAAGCATTTGTATATACAGTAACATATGAAGGTATCTCTTATATCTAAGATGAGTATTTATGAAAAGTAGTCAGCAATAATACAAATTTCAGGGTAAATGTATAACAACATATGGAAGTAAAATTTGAGTATTAATAATATAGTAAAAAAATTGTCAACTTAGCTAGTAATAATATCTTAATTTGAGATGCATTATGCAAAAATGCAAAATAGCTTTGACTTATTCAAAATTTGCATTTTTAAATTGACAATTGCTAAAAAAATTTCTTATATCTATACAAATTATTAATGAGAATATTTTTAATGTCCAAATTGGCATTAGTTAGTACCATCATTAAGGCGGTAGTAAAAGGATTTTATAACATGGTCATAGCACTGGTGATCATATGTGACTGCAATCAAAAGTACATCTCTTTCACTCACGTAGCACAACATCAGATATAGCCATATGAGTTTGGTCGTCTCTTTGAAAAGCTTTTCATGTACACAGACACTAAGTATAACATCGAATAACCTGAGTTACTGTCGCTGCACCAGGTATTGGTTCCATTTTGATAAGTATATCAATAGTTATAGTGTGCATCTTGGTATGCACACACCCATTGTAGTAAAGCAGTAGTTGTGGTGTGTATCTTGGTATACTTACACGCCCATTCTAGAAAAATATTGTAGGCAGAAGCAGTCTTGTCCATAATTGAATTTGTCGCAGTTTGGTTGTGCTCCATAACCACGGGGATGCACAGGATTCAAGGTATGGGTAAAATTATTTTGGCAAAGGGTAGACAGACATGGTTGGTACCGAAATTTGACCACCAAAAATTTTTTTAAATTATCTTCACTCTATGTTAACAGAAAATATCACGTTACGTGAAATTGACATAATATTCAAAGTCATATTATAGTCATTATATGGCTACAAAATTACATGCTCATCATAATAAAATTATGTGTTTTTTATTTAAGATTTCTTAACCAAAATTTTTCTCACATATTACTCATTTTATATATAAGACTCAAAAGTCCCTACTTGTTACATTCCTACTTAGTCATAATCGTTGTTTGACATTGTCCAAATAAAACTGATTCTCATATCAAAAAATTATTACTGCATTGCTGTTTCTCTGTATGTGATTGTCTTATACAGGTATATTGTTACATGTTTTCATTGAATGTTACTGATTACATTCAGTGTATCTTTGTACTTTCTTTTAAACAAAAAAATGTTCCATACATTAATATATTTGTACACATGTGTACAAATATATATAAAAATTTTATCCATAGTTGGTCCATTATATCCCTATTTATTCCTTTGCAATGCATTTCTTATCTTTCTTTCATAAAGTTTCCCATTCCTCTTTACTTTCCATTCAATGATGTATTAGTCAGTTGCAAGTCTTCTACTGTCAACCATAACACGAATTTTGTTTAAAATTGTGTATAAAACTTCAACATGTAGATGGTGGAATAGGATTAAAAAAACTGTATGTTATACAAAGTGGGAATCGTTCTAATGGTATATGTTTGTAATTTGTTTACATGTATGTATCTGTCATGAAAGATGTCATGTTCTCGCTTTTTATATATATATATATATATATATATATATATATATATATATATATATATATATATATATATATAGCTGAAAGGCAAGGTGAACGTTGACTAAGGTTAACAATTTAATTTGCTTTCTCCATCCGTAGTGCTGTGATGTGTCACTTGCTAGCAAAATTATTCATTAACATTAGATATTTCGTATTCATTAAAATATAAATTTTCCTGCAGCATCTGTAACTTGTGTCAGCTCTCTGCATGACCTATTATAAAACATTCAGGAATAAATATCTCAGCACACGGCATGGCTTAAATAAACATCTTCTGATAAATCTCGTCAGCTCTCAATATGACCTAGAAAACATTTTATCATATTATTATTTTCTGGAAAATCTCGACAGCTCCCGACATGACCTATAAAACTTTCTGGAACATCAACTTACATCATCTCTCTGTGTGACCTAAGTATTCAACATCCTTATCCGAACTAAAACTACGTTTATTTTCGTGGCTTGTGACTACAAGGCTGTATTCGGGAATGAAGAAGACATGTTACTGTTACTGATAAACAAAAAATTTTATATACTATCTGCATTATTAGTTTACTTATTGCTGAAAAAAATCAACATTTTATTAAGTTATCATGACACTTTATGTAACAAAGGTAATTTTATTTATCTGCTAGCAGTACACAAATTCAGAAGTCGTTTCAATGTCTGTATATTGCCTTTAACTTAATAATTGTTTCCCATTTTCTCTTGCCTTGACGCAGTATAATTAAACACAACTCTGTTGTATAAAATGTGGGGCGAAATATACTGGGAGTCCGCCTTCATCAACTGTTATTTTCTCTCTGCGATACAGTGTAATTAGCCACAGCTCAATCGTTTGTCCAGGGCAGCCCCTTGTGAACGTATTTTATACTAGGAAAATACCATTATTGCTTTGCTGTGATATACGTCTTCGTTTCTTGCTGAAGCGCGCTAAAACTACCATTGTTGTGTATTTGCGTTTCATACTGTCTCTGTATGTAGTCTGGAATAAAATTTTCTAAGTTAAGAAATATTTCACATTGAAGACATGGTGGTTTCCTTTGGATTTATTGTTATGTACGGTTTCAACCCGAACTACATGGGCGTGTGGAATATTGCGAATTCTGTATGGACCTGCCTACAGAAGTTCGAATTTACTGCATCTGTGCTTCCCTTTGTTGGAAATATAATGAGTGCGAACTAATACTTTGTTACCAGTCTCATAATTTTTAAGTTTACTTACCTGCCTCTGTTGTCTCTTTCGACGCTCCGCAGCTCGTTTGATGTTGTCAACCGCAGTGTCTATTATTTCGTGGTAAGGAAGTCGCTTCTTCGGAAAGGTAATCATCTCACTGATTTTATTTGGATGTTCTTTGTTTTCAGAATTACTATCGGTGAAATTATTGTTGATTAATTTGGGATTGCCTTTATTACCTCTTGAAATTGTGGAATGTATTTGTCCGATGTGGTATGCTTCCTGTTGCAATAGATTCCAAATAGTTTCTCCTTTTCTTTCATTATTCTTTCAGAGAGATGGGATGAACTGTGGTATATATATATATATATATATATATATATATATATATATATATATATATATATATATATATTGGTGATATGTTTTTACTTTTTAACATTCGTATCCTTGTTTTGGATCTGAATTGCGGTCCATTATCTGAAATGACCTTTTGTACATAGCCTACTGCTGATAAAATATCTTTTATGAATGCTTTTTCTACTGTTTTGTCAGTGGCATTACGTAGTGGAGAAAATGTAACAAATTTTGATGATAATTCTACAACTACAATAATACTGGGTGATCAAAAAGTCAGTATAAATTTGAAAACTGAATAAATCACGGAATAATGTAGATAGAGAGGTACAAATTGACGCACATGCTTCGAATGACATGGGATTATATTAGAACCGAAAAAATACAGAATTTCAAAAAATGTCCGACAGATGACGCTTCATCTGATCAGAATAGCAATAATAAGCATAACAAAGTAAGACAAAGCAAATATGATGTTCTTTACAGGAAATGCTCATTATGTCCACCATCATTCCTCAACAATAGCTGTAGTCGAGGAATAATGTTGTGAACAGCACTGTAAAGCATGTCCGGAGTTTTGGTGAGGCATTGGCGTCGGATGTTGTCTTTCAGCATCCCTAGAGATATCGGTCGATCACGATACACTTGCGACTTCAGGTAATCGCAAGGACTGAGGTCTGGGCACCTCGGAGGCCAAGCATGACGAAAGTGGCAGCTGAACACACGACGCGCGCAAGAGATCTTCACACGTATAACAATATGGGGTGGAGCGCCATCTTGCATAAACGTCGTACGTTCCAGCAGGTGTTTATCAGCCAGGTTGGGGATGATGCGATTCTGTAACATATCGGCGTACCTCTCACCCGTCACGGTAACAGTTACAAAACCAGAATCACGCATTCCCTCGAAGAAAAAAGACTCGAAAACGGTATATGTGGTAAATCCAACCCATACCGTGACTTTCTCGTCGTGCAATGGAGTTTCCAAGACAGTTCTAGGATTTTCGGTAGCCCAAATTCTGGAGTTGTTGGCGTTGACAGACCCTCGGAGTGCGAAATGAACTTCGTTGGTCCACAACACGTTACTCAACCAATCATCATCTTCCGCCGTCTTTTGAAACGCCCACACCGCAAATGCCCTCCGCTTCACTAACAGTTCACGATGCTGATGGATTTTGTATGGATAGCATCGGAGGGTACGCCTAAGTGCCAACCAAACAGTAGAGTATGGAATGCCGGTGCTACGTGCGACTGCACGAACGCTGACTTCCCCGTACCTAGACAAAATCGCTACAGTCTCCATTTCTTCCTGAACTGTCTCAGCAGCTCGGTCGGCCACTATGGGGTCTATCGTCTAAACAACCCATGGCTTCGGACTTCGAAATCATTCTCGCCACAGCTGCATTTGTCAACGGACCTTTACCCGTTCGGACCCCCTACCTATGGCGATAGGATCGTAACGCTGAACTAGCACATTCCCCATTATAATAATACAGCTTCACTAAGACCGCCTTTTCAGGTAACGTCAACATGCTGCGACTGCTGGCGCTTCTGATTCTGTCTCTATCTTTTTTTTTCTTTATTGTTATTTTCAAACCCGTACAAACAGGCAGGCTGTCAGCAGCATGTTACGCCGCTCTTCAGCCATACAATAGATAAATAAACAACAGAAAGAATACACATAAGTGACATAACGGTGGGTAAAAAAACAGTAGACACAGAAAGGCGAACACGGAGCCGTTCACACTCGACGATAATCCACACTACAAACTGTTGACACGACGCATAAACACTGAAGATGCCGATGGCACAGGTGAACGATGGAGTGCGACGGTGAACACTGAACACGACGGCACACACGAGACACTGATGGCTATGATCTCTGGCGCGCGAATGTCCACATAGTGTGTGCGAGTCCAGGGACCTGCCAAGAGGGGAAGAAGTGTGAGGGGGGGAGAGAGGAGAACAAAGATGCCAATGGCTGAGGAGATGGGGGGTGGAGTAGAGGGACAGGGAAAGGGAAGACCGGGGGAGGAGTGGGGAGAAATGGAGGAGGGAGGGAAGAGGGAGTGAAGGGAGGGAGGGTGCCCAAAGGAGCAAACGCAGAAAGAGGGAGGGAGGATAAAATTTGGTAGGAGGGGTAGATGGAGGGGAGGAGGGCATCGTCAGGGAGAGGGAGCTGGCGGAAGCCACTTTGGGAGAGGGTAAGGAGGGTGGAGAGATGGAGACCAGGTGGGATGTGGGAATACAGGTGCGCCAGGGCGGGGGTGGGAGAGGATGGGGGAGACAAGTGGGTGAGGAGGATCGAGTTTTCGGGAGGTGTACAGGATCTGTATCCGTTCAAGGAAAAGGAGGAGGTGTGGTAACGGAATGAGGTCATACAGGATCCACGTGGGGGAGGGGAGACGGACGTGATAGGCGAGGCAGAGAGCATGGCGTTCAAAGATCTGAAGGGATTTGTAAGAGGAAGGGGGGGGGCGGAGATCCGGGTAGGATGGGCGCAACAGAGGATAGGGTGGATGAGGGATTTATAGGTGTGAAGTATGGTGTAGGGGTCCAGATCCTACTTACGGCCGGGAAGGAGCTTGAGGAGACGGAGTCAGGAGCGTGCCTTGGCTTGGATTGTCCGAGATGGGGGATCCAGGAGAGGCGACGGTCTAGGGTAACGCCAAGGTACTTAAGGGTGGGGGTGAGGGCGATAGGACGGCCATAGATGGTGAGATAGAAATCAAGGAGGCGGAAGGAAGGGGTGGTTTTGCCTACAATGATCGCCTGGGTTTTGGAGGGTTTGACCTTGAGCAACCACTGGTTTCACCAAGTGGTGAACTGGTCACGATAGGATTGGAGAAGGTGTTGGGAACGCTGCAGGGTGGGGGCGAGGGCAAGGAAGGCGGTGTCATGGGCAAACTGGAGAAGGTGGACAGGGGGTGATGGCGGCAGCATGTCACCTGTATACAAAAGGTACAGAAGGGGGGAGAAGACAGAGCCTTGGGGCACACCGGCGGAGGGAAAAAAAGGTGTAGGAATCCGTGTTATGGATGGTGACGTAGGAAGGACGGTGGGAGAGAAAAGAGCCAATCAGATGGACGTAGTTAATGGGAAGGGCGAAGGTTTGGAGCTTGAAGAGGAGACACTAATGCCATACGTGGTCATAGGCACATTCGAGGTCCAGGGAGAGGAAGATTGCGGAGCGACGGGAATTTAGCTGTATGGAAAGGAAATGAGTGAGGTGAAGGAGAAGGTCATCAGAAGAGAAGGACGGTCGAAAGCCATACTGGGTAACGGGAAGGAGGCAGTGCTGGCAGAGATGCTGGTGGATGCGTCAGGTGAGGATGGATTCCAGGACCTTGCTGAAGACCGAGGTAAGGCTGATGGGATGATAGGAGGAGATGGCGGACTGCGGTTTACCTGGCCAGGGTGGAGAGGAAAGAGACAGGAGCTTCACGAAGGTGGCAGTAGGTGACACGATCGTGACCAGGAGCAGTGTTGCGTTTTGTTCGGAGTGTAGCAATGAGATCCTGTGTAGTGATAGGGGCATTGAGTTCCATGTGTGCAATGTTGTCCAAGTACTGGAAACCAGGGACAGAGGTATCAGTTCGATCGCGGACATCCGGGAAGAAGGAGTAATCGAACTGGGGATCGTCGGGGATGGAGAAGACATTGGAAAGGTAGGAGGAAAAGTGATTGGCCTTACTAAGGGTGTCAGGAAAAGGGTGATCATAATGGAGAAGGGGATAGTAGGGAGAGGGTTTAGTTCTGGTAAGGCGACAGAAGCCTGACCAGTACTTGGACGAGTTTATAGGTAGGGTAGCATTTAAACGGGTGCATGTCTGTCGCCAATCCCGGCGTTTCTTAGCTGTGAGCAAGTTTCAGACATGTCGCTGGAGTTGCCGGTGGCGTCGTAGTGTCTCCGGGTCATACGTATGGAGCAAGGCACGGTAGAGATGGTGGGATTCATGGAGGAGGAGGATGGCCTGTGGGAGTAAGGTAGGATGGTGGGGGTGGATGGCGACAGTAGGGATGTGGGCTTCCACAGCCTCAGATAAGGTTTGCTGGAGAAAGGAGGTGGCATGGGTAACATCGTCAGGGTGGAGAGGGTATCCTGGTAGGCATTCCAGTTGGCATGGGAATAGTCATGGACGTACTTTGGGGGAGGGTCATACGAGGGTCTGGGCGAGGGCGACGACCATCTGGAAGTGTGAGGAGGACAGGGAGATGATCGCTACCAATAGGGTCCAGGACATCCACCGCTATGCCGCCAAGGAGGTTGGGGGAGGAGAGGATGACATCGGGAGTGGAGTTATATCCGGGGTGGGTGTGTTGGGGAATGGGGTTGAGGTCGCCTTATAGGAGGGTGGAGAGGAACTGATGCCACCACCGTAACTGGGTGGCGATTACGTAGGAGGAGAAGGTACGATCAATGTGGGAGAAGAAGTCAAAAGGAATAGGGGCGTTAGGGCGGACATAGATGGTGGCGCAGGTGACGGTAAGGGCGGGGAAGAAGAGACTGAGGATCGGGTGTTTGGTGGGGTCAGGAAGGAGAGGTTGGAGCTGAACTGGGATCTGGCGGTGGTGGCCAATGGCAACTCCGCCATGCGCAATCGGGAGGGGATTATCGGAGTGGTGGAGAAGGTAGGGGAAAGTGTGGACGGTGTGGTGGGGTTGGAGGAAGGTTTAATTGAAGAGGAAGGCATCCACTTGGTGGGTGGCAAGGGTGTGCATGAAGAGGTTCTTGTTGGCGGGAAGAGAACGGATGTTGTTGAACAGGATACAGTGCTGTCGCACCATGACAGGGATTTAGACGAGGGTGTCGAGACGGGAGAAGGTGAAATGGGCCGGGTTGTGGGAGTAGGTGGCATACATTTTTAGGTGGAAGACAGAACGGGCGGCGAGGGAGACCTTTTGGAGGGTGTGAGGGCGCTGGAAAGGGTCGACGTTTTGCAGGACAATGGTGAGGAACCTGATGATGTCCTTAGTGGTGAGGGGGGGACAAAGGGAATTGCCAAGAGGGGTGGGAGCGTCCAGAGGATGGACAGGGATGGTGAGTTCAGGAGTGGTCGGAGGGGGTCGGGCTTTACACTTTTGGGAGGAGGTGGGATGGGGGAGATTGCAGGTATTACGGGAGGGAAGGGATTAAAGGTTAGGGCACTGCCAGAGGAAGTGCACTTGCCTACAATTCGGGCAGGTGGGGGGCCTCACAGCACTCGGCTGTTGGGTGCGTGTTATAGTGCAGACACCTCTGGCAGCACAGGGATTGAGGAGGGGAACGGGAGGAGTTGGGGATCGATCTTATAGCGCTAGTTGAAGAGGAGGGCACCCTCCTTCAGGAGACGGTCAGAGAAAACCCACATAAGGCGGATGGGACCAGCCGAGTTAAAAATGCGGCAGACCGCACACACCTCCAGTGAGGGATGAGCCTTGAGCTCCACCAACACTCCTCCTCCGTGATCATCAGACTAAGCCGAGTGATCATGGTGGTGAGTGTCGGTGGGCGACGTGGGGGTTGGGGTTGGCGGGTAGGAGATGGAGAAGGAGCAGGGGTGAGGGAGGTGTTGAGGTCAAACCGGGTGATGGGGAGGCGGGAGAGGATGTCAGTATGAAGGGTGCGGCTGGGGGAGGAAATGAGAACTGAATCCCATCTGGGAGTGAGGCGTGAGATGGGGGCACCAGGGAAGTGTTGGCAGAGGAGGAGGGAGAGGTTCCGGGCCTCGAGAAGGGAAGGATTGGATGGGAGAGGAGGTATTTGTATAAAGAGGGGGGGAGGAGGAGGAGGAGGAGGAGGCGGAGGGAGCAGGGCCAGGCGGGGAGACATCCATGGCATTCTTGGGAGGAAGGAGGTTGGGGCGGGGCCTTTTTGGGAGCAGAGGAGGTGGTGATGCCACTAGGGCGTTTAACGGCGGCAGAAGGGTGGGTGGTGACATGAGGGACGGGAGCTATAGGGAGGTGTCGGGAAGTGGCAGGTCCCAGCATGGACGCAGTAGTCGGCGCCAGAGATGGTGATGGTGAAGGCGATGGCGACGGCGACGGCGACGGTGGTGGCGGCGATGGCGAAGGCGATGGGGAGAGCTGGGCACAGGCAGTGGCCTGACAGGTCACCACCCTAGCTGGAGCTGCAGTGACAGGCTGGGGGAGTGGGGGGAAAGGATCAGAGGGACAGGAGCGGGGGGAAGAAGCTGGAGAGGGGGCGACAAAGAGCGAGGGCGAAGGGAGAGTGAGAAGAGGAGGGATGGAAAGATGGGGGGTGACTGGGCACACAATGTAAGGGTGGTGGTGGCGGCGGAGGGCAAAGTGTACACAATGGCAGTGGTGGTAGTAGTGGCAGTGGTGGTGGAGGCTGACATGACGACAGGGATGAACGAAAACAGCACAGGACGAAAAGGAGAGGAAAAAACTGGGGACGAACGAAGACGGACGAAGACGGCGCTGGCGACGGCTGGCAGGAACGCCGCAGCTGCCGCTGCTCGGCTGGACCGCTGCTGTTCGGCTGGCTGGCTGGCTGGCTGGCTGGCACCTGAAACCCTAACGCTTCGATTAGTGCTGGAATGGCACAATCGAAGGGCGGTATCCTTCCGAATTACCGCCGGAGATGATTCTCTCTCTCATTACAGCTCCTTTTATACACGATTGTCATGCGCAGTCACTGACGTTTGCTGTCCAGCGAGCGCCGTCTGTCGGACATTTTGTGAACTTTTTTCTGTTCTGATAAAACCCCATGGCATTCCAAGCATGTGGGTCAGTTTTTACCTCTCCATCTACATTATTCCGTGGTTTATTCAGTTTTCATATTTGTACTGACTTTTGGATGACCCGGTATATCTGAACCCTTCTTTTGTCCTGGGAATTTGACGAAAAAGATCCACTGCTGCCATATGTCTTAGCCTAGCAGGTATTATGAGGTACTGGGGTGCAATATAAGATACTGTCGAGGATTTTGCCTTTTGGCTTATCTTACTGGATGCTATAATCCTGCGAATGCGTTTGTCCATGTTGTTAAAGTGACAATTTTGTCTAAGAATCAGAAAACACTTCCTGGCTCCGTAGTGTGCGTAACTTAAGTGGGTATACCACATCAATTTATTTATTAATTCTTCCGGAATGCACAGCAGCCAATTGCTGCTGTTTGGGTATGGGTGGCAAAGTAGAATATTGTTATGTATGGTGTAGTTGTTTCTAATTTTTGTATTACCATTGTCCTGCCAAAGCGTTATGATTTCTTTCAGAGTTTCATCTTTCCTCTGCAGTCTCGCTAAGGGATGTTGAAATAAAATTTTCAAAGGTGACTTGCTGTATATACGTTAAAGTGTGGTTTGTTTAGCAGGAAGTATTTTCTTTCTCCTGTCATTTGCTGTTTAGCGATCTTGGACAGAGCGTCAGCAACAATGTTCCGTGTGCCGAGAATGTGGATTACTGTAAAGCCGAATTCCTGTAAATACAATTTCCAACGGCTTAATCTATCGTGGGTGAATTTGGCTGACAGTAAAATTGTATCGCTCTGTGCTCGGTACGCACTGTTGTGTGCCTTCCGTACAGATAATGCCCAAACTACACATAGTGTCTCTAATTCCTTTGCGGAATAATTATGTTCGGCTGATGAAAGTATTCTACTTGCAAACGCAATGTGTTTGATGACTATTTTACCGTCTTTCCCTATTTACTGGTAAATATGGACTCCTAATGCGGTTGTTGAGCTGTCAGTTGCAATTGAAAAGTTTTTTGTTTGGTCTGGATGTGATAGTAAAGGTGTGTTTAGTAATGCGTTTTTCAAATTTTCGAATTCAGATTCGACTTGTTCATTCCAGGACCAAATTGTATTGTTGCTTGTTAATTGGTATAACAAGGGAGTGCCTAGAGCTTTGTAATGTATGAACTTACGAAAATAGTTAATTAGGCCTGGAAAGTTCCGAAGTTCCTTTTTGTTTGTTGGGACAATGATGTCATGTAACGCTTGCAATTCGTCGGGATCTGTTGCAATGCCTTTTTCTGAAATTATTTGATTGAGAAATTTTATTGCAGCTTTTCCAAGCTCTGAGTTACTGAGGTTTACTGTTGCACCTTTCTGCTGGACTGTTCTCAGCAACTGTTCAAGAGTATGGTTATACAGTTCCCAATTAGCTTGTACGTATATTGTGATTTTGTTTTTGAGTTGTTGTGGGAGTATTGTGTTCATGCCTCTTGTAAATGCGGCTGAAGAAGTCGTTAATCCAAAAGGAAGCTTACAGAACTGATATCATTCCCCAAAGCAAAGGAATGCTGTATATTTTCTACAGTTTGTGTGTAGCTGGATTTGGCCAAATCCGGATTTTAAGTCTAGGGTCGTGTAAATGGAAATGCCATGGAATTTATGTAATAACTCCTCAAGTGTCTGTGGGCGGTCCGTTTCTGTAATTATTATGTTGCTCACCTGACGTGAATCAAGAACTAAACGAAGTGACCCATCCTTCATTTTTACAATATGCAAAGGATTTATATACTGGCTGGTTGCTGGTTCAATTATTCCTTGTTTAAGGATTGCTTGTAATTCCTTCTTTATCTCATCTGTATGTATGTGTGGAATTGGGATAATGTTTTGCTTTAATAGGATTGAAATTATTCCGGATCTTTCGACAATTATTGTTATTTAACATTATACACAGATGTAAATAATGGCGGTATCCCAGAGGACAATGAATATAATGTAATGGAAACAATTGCACGCTAAGAAGGGGAAAGTATGGCGAATACCAAAACAGAGCGTACAGAATTAGGGAATATTCTTGTGCAGCATAAAACAGTCTTCAGTAACATTCCAGGAACTGTGACAGGATTCATGTATGTATTCCAGGTAAACCCACATGCAACTTTTAATGATTTGTTCTTCCGCTGATAATGTATTTTGGAGAAACAGTACAATTTCTTCATCTCCATTATTTAGTGTTAGATATGACAGTTTAAAATCGACATTTGTGTCGTACTGCACGAGGAAATTTACTCCTAATATGACGTCTGTTGTCAATATTGGAACTATCCAACAATTAGTGTGAAACGTTCTACCTGCAAGAATAAATGACAACTGTGTCAGTCTCTCTATATCTATTCCTTTCCCAGGAAATGCAACTTTGACCTTGGTTTTCCTCAATTGGAATAGGGCATAGTTATTTTTCATATTGCATCTGTTAAATATTTCTTCTTTAATTACTGACGATGGTGACCCTTAATCAATTATTGCTGGGATAACCTGTGACTGTATTCTTATGTGGACTGTAGGTTGGCACATGGTTTTCTGTATTACTGGCTTCTCATGTAGTAGTGTGTCACGTACATCATGGAATGTAATGGCATGTTCAGTCATGATACATTTTGTTTCCTTGTTATTTGTGTCGTTGTTCAGAAACGTGTCAGTGGCTGTTTCTAGTTATATGTGTTCTGGTGTGTCATTTCCTGTCGAGGAATGTTTTGGGTTTTCTATTATGCGTACACTTCTAACGCTTTCATTGTCGGCGTTTTCATACCATAATTATTCTGTTGTGCATTGTTGTGATACTGATTAAAATTACTGATGTGGAATATGCGTTGTAGTCCCTGTTCGTTTCCTCTACGTCTGTCACTATAACTGCTGTTATATGGCGTGTGACGCGCATTATTCTGGAACTGCGGTATTTTTTTCACATTGGTTTCCTTGCTGTGGCACCGTAGAATGAGTCACGGCTGGCGTGTTTGTTGGAGGCTGAGTCATGTGAAAATTGGCCCTATTTTGAAGGCTGTGCTGTATCTCTGCCGTGCTGCTGTGTATTCAAACTCGCATTGTTGCTATACTGCGTTTCATTGTAGCTCTGTGTGTAATTTGAAACAAAATTTTCCCCTTCACTGCGGAAGCGTTTCTTATGATTGTTATTCACAAACCGTGACTGTTCACATTTACCATTGTTTGGCTGATTTGCGTTTTTTCATGAAACATTTTTATTGACAAACGCATAAGCAGACTGGTGTACTTCAAATAGCTGTAATATTTTCCTAAATGTGGAAATGATGTCTTTCTGTTGGCCTGTTAGTAATGATACCTTCAATGATCTTGGAAGTTTTGAAATGCACAATAGTATTAGTGAGGATTGGCTGTACGGTTCATTTAAATACTGGTTTTGCTCTACCATGTATTCAAAGAATTGTGTTATGGTGTGAAAGCTGGAATACTCAAAGTCTGGCAGACTAATTAACTGATCTTTAATACCGCTTTTGGTTGTATCTGACCAATATGCTGACACAAATGCTGCTTGAAATGCTTCTAGTGAATAACATTGCCTTCCAATTGCTCTCATTCTCCTTGCCAGTTCACCTTCAAGGAAACTACTAATGAATTCCAATTTGTGTTGCACTGGCCGTGACGGTGGGAATGCAACGTTAAATTGTTGTATCCGTCTAAGGGATGTATTTGTGTTCTTTCATTCTTGAACGTTTTTATTTTCCTTACTGATAGAAAATGTTTGTGGTCGATACCATAGTTTCTGTATGTGTAACTGTTATCACAATTGTGTGAGCATGTGTTTGTGTGTCTTTGTTCGTGATCTAGGTCCCTTACTCTCTGTAGTCTACCTATTGTATGAGTTGTGCATCTGTGATGTATCATGACAATGTGCGTTTTGTTGGTATGTATTGTTTGGAAGCGTTTCATGTGTTTCAGCTATTACCAGCTGTAATGAATAAATTTTTTGATGTAATAAGTTGTTATGTGACTCTAAATCGTAAATTGTCTGTTGCACATTCTGACTTTGCATACTCTGACTTTCAGAAGTCTGTTGAAGTGGGACCGATGGAGTATCATTTGGTGTAGTGTCATCTGATTTGGTATCGTTGTTACTGAATAACGTATCCATTCTCGTAGTGATCTCATCGAGTTTCTCTGTGAGTTCCTTTTGTAGCTTACGATTTCTTTTAGTCACTTTCTTGAAGTCTGCTTTAAGAGTTTCTGGATCTTGTACAATTTCTATCTGCTCTATTCTGTCAGCAAGTGTTTGAATGCCATCTGAAAGTTTGTCCTTGACATCCTGTATTTCAGTGTCTGTGTTTGTTTTCGCCTCTTTTGTGTTCATTTGTATCTCATATCTCAGTGACAGCTTCTTGTATCTGAGTAGTGCTCTCTTTCAGAGTTTCAATTTCTTCCGAAATTGATGCAGTGTTGTTATCTACATACGTTTTTCCTTGGGCAAACTGTTTTCTTTTATCTGTTTAGTGATTGTGTGTAATAATTCTGTCCCTTCTTTGGCTTATGGTTGCACCAATTTGCGGTGATGTATCAAGCAATTTTTTATGTGCTTATTAAAACGTTCGTCAGTCTGAGCGTTTTGTTTGCCAAAGTTTTCTACCATTGTCTCACGCAAACTAGATGCGAGTTCATCCTGTTTTTTTTTTTTTTTTTTTTTTTTTATAGTTCTTCAGACTTGTCCTTAAATTCTTCTTTTGTCTGTGAGCATTTTTCAGCGACTGATTAAATTTCTGCTTTAATTTCGGTTTTTATGTCTTTTATGTCTTGTTGTGACTGTATGTCCATCTGTAGTTTGAGTTGTAGCAAAATTTCCATCATTGGATCCGTTTTGGATTGATCTGTGTTTGACTCTATGTTGGTTGTTGAACCTTGTGCATCTGTGTTCATTTGAACATCCTCAGATGAATGTAACTGTGTATTTGTTGCTGAGACACTGTCTGTTTCTGTTGCTACATTGGTATCCGATTCATTCACCATGTCTTCCGTGATTTCGGAATTTTCGTCATAATAACTACGGTGTCTGCTACGCGGATTCAGTAGCTGTGTACCATCTGTTGTATTTGTACATGTTGCGTCGTGCAATGTTGTCACATTGTTTGACTGCATTGTTGCGTCTTCGTTAATGTGACTGTCATGTCTGCTACGCGGATTCAGTATCTGTGTACCTTCTGTAGGATTTGAAAGTATATGGTTTTGTTATCGCATTGTGTGATAGCATAGCTAAATTCATATGTTCGTCACTGGATTGCAAATTATATACACTTCCGGACATCTAATTCTCTGACATTTCACTACTGCGGTCATTACGTGTAGGATTATTAACTACTGCTGAAAAAAAATTTTGTCTGCATTTTCTACGTTCCTACCGCGCAAGGTACGAGCAATGGTTCTGCGCGGCATGGTCGGTAAATAACACGGTGCACCACTATAAATCACTTTACAAAGCGGAGTCAACAAAAAGGCAAATAAAATTGCCGATGCGCTATAAATAAATGTATATATATTAGTAAATGCGTTGCGCCACTTAATATTAGCTTAACAAGAAAATATTTCAGAGTCAGTATATCCACACTTTCACAGTAGATTCTCTGAGCACTCGTACCGTTCGAATATCGCCAAGTGAAACCTTCCCGTCGGATAAATAAAAGAAATAATCTAACTTACTTTCCACCTAATGAAAGAAGGAAAGAGAAATGAACTTTTTGTGCCTTGCAGCTTTCCTGTCTGGACTTGCTTTTGACAACGTGTCTGATCCGACAGTCTTTAGCGTACACAATTTTGTACGCCTTGTGCCTTTATTGGTAACAATATTAGTGTGACTGATCAAAAGAAGATTATTTCAATGTGAACACTTAAACTTACGCCGTGGCCCTTAGTACTGGTTGTCTATGCAGTGAACCAGAAAATATACATATATATTTTTCTTACCTTTTATTTTACTGGGTCGCCTCTGGATAACGTCATCTGACTGCGTGTCTGAATATACTCACTCTGATGTATTGTTGATAATTATTTGGGTTGGCATTCATTAACTGGGATTGCAAATATGCGAGCTAAAACTATACTTATTATTCATTTGCTTTTTTGATTGAAGTTACTGGTGAAAACTTCAGTGTCATTATTAAATAAAAAATTTGAGAAAACTCAACACATGTTAAATCTTGTGGTACTGGGTTCAATGCAAACAATAAGATATTGACTGAGATAAACTGATCTATTCTGAAAATGATTGAATTTAAATTTTTAACTTTTTATAATCATTCAATTTATAAAACTTTAGTTTGGGGATCGTTTACATAAAACAGATTAAAAATGTAACAACGAACTTACAGTATGCAGTTAGCGCTTAAATATCTTTGATGTCTTCAAGACGACGATTTTTAATAATTCATAAATAATTACCCATTATACACTCCTGGAAATTGAAATAAGAACACCGTGAATTCATTGTCCCAGGAAGGGGAAACTTTATTGACACATTCCTGGGGTCAGATACATCACATGATCACACTGACAGAACCACACGCACATAGACACAGGCAACAGAGAATTCACAATGTCGGCACTAGTACAGTGTATATCCACCTTTCGCAGCAATGCAGGCTGCTATTCCCCCATGGAGACGATCGTAGAGATGCTGGATTTAGTCCTGTGGAACGGCTTGCCATGCCATTTCCACCTAGCGCCTCAGTTGGACCAGCGTTCGTGCTGGCCGTGCAGACCGCGTGAGACGACGCTTCATCCAGTCCCAAACATGCTCAATGGGGGACAGATCCGGAGATCTTGCTGGCCAGGGTAGTTGACTTACACCTTCTAGAGCACGTTGGGTGGCACGGGATACATGCGGACGTGCATTGTCCTGTTGGAACAACAAGTTCCCTTGCCGGTCTAGGAATGGTAGAACGATGGGATCGATGACGGTTGGGATGTACCGTGCACTATTCAGTGTCCCCTCGACGATCACCAGTGGTGTACGGCCAGTGTAGGAGATCGCTCCCCACACCATGATGCCGGGTGTTGGCCCTGTGTGCCTCGGTCGTATGCATTCCTGATTGTGGCGCTCACCTGCACGGCGCCAAACACGCATACAACCATCATTGGCACCAAGGCAGAAGCGACTCTCATCGCTGAAGACGACACGTCTCCATTCGTTCCTCCATTCACGCCTGTCGCGACACCACTGGAGGCGGGCTGCACGATGTTGGGGCGTGAGCGGAAGACGGCCTAACGGTGTGCGGGACCGTAGCCCAGCTTCATGGAGACGGTTGCGAATGGTCCTCGCCGATACCCCAGGAGCAACAGTGTCCCTAATTTGCTGGGAAGTGGCGGTACGGTCCCCTACGGCACTGCGTAGGATCCTACGGTCTTGGCGTGCATCCGTGCGTCGCTGCGGTCCGGTCCCAGGTCGACGGGCACGTGCACCTTCCGCCGACCACTGGCGACAACATCGATGTACTGTGGAGACCTCACGCCCCACGTGTTGAGCAATTCGGCGGTACGTCCACCCGGCCTCCC
Organism: Schistocerca cancellata; assembly: GCF_023864275.1. Taxonomy (NCBI): domain Eukaryota; kingdom Metazoa; phylum Arthropoda; class Insecta; order Orthoptera; family Acrididae; genus Schistocerca; species Schistocerca cancellata. The sequence continues at coordinate 438,746,279 of NC_064627.1, forward strand.
GCATGCCCACTATACGCCCTCGCTCAAAGTCCGTCAACTGCACATACGGTTCACGTCCACGCTGTCGCGGCATGCTACCAGTGTTAAAGACTGCGATGGAGCTGCGTATGCCACGGCAAACTGGCTGACACTGACGGCGGCGGTGCACAAATGCTGCGCAGCTAGCGCCATTCGACGGCCAACACCGCGGTTCCTGGTGTGTCCGCTGTGCCGTGCATGTGATCATTGCTTGTACAGCCCTCTCGCAGTGTCCGGAGCAAGTATGGTGGGTCTGACACACCGGTGTCAATGTGTTCTTTTTTCCATTTCCAGGAGTGTATAATTATAGTATTCTTCAAGCAATATATGTCTGGTGGCGAACAGGCACACAGCTATGTCTCTACACACACACCTTCGCTACAGAAAGGTTGGCTCAAGAGTGTAATATCGGCAATGCTGCTCGCCTCTCGCCACGCTCCCAATGTATCAATGCGCGGGCACTCCCGCCAACAAAGAGCTTCACTGTCACCATCGATGTCCAAGGAACTTCAGTAAATTTTACAAAACATTTTTCTTAACATTTTTCTTACACACTGTAATTGTTATTTACATATTTCTTAGGTTATAAATATTTTTCATGGCGTGTTTTATTTTCTATTGACATATTTCAAGATACCAGTGACAACGATAAACGTGAGGATTTAAAGTGACTTCCCTTGGCCCATAAACATGTACATTATTCACGAATACACATAATAATAACTAGCCACCTTTCATAAAAGTTTAGCTACTAATAAAGTGCAGTTTAACAAGAGCATAATGTATTTTTTTCTTGCCCACTACCTTTATTTCAGTGACTCATCTCCTAGCAGAACAAGTTAATGTAGGTCAATTGTCAGTAGTAGCCTGTGGTAATGTTGCTTGTTGTTATCCGTGTAACAACGAGTACGAAGTTAACTAGACAACAGTGTGTTTTTTTGTAAACATTGTGGAAACATGACCATAATTACTGCGATGTTTGTAATTTGTTTGTGAAATGTTTTCCAAACATCCAACTTCCACCTGGATAAGGTATTAGGAAATTAAATTTGAGATTTGAAGAAATTTTGTCGGTAGTGGAGGTTTCTCGTTCAGGTAAAGCAAAGGCTGTTAGTACAGAAAATTAATGTAATACTGTCGCGCAACGGCAACTTTTTAGCTTTTATCGACCAAATTTCAAATAAAAGTGTCCAAAGAGTATAGAAAGAAGAAGCCTACAAAGGATTCAGAAAAAGCTTAAACTGAGAACTTATAGGGCCTACTTGAAGCCACTTTTAAGGTGAATGGCAGAGTAAACAATTACACCTTATAACGTTACAACATATTGTTTCATAATTATCATTTAATTCTGTAATCTTGATGCAATTTCTTGGATATGTGTGTACTATATTCATTTAGGCAATGTTCTTCACTTAAAAACTGTAATGTTTTTATGAAGAACTACTGGGAATAGTATTGTAAAGCTTTTTAGTAGAAATACTGGCAAAATTTAGGAAATCTGTATGGTATAAAATCCAAAGGATATGTTCCAAGTATGACAGTAATATCGCCTGGCGCGAGAGTACGCAGGGAGGGATGCAGAGGTAGTAGCTGCTAGTTAACCGTGGTGAAGTACGGGCGCGGTGTGGCAGCGCTCAAGGACGATGAGGAGTGTTTGCTGTCTAAGTTAAGTAAGATAAGACATTAAAAATGGATGAGCTAGAACAAACCTGGTCACAGCACAAAGCACGTAAGAAGAATTGATAATTAGTGTTGGAAGAAGAATGCTGTGAGGGCTACGCTGATAAATATTGCTTGATGTTGAAGAACAGCCTTTAATTACACTGACGATAGAAAATTAGTACACCCGTAAAGACGAGGTCGATTTTGGTCCGATGATGTCATACACCACGTGGGGGATAACTGATGTGCTGCTAATGGTTTCAACGTCGTCCGCTAACAGATAGCGTAGTGACATAGGAACTAGAGCTCCATCTGTGCATATCCTTTAATAGGAAATCCAGAAGACTCAGTGTGGTTCAAACGTGTGAAACAGGCAGGCAACTACGCCACGGAGACGCAGTCGTGCTTCTTACAACTAACTGAGCGAGTTTGAAAGGGGTCAAATATTGAACTTCCGAGTGGTGGCATGGTCCTTTTAGAGAACTGTCACACAAGCTGAAAGTACTACATTAGTTGTGCAACAATATTAGTATTGATGGTCACGTGAACATTGTCGTACTCGTTGACGAATCTCTGGGCATTCACGCAGCACAGACCCCGCTAGGATCGTCGTATTATAAGGGCAGCAGTGCCAGATCGAACAGCTACCACAGTACAGATAAGAGGACTTGAGAGCGCAAACGTATCAACACGAACTGCTGCGTAAAGGTTATTAGGGGTGGGACGAAGGACACGCGCGCCTCTAGACCGTGTTCTGCTGACGCCACAGCATCGCCGGGCGCGGCTCGACTGCTGCCGTCAGAGGATCACTTGGAATGGCGTGCCACAGTCTTCGGCGATGAAAGCAGATTCTACCAGTACGCAAGTTATGGTCGTTTACACGTACGATGCAGACCTGGTGAGCGCTGTCTCGTAGAGTACATTTGTACAAGACGCACTGGGGCCACTCCTGGTCTGCGGTAATCTACAACTGTCTTTTACCTTTGCTTTTTCTGCAGGGGACTCTAACCAGCGCTCGGTACGTGTACAATGTTGTTAGACCCGTTCTTTTGCCATTCTTGCAACAGGAAGATGATCTGTTTTTCCAACAGGATAATGCTCGTCCACCCACTGACCGTGAAACGCAACGTGCTCCGCAATACGTGCAGCAACTTCTCTAGCCAGCACGGTCTCTTGACATGTCTCCAATCGAACACGTATGGGATAAGTCGGGACGAGAAGTGACTCGTACGACTTGTCAGCCAACAACCTTTACAAAACTATGTTAACAGTTCGAGCAGGCGTGGAATAACGTATCCCGGGACAGCATTCGCCTTGTGTGCGGTCTACTGGATGCCAGTCAGCATTCGCACTGCAGCATGTGGGGGCTACACCAAGTACTAATATGGATATTGCATCATGGATCGATACTTGTTATCTCAGAACCGCTTGTGCTATTGATCTGTGAATTTACTCATTTCATTTACTCCATATGCACCGTTGCAACAATAAATCTTGAGTGAATTGGAAACCTTTAAAAGGTTGTAGTTTTTTTCCGGCAGCATAATTAATAAATTACACCGCACCATTCGCAACTCGCCTTAAAGTATGGTCGAGCAAATTAGTTTATTAGTTGTGTGTATGGGTTTCCAGCGTCTCACACGCAATTGTTTGAATCTTGTAATGTTTTTAGTTGAACTATAATTGAGTTGGTATTGCTCATTGACCTACGTCATAAAAGATTATAATGTTTCTTTCCTTTCGGCATTATTGCCGACCGAATCACAAGTACAACTTTGAGCTGAGAGAATTATCACTGCATTTGCCAGATAATTTAAAAGCAAAACGTTCGTGAAACTAGATGCAGTAATAATTAACTAAAGTTCATTATACATTGTTGTGCTAATGCTGCATCTATACTGAAACAGTGCAAAGATTTTCTGTATTTGCAAATAGTTCATATGTTTCAGTTTTCGTAACATTGGTGTTGCCAAAGTCGTTATTGTTTTTTAGTGAAATTATTACGAGCTTATTTATTATGCGTCGGTATTTACCTCACAAAACCGGACAACGTATTGCATTACAGTTACTGATGTTGCTCAGTGTACTGGGTGTTACAAAAAGTTATGGCTAAACTTTCATAAAACATTCCTCACACACAAAGAAAGAAAATATGTTATGTGGAAATGTGTCCGGAAACGCTTACTTTCCATGTTAGAGCTCATTTTATTACTTCTCTTCAAATCACATTAATCATGGAATGGAAACACACAGCAACAGAACGTACCAGCGTGACTTCAAACACTTTGTTACAGGAAATGTTCAAAATGTCCTCCGTTACCGAGGATACATGCATCCACCCTCCGTCGCATGGAATCCCTGATGCGCTGATCAGCCCTGGTGAATGACGTATTGTATCACAGCCGTCCACCATACGAGCACGAAGAGTCTCTACATTTGGTACCGGGGTTGCGAAGACAAGAGCTTTCAAGAGGGTTGAGGTCAGGAGAGCGTGAAGGCCACGGAATTGGTCCGCCTCTACCAATCCATCGGTCACCGAATCTGTTGTTGAGAAGCGTACGAACACTTCGACTGAAATGTGCAGGAGCTCCATCGTGCATGAAGCACATGTTGTGTCATACTTGTAAAGGCACATGTTCTAGCAGCACAGGTACAGTATCCCGTATTAAATCATTATAATGTGCTCCATTGAGCGTAGGTGGAAGAACATACTGACGAAACTAAAATGAGCTCTAACATGGAAATTAAGCGTTTCCGGACACATGTCCACGTAACATATTTTCTTCGTTTGTGTGTGAGGAATGTTTCCTGAAAGTTTGGCCGTACCTTTTTGTAACACCCTGTATATTTCTTTATGCACTACTAGTATGTAATTAGTGTTGGGTTTTATAACCTAAGGAATTCTAATGATCTATCAATGTTACACCGGTAATTCGTGTAATTTAGTTTCAGTTTAGTGGTTAACAATTGTTAACTTCTGCTGTCTTACGAGCTTGTGACCACAATTTATTATCTGTGATCAAATTTCGTACAGTTTGACATACATATTCAAAATTATAGGTAATTACAGCGCATTCTTTAATTCGATATCAAATTCCTTTCCGATCGTTGTTGTACACGATATGTATCCGTGCGATAACGGGACATCACTACATTGTACGTATTTGTGTCGGAGCGTAGAAAAATTAAAAATTTAGTATTAAACAAACTGTAGTTTGCGTGTTTCAATTTTAGGAACTAAAAAGAAAAAAATATCTGACTCAACAATACAAGCGGAACGATCACTACAAAGACGATCAGGTTGAAACTTTGTTTGTGCTTTTTCAGTTACCATTATTCTTCGGAGAAATACGGAGCATTTTGTAAAAGTGATAATGGAATCATTAATATACCGAAGAATGCAGATAGGTTATAAAATGAAACTTCCTGGCAGATTAAAACTGTGTGCCGGACCGAGACTTGAAATCGGGACTTCTTCCTTTCGCGGGCAAGTGCTCTACCACTTGAGCTAACCAAGCATCACTCACGACCCGGCCTTGCACCTTTAATTCCGCCAGTATCTCGTCTCCTACCTTCCAAACTCCATAGAAGCTCTACTGCAGCTCTACTGTGAAGTTTGGAAGGTAGGAGACGAGATACTGGCGGAATTAAGGCTGTGAGTACGGGTCGGGATTTGTGCTTGAGTAGCTCAGACGGTAGAGCACTTGCCCGCAAATGTCAAAGGTCCCGAGTTCGAGTCTCGGTCCGGCACACAGTTTTAATATGCCACGGAGTTTAATATCAGCGAATAAACCGCTGCAGAGTGAAAATCTCATTCTGGAGGTTATAAAATGTCTGTACGGAAATTCTACGAATCCCCATGTCGCTATGGAGACAGAGCTAAACTCTCCCTGTTTGCGTGTATGGGCAAACATTTTCACCAGTGTCCTACATTTTAATGGTAATGGAAACACTTTAAATAACCTACACATGTTCCAAGAAGTGTTGTTAAAACTGGAAAATAGTCCAATTTTCGATCTGCAACCGGTTAACGAAAAGGTGATATACTAACAAGATTGGGCACGCCCACATAATGAAGTTGTTGTGAGAGACTTTCTAAATGAAAAATTTGATGGGTCGCTTGGCAGACCGGGTGCTTCAAAAGACCTCCATAATCACCAAATATCACGGCCATGGATTTTTCAGCCAGGGAAATAGCAAAAACCTAGATTTATTGGGTCGATTCGCGATGTTGAGCATTTTAAGAAATGAATTCGATCACAATTTTAAAACTTATAGTCCCAGAAGATATGCAACAAAATCTGTAAATCAGTGTTAAAAAGACGTAATGTTTGGTTAGTTTGCTTAGAGCAGAATGGAAACCGCGTTGAGTATCTTTTATACGTTCATTGAACTGTAATGTATCTCTGTGTCGATAGTAAATTTGTATTTTCACTATACACTGGTCCATTGATCGTGACCGGGCCAAATATCTCACGAAATAAGCGTCAAACGAAAAAACAACATGGAACGAAACTCGTCTAACGTGAAGGGGGAAACCAGATGGCGCTATGGTTGGCCCGCTAGATGGCACTGCCATAGGTCAAACAAATATCAACTGCGTTTTTTTTTTGTTTTTTTTTTTTTAATAGGAGCCCCCATTTTTATTACATGTTCGTGTAGTACGTAAAGAAATATGAATGATTTAGTTGGACCACTTTTTTCACTTTGTGATAGATGGCGCTGTAATAGTCACAAACATATAGCTCACAATTTTAGATAAACAGTTGGTAACAGGTAGGATTTTTAAATTAAAATACAGAGCGTAGGTACGTTTGAACATTTTATTTCGGTTGCTGCAATGAGATACATACACCTTTGTGAACTTATGATATCTGAGAACGCATGCTGTTACAGCGTGATTACTTCTAAATACCACATTAATGCAATAAATGCTCAAAATGATGTCCGTCAACCTCAATGCATTTGGAAATACGTGTAACGACATTCATCTCAACAGTGAGTAGTTCGCCTTCCGTAATGTTCACACATGCATTGACAATGCGCTGACGTATGTAATCAGGCGTTGTTGGTGGATCCCGATAGAAAATATCCTTCAACTTTCCCCACAGAAAGAAATCCGGGGACGTCAGGTCCAGTGAACCTGCGGGCCATGGTATGGTGCTTCGACGACCAATCAACCTGTCATGAAATATGCTATTCAATACCGCTTCAACCGTACACGAGCTATGTGAAAGACATCCATCATGTTGGAAGTACATCGCCAATCTGTCATGCAGTGAAACATCTTGTAGCAACATCGGTAGAACATTACGTAGGAAATCAGCATACATTGCACCATTTAGCTTGCCATTGATGAAATGGGGGCCAATTATCCTTCCTCCCATAATGCCGCACCATACATTAACCCGCGAAGGTCGCTGATGTTCCACTTGTCGCAGCCATCGTGATTTTCCGTTGCCCAATAGTGCATATTATGCCGGTTTAAGTTACCGTTGTTGGTGAATGACGCTTCGTCGGTAAATAGAACGCATGCAAAAAAATCTGTCATCGTCCCGTAATTTCTCTTGTGCCCAGTGGCAGAACTGTACACGACGTTCAAAGTCGTCGCCATGCAATTCCTGGTGCATAGAAATATGGTACAGGTGCAATCGATGTTGATGTAGCATTCTCAACACCGACGTTTTTGAGATTCCCGATTCTCCCGCAATTTGTCTGCTACTGATGTTCGTATTAGCCGCGACAGCAGCTAAAACACCTACCTGGGCATCATCATTTGTTGCAGGTCGTGGCTGACGTTTCACATATGGCGGAACACTTCCTGTTTCCTTAAATAAAATAACTATCCGGCGAACGGTCCGGAGACTTGAACGATGTCGTCCAGGATACCGAGCAGCATACATAGCACACGCCCGTTGTGCATTTTGATCACAATAGCCATACATCAACACGATATCGACCTTCTCCGCAATTGGAAACGGTTCATTTTAACACGGGTAATGTATCACGAAGCAAATACCGACCGCACTGGCGGAATGTTATGTGATACCACGTACTTATACGCTTGTGACTATTATAGCGTCATCTATCACAAAGCGAAAAAAGTGGTCCAACTAAAACATTCATATTTCTTTACGTACTACACGAAATGTAATAAACTGGGGGTACCTATTTAAAAAAAACGCAGTTGATATCCGTTTGACCTATGGCAGCGCCACTCGGGGTTTGCCCTATATATATAGGGCAAACCCCGAGTGGGGTGTTTAGTAGCCCCTTCGGGTGCCTCCCCCGATGGCGAAAGGTCCGGACACTTGAATGATGTCGTCCAGGATACCTCCTAGATGGAAATGAAACCAAGAAACATCATAAACCTACTCGCGTCTGTTCGGGATTTGACGGTCCCAGGTCAGCGTCTGTTACTCTAATTGAGGCGGCTGCACTAAAGTCTTCCAGAACTAAAAAATCGAGTCGTACACGTGTGATCTCCGCCGAGATCACCACAAAAACTGAAATTCAACTTGAACGCATGATGGAAAAAACGATCATTGTATCGCTACCCCAGGCACCAGTCGATAGCCTGAACTCACCTGATCATCGGATTCTGGGGGATCAAGGACACCATGCGGGAAAGAATAGTAGCTTCTCAAGAACTCTTAACACTGTCACGACTAAACATAAGAATTTTATTGGCACAATTAATGTGAACACTCTTACCGAAAAAGGCTAATTAAAAGACCTCACCAACACTCTGGAGAAATTTTGTCATAAAAATCACCGCACTCCTAGAGACCAGATTTACTGACGAAGGACACTTCAGCGCAGACAAATTCAGAATCTACAAGGGCAAACCTGCAGTAAAAAATTGAGGCAGCCTACCACTCCCGGGAACCGGATTTGCCGTACACAACTCGGTGATCGACTCGGTGATCGACTTCACATCTCCCAAACAAAGAATCTCATTACTGTCAGTAAAATCAGCTAATGAAGCTCACACACTAATCAATGTACATTCCCATAGAAAATAACATAACAAAACCGAAACTGAGGCTGTGGATAATTTATGGGAAACTCTGGAAGAAGAAATCAACAAAACACCAAGGCACCATCCTATTGGGCGAGTTTAACGCAGAGCTAGGAAAAGAGAGACAATTCAGAGATGTAACAGGCCCTTATGCCAAACACAAACGTACAAACAAGAACGATGATAACCAAATTAACTTCTGCAGGAACTTTGGACTTACAGTTATGAGCACCCAATTTCATAACCCTACACACAAGCTCATGGAGATCGCCCATTCTGAGGGAGGACGCATACCAAACTGTTCACGTCACGATTTCCAAGGAAAATATGAAAGAAAATTTAAACGTAAGACCTTGCAAAGACGCTTTTGAGTCAGACCACCATCTATTACAACTAACGACAAATTTTCAACCCAATAAAAGCACAAAATATCCACCCAAAGACATGAAGTCAGATCCGGAATACCTTAAATTCAGCAAAACACAAATCATCAGACAAATTAATCCGAAATATCGACAGACTGGTAGAAACTAACAAGGAAAATTCAGGGAGCCATGAAACTAGGACAGCCCCCTCGCATCAGAAAACGCCACGGCTGGAACACAGTCTGCGACCAGGCAATAGACTACCTAATAACAGCCTGGAATAAGTTCAGCAGCAGCAAAACCGAGGAAAACTGGGACAGGTTTATTAGAACTCGAAAACAGACTGAAAAGGTGATTCGGAAAGAAAAACGAGGATATGGCAACAATATATCTCGCAGAAATTACGGCGATAATCAAGCAGCTCAAGAGCAACAGACAACAAAGCACCAGGAGAAGATGGAATTATCACAGAACTCTGGAAACTGAACGATCCCACACAGACACAAGATATGCATTTCAATACACCCAAGATTGAGACATTGCAAAACTGTGATTCTTCCAGAAGCAACATACGCAGCTGAAAAAATGGTTATTGGCAGTCACTCCAAAATTAGGGAAATAGAAAAACAGGAACAAAAAAATTTTAGGAAGGGTTACGGAGCAATCAACAAGAAACGATAACCGAAGAAATCTGGAAACCACGAGCAAATTTCTACACACACTTCTACAGGGTAGAGACCACCAGAACAGCAAAGAAACTACTCGACATCATTACAAAGAGTAAATGCAGCACGGAGTGGCTGAAGGAGGTCCAGAGCGACATGCAACAGACCAACATTAAATCTCGAAGACCGCAACGAGTGTCGGAGTAAAAACATGAATGTGATGTTCGAGCAAAGAACAACGCAACAACCTGGTAAAAAGTGGACGGACGAATGGAAGAGAGAACATTCTGAGAGGATGAAGAGTTTCTGGAAGAGCAAGAGGGAAACCGTTCAAAAATAAAATCGTACATTCAAGTTCAATCGCTCTCCTAAACGGAAATAATCGATTAAATAAATAAATAATATAGGGCGGATATCAATAAAACCGACAAACTGCGAAACTGCAGGGAAAGGATTGCTGATTGGAAATGAATGAAGGGAAAAGGTCCTATAAACATATGTCCGGAAATGCATCATTGACAAATAATAATGCTGGAATTAATTTTTAAATTAAAATGTATTTCAAACACCTCACTTAATGCGCACTCTTGAAGAGTATTTTACTTGGTGTCTGTGGTGTGAAGATTTGCATAAATGTTCTGTTGTAAATAGGCAATTCTGTCTTATGAAATGTTCTGTATTTTTCTGGATCCCTGCATCAGGGATCTTTGCAAGGGAAAGTACATCTACTCTCTGTCTAAGCAAAAACTACTCATTCAGCTTCGCGCTGAGTCTACTGAAAACATCTTCTGAGTGCAACAGAAAACCTTTTCCAAAGAAATCGCACTTTGTTACTTCCGCAATAAAGTCTGTCATTGTGACGTTCTATTTGTAGCACCAATGAAACGAACAGCAGCAGTCTTTGCCACATTGTGTAGCTCAGTGTGTTTAAGTGCTGTCAGATTTGTAGCCTGATTTTTATACAAGAACGTTGCTTGTCGATTTTCCTTTATCCAGAACTTCACGGTTACGTGATGTGATTATTGTTCTGGCAATCATCCGAAAGCTTGAAGCTGGCGGCACAACCAATCTGCAAACTACCCCTCACTTACGTCAGCATTTGTCAAGACAGCGGGAACGATTCGTCGGTGCAGCATTGTGTCAATCGACCGCGAATGCCGTTGCCACCAGACAGCAACAGAATTCGGCGGGCAAACACTGCAAATAAGGAGGCTTGATGATCTACCAATAGTGAAGAGGTCACCATAGAGTTCAGGTACAGGTGAAAGCGGACTCCCGGTTCGGGTCAGACAGCATCATCCAGCCAACTGCCAGGCAGGCTGTTTGACGTCCGAGATCCGATGGCATCGTGCTGCACGCCGAACCTAGCAAAGTCCTCGCCCGGCCACCGCCCGCTGTGCTAAGCAAAATCTGTCTGCCGTGTCACCAGTTCGCCGCCACCGACATTTTAACAAAAAAAAAAAAACGAGTTACCTCGTTTTTATTACTCTGACAGAGGCTTGAAATCCCGAGTATATTCGAGCAAATTAAGAAATGACCGAAAAATAAAACCTTGCTTATATCCATGTCCGCACTTATAGTTACGTGTTTAGCCGCTAGAGAGCATCTGGTACTGCATTTGTAGCATGGCTGCCGAGTTTTGGTTGAAGTGGTTTCCACTAGGTATCGCCTAACTGTGCGCAGCATTGAATACTCAATAATAAAACGCAAACTTTCAGACTCTCTCCTACACTGTAGCTTAGGCAATACTTTCAGTAAAGGATTATTGTAGTAATTCTTTGTTTGACATTGAAGTTATCAGCTCAGAAAGTGAAGAAGAATATGATGTTACTTCATCAGAGAGTGAAAGTAGTTACTTCATTAGAGAGTGAAAGTAACGACAGTTCTTCAGTTGAGCGACAAGTACTCGCCAGTGGGGCGTGCTGTGCTCCAGCCAGCTCCTCCAAGATTTATGTTCACAGGAAACTGTTGTGAAGTACATTGTTAGACTACGCAGAAACTAGAAAATGACTGCAAGTTTCAGGATATTTCAATCAAAGTGTAGTGAACAAGTATTCTTGGAATTTTATTACTTGTATTTTCAAAAATTTTTAGCTCACTATTTTGAGATTTAAAACCTGCCCTTATATGTCCATACGTATTGTCATTCATTATGGTATGGTTTTCACTACCAAGAAAAAATATAATTTTCAGAATATAATTTTAAAAAATTATTTTTGGGAACATAATTGGAAAAAAATGAAGGAGCGGGTGGTCTCAGATTTCAGCGGCAAAGTGACACCACACAGGTATGCAGTTTCCACAAAGCAGTGCAGCAGAAAAATGAGTTTTCAGAATTTCTACCTTTAAGAAATACTGCGTGTAATAAACGCACAGCTACATCGAGATTTGTAGTCAGTTCTTCGGTAGAGGTTCTGCTACAGCTTTAAAAAATATTTTAAAAGTTTTGTTTGAGATTTTCGCATTTTCTTCACTACATAATACTTTTCCTTCGGCAGCTACCTAGCACACAAAATTGATTTTTTCATGTCTTATAGTTTCATATCGCGGCATTATGATGAAGTGTCTATGTCTTTCAATACTGGTCATAGTTATCGTGCTGCTTAATTTCCAAGTGCTTTCTAGCAAAGTGAGGCAGCCGGAAACCTTACAACTGGTTCATTTTAGGTGACACATTGCTGCTTACTAAATGTAGCTAAGATATGTAAATTGTTTCTTAAGTTGGAACGAAAACCATATATCACTACAGTATGGACAAATTAGAAGTTAAACACTACAGTATGAACTACACAGAGATTAAACTGCTTGAACACAGTGGCGCCAAGCATGCTGCCTGAGGGCGCCACGTGCAAGTGATCTTCCGCTCAGTCGTGAACAGTCCTTGGAAACACAAGCATGTTTTCCAAACTAGTGATCATGATTTATCATTATACTTACTGCTGGAAGACAATGGTGATGAAGAAGAAGACGATTTACTCAAATAATTACGTAATATATAAGCTGAAACACAAAGGCTTGACAAAAGTTTCTGTACGACACCTTCTTATGAATCACCTTTTCTTAACTAAAACGAAGTTCTGTCAGTGAAGTAAGAAATGAGAAAATACTTTGAAGACTATAGTAGTTTATTTATTTTTCTTGTGAATGTTGTTTTTTTACATACCAGGCAATTAACAGTAAAGCACCTGTGTACTAAAATTTAGAACATTTTTGTCTACTACTTAAGAAATTACCTGATCTGTCTCAGTACTTAACAAGGTGAGCCTGTCATAGCCACAGAAACATACACACTAGTCAACTACTCTCCCATAACGCAGTTAACTTCAGTGCAAGCTGTTTCTTACTTTCGGTAAGGAGCAGTATCATAGACTACTACAGTATCGCATTTGAATAACTGAATAACTTTAAAGGAAAGACAACCCAGCGACAGCTCTGCCAAACTGTATCCACGATATAATTTTCAGTGTTGTGTTATAGACACATAACTCACTCTACAGATCTATAATGACTACAAACGTTAAACAAACAATCCTTTTCTGTAGAGTGTCAAAATCATGTCAAATATATTTCTAGTAAGATCAGAAGTACTGTTTTGAAATGTATCATAAAACAGCTGTGTGAAATAACATCTTCAGTTGTTACTGTTAGGAGCAAGTATGGAAATTATGACTTTTAACGCCATGTGGCGCAGATAATTAGTTTTGTGTTTAGATGTGACACATAAATGGTTTTCATGAAGTCTTATTTCAACAAATATCGCGATCCTTCCTGTTCATTTTGAGCACATTGTTGTTTATGTCCGTGCAGTGTACCTTCCAGATGCTTTAAGTTGTAGTATACTGTAATTAATTTTTTGTTTTTAATAGACTACTATACTTCACTACATTTTATGTAATGTATCTCGCACGTGAAAATTAATAATTTTGATCCAGTTAAGCATGTGCAGCCCTCCGTGCTTTAGTCTTATAATCTGTTCTCATACACTGGTGTGACAAAAGTCGTGGGATAGCGATATGCACGTATATAGGTGACGGTAGTAGTGAGTACACTATATATAAAAGGACAGAAGATTTGAAGAACTGTCATACTCAGGTGATTCATATGAAAGAGTTTACGACGTAATTATAGACGCACGATGGGAATTAACTGCTTTTGAACGCGGAATGGTAGCTGGATGCATGGGACATTCCATTTCGGAAATCGCGAGGTAATTCAACATTACGCGTTCGACAGTGTCAAGAGTGTGCCGAGAATTGCAAATTTTTGGCTTACCTCTATCCACGGACAACGCAGCGGCCGACTGCCTTCACTTAACGACCCAGAGCTAGGCCGTCTGCGTAGAGTTGTCAATGCCAACAACAAGCTACACTGCGTGAAATAACTGCAGAAAATAAAGTGGGACGTATGGCGAAAGAATCCATTAGGACATTACGATGGAATTTGGCGTTAGAGGGCGATGTCAGCAGACGATCAACGTGAATGTCTTTGATTACAGGGCAACATCACCTGCAGCCCCTCTCCTGGGCTCGTGATCATATTTGTTGGAACCTAGAGCACTGGAAAACCGTGGCCTGGTCAGATGAGCCCCAATTTCAGTTGGTAAGAGCAGAAGGTTGGGTTCGAGTGGGCGCATACCCAAGGTCAACAGTGCGCTGTGCAAGCGGGTGGTAGCTGAATAATGGTGTGGGTTTTATTTGCGTGAAATGGACTGAGCCCTGACTATGTTTGGCTGCTTGGAGATCATTTGCAGCTATTCTTGGACTTCGGTTTCCCAAATAACGATGGGATTTTTCATGTACGACAATGCACCATGTCACCAGGCCACAATTGTTCGCGATTGGTTTGATGAACGTTATGGACAATTCGAGTGAATGGGTGGCCACCTGGATCGACTGGTATGAATACCATGAAATATGTATGGGACCTAATCGAGAGTTCATTTCGCGTACAAAATCGTGCACTTGCAACACCTTCGCATTTATGGACGGCTATTCATGCAGAATGGCCCAATATTTCTTCAGGGGACTGCCAACGACTTGTTGAGTCCATGCCACATCTACCTGCTGCACTACGCAGGGCAAAAGGAGGTCCGACACGATATTACGAGATATCCCGTGACTTTTTTCGGCTGAGTGTAATATGCATTGCCTCTATCGTACAAGATGCTGTACTTCCACATCTCTTCCAAAAGTTTTCCTGTTTCCATCGTTTCCACTTTGAGCATTAGGCACTCACCGATACGACAGACCTCCATCCGACTGTTGCTGCCGCAGCCGTCAGGTCTACTTTCCATTAGGGCTGCCGCGTGGCAAAACCGCGCGGCAGTATCGTGGTTGCCATGGAAAAGCTGTCAGTGGCGTGGCATAGCCGGCACTATGTCGCGGTTTGCCCATGTCGGACCCTTCGACCATAGATACTAGTAGACTGGCCGTGCTGTGCAGAAGCTATAGGGCTGGTGTAGCTCCAACATAAACCACGTGACTGTTGGCAAAACGTGGCGGGATTTCAAATGAGCTGTCTGCCATCCTGTGTTTGTATCGTATTTTACTCACATTTCTCAATCGACTGCCAAACGCTTCCAACAAAAATTACTTTATTATTTGCGAGAAATTATGTCAGAACTACATTTGACCTGGATTTGCTCACAGTACCATTTATAAAATCTAAAAAATATATCGAAGGCCCCTCTGGTGGGCAGCAGGACTAAATTACTATAAACTATCAGTTAAAAAAATGTCGTAAAAATTCTTTTAAACAGTAAGAGTGGGCTCGTGTCAAAACTTTAAATATTGGATTCGCCGCGTTTTGAGCTCTAGTCACTTATAAAAGAAAATGGGATATGGGAATTATGTCAACTATAGGTCCCAAAATTGTCGACTTTAGGAGCAGGTCTATTTTAGAGTATCAATTTTAGGTGCGCTTCAAAGGTTCAGTTCCTACTATTTTTACAAAAGTTTAAACTATCAGTTTAAAAAAAAAGATATTTCAGATGAAAGGTGAGACTCTGAAGTTTCAGAAAATAATTTTGGAACCTACATTTATTTAATAGTATTAGAAGGTAGAAAAAAAATGCTCTTCATGTGTCGACTATAGGTGCTCTTACCTTACTTTAATCTCACTTGTATATACAAAAAGGCGCGTATGTGCAGATGGCTTAAAGTTCTTTCGTTTCAGGGCCTGTATCCAAAGCTGTCTTCGGTTTTCATCCTTAGGGAACCTATGAGTAGGAACGAGAAACAGTTATACTTACTTCTGTAACCGAATTATCACAGATACTTTCCAAAATGTAATATGAGTCTGACTTTACAGGCATCACTTTCAACACTTTAATTTACGTGATACTCTATTTCAAGTCTAAAAAAACATATAAAAGTCACTTCAACAGATTTCAATAAACGTATCTGCATTATCATAGAAACACACCTGAAATGTAATGCCATTTCCCCCGACAAAACGCTGAATACAGCCATAAGCGCAACACGAAACAACCATGTTTTGCCAACATTCACGTGACTTTAGCCCAGAGATGTTGGAGCCACAAAAATGACGTCAGGGCCAGTCTATTATATTTATGGTCGAAGGTCGGACCGCGATCGCTGCCTAGTGCCGTGTGCCGCGCTGCATGACCGCGCAGTCAGTCACGGAACGCGCTGAGCGTGACGTCAGGTACTAGAGGTCAGCAAATTAGGGGTCTCGTTCGCTCGTACTCGCTAGAGCGCGCTGCGCTCGGTCATGGTTTGCCCGAGTACGAAGGCTCGAAGCGGGCTGCGGTGTGTGGGGGAGGGGAGGGCACGGGCCACCCTCGCGCTCGCCGCGCTCCCGCTGCCTCCGCTTTAAAGCGGCACTCTGTGTCTGCAGGCTGGTGTCACTCACTCCTGACGTACTGCCACCGGCTGTTGGAAACACATCCAGATCGTTTTATTTACGCTGTAGACGTATACTCCTGGGTGGTAGTTTCTAACCGTGACATGATTGTGATCCATAAGAAGAAATAGTTTTATGCAATAACGAAACATTGGAAACAATCTGGAATTTCACAGGAAAACTATGTATCTTCCAACTTTTGTTGCTCTTCCTGCATTTTACAACACCATCTGCTTTATTAATTCGTATGTGTGTGTGTGTGTGTGTGTGTGTGTGTGTGTGTGAACTCGACCACCGAACAAATTAAAAATCTAGCAGGAACAAAATTGTCTCCAAATTATTCCCTGTTGCCGTAATTACAATAAATCGACTCGTTTCGGATCAAGTTTGCTTTATCAGCAGAGATAAAGTTCCAAACTGCACTGCATTTCTTTTTTTTAGTTTTATTTATTTATTTATTTATTGTTCTAGCTTATCAGAACCTGATACTTCATCACACGTCTGAGGCACAGTATTTAACACCTCATCTCTGTCACAAACAAATATCGTTTGCAATAATCGAAACAGCGACCACAGAATTGTTACTATTCTTGACAACGCCGGAATTTCGACTTTCTCATCTGCGATACGGAGGCAGCGACGATTCAGTACTCGTAGTACTTATAGTTAATACTTACAGTTACCAGATGATAGTATGACCATTGTAGTGTATTGCCTAAATGCCAGTGACACTGAAAGCGGCGTTTACCGTTCTGCGCGATTTTAATTTGCTGGACACGCATCGTGTCAACTGTAATTTAAACGTATGCACCTTTGTATCTTCGGTCCTATACTGAAGAGCCAAAGAAACTGGTACACCTGCATAATATCGTGTAAGGCCCTCGAGAGCACGCAGAAGTGCCGCAACTCGACGTGACATGGACTCGACTAATGTCTGAAATGGTGCTGGAGGGATGTGGCACCATAAATCCTACAGGGCTCTCCATAAATGCGTAACAGTACGAGGGGATGGAGATCTCTTGTGAACCGCACGTTGTCAGGAATCCCAGATATCTCAATAATGTTCACGTCTGGGGAGTGTGGTGGCCAGCGGAAAACTCAGAAGAGCGTTCTTGGAGTGACTCTGTAGCAATTATTGTCGTCTGGTGTGTCACATAGTCTTGCTGGAATTGCCTAAATCCTTCGGAATGCATGATGGACATGAATGGAGGCAGGTGATCAGACAGGATGCTTAGGTACGTGTCAGCTATCAGAAACGTATCTATACGTACCAGGAATCCCATATCACTCCGACGTCACACCCCACGCCATTACAGAGCCTCTGCCAGCTTTAACAGTCC
Organism: Schistocerca cancellata; assembly: GCF_023864275.1. Taxonomy (NCBI): domain Eukaryota; kingdom Metazoa; phylum Arthropoda; class Insecta; order Orthoptera; family Acrididae; genus Schistocerca; species Schistocerca cancellata. The sequence continues at coordinate 438,764,214 of NC_064627.1, forward strand.
TCTGATCACATGTAGGGTCCATGTAGTCATAAGATTGTCTCCAAACCCGTTTACCTTCATCCGCTCGATACAATTTGAAATGAGACCCGTCCGACCAGGTACATGTTTCCAGTCATGAACAGTCGAATGTTGATGTTGACGGGCCCAGGTGAGACGTGCAGTTATCAAGGGTACACGAGAAAGCCCTCGGTTCAGAAAGCCCATATCGATGATATTTCGTTGAATGGTTCGCACGTTGACACTTGTTGATGGGAAAGGATTGAAATCTGCGGCAGTTTGTAGAAAGCTTGCATCTCTGTCACATCGAACAATTCTGTTTATTCGTCGTTGGCCCCGTCCTTGTAGAATCTCTTTCCGGCCGCAGCGATGTCGGAGATTTGATGTTTTACCGCATTCCTGATATTCACGGTACACTCGTGAATTGAGTGTACCGGGAAAATTCCCATTTCGTCGTTACCTCAGAGATGCTGTGTCTCATCGCTCGTGCGCTGATTGTAACACCACACACAAATCTTGATATCTGCCATCGTAGCAGCAGTAATCGATCTAACAACTGCGTCAGACATTTGTCGTCTTATAAAGGGTGGTCCATTGATCGTGACCGGGCCAAATATCTCATGAATTAAGCGTCAAACGAAATGACTACAAGGAACGAGCTTGAAGGGGGAAACCAGATGGCGCTATGGTTGGCCAGCTAGATGGCGCGGCCATAGGTCAAACGGATATCGACTAAGTTTTTTTAAATAAGAACCCCCATTTATATTACATATTCGTGTAGTACGTAAAGAGATATGAATGTTTTCGTTTGACCACATTTTTCGCTTTGTGATAGATGGCGCTGTAATAGTCACCAACATATGGCTCACAATTTTAGACGAACAGTTGGTAACGGGTAGGTTTTTTTAAATTACACTACAGAACGTAGATGCGTTTGAACATTTTATTTCGGTTGTTGCAATGTCATACACGTACCTTTGTGTACTTATCATTTCTCAGAACGCATGCTGTTACAGCGTGAGTACCTCTAAATACCACATTAATGCAATAAATGCTCAAAATGATGTCCGTCAACCTCAATGCATTTGGCAATACGTGTAACGACATTCCTATCAACAGCGAGTAGTACGCCTTCCGTAATGTTCGCACATGCATTGACCATACGATGACGCATGTTGTCAGGTGTTGTCGGTGGATCACTATAGCAAATATCCTTCAACTTTCCCCACAGAAAGAAATCCGGGGACGTCAGGTCCAGTGAACCTGCGGGCCATGGTATGGTGCTTCGACGACCAATCCACCTGTCATGAAATATGCTATTCAATACCACTTCAGCCGCACGCGAACTATGTGAAGGACATCCATCATGTTGGAAGTACATCGCCATTCTGTCATGCAGTGAAACATCTTACAGTAACATCGGTAGAACATTACGTAGGAAATCAGCATACATTGCACCATTTAGCTTGCCATTGATGAAATGGGGGCCAATTATCCTCCCTCCCATAATGCCGCACCATACATTAACCCGCCAAGGTCGCTGATGTTCCACTTGTCGCAGCCATCGTGGATTTTCCGTTGCCCAATAGTGCATATTATGCCGGTTTAAGTTACCGCTGTTGGTGAATGGCGCTTCGTCGGTAAATAGAACGCGTGCAAAAAATCTGTCATCGTCCCGTAATTTCTCTTGTACCCAGTGGCAGAACTGTACACGACGTTCAAAGTCGTCGCCATTCAATTCCTGGTGCATAGAAATATGGTACAGGTGCAATCGATGTAGGTGTACCATTCTCAACATGGACGTTTCTGAGATTCCCGATCTCGGACAATTTGTCTGCTACTGATGTGCGTATTAGCCGCTACAGCAGCTAAAACACCTACATGGGCATCATCATTTGTTGCAGGTCGTGGTTGACGTTTCACATGTGGCTGAACAATTCCTGTTTCCATAAATAACGTAACTATCCGGAGAACGGTCCGGACACTTCGATGATGTCGTCCAGGGTACCGAGTAGCATACATAGCACACGCCCTTTGGGCATTTTGATCACAATAGCCATACGTTAACACGATATCGATCTTTACGCAATTGGTAAACGGTCCATTTTAACACGGGTAATGTATCACGAAGCAAATACCGTCCGAACTGGCGGAATGTTACGTGATACCACGTACTTATACGTTTGTGACTATTACAGCGCCATCTATCACACAGCGAAAAAAGTGGTCCAACTAAAACATTCATATTTCTTTACGTTTTACACGAATATGTAACAAAAATGCGGGTTTCCATTTTAAAAAAAGCACTTTATATCCGTTTGACCTATGGCAACGCCATCTAGCGGGCCAACCATAGCTCCATCTGGTTTCCCCCTTCAAGCTAGACGAGTTTCGTTCTTTGTAGGTTTTTCGTTTGATGCTTATTTCGTGAGATATTTGGTCCGGTCACTGTCAATGGACCACTCTGTATAGGCGCTGCCGGCCGCAGCGTCACATTTTGCCCGGTTACATATCTCTGTATGTGGATACGCTGGTCTATACCCGTTTTTTGGCGCTTCAATGTATATGGCAATGACTTTTTAGTTTGTGGACCCATAACAATACAAACTGAACAGTTGAAAACTTCTCGCCTTCCAGCATTCCTGCTGCATTTCTGAAAGGCTTAAAAATGCCTCGAGTGCTTTTGCAGTGTTGTTGTCATAATCAGTAAGTTTTTCAGAGACGTTTCTCTTTGGAAAAAGTTCCATGTCTTTGTCATAGTGCCTTAACACGTACTGTAGCATTCTAAACATGCTGTTACATTTCCTCTATGTTTCTTACTTCAAGCTTCAATATATAGAATTCAGGTCACCAGTTTTCTTCATGAAACGGTCACTACCTTTAATAGTCTAAGTCGTGGAATAAACTACTCCAAGAACATTTACTAAATAATCATCGTCTAACATATTTTCCAGGACTTGGTCAAAAAGTGTGTAATGCATGCATAATGCAGAAAGTATTGTAGCGCATTGCATATATTAGTGCCTTCGTCAGTGGCGAACGAAACCTTATTAAAATGCTGGGGATTAACTCCTAACAATTTGAATATCGTTTCCTTGATATGGTTTTCCTCTAAGAAAAGTGACTTGTGACTAACGCCACATTTCGCAGTGCTTAATCTCGACAAGCAAAGACCACAGTATTAGATACGTAACACATTTTCCGATACCTGTCGGTCCATATATCCGTTGTACATGCACAAGCATTTACACCTATATCCTGACCAATCCTGGACATTATACTCGCCTGTATTTCATGGCCTTGTCTTTCAGTGTTTCGTACTATTATCATAGGAAGCGGCAAAATGTTGGAAACGTCTACATTTCGCAATTCTCAACCGATATTTGCGAGCTACTGATATGAAATGCAAAATCCTACACCTAATGTTGAAGTATGTGGACGAAGGCCTCTGGCACACATTACTATGCACGCTTTTAATTATTGTAGCTCTCACTGAATCTGCTAATGCCTCAGATATTACACTTTGTCGTAATCTGCAGACATATTCCCTCAGATGTGTGGTGGCGGATCTGTAAGACAGGAAAGCAGAGCGCTTGCCACAGTACACGTAGCCGACACCCTTGTCAGTCACTGATGAAAATCTCTCCCTAACATTGTTACAGCAACCGTCTTTCGCACTCAGTATATATTATTTGGAATCATGTTTCGCTTTCACACTCTCCTACATCTCGCGTTCATGCGCCATGATCGTACAGCGGGCGACTGAGCGGCGCTCGGGTAACTATAGTGGACGACCGAGGAATTCGAGCGTGTGGCGCTAGAACGAGCGTCTTTAATGTCCAGTGCTTTGCCCCTCAGGCCAAAGAAGCAGTATTGGCGCCTGACGGTGTTATGCGGAACTACATGCCCCGAGCAATTCGAACGAACGTAAACGTCAGATGCAGACGTCTAACACGTACAGAACCCGCGTCGCTAACGAGATAAACGGGCTCTGCAATGAGGTTATGGCGTCACACTAGTAGGCCGACGATAAATCAATATTTAATTGAAAAGGTACCAACCAAAGGCCTTAACTTTGTCGTGTGCTACCGAGAACTTGCATGTGTTTAAAAGCGCAGTCAAGAGTTATTAAACTCTTGTGGTCCTAGCAGAATTCCCGGCTACACAAACTATAGCCGAGGCGCTGCTGCAGACGTGGTGAACCTGTGTAATACTTGCCGTCCGGTTTCAAGGAAGCAATTTGGTGAAAAAAATCATATTATTCTGTATCTTACAATCTGAATTTCTTTTCGTTATTCGTCGTGAACACTTGCTCTATCACTTTTAAGTAAACCACTACACGAAATTTTGTTTATTGTGCAGAAGTAAAAACATATTGCGCAGATTTTGCGGATAGTTAATTTTGGGTAAGACGAAATTGCTTGTGAAATGTATCCAACATATCGAAATTGTTTCCAAAGTTGAGGGTATAACGATAGCTGTCACTGTTCTCGAGATATTGGATGATATGTCGGAGGACGGGTCGCGGGAGATGCGACCAATACACCACCCGACTTGTCGTAAATCGTGTAGTTATATCGGCCGCAAATATCTTAAACAGTTCAATTCATCGAAATATGGTTTATTTGAAATGATAGCATGTAAAGAGTCATGTATTTAGTCGTATGAGAAGTATGCATAATCAATCTCTATCGATATGTGAAAGTAACTATAGTTTTTCGCAGTGGACTCATAAACCTTTTTAAATGACATTTAATGTCTTGTGAAATGAGAAATACACTCACGTGGAAAACATTGATCTTTACAACATTCTATACAGATCTACGTAAGTTAAATCGAACTACAGAGGATGTAATTTACTAGGTATCTACAACTATTGATTATTTCGTTTTGTAAGTTACAAAGGCTATTTTCTTGCTGCGATGTATTTTGTTAGTTACAGGCGCCTTTCGCTGTTTACTTCAAGGTATCTTTAGTCGAATGTAGAATGATTTAGTTTTGTTTTGATCTGCGATATTTGTAGATTAAAAAACAGTTCAAATTTTATTGTTCTACGTTAATTAATGATTACTTACAGTTAATCGAATTTTTCGCTGGCATCTGCATATCCTCTCATCTGTTCACATGCACATGCTGGAGGTAGTACTATAGCTTCACTTGTGAGACATAATTACATTTTCAAGTTACGAACATTTTTCTTCAATATTTTCGTGTTCTTTGCGCTAATTGGTGAGGAGCACTATTAATCTTCCGTTACTAGCTGTAGACATTTTGCCGAAAACCGTGATTTAAAGTGGTAACTACAGTATGTTCATTTTATGTCTCTTCCTATGTGGTTAGTTTGTGCACACATTGCCAACCCAATTGATTATCCTCTGAAGGCTAACGTCTGTTCATTTCTATTCTCATTAGGTCTGTGGTATGTGGCTAGTCAGTGAGACCTGTAGAAACCTGAATGTGAATGCAATAACTGTCAGAGAGTATTTGAAAGTTTTGGTGTTCAAATAATCTGAGTTTTGGTTTAAATGTTTTGTGGAGGGGTTCTTGTAAGATTGAGGACAAAGGGATTGGGAGCTAAAGTTTTGATAAAAATTATCTGTTGAAGTGCTATTCTACTACTTTATCTGTTAATGTGAACAGTAAATTTAGTCTTACATGAGCCCCTGTGCAGTCACAATACATTTACACCAAAACTCAAATCAGCTGTACACCAAAACTTTCAACCACTCTCTGACAGCTATTACTTTCACATTCAAGTTTCTACAACTCTCCCCAACTCTCCCTGACTAACCATACACATACACAAAGATCTAAAGAGGACAGAAATGAACAGACTTTTCTTTTCAGGATATACTTCGTTAGTTACGTACATTAACAAACCAAATACGTAGACACATTAATTGAACACATAGTACGATTTTAAAGAGTTTTTGGTCATATAGCCGGGCTAGTGACAGAAGGATAATAGTGCTACATACCAGTTTGCTCTAGGAAAATGAGCATTTTGACGAAAAACGTTCGTAACTTGAACATATGCTTCTGTCTCCAAACTGAAGTTACAATGCGACCTACAGCATGTGACCAGACGAGGGGAAACGCAGATGCCAGCCAAAAGCTCAATTAACTGTAAGTAACTAGTTATTTACGTAAAAAAATTAAAAGTGAACTCTTTTATAATCTACAACTACTGCATATCGAAACAGAACGGTATCATTCTAGATTCCACTGAAAATGCCTTAAGGTAAAAGACGAAGCGCGTCTGTAACAAATAAAATACATGGCAGCAAGGAAACGGCGTTTGTTATTTTCAGAACAAATATTTCTGTGGTTTCTACTGATGAGGGCCACGGGAACAAACTTTATATTAATTATTTCATTTTGCCTTAATATTTTGAATTTAATATTTAGAATTCTATATAATTACGTGTAATAGCACCGGATTGGCAATTAAGTCAGTTTCCTTTGCCGAGAGATTTTACATACCTGATCGAATCTGTATGTCAAATGTGTTTGCATCAATTGCATTAAGTACTATCGTCTTCAATATCCATAAGCTCTCATTTAGCCCAGCCTTGCAAGTAGTTATGAAGGACCAGTCATAATAATTGGTTTCACAATTACCACTTTACGTGTTGTGATCTGACAGCTGATTCGATATTTGGTTTCCAAAATGTCCTATTTATTTGATTCGACATTTGGTTTTCAAAATGTCCATAAGCTATTATTTTTTGATTAACCTTCTCTCCCGACACAAATGGTAATTAAAAATAATTTCATACGACGTTAGCGCGCCCTTTAATAGGCCGGATAATGGTCACATGACATTTGACGTCCGTGTAAAGGCCGCCCATGCACAAGACATATAAGATACGCAGAATTGAATTGCGATACATTTGCCATTTCTACACAGTTTGAGAACTGCCAGTGCATTCGAAAGTAATGGATAACACATAAACAGTTGCTTCATGAAAGAATATACGTGTTTTAATGAAAATGCCACAAATGGCAAAGTGGCCAATACAGTAACTCAGCTTCATCGCTTGCTGATGGTTACCATAATAACACTGCATTTAAATTGTAACTTTTACCCAACAGAAAGCTGTTTGTAGTGAGTAATAGAGATGCATACACAAATACATCACACATGATATGTTCTAGGACCCATATTAAAGAAATATTTTTATAGTAAATACGCAACTGACCTGCCTAATCAGAGGTGTTATTTGCTGCTGGGTTGCGTTAACAAGAAATTCAATACTTCTCGATATTGGTTTGCTGTGGTCGTCAGCCTGAAGACTAAGTGGATACAGCGCTCCACACTAGCCTATTATGTGTAGACCTCTTCATCTCTATGTAATTACTGCATCCTACATCCATTCGAATCTGCTTACCATTGGCAAACGTTGCTCCCTCACTACAATTTAGCGTCCATTACCGAACTGACGAGTCCTTGACGCTTCAGAATATGCCCTGTCAACCAATCACTTCTTCTAAATAAGTTGTGCCATAATTTTTTTATCCCCCTCAGTTTAATTCAGTACCTCTTAGGTTAGGTTAGGTTAGGCTAGGTTAGCTTCAGTTATACGATCTACATATGTATTATTCAGGATTCATCCTTTGCATCACATTTTGAAAGCGCCCGTTCCCTTCTTCACAGAACTGTTCACCGTCCGCATTTCACTTACATACAAGGCTTCATTCCTCATTAATATCTTCATAAATTACTTCTCAACATTTAAATTTATATTCGATGTTATCAGATTTACTGTTAGAGAAGTGCTTTACTTGATATTGTCAGTCTGCGTTTTATATCTTTCTACTTCTGGCTTTCCAGTTACTGCTCCCCTCTCAAGCCCTTGAAGTCTTACAACTGCAATTTGGTTTCTTTACAAGTTGTAGATTATCTTGAGTCCCTGTGTTTTGTCGCTGATATCTCCACAGATTCAAAGAGTATCTTTCAGTTAAGACAGTCAAAACCTTTCTCTAAATATAAAATGCTATAAACACAGCTTTGCCTTTCTTCAGTCGGTCTAATAACGTCAGTGGTAGGATTAGTATTGCCTTGCGTGTTCGGACATTCCACAGGAATCTAACATTGTGCTCATATAAGTTTGTATAGCCCCTTCCCTCTCCTCTCTTCATATACCTTCCACCTTCCAGCCTTCTCTTCTTTCCTTAGTCCCGGCTTGCTCTTGGCAGCTGCTTCTCTTTGTTTTAAAATTTGATTTCGGCATCTATGTTTTCCAAGTGTAAAAACAAAGTTACGATTTTGGACACCCTGTGAACGTCATTTGTTAAGACAAGTCTATTCCCTGTGGCCTACTTTACTTGCTGTATTTTTATATTTTCCCCTGTTGTCAATTTCATTCAATATATCGTGTTTTATCCAAGAATTTCTACAGTTCCTTTTCCCATTTACATCCTCTGCTGCCTTAGTACTTCTTCTCTCAAAGATATTCGTTCGTACTGTAGGGGATTCCTTCCTCCGTTTTAGTCAGTCACTGCCTAATGGCCCCTTTAAGATTATCGAAAAGTTATGGTCTTAACTCATTCAGGTTCAATTCCTTTTGTTTGCTGCCTCTTACCATTTTTTAGGTGTAAACTGTAGTTCATAACCAACAAATTATCATCGGGATGCGTCTACACCGGCAATGTCTCACAATTTAAAACCTGGTTTCAAATACTCTGTTTCAAATATTCAACTTTCTTTCATGATTCTTAGCCAAAGTGTTCGCGATAATTAAATTATTCTCTCTACAAAATTCTACAAGGTGGCTTCCTCCTTTCAACCCTTCCCCAAACGTATGTTTTGCTATTATTTTCTCTTCTTGCTACTGAATTCCAGTCTCTCATCACATTTAAATTTTTGTCGCGCATAACTATCTGAACAATCTCTCTCATCGTAGATTCTTTCAATATGCTCATCATCTGTGGTGTAGGTAGTACCACTGTGGTCTGGGTGTTAGCTTTATGTCTTTCTTGTTTATGATAATATTAATGACGATTTAGAGATGCAGTTGAATTTTCTGATGCTACTTCTTTGATAGTTTCAATAACTAACACTCACGCAATAGTTAAAATAAGTGATCTTAACAAAGAAAACACTGAGGATCAAGTGTCAGATATTTTCAATTATTAACAAATACCTGCCACGTAGAACGCCCGGATTTAGCGGGAGGTGGGGGTGGGGGAGGCAAACCGGGGTATCTGCCCCTGCCCCGGGTGGCGATTTCACGGGCCGCCTAATTCATATTCTTGAAGGAAGAAAAGTTGTTTCACGTGGCGCCTAGCATCCAGCGCAAGTTCAGCTATAGATTATTCACAAGTTTTTGGTACACATCTCTGTTGGTTTTTGAACATTTTTGAACACGTACTAAGTTGATTTCTGAACAAATTTTTAAGCTGATTTTTGAATACGTGTATAGTTTACGTGATATTTCTGTCAGTGAATGCCAATCGCTGTTTATTTATGTGGTTGATCAGGTTAACATGAATAACAGGTAAGAAAGATTACAGATTACCTTCTCGGTGTATCCAAAAAAATGAAATTTTGACAGAAAATTTTCAGCAGATCGCTACATTACAAAAGGCCAATGGTACAGGCCTCGGTTAGCAGCCGCTTAAGTTTTATTGTCGAAATAGCGCGGAAAACGTGTTGTACAAACACGTAATAACGCCCAACGGGAGATTAAACGATGGATAGCTAAACCGGTGATTCTGGCATGGTTAGTAAAATTAACCGAAGGAGAAGTTTAGTCCATGACATTAATAGTTACAGAATTGGTGGTGACAAGATTGTTTGTTAGAGCAAGGAATGAGAAGAAACGGAGACATCACAAAGATTACATGGAAGAATATGACGATTCTAAATTTATATAAAAATTCGTGCTACTACTTTTCGATCTCATGCCTGAGAAACTGGAGCACATAGATGAAATGTGAAACTATTTCCTAACATAAAACGTTTTGCTTGTAGTCGGCATAATGGGCGTTTGATATTGTTACTTGGTGAATTATATTCTCTTCTTATTATTTACGTAAATGAGATAGATAAAAATGAGCATTTGTATCGAAACAGTCTCGCTTATTTCGCGTCTGTTACAGGTGCAGCAATATTAGAAAGACCTATTTCGCTTAACTAGCTGACATTGACAAAATAGACGTAATCAAATCGGGAAACCACGCCAGTCTTGGGTAATATTAGTATTAAAAGCTTTTTCTCCATTAGACACGTCATTTTGAATATACATGTAGCAAAACGTTTGACGAACTTAGAAGAGGTAACAGATTATTTCGCAAAATGGAAAGCACGCCGTGTAAAGCTGCAGCAGTATTAGAGAGAAAATAGTGCCGGGACTTAAGGACTGAAGAAATGTGCATTGTCTTGCTTGTCGCTTGTCTTTACTGTATTATGTTTCATATATTAGTTTTATGTCACTTAAAAAAGAAAGTTATTCGCTAATAGGCAATAAAGAGCACAAATTTACTGAAAATTCGTTATTCTCCCGGCCACAAATAATAACACCCATTATTAAATGCGAGTTCTTTTTAAAGGGGAGTAGGATATCAAACTGGCCGACTGGGGGCAGGAGAGGGGCCACTCGCCATTTTAATTTCCACTCTTCCGGATATAGGTTTGATGGCTTCTATTACAAAATATACGCATGAATTCCACAGAGCGAAATATGGTGACATGCGATAGAAGAATGGTGTGTGAAGAGGCGTGGCACTGCATTTTTTTCACACTTGAGACCAAACAATATGTCTTACATTTTCTCTAACATATGTACACTCCTGGAAATGGAAAAAAGAACACATTGACACCGGTGTGTCAGACCCACCATACTTGCTCCGGACACTGCGAGAGGGCTGTACAAGCAATGATCACACGCACGGCACAGCGGACACACCAGGAACCGCGGTGTTGGCCGTCGAATGGCGCTAGCTGCGCAGCATTTGTGCACCGCCGCCGTCAGTGTCAGCCAGTTTGCCGTGGCATACGGAGCTCCATCGCAGTCTTTAACACTGGTAGCATGCCGCGACAGCGTGGACGTGAACCGTATGTGCAGTTGACGGACTTCGAGCGAGGGCGTATAGTGGGCATGCGGGAGGCCGGGTGGACGTACCGCCGAATTGCTCAACACGTGGGGCGTGAGGTCTCCACAGTACATCGATGTTGTCGCCAGTGGTCGGCGGAAGGTGCACGTGCCCGTCGACCTAGGACCGGACCGCAGCGACGCACGGATGCACGCCAAGACCATAGGATCCTACGCAGTGCCGTAGGGGACCACACCGCCACTTCCCAGCAAATTAGGGACACTGTTGCTCCTGGGGTATCGGCGAGGACCATTCGCAACCGTCTTCATGAAGCTGGGCTACGGTCCCGCACACCGTTAGGCCGTCTTCCGCTCACGCCCCAACATCGTGCAGCCCGCCTCCAGTGGTGTCGCGACAGCCGTGAATGGAGGGACGAATGGAGACGTGTCGTCTTCAGCGATGAGAGTCGCTTCTGCCTTGGTGCCAATGATGGTCGTATGCGTGTTTGGCACCGTGCAGGTGAGCGCCACAATCAGGACTGCGTACGACCGAGGCACACAGGGCCAACACCCGGCATCATGGTGTGGGGAGTGATCTCCTACACTGACCGTTCACCACTGGTGATCGTCGAGGGGACACTGAATAGTGCACGGTACATCCAAACCGTCATCGGACCCATCGTTCTACCATTCGTAGACCGGCAAGGGAACTTGCTGTTCCAACAGGACAATGCACGTCCGCATGTATCCCGTGCCACCCAACGTGCTCTAGAAGGTGTAAGTCAACTACCCTGGCCAGCAAGATCTCCGGATCTGTCCCCCATTGAGCATGTTTGGGACTGGATGAAGCGTCGTCTCACGCGGTCTGCACGGCCAGCACGAACGCTGGTCCAACTAAGGCGCCAGGTGGAAATGGCATGGCAAGCCGTTCCTCAGGACTACATCCAGCATCTCTACGATCGTCTCCATGGGAGAACAGCAGCCTGCATTGGTGCGAAAGGTGGATATACACTGTACTAGTGCCGACATTGTGCAAGCTCTGTTGCCTGTGTCTATGTGCCTGTGGTTCTGTCAGTGTGATCATGTGATGTATCTGACCCCAGGAATGTGTCAATAAAGTTTCCCCTTCCTGGGACAATGAATTCACGGTGTTCTTATTTCAATTTCCAGGAGTGTATTTTATACACCAAACTCTTCAGAAAGATGTGCACTACAAATCATTGTACATCGAAAAAGTACAATGAAGGGCAGCTCGTTTTGTATTATCACGAAATAGGGGACATAGTGTCACAGACATGATGCGTGAACTGGAGTGCCAATCATTAAAACAAAAGCGTTTTTAGTTGCGACGGGATCTTCCCATGAAATTTCAAATAACCACTTTTCTCCTCCGATTGCGAAAACATTCTGTTGCCATAGGGATAAATGATCATCACGATGAAATAAGAGAAATCAGGACTCACACAGAAAAATTTAAGTGCTCGTTTTTCCCGCGTGCCGTTCGAGAGTGGAACGGTAGAGAGACAGCTTGAAGGTGGTTTATTGAACCCTCTGTCAAACACTTTACTGTGAATAGCAGAGAAATCACGTAGATGTAGATGTAGATGTAGAAAAAATGAACTTATTTTTGAAAAATCCATATATTGTTTTAAATTTTTACGCCGTTTCTCAAACACTCTAGGGGTGGAGAGAGGGCCACTACTAGCAAGTTTTTGCCACGGTTCGGACATATCGTAGATCCTGGACTGTATGAGAGTAACAATAAGTTTCTGCTCTGGGGCGATCGGTTTTCTAATTCAGGTAATGAGCAATCATGAACGGTAATAGTCAAATCTGTTTATGGTGAAATACTGAAACCTAAAAAATTAAATACACTACGTGATCAAAAGCATCCCGACACCCCAAAAACATACGTTTTTCATATTAGGTGCATAGTGCTGTTACCTACTGCCAGGTACTCCATATCAGCGACCTCAGTAGTCAATAGACATCGTGAGGGAGGAGAAAGGGTCGCTCCGCGGTACTCACGGACTTCGAACAACGTCAGGTGATTGAGTGTCACTTGTGTCATACATCTGTACGCGAGATTTCCACACTCCTAAACATCCCTAAGTCCACTGTTTCCGATATGATAGTCAAGTGGAAACGTGAAGGGAGACGTACAGTACAAAAGCGTACAGACCGTCCTCGTCTGTTGACTGACAGAGACCGCCGACTGTTGAAGAGGGTGGTAATGCGTAATACGCAGACATCCATCTAGACCATCACACAGGAATTCCAAAGTGCATCAGGATCCACTGCAAGTACTGTGACAGTTAGGCGGTAGGTGAGAAAATTTCGATGTCATGGTTGAGTGGCTGCTCATAAGCTACACATAACACCGGTAAATGCCAAACGACGCCTCGCATGATGTAAGGATCGTAAACATTGGCCGATTGAACAGTGAAGAACGTTGTGCGGAATAAAGAATCACGGTGCACAATGTGGCGACCCGATGGCAGGGTGTGGCTATGGCGAATGCCCGGGAACGTCATCTGCCAGTGTGAGTAGTGCCAACAGTAAAATTCGGAGCTGGTAGTGTTATGGTGTGATCGTGTTTTTCATGGAGGGTGCTTGGTTCAAAAATGGTTCAAATGGCTCTGAGCACTATGGGACTTAACATCTATGGTCATCAGTCCCCTAGAACTACTTAGACCTAACTAATCTAAAGACATCACACAACGCCCAGTCATCAAGAGGAGGGTGCTTGCACCCCTTGTTGTTTTGCGTACCACTATCAAAGCACAGGCCTACGTTGATGTTTAAAGAACCTTCTTGTTTCCCACTGTTGAAGAACAATGCGGGTATGGCGACTGCATCTTTCAACACGATCGAGCGCCTGTTCACATTGCACGACCTGTGGCGGAGTGGTTACACGACAAAAACAACCCTGTAATGGACTGGCCTGCGCAGCGGCCTGACCTGAATCCTATAGAACACCTTAGGGATGTTTTGGAACGCCGACTTCGTCCCAAGCCTCTCCGACCGACATCGATACCTCTCCTCAGCGCAGCACTCCGTGAGGAATGGGCTGCCATTCCCCAAGAAACGTTCCAGCACCTGATTGAACGTATGCCTGCGAGAGTGGAAGCTGTCATCAAGGCTAAAGGTGGGACAACTCCATGTTGAATTCCAGAATGACCGATTGAAGGCGCTACGAACTTGTCATTACCAATACGAACTTGTAAGTCTTTTCAGCCACGGGTCCGGATACTTTTGATCACATAGTGTATGTGAAAGAGTGTATCGTAAAGAACATAAAAAAGTGGTATGGCTTCACGCAACTTCGTCTTTCTTTCTTGGAGGTTCATGGTATAGTTAATTAAATGCATCGGGCTTTTCGGTGGGTCCCGCCCCATACCTCGGAGGCGGTTAGTCATTGGCTACCGCTTTCGTCTGCCGCTAATAGATGGGAACGCCAGTTCCGCGAGCCTCGCTGCCGGCTGTAGTGAGAATCGGCCTTCAGTGTCAGAACACAGCCTCCTGCCGCGACAGCGTATCTGTATTCTGAACCATACTGCCACTGGCAGCGGCAACAGACCGGTGGCTGCCGCTTCAGACCTGCCTTCTAGCCTGACAGACAGGAGGCAGTAATAAGCATTTCAACGACTCGTCATGGCCACCGACACTGAAGTTCGAAGGCCGCGCCACAAGTCTGCGTTCTGTCTGGCCGAGACCACTAGGCACTTTATTACTGCGCTGTCTCCCTGTAGCGTGCGTCACCTGCAGGGGCCACCACTGTTGATACACTGGTACGAAGACGCTATGGTCGTCCCCAGGCTGTGCCCATCGGATGATGACACGCTTCTTTATCTGCTCTAGATGAACAATAAAGAGTTTTCCTGAACTTGGCCTATCTTGCTGCAGCTACCTTCGCTTCAGACGGATTCCTACACTCCCCTCTAGGCTACTAAACCTGCATAAAACACATAGATGGGAGAGCCAAACGTCATCCTGACAGCCCCCCCCCCCCTTTCCATCACAGTCGTATCGCAATGCAATCTCTACACATCCAATGCCAGCGCCCCTTCTATGACGGATTATCCCATATCTAAGTTAATACAAGTCCATCGTAGTTACTATCTGTTTAACCTGCATGTAACATGTGGAAGTGGATGAGACGTCGTCATGCCACATTAGTTGTTTGTATGTTCGTGCCTGGAAGGAAATAGTATTGGTTGTTAATGCATTAACACGAACTTTTATTAAACAGCTGCAAACTAATTTCACAGTACTGCTGGTGGGTAAACAGCAACATCAATTATCGTGGCTGCATCTGATTTTCAGTTGCGTTTCCTGGCGAAACTCGTCAGAGGAAGTCACCTACTTGGAATACTTTGATAGTACTGTTGGAAACTTGAAATACAGTATTGTAAACGTATTTCAGAAAAATTCACTATGCACCAGTTTGGTATTTGCACCACTTCTATGGCGAAACTCGCTCATAAGAAATTATTTTCTCTTTATATCCATACATAGTAAAAATGGATGTACATATGGATTATGTATGTTATCACTTATTACATTTTCGCTGTTTATTCCTTAATACTACCGCATCAGGCTTGACGTTTTAATTTATTACTTCTTTATTATTGACTCTATTTGCAATACATGCTGCGTACAGTATTTATATATATCACTGAATGTATCTGCAAAATTCTGTCACTGTACGACAGATAGTTCACGAAACACAACGTCGTAAACACCGAGATTCGAGAAAAACTACTGCATCGTGAATGACGTATTTCTTACTCCTATGCTACTAACTATATTTGCAACAATTTTCGCAGACAATAACCACATATTCCATCGAATGTTCCTACAGAATTATATCATTTTACCAGACATAGCTCAGGAAATATGACGTCATAAACACTGAGACCCCTGAAAAATTGCTGCATCATGCATGACGCTTAAATTTATTATTTCTTTGCTACTAAGTCTATTCCTATCACATCTAGTCGACATTATCTAAATATACCACTGAATGAGCCCACAAATCTGTGAAAAACTGCCGCATCGTGAATGACGCTTAAATTTATTGCTTATTTGTTACTAAGTCTATTCGTAACGTATCTCGTCGACAGTACAAAAAAATATCACTGATTGTAGCCACAAAATTACATTACTTTATGACATTGTTCAGAAGCCATGATGTCATAAATATTTATGTGCGTGAATACGAAACTGCACGGCGATATTCGCTACGGACAAAGGTGAAATATGTGTACAAATACGTGTGAAGTACAGGGTCGTTATAATATTAAAATTTTGGTACTGCAGTCTGTGCAAACGGAAAACTATTTACCGAATGGGTACCCTGCCATAAACTGACGACGTATTGACTTGTCCTTTGTTAAGCTTAAGGCTGTTGGAAGCCAGCGAAAGCACTCTAAGATGGGAAATTGGAGACACAACACACAGAGCAGGCAAGTGTGTTAGCGTTTAGGTCAACGAAGGTAGATAGTAACGCTACAGCCCTCCGAATTGCAGACGCTCTGGGCAGCTGTCCTAGGGTAGAAATTTCACTTCAGAGAAGTAACTGATGACTTCATCCACCGCCTAGATGTTGTTGTAAGGCTTCACAGTAGAAGATGATCACCAAAAGACACGTCTTACCAGAAGCAGTAAGCTTCGTACTTGCCCCTGAGAACCGCAGCATCAGTGGATTCACACAGGTTACAGTGTTACAACAGCCATCCCCAATTTCGAGAGGCCTGAAGGCGAGGCCAAGTGACGTAACACACTGTAGTTGCTAGCCGTAATAGTAAGAGCAGTGACGATTATGTTTCAGCTGAACGCTGCTGCTACGAACCTTGGACTTTGTTAATGTAAAGTCCAGAAACACCCCTACCCACGTATCTTCTGTCTTCGGCGTTCAACCAACCAATCAACCTGCCTTCATTGGAAGTTTGCCTTTCTGCATTTGCTCGTAAACGCTTGAAAATTGCAGACTGATCTGTGACCCTCCGTCTCCCCTCTGTCTTGTGTTAGAACACGAGAACCCAACTTCACAGGAATGATGTTGCAGGATTTGATCAGTTAGTATGTTTGTGTCACTACTTGCCGCTAGGCGCCCGTACTGGTACTGTTCAGGCACAAGCATCTGTCTACATTACTGTTGCAGACAGTCAACAAGATAAACAGGAAAAAGCTTACGATGGTGCTGAGCCACAGCTATGTAGTACTTTTGGAAAGAGTAAACCGCCATTTGAGTGTCTATTATTATATTTTGTCTTCAGTACTATCTAGTTTCTGCTTTTATGCCATTATCAAGTACAGGAAGGGGCAAATAAAAGTGGCCCAGACAACAGAGTTCCAGGGTACAAAGAAATACAGTAGAGGAAAGGAAATACGGATCCTAACCTGCCTCTAGCAAAGGCTGAAAGCGGCAACCATTCATCTCTCTGCACTTTTGGCCTTGGTCAGCAAGTTCTGAAGGTGTATCGACGCTGGACTGCTGTAAATGCAGCAGTCTCATCCGAAATCTTCTGCTGCAGTTGTTGGAGACGACGGCTTCCCACACGAAGTAATCGCACACCGACAGATCAGGTGGCCAGGGTTGCCTGCTAGAGCCTCGACCAGGCTGATCTCTGCTAAGAACTGTGTCAGATTCTTTAAAGATCGTGTAAATGTGCTCCAAGGTTCGCCAGGCTGTATGGGAAGTTGCTCCATACTGTTAGAAGTAACTGTAGGTCATTCCTCCTCCGTTAATGCTGCCACAAATGGTTTCAAATGTTGTCAATGTAACGCGCCGAAGTCAATGTCTGATGAAAGAAGACGGGACTAATAATGCTGCGTGCAGACTCTTCACACCAAGGCCCAATATTCTGATCTTCCAGTGGTGTTTCGTGGAAGTCATGGGGATTCTCCGCTGGCCAGACCTTGTGATTATGTGGGTTGTCATAACCACTCAGGTGTCATCGCACATAAAGAACAGATCCATGTCCAAGCCATTCATTGTTGTGTCAGTGAACAGTGACTCACAAAACTAGAGGCGCTGAGGAGTATCTGCTGGTTTTAATGCATGAACAGCACACACTCAGTAGGGATGCATGTGCGAGTCCAGGTGGGAGTATTCGTCTGCACGATCGACGTGATACATCGGTCTCTTGCAACAGGCGTCGGGTTGATTTGGTGCGACTCTGACGCATTTTATGATGAATTGCAGCCACATTGTCAGGTGTGTGGGCACGTTTCGGGATGTTTTTTGACTGGTTCAGAACAAGTCCTGTGCGACATCGTTTTCGGACAAAGTGTTGCACGACACTCTTTGCTGGCACTTTAACACCATTAAACTTCGCAGCAAACAACTAACCACACAGTTCCCACGACTATGTTGTCACGTAACTTTCCGCAACGCTCTGCTGCGAGCCGCGTCGCCCTCTTTACACTGCTCCACCCACATGACACAACCCGCACTACGCTCTAAACCGGTTTGGATCACGTGACGGACGTACAGCTGGTGTGGTTATATGTACACATTCATGTCCAGTCGTATCCGCTCGTTCGAGCCACTTTTATTTGTCACACCCTGCACAGTGATCGAATTTGTTAGACAATTATTGCGTCATATATGTTAAGGCAGTCCAAAGCAGGTACACGACACGAACATATATCTTTAAGATGTAACTGTCAAAAAACTTTTAGCATTGCATTTGATAATGCCATAAAAGCCGAAATTTAGATTGTACAGAAGATAAATACAGTAATAAACAGTCAAATGGCTGTTTACTCTTCCAAAAGGTGAGCAGGGCTTTATTCGTCAAGCGTTTTATCAAAATAGCAGCAATAACGCTGCTGTTCTTTGCGAGTATCGAGACATTAAAGGAATGCGGAAAAGTTGTCGTTCCTCAAAGCGACTGAACAATATGATTCAGAATTTCGAATTAACTGGCAATTTGGGAATTGCTCCTGGGAGAGGCCAAGGTCAATTACGGAATTCTGGACACAACGTGCCATCTTCAAGAGGTGCAGAATCATTGTTACCACAGCTGAACATTCCATGGTCCACCATTCGGAAACTACTGCAAACAGTTGTCCGCAGTGCCGCTCCAGACTGTCATGGATGGAAATGGTTTGACACATTGAACAACGTGTGTAATCTGAAACCTAGGTATGGTATGCAGTTAGTAAAGGTCACTCTGATGATGTGGATATCAAAATATGTTTCTCTCAGTTGTTTATTCGTTATGTCTCTTCCACACATCCTTACAAACGCTTCCACAAAGTTTCATTGTCCTACGGTCATTCGTTTTTCACGGTAACCCTCTACAAGAAACGAAAGTTTAGTTATAACCGTTCAGTATGTTAAATATATGTGATATGTGCGTACTCTGGCAACGAGACGGATAAGAAGCTCCTGCTAAACCCCCGGATTGATTTCAACCAAACTTGGAATACATAATACTACCTGTATAGAAACTCTGTATGGGTAAGAACCACCAGCCTGCTATTGGGTTGGGTGTGGCCACTTGATGCTGACGAAATAAGGTGGGGAAGAGGAGCTGGGCAGAAGGAAAAAGAGGAGATGGATATAGATAGGCGTAGGGGGTGGAGGACAGAGAGTGGGGAGGTGTAAATGGACAGAGAAAGGGGAAAGGTTGACAGGGAGGAGGTTTGTTTGGAGGCAGTGAGGGAACGAACTTAGTGGGGTGAAGGGGCGATGAACTTAAAGAGGATAAGAGGAGACAGAGTGGGGAAGGAGGTGATGGATCCAGAAAGTGGAAAGAGCAGATGGAGACTGAGAGGGAGAAGTGCAGGAGGAGGCGCACACAAAGTGGAGGGCGATGGAGGTGAACGGAGTGGGAAGTAGAAGGAATAACAGAAGACTGGAATAAATACAAACCTGGGTACTGCTTCAGTTCCTTTTAAGTTTCTTAAGCCTAAAATTTGTTGCCATAAGAAAGTATCATCACAAAGTATTCTATTATTGATAGTTATAAAACATCTTTTATTCTCTTCTTCTGTACTTGCATCATTCATTCTGTTTTATACACTCTAAAAATCATACTATAGCCTGTACATTCCTGTAAATCTCTCATTCCCTCCAGACGCTGAAATCTGCACGAAAAGGGAAATGTGATCACTAGAGCATGAACATCTGGAAGAGAAGAAAACGAAACTCTATGTATATTATGGTCACTGACAGTGCGATTTTAAGCGTTTCCGTAAATTTAAAGAAGAACACTTAAGTCCTCTATCGAGGATTGCTGAGATGTGGCTAGTTAATATTATACGTTGAACTGAAGGTGAAAATCGTAGGCGTGCTCGGATAGCGCAGGTGATAAGATGTATCCGCCTTCTAGTCCTGTGTGCTAAACAGATTTAACTTGGGAGAAACGTACAACGAGGGTTTTGACTCACAAAGTAAATAGATTCCTGAAGTATATCTTCAATAATTTTAAGAATGAAAAAAATTGAATACCTTTGCTGAAAATAGTCGTGTTTTCAATTACCGTAACGATCAAAAATGTGACTAAAATCTGTACAAATCAGCAACAGGAAAAATGAGATTACACACTAAGCAGTTTGTGACGTTAAAGGAATCTAAAAATCAAGAAAAGCGCTTAAGATTGATTAGCCAGCAAATGAAACGAAATGTAACCCTTGACCTAGACCGATAAACAGATACTTTTAGCTGAGACATAACATGAAATTGAGACATTTCATGCAGTATTAAGATTTTTGATGGGGTCATTAGCAGCAGCAAGTATAAAAATGTTCTTTTTATAAATTCATAGGCCCTTTTCTTGGCGTAGACATACGAGTGGTGTTCAATAAGTAATGCAACACATTTTTTGTAGGCCAATTTCTGTTGAAAAAGAATGCTGAATTTATCTTGGGACATTGTGGAATATTCCTGTCTCAGCCCCTATAGTTTCATAAAGTTCCGATAGGTGGTGACTTTTACGTAGCCTTCAAAATGGCGTCTGTAACGGAGGTGTGTTCCAAGCAGAGAGGTGTCATTGTATTTCTTATGGAGGCAAACCAGAGCATCGCAGATATTCATAGGCATTTGTGAATTGACCTGGCAGTGAACAAAAGTGCGGCGAGTCTTTGGGCGAGGCACCTGTCACCATGGCAACAAGGTACGCAAACCTGTACGATCTGTAAATGGCGTCCGGTCGCTCATAACTGTGACTTCTGCAGCGTTGTAACACGCGTACACTCTAATTAGAGGTGATCGACGGATCACAATCACACGCCATGCTGCGCAACTGGCTGACTCTGTTGGTAGTTCTGACAAACTCGTTCTCCAGTTGAGGTACTCAGACATATGTGTGCCTTCCTCGTTCCTCGCAACCTAAGAGAAGACCATAAAAAGCGTATGTTTGGCTCGATGAAGAGTGCATTCGTGAAAAGCAGTACGTGGATGATAAGGAGGTTATTGCAGCCGCAAGAGTTGGCTCCGATGTCGACCAGCGGAAGAGTACCATTCAGGAATGCAGGCCCTGCCAGTTTGGTGGCTTAATGCCGTCACATTGAACGAAAAATATGTTGAAAAGTAGGGTTTTGTACCCAAAAGATTGGGGAATAATATGGTGTATTGGAATTCTGAATAAAACCAACCAGTTTAAAAAAAAGTGTTGCAGTATTCATTGCAAGCCCCTCGTATAATATTTTTTTTTAATTTCCAGACCAGTTTCTTTTATTGTGAAGATATTTGCGATGGGTATTTTACTGGAACAATATGATTGTTAATTTTAGTTATGATACTGGTAGATTCGAAGCAGTTCGCCCCGCAGTTTTCACATAACTAAAGAATTACTTACAGCTGCATATTTCCTTACCAAAATCTGCGTCTCCTATCATTTGCTTACAAATTTACTTGACTTATGAAGATTCGGGTTCGAGTTAATCTGATTTTCTTGTACTAACATTTCGTTTCCAGTTAGTGAAATTACGTGTAGGACTTCACTGCTGGTAATGTAACAGCTCCCGAACGCTGCACACTTGGCGTCTTGTTCCTTGCCTGTACGTGTAAGTGTTGCCATACTACCGCCTAGAGTTCAGCCTTTGCTTACATCGCTTATAGTAAAGTAGGTGTTTGTCGGACATCTCCTCCCGAGGGTAGGGAAATAATTTTTTGCGCTATCATCGTTCAAATGGTTCAAATGGCTCTGAGCACTATGGACTTAATATCTCAGGTCATCAGTCCCCTAGAACTTAGAACTACTTAAATCTAACTAACCTAAGGACATCACACACATCCGTGCCCAAGGCAGGATTCGAACTTGTGACCATAGTGGTCGCGCGGTTCCAGACTGAAGCGCCAATAACCGCTCGGCCAGTCAACTCTTCTTAGAAAGCTGTTCCTAGTGCTAAAGACAAATTACAAAGAAGAGTTCAAAAAATACCGTATTATTCGCTAAAACAGAAAAAATCACACCACGATACAGTTTGTTGTCCTGTATATGCCTAGGGTACACTGTCTTAACTGCCTCGTTCTTTAGAACAACATGACGACGTGTTCAGCTATCTGAAAAAAATTCTTTTTGCGAAGATACAGCTTACTTATACCCGGCAGCTATACCTGTTCTCTCTTCTGTTTTACTCCAGTGGCGATGCACAGCTTTGGAGCAAAGATACAACATGCTTAAGTAAACAGATATCCCGCGTCGTTCAGAGGAATAGGTATCTGGTTTATGGCTATGTGCACCCACCTCCAGCATATGGACTTACGTAATGACTTTTATTATCACTAACAATAAACAAACAGTGGGGGAACATTAAAAATCAACTCCTATAATCGTAGCAGGACTCAGATGCGCGTCGCTACTCAGCAACGTCCATGGTCGGAAAGGGTGTTGGGCGGGGGAGCCGGGGGGGGGGGGGGGAGACGCGTTGTGCTCTCTGGAGCCCTTCATGCCCCACCACACGGTGTTGGTACAGCGGTGGGCTCTCAGAGGAGGGCTTCAGGCGCCTCGGGCAGTTTCTCCGAGAGCTCACCTGCTCTGTTCCAAACAGCGCGCACGTCACGGACAAGCAGCTCCTCCGGGTGTAGCGCACGAACGCACACAAGCGAACCCTTTACGATGAGCTGACGGCCTGGCCATGATTCTAACCGGCAGCTGTTTTGGAATCGTTACAGCATTTCAGCATTATTACTGGCAATAGCGCGGTTGAGTGCAATCGAAGTAAAAAGCGGCGGCGTACGATGCGTCTTTCTTTTGGTAAGTAGACTACACCTGAAGTTGATAATACTGAAGCTTTCGTAATGATATAATCCGCACACATTATAAAAATGTAAGTATGTATGTACGCTGATGAGTCAAGACATTATGACCACCCATTTGTCGGTTTTTGGAACGAAGTACATCACTGATTTTGCATATCAGGTATCTGACAGTTTTTTGGTAGGTTAGTGTGTTGTTGTTGTGGTCTTCACTCCTGAGACTGGTTTGATGCAGCTCTCCATGCTACTCTATCCGGTGCAAGCTTCTTCATCTCCCAGTACCTACTGCAACCTACATCCTTCTGAATCTGCTTAGTGTATTCATCTCTTGGTCTCCCCCTACGATTTTTACCCTCCACGCTGCCCTCCAATACTAAATTGGTGATCCCTTGATGCCTCAGAACATGTCCTACCAACCGATCCCTTCTTTTGGTCAAGTTGTGCCACAAACTTCTCTTCTCCCCAATCCTATTCAATACTTCCTCATTAGTTATGTGATATACCCATCTTATCTTCAGCATTCTTCTGTAGCACCACATTTCGAAAGCTTCTATTCTCTTCTTGTCCAAACTATTTATCGTCCATGTTTCACTTCCATACATGGCTACACTCCATACAAATACTTTCAAAAATGACTTCCTGACACTTAAATCTATACTCGATGTTAACAAATTTCTCTTCTTCAGAAACGCTTTCCTTGCCATTGCCAGTCTACATTTTATATCCTCTCTACTTCGACCATCATCAGTTATTTTGCTCCCCAAATATCAAAACTCCTTTACTACTTTAAGTGTCTCATTTCCTAATCTAATTCCCTCAGCATCACCCGACATCATTCGACTACATTCCATTATCCTCCTTTTGCTTTTGTTGACGTTCATCTTATATCCTCCTTTCAAGACGCTATCCATTCCGTTCAACTGCTCTTCCAAGTCCTTTGCTGTCTCTGACAGAAATACAATGTCATCGGCGAACCTCAAAGTTTTTATTTCTTCTCCATGGATTTTATACCTACTCCGAATTTTTCTTTTGTTTTCTTTACTGCTTGCTCAATATACAGATTGAATAACATCGGGGAGAGGCTACAATCCTGTCTTACTCCCTTCCCAATAACTGCTTCCCTTTCATGTCCCTCGACTTTTATAACTGCCATCTGGTTTCTGTACAAATGTAAATAGCCTTTCGCTACCTGTATTTTACCCCTGCCACCTTCAGAATTTGAAACAGAGTATTCCAGTCAACATTGTCAATACCTTTCTCTAAGGCTACAAATGCTAGAAACGTGGTTGTGCCTTTCCTTAATCTTTCTTCTAAGATAAGTCGTAAGGTCAGTATTGCCTCACGTGTTCCAGTATTTCTACGGAATCCAAACTGATCTTCCCCGCGGTCGGCTTCTACTAGTTTTTCCATTCGTCTGTAAAGAATTCGTGTTAGTATTTTGCAGCTGTGGCTTATTAAACTGACTGTTCGGTAATTTTCACATCTGTCAACACCTGCTTTCTTTGGGATTGGAATTATTATATTCTTCTTGAAGTCTGAGGGTACTTCGCCTGTTTCATACACCTTGCTCACTAGATGGTAGAGTTTTGTCAGGACTGGCTCTCCCAAGGCCGTCAGTAGTTCCAATGGAATGTTGTCTACTCCGGGGGCCTTGTTTCGACTCAGGTCTTTCAGTGCTCTGTCAAACTCTTCACGCAGTATCGTATCTCCCATTTCATCTTCATCTACATCCTCTTCCATTTCCATAATATTGTCCTCAAGTACATCGCCCTTGTATAGACCTTCTATATACTCCTTCCACCTTTCTGCTTTCCCTTCTTTGCTTAGAACTGATTAGTGTAGCTATGTGTAATTGGACGTTTACGTACAGGTCATGTAATTCACATACATAACGCGCCGCTGTTCTGCGCACGCAGTGAAGGCGCCCAATAGCTATCCAGTTGGGTTCCATAAGATTTACAACAGGCAGATTTGCTAGCCGAGACATCGACGTGAGTTCACTATAATTCTCCTCAAACCACTTTAGCAAGGTTCAGGTTCCAAGTCGCCGACATTTGTACTGCTGGAAGATGTCACTGCCGTGGGGAAAGACATTGAACATGAAGTGATGCAGCTGGTTCGTCAACGTGTCTTCACTTACTACCACAGGTCCTATGCAGGCACAGGAGAATGTCTCCCATAAGCATAATAATGCTCCCATCGGCCTGTGTCCGTGGCGCGCTGCACGTTTCCGGCCAAAGTTCAGCTTGATGACGGCGTTTGTGGAGAGGACCGTTGACCTAGTGTAGCAACAGTGTGATTCACCCGAAGGTCCGCCACGTCTCCACTGATCGACGGCCGAATCGCGATGATCCTGTGCCCACTGCAATCGTAACTGATGATGTCGTTGCCTCATGTCGACACGTAGATGTTGTCTACGGCAGAGCTCCATGGTAAACAATATACTATAATGTGTCACAAAACTCTTGGGTGTGCCCCAGCATTGTGCCCTTTCAGCAGAGTTTCCATAGACCACCATTTACCCTACTTTACAGAACAGACAAGCTTATGAACACAATGTTCTGTGAAGAGTCGTGGGCGTCCAACCATTTAGCGCTTAGTGGTAGTTCCACTGTCTACCTACCTCGTTCCGTAGATGCCCACGACAATAGTACGTGATCATGCGACCAGCTTCGACGTTTTCGAGGTAGTCGTTCACAGGCTCTGCTTACTTATAATTTGCCCTTTCTCAAACTCGCTTATCTCAATGGATCTCTCCATTTGCATTCCATATAATCGCTAGGGTGATCCCCCGTCCGTGTCCGCTCCGCTTACATATTTTTGGCACCCCGTCACGTGCCCGCAACGTCAACTGGTGGCATCATCGTAGTAGTGGGCTGTGGCCCTAATGGTTTTCTGCCGCGTGGGGTAGCTGCTCGGTCTTGGACGTCATGCACGGTCCGCGCGGCTACCCCGTCGGACGTTCGAGTCCTGCCTCGGGCATGGGTGTGTGTGTCATCCTTAGCGTAAGTTAGTTTAAGTTAGATTAAGTAGTGTGTAAGCTTAGGGACCGATGACCTCAGCAGTTTGGTCCCATAAGACCTTACCACAAATTTTCAAATTTTCAAAAATGGTTTGGCTCGTAAGTGTATGTATGTATGCATGCATGTACGTTCCACTTCTCCTCCTAAGGAACTCGATCGATTTCACCCAACCATGGTTCACTTACTGTCTGGAAAGAATCCCCGTGGGGTAAGAACCACCCGCCTATGAAAGTGGTGTGGGTGAAAAGGCTGTGTAGCCCGAGACCCGAGGATACCCAGAGAATAGGGAACAAGAACACCTAGTGACTTGTAACAAACTTCACATATTACTTCAGACATTTGCGAAACATTTTCTCCCTCACAACCAGCACAAAATCATGAAAGGAAAAATTTTACCGCTTATTACAGTTTCGCTGTTAACGCACTAAAATTGCCGCATTAGGTAAGGCGTCTTAATTTTGCTTCTTTAGTACTAGCTGTACTTGCGACGAATGTTGCAGGCAGTATCCATATACACCACAAAATGTATCTGCAAAATTGTATCATCGTACGAAGCATTGGTCAGGAGATATGACGTCATAAACAATGAGCTGCGTGAAGACGTACCTACAGGGCGAAATTCGCTGGAGATACGAGTGAAATATGTGTACAAATATGAGTGAAACATGTTAATTACATGGGAAAACATCAGTACGCAAGCAAAGTCATGAGTGAACAGCTTCTCCTAAACGTCTGGATCAGTGTGTACTAAATGTGGTATACATACTACTTACTATCCGGAAAGGAATACTGTAGCAGTAAGAACCAGCAGTCTTCTATTAGGGTAGAGGTGATAACGTGGACAGTGTAAAGGAGATGAGAAGATGGACAGAGGTACGAGGGAGGAGGAGATGAGCAGAGAAAGGGAACGGGCGAGATGGGAAGGAAAGCAAAGAGGAGGAGATGGACAAAGAGAAAGAAGAGGAAGACATGGACGCAGAGTGAGGAAAGTAGGGGATGGACAGAGAAATGGGAAAGAGGGACAGAGAAAGCAGGAAGGAGGAGATGGGTTGAGGAGAAGATGGGGTTGGAGATGGAGTAGAGGGAGAAGGAGCATATGAACAGAAGGGAAAGGAACAGAAGGATGGAGGGGAGGAGCAGGTGGGCAGAGGGGTAAGAACAGGTGGAAGAGGGAGGATGAAGAGAAGCCAGATAGGAAGTAGGAGGATTAAATGGACAGAGGGAGTGGGCAACTAAATATAGAATAAGCGTTTCTATTGTACACACCCCTAACACAGATAGGAAGCAGTGCGAGGAAGCAATTGATTTCACATTTGTTTGGGTATAAACAACGCTTCATGTACAAAGTATTTGAATACTATGACAATGAAAGAAAGGGCCTAGTGATGGACAACGAAACAAGAAAATAATTCTCGTTTACCCAGTACATGTATTACGAACTCAGTACATGAATACATTATAACGGAGTCCCTGAAGATCCAACCTGGAGATATGCACTTCACGACAAACACATTACGACACGCGTTCTACACTCCTCGAAATGGAAAAAAGAACACATTGACACCGGTGTGTCAGACCCACCATACTTGCTCCGGACACTGCGAGAGGGCTGTACAAGCAATGATCACACGCACGGCACAGCGGACACACCAGGAACCGCGGTGTTGGCCGTCGAATGGCGCTAGCTGCGCAGCATTTGTGCACCGCCGCCGTCAGTGTCAGCCAGTTTGCCGTGGCATACGGAGCTCCATCGCAGTCTTTAACACTGGTAGCATGCCGCGACAGCGTGGACGTGAACCGTATGTGCAGTTGACGGACTTTGAGCGAGGGCGTATAGTGGGCATGCGGGAGGCCGGGTGGACGTACCGCCGAATTGCTCAACACGTGGGGCGTGAGGTCTCCACAGTACATCGATGTTGTCGCCAGTGGTCGGCGGAAGGTGCACGTGCCCGTCGACCTGGGACCGGACCGCAGCGACGCACGGATGCACGCCAAGACCGTAGGATCCTACGCAGTGCCGTAGGGGACCGCACCGCCACTTCCCAGCAAATTAGGGACACTGTTGCTCCTGGGGTATCCGCGAGGACCATTCGCAACCGTCTCCATGAAGCTGGGCTACGGTCCCGCACACCGTTAGGCCGTCTTCCGCTCACGCCCCAACATCGTGCAGCCCGCCTCCAGTGGTGTCGCGACAGGCGTGAATGGAGGGACGAATGGAGACGTGTCGTCTTCAGCGATGAGAGTCGCTTCTGCCTTGGTGCCAATGATGGTCGTATGCGTGTTTGGCGCCGTGCAGGTGAGCGCCACAATCAGGACTGCATACGACCGAGGCACACAGGGCCAACACCCGGCATCATGGTGTGGGGAGCGATCTCCTACACTGGCCGTACACCACTGGTGATCGTCGAGGGGACACTGAATAGTGCACGGTACATCCAAACCGTCATCGAACCCTTCGTTCTACCATTCCTAGACCGGCAAGGGAACTTGCTGTTCCAACAGGACAATGCACGTCCGCATGTATCCCGTGCCACCCAACGTGCTCTAGAAGGTGTAAGTCAACTACCCTGGCCAGCAAGATCTCCGGATCTGTCCCCCATTGAGCATGTTTGGGACTGGATGAAGCGTCGTCTCACGCGGTCTGCACGTCCAGCACGAACGCTGGTCCAACTGAGGCGCCAGGTGGAAATGGCATGGCAAGCCGTTCCACAGGACTACATCCAGCATCTCTACGATCGTCTCCATGGGAGAATAGCAGCCTGCATTGCTGCGAAAGGTGGATATACACTGTACTAGTGCCGACATTGTGCATGCTCTGTTGCCTGTGTCTATGTGCCTGTGGTTCTGTCAGTGTGATCATGTGATGTATCTGACCCCAGGAATGTGTCAATAAAGTTTCCCCTTCCTGGGACAATGAATTCACGGTGTTCTTATTTCAATTTCCAGGAGTGTATATGGCCAATGTTTATGTGAAGACAGCATTCAGCGCGTCTCCTCATGCCAGGAGTGTTTCGAACGCATCGACAACCAACCGCAACGCAATCTCGGAGTCCATTTGACACAATCAAAAGGGCACGAATACACAAAAGCGTTTAAACATTCGCACACAAAAACTATCCAACGGTTTCAGGACGCGGGACGTGGAAGACCATTGGCGAGCCATGAACGATACATGTGTTGTCTAAATGCTGTTTACCAGTACTTAGGAATCCAAAGTGATGATAAAGTGCAACAAGAGCAGTTTATCACTTTGAAATTCGTCCCTGATTTGCAGTGTTTCGAAATTAACGTGACTTTTGTTACGAAGGGTGTTGCAACATTGGCATGGCTACAATATACCGTATCGAGGACAACATTTAGCCATGAATTAAAAAATCACAGTGATCGAGAGTGACTACCAAATGCAACAGCGGTAAAGTGCTCTGTTTATTCGATTGTGATAAAATAAAAACTGTAAGTCGCTATGTGGAAAACACACGCACGTAATCCAGAAAGTTGGAAACCACTGGTCTGGATGTTGCTCAAGCGCAATCAAAGATGATATATCTAAGAACATTCCATCCAAACTCTTAAATAAAAAGAATGCTTGTGCTATATGTCCACTCGATCACGTGCAAGGTCGCGAATAATAATACATGTCACTAAATATCCCATCTACTGCAAGTGGAACTACTTTTCTAGTAAAAGAATAAAAAAAAGAAGCTTTAGATTTTTTATGACCTGACAGTATCTACTTACGATAAAAAACAAAGTATTTAAAAGACAGTTCAGTGGTTAAAATATTTTCGAAATAACAGGGAGAATAAGAAATAAAAGTCATCTGCACACCAAGAGACTTCTGAAAATAAAAAAAATTAAGGTAGTCAATACAATTTTCTCTTTGAGAACGGTTTATATAAGTAGGGAAGAACCAAACGCGACAAGAAAAACCGAATAGCACAAGTAGAAATTGAAGTATTTGAAAATGTAATTGAAGTGTGTAATATTACAATTTACTTGTGGAGCTTATTTCGTAAAAGACTGAAACGTTGATTATGGCGGAGACTTCTGGACAGAACTGGGAAGGTACTACAAAGAGAGTCTTGTACTTCGTAAGCCATAAAAACGGCTAAACATAATTTAGAACGAAAAGGCTTAAGGGGGATGGACGACGGACGGAGCGGATAGAAGTCCGAGGAAATATTAGATTAACAGAGAAACTGACTGCTGAGCAAATTCCTGACCGATTCAGATACATTTAAATGGTTAACGCAAGTAACTGCTACTGTCTATTGCCAAAGGACTACATCGGTGCTAAATTTTCCACTCATGAATTGTATCAGATATTTCACAATGCAAGTAATGGCTTCTTTGTTCGTTAAATACTAGAATATCGACTTCCTGTTTCTCATAGTCTATTTTCGTTAATTCAGTGAAGTGGACTGAAGATCTTCTACCGCGAACGAAACTGCGCACATTATTTTTCGGTTTGCAAGCAACCACAAGACCTCGTGCTTGTTTCCAAACCGCCTGAGTTGTCAGAATTGTAAAAGCTACTATCTGTGCTGTTTAAGTAGACAACATTTTCATTTTACGATGGTTAATTGGAGGAAATAGCAATTCAACTGTTCGGAATGAAAAGTAGTCTTGCGAGGTAAGTGACGCAAAAAGAAGGGAACTGTTTCACGTTAGCGCGGAACGCACGCAGGATATATGGATCGGCGTGACGTATGCGCTTCGGGACGCAATGCTAATACTGTCACACACCGTTGAGTAATCGGTGTCAATGACAGTGAACCGTTCATCATTCGAGAATGGAATTTGATACGGTATCGATGTACAGTGGCACAGGCGCTGTGAGTCTGCAATTCTCCTTCTTCTTATTCAGGACCTATGTTTCAGCCAATTTTTTGTATTAAGCTGTGTAATAAATACCTTTCTCCATTCTCATACTAACTTTTAAGGGAGTCTACGAGGATCCTGCCTCGGGCCTCGGGCATGGATGCGTGTGATGTCCTTAGGTTAGTTAGCTTTAAGTAGTTCTAAGTTCTAGGGGACAGATGACAACAGATGTTAAGTCCCGCAGTGCTCAGAGCCATTTGAACCATTTCAACAAAATTTCTTTCGCTTTTCCATAGCTTCATTCCGAAAATGCTACCGAAAATCAGCTTCCGTCATGGGTAACACGAAATTCTGCATGAAACGCTAAGTGATGCTTCGTCATATTTCACTTCGTCACATTTCATTAACATTACGATTTTACTTCCTGGGTGTGTTTTATGTCTAGTCCGCCATTTCTCCTTTACATAGTCACGTGCGTTCTATTCTTTTATTTATAACGTAAATTTCCTGCTTCAGTCACGTTGCGGTGTGTCGGCAGGAGGCAGTTCTTTACACTTAAATTTACATCAACATTTAATTATTTATTATTTTCGAGCGTAATCAGATTTATTTGCTGCGTGTACCCGGAATATTATTTACCAAAATGTGTATTTCTATGCAAGATTAATTTATTTCAACTCTACCCTGAGTAATATGTATGACTAAATTATCTCATTGACTTCTTAACTAATATTCTTCTGTATATGTTTATCTCTGGCACACAGAGAACTACAATAAATGTAGCACCATTACTTAACACTTCTAAATTTAGTTGTTGCATTGCAAAGATTCTTAACTGGCAAGATAAAAGGCATCTCAGGTGCTGAGATAATACAAACAATAAAAAAACAATTTTTGTGTACAAGTATATTTAAGTCCTGACTTACACAGTATGATTGTTTAGTACATACGGCTTGGCAGGTATACGTTAGCCAACGTATGTGGAAAGTGGATGTAGGATAGTAAAACCAAGAGTGGGCAATAAGATGGTGGAAGATACGTGTATGGTGCGAAACGAAAATAATGAAAAGTGTGAAGTCTTCCACATGAGTACAAAAAGAAATCTGCTAAATATCAGGTACACAATAAATCTCAGAAATCTAAAGGCTGTAAATTCAAATGAGTACTTGAAGACTACAGTCACGAGTTACTTAACTTAAAACGACCACATAGGTAATGTTATGAAGAAACCAAAAGAAAGACTGAGATTTTTTGGTAGAACACTTAGAAAACGGAAAAGATCTACAATCACTTCTTACACCACTTCTGCTCGCGCTCATCTGGGCTATTGCTGTGCGGTAGGGGATCAGCAGCAGATAGGACTGACGAAGGACATCTAAAAAGTTCAAAGAACATCAGCTCGTTTCACATTTTTCCGAAATAGTGGAAAAAGTGCCACGGACGTGATACGTGAATTTGGGTGGCAATCATTAAAACAATAACGTTGTTCGTTGGAGCAGAATCTTTTCATTGTACGACACTCACCAATTTTCTCTTCCGATTGCGAAAATATTTTTTAGGTGCCAACCTACTACGCCGTTCGGGAGTGGAACGGTAGAGAAGTAATTTGAGGGTGGTTCGATGAACTCTCTGCCAAGCACTGAATTGTGAATTGCAGAGTAATCATGTAGATGAAGATGTACATGTAAATGTAGGAGTCACGTTTTATCAGAGAATATGGAGGTCGGATTCATGCTCTTTCTGTAAAGCACCATATACAGTGAGCTGTGGCGGATCTAACGACAGCGTACAATCCTGATGCGAGCTCATGTGTTTCGGAGCACACCATTCAGCGCACGTTGTTGAACATGCGGCTCTATGTGCCCCCTGCTGACCCAACGGCATCGTCGATTAAAATGCAATGGGCACAGTACCATCGAGACTGAAGCGTGAATCAATGGGAACATTTAGCCTGATCGGATAAATCACGTTTCTTCTCAGGGCCGGGTGATGGTCGCGTCCAGATGCACCGACAAGCAGGCTTACGACTGCTCGAAACATGCTCCTGATGGAGTCCCTATAAAAAAAAGCAAATTGTCTCGATTGATACTTTGTTTATATATATATATATATATATATATATATATATATATATATATATATATATATATATATATATATATACTAAAGCGGCGAGTGAAAATTTGTACCACTGCCGGGAATCGAACTTAGGTCTCCTGTTTACTCGGCAGGTGCATTAGCCACCAAGCAACCTTGGCACAGCTGTTCACACCAGTGCAAAGATTACCCTGGTACCCCTCCCTCCTCGATCCAAATTCTCACTGCCTCCACAGTCTACTTTAAATTCCCCTTACATACAAACTGATACATAAAATTATATCTGTATAAGACCAGTAAAGTGCTTGCAATTCTGTAATTTCATTTGCATAAATACCTTCACCTGGGTTTCAGGCTGGGTGCCCCATTTAGTTCTATGCTGAGGTGCTATTCCACAACGTGGAGAGAGTCGACAAATCTGATCGTGTGTAACGGGGATGGCACTGAGAATTTGGATCGAGGAGGGAGGAAGGGGTCTGAACTGCTGTGCCTAGATGGGTTAGTGGATAACGCACCTACCTAGTAAGCAGGAGACGTGTGTTCGATTCCTGACATTGGTACAAGTTTTCACTCGCCGCTTTAGTCTTTATACGTAAAATCATATTTGTATGAAACCAGTGAAGTCCCTTAAATTGTGGAACTTCACCCTGATAAGTATCCGGTATATTGCAATTCAGTGGTAAGCCTTCGCGAAGAGAACTGATCATGTAAGAGTGACAGCAGTGTGATTATATTGTTCCTCGAGTGGAGATTAACATCATAATCATTTAACTGAACTAGATCTGCAAATGTTCTCCTAATTTTTACAGAATGGGGTTATCACCATACTGCTAAGGGTAGTAGATAAATTTTAGAAACGATGTATTTTGACATATCGAACTTGTAAATTTGCCCGGGAATTCACTGACAAATGTGATGATAGTGAACGAAAGATGTTTTTGATGGAAATTTTAATGTAGGAGATAAACAATTTAGTGTTTGCATGTGGTAATTGAACGGTTGATAGTGTGCAGATCTACATCACACCAGTCTTCGCAAAAATGACAACAACAACAACAAGAACAATGGCCGAGCTAGGCGCTTCAGTCCGGAACCCCGCTGCTGCTACGGTCGCAGGTTCGAATCCTGCCTCGGCCATGGATATGTGTGATGTTCTTAGGTTAGTTAGGTTCAAGTAGTTCTAAGTCTAGGGGACTGATGACCTGAGATGTTAAGTCCCATAGTGCTTAGAGCCATTTTGAAGAACAATGAAAATAATTGTAAGAAGAAATAGAAAACAGTCTTTCCCATTTCTCAGTATAATAAGATGTTCTAGAAGCTCGGATGAACAACGTTAAAGTAGATGGGTTATTTACATTGTCTAAAGAGATGAGAGATGGTAATAAAAGTAGAACAATGAAGGTAAGCTTATCTGAAGAGAAAGTGATACTGTGTCAATCACTATGTTAATGAGTTGATGAAACAATTAAGAACGTCAGAAAAGAAGAAACAAGGAACTTCCAGACAAGGAATGAAAATACATGCAGACATTACAGTCTTACGCGTGAGAAAAAGGTCTAAGAACTCCAAACGGGATTCCTAGTTTTCCTGCAGGTAGTTTAGACCCACCAGAAACATCTACACGTGCATAAACGACTTTCAGATGGTGGAGGGAGGAAGAGAACTCCGTTCACAAACCCACATAATGCTTCATTCGTATGTTATCCCCAGTGGTAGCTTTTCAAAAGATAAAATGAAACTGTTAGACAAGGCGAATCGCTTTACAATGAAGCTACTACTACTAGTCTGTAGTTGTATGATTGAGCCACTACGACTTTCCGCTTTGTAAATGGCTTGCCGATGTTTTGAGTGATTTGGACATTATAACCTTTTTTAATCTTAACTTTAATTTC
Source organism: Schistocerca cancellata (assembly GCF_023864275.1). Classification (NCBI taxonomy): domain Eukaryota; kingdom Metazoa; phylum Arthropoda; class Insecta; order Orthoptera; family Acrididae; genus Schistocerca; species Schistocerca cancellata. The sequence goes on from NC_064627.1 coordinate 438,799,297, forward strand.
ACAGTCGTCATTATGCCAAGTTAGTACTACCTCAGACGGGATCCATGTAAAAGACTAGCCGGTGTTTTGAGTGCTTTGAATAATATAAGCTTTGTGCAAGCCAAAATTTTAATGTCATAATCGTCATTAGACCATGAGCACTTGGATGAGTGGCTGTCAGGGTCTGTCGAGAGCTGTAGGCAAGCGAGGTGCTCTCAGCCCTTGTGAAGCCAACTGGGCAGCTTTTCGACTGTGAAGTACCGGCACCGCTCACAAAAACTGACAACGACCAGGAAAGCGGTGCTGTGACCACACGCCCCTCCGCGTCAGCATCTAAAGACGTCTAACCAGCCGCTGTGGCCGAGCGGTTCTAGGCGCTACAGTCTGGAACCTCACGACCGCTACGGTCGCAGGTTCGAATCCTGCCTCGGGAATGGATGTGTGTGATGTCATTAGGTTAGTTAGGTTTAAGTAGTTCTAAGTTCTAGGGGACTGATGACCTCAGATGTTAAGTCCCATAGTGCTCAGAGCCATTTGAACCTTACGTGCAGTGCCGACGTATTTTTCCTGCTCATGCTCCTATCCACGCTCCGCCTTCCAGGAGGGATACGAAACATTCCGTGAGATCAGGAAAAGAAGGAATAGCTCTCTGCATAACCATTTTTGACTTTTTGTTAGAAGGGACTATCTAACTGTTGGTTCTGAAATTACATCTACAGCTACATGAATACCCTTCAGTTCACAGTTAAACGCCTGGCAGGGGGCTTCAAGCTATTTCTCTGCCATTGCACTGTCAAAGTCCGTTCGGAAGAAAATTAAACTACCATCAAGTCAGAGAATAACGCGTTTATTTAAGCGTGTATAGCTGAGTATGAATGTAAATTAAACCACCATCAGATCAGAAATTAACGCGTTCATTTAAGCACGTGTAACTTGGCGTGAATGTAATACAGCAGCTTTCAGTTAGTCAGTCAAAATTCCTTTACACATCACCCGGCTGTAATCTGTACGAGGTTGCAGGACTGAGGAAAAAAATGAATCTACGAGAAGTTAAGATTCTTTTAAGGTATAAAGAGAGCATCTGAAATCCGCTGACATAATTTTAGAGCTTGATCAGGGACATTTCCTGGGTATTACCATTTTCTGAGGGTACCATGGTTACTGGTGACAGAGACTTAACCTAATTAAGATTCATGTGGGTTCTTACCGTAGTTGGTTTGGTTTATGTGAGAATACCTACATAACAGTTAAAAAAACAGTTGCATGTAATCAGCGAAACGTGTAGGACAGGAGGCAGAATAATGTAACAACTGTGAGACAAATCACGCACAATGAGATATCGCAGCTGTCACTGACGGAACAGCTCTCAGGGCACCGTACCAACTTCCTCATCGGTTTGATTCGTATTGACACAATGTGTAGGGCACGCCTACGACTACCGTATATGTAAACACGAAGACGAAAGTCTCAATAGTTTTCGAAAAAAATCTAATTTGAAAATTTCACAGCTATTTGTATATTCTGTAGTCCGAAAGTCGCGCATGTTAAGCCTTAGTTTCTGGATGGCCGTGGGTCAAATAGCCTTATCGGCATTTGTTTATCTTTCCACGTATTTATTATGACTGTGAAGTCCGTCATCATCGAATGATTCCGTTATTATTTTTCATAATCTCTATCCCTAAAAAAGAAGAAAGTGATTTCGTAATGAGATTAAAAGAACAATATCAAGTCACTATTGTCATTTTATTTCTATTATTTTTCCATATATGTGGCAAGTATAATATCTAAGCTATGGAGTAGTGTACGAATCAGGCTGATATTTATTGCAGAAACATGGTGAACAATAATTGTTGCAACACACCGTATTCTAATGAACGCCGAATCTTTGCATTTGTATGCTTTTTATTCAATGTGTCTATTGCAAAACAAATTTGGGTTACATTTGTAAGCTGTTCTCTCTCATCACACAATTTCGAGGCGTATCGCGTATATCTATTGTTACGATTACATGAGAATGAAATAAAAGTACAGTAGCGGAAGCTAGACTGGTTCCATAGACCGCGAGAGTATTGGATGCAGAATTCCTCGTTACTAGCGACCATACGAAGTATTTTAGCACGCGTGAAATGTTCAAAGTCGATTTCCTCGAAAACGGTTGAGAGTTGCTTCTTCCTATTTACATGTGCTTAAGTCCGAGTTGTGCTTTACACAGCCTCTCAATACGAATCAAATTGTTGAGGGAAAATTCGTAAGATCCCCTTGTTACCATTGCGGCGTTGTGGTATTCTCCCATTACATGCAGTGAAACCATACACGATGGGGACATCGCCCAAATTTTAATACGCGAATTTATCCCTACCGTTGCGTTATCGTAGTTGACGTACTACAACACTCCCAGAAGTAGTAACGTTCAACTATTAACATGCAAAATTATCCTCACTGCTGCACATCACTGTTAACGCACACTAACACTCCTAAAAAAGTTACCCAAGATAGCTTGAGCGTGAGCAGCAAGAACAGTGAGTGACTGGAAAAAAAATGTCTTTCCAAATAAGACACCCAGTGCTCACCGTCGACATTTACACTGTCTTGTAAATATTTTGAGTGTAATACAGAGTTAAAAATAATTATGTCCCAGAAATCAATGAAAAAGGGGTTACTTTATATCAAGACACCGGAGATCATAGATTCCTTACACCAAAATATTCATGAGTAACCTCCGTTATTATGTTAGTGGAGTTCGGTTTCACGCTGTGGGAAACATATTTCGACGCAGTCTGCCGTAACGTGTTCGCTTCATCCAAAAAATATTGAAGTGACAAGAGATGTTGGACCGGTCGAACTCAGTAAGGACTGGAACTGATGAATTTATCGGTAATTTCTAACATCAATAAGATAATCGTCAGAAACGACCTCAGCGCTTCGATGCTTCGATATTCAGTAGTTTTAGAGTCACTAACGGAAATGGAGGGGGGGGGGGGGCGTTAATATTGGATGGAGAGACCTAGTCCTGACAGCCGTAAAGTTTTAGACAGAGGAAGGTTGGAATATTGTGGAGATGGAGAGGCCTTACGGCGTAGACTGGCCTGGTGAGAGGCAACAAACCAGACTGCAGGACACAACAGCAGTCAGAGAAAGAGTTCTCAAGTCGGAAATTCCCATGAGATTCCCCCCTTGCTACAACATCTGTATGTACTCGTCGGATCATTTACTGTTTCACCTATGACGGCAAATGAATTTGCAGACTTTCGTCACACGTTGACGGAACATCCTTACATAAAACAAATCTTTGGATGACTCTGCACATAATAACCCAAAGGACTGAGTGCGTGAGGTCTGGCAGGCACTGCAACTGATCCCCCTATATATCTATCCATTCATTAGACACTCTAGCGCTTCTCGATTAACGTCAGTGTGCTGGACCCCACCATGCATAAGCAGCACGCTTCCCACCATTTACAGGTGCAAGTCTTGTGCCAAGTGGAGAAGAGTGCGGTACCACATGTTCTTACGAGATAATCGTATATAATTTCACCTGACGCATTATTATTAAACATGCCGAAATCTCTTGTGGAGGTTCTGTCCGTTTATAAAGCGAGTGCTATTTTATATTGTGATATTAGTTTCTGCCATTAGAACTTTGTAACGTATTACTTCTTTAAAAAGAAAAAATACAAAAAAATACAAAAAAGAATTCTATATGATCTCTTTTGTTTCATATCATATGAGGAATCCGGCCCCAAATTTTGTACTGGTTTATCTGATACACATCGAATAACCATTGTGCTACATAACACATTTAACTCTCTAAAGCCGTCGGCACACGGACCGTGCATCCGAACGTTGAGCGTTGAGCGTGCCGAGTTTCTGACGTCATAGCGTGGAATAGCAGGTTCGGGAGTCTTTCCGAACGTTCAGAGCAATATCTGGCATGTCAGATATTCTGAGCGTGCGTCTGAGCGTTGACCAATGAGATCGCATAACACCACCTACGTCACACGCACGCCATGTCCCTTCAGTACAGAGTTGTGAGGCGCCATATTGGCATTCATTTCAAGCTTATATGTATATATGCCGTTTCTGAGCACCAGAAAATTGAGAATCACTGGAAAGCCCGTTGTTAACTGTGTGATTCTTTCCAACAAAATAATGAGAAACATCATATTCGTGGCAAAAGAATTATTGTAACTTGCGTATTATGAGAGTAGGCTATTTGAAGGCAGCCACACACTGAAGATCCACCCAAAACTCATTGTTCTTGGTACAATTTTTTATAATTAAATTTCAATTAGTAACATATCTATCGATTAAGTTTTCCAGCAAGGGTAATATAATGTGATTAGATACAAAGGTTGTGATTTTGGTTTAGCATAATGAGTTTCGTTCCGCTTGGGACGCGACAGCGATCGGACGTGTCGGTACTTCCGCGTAGTCGTAGCGCCGCAAGCCGTGTTTATAATAATTCCTGGATTGTGACCTGTGATATTCTCAGTGCTTCTTCACTACCGTCGTACACAAGCTTCTTAATTTACTCACAGCGGTCCCGACCGCGCATATAGTGCAGTTATGGCTCCCAGTGTACCACGTAAGAATACCCTGTGTTTTGCATTTGAGAAATCTTCCAGGAATGTGCAACCGAGTTCTCTAGAAATCCATGACTGGATAGTAGATATTATTGACATCACATCCGATCAGGTCCACACAGCATATTATGACATGGCGGAATACTGTTTCTTTGTGAAGTTTTTAGACCAGATACAACTGGAGAAAATTTTGGTGAATACTGGTGGGAAAGCAGAGTTCCGACATCGTGATCAGTCGGTGAGTACAGTTTCAATAACTAACGCTGACTTTGAGTATAAACAAGTGCGAGTGTTCAATTTGCCACCTGAGGTTGAGAATTGTTTTCTTAGAGATGTCCTCGCCAAATACGGTGACATCCGACAGATTAGAAACGAAAAATGGTCGAGCCGTCACAAACTCCAATGTTGTAGTGGGGTTCGCTCAGTTGACATGGCCGTTAAAGTTCAATATCCCATCCTATATAATGGTTTGTGGTTATAAGGCTCATGTCATTTATGAGGGGCAAGTAGGCACTTGTTTTATCTGTAACACGAGTGGCCATTTACGAGAGGATTGCCCACGGCGAGTTGTCGTACTTCGAAACAATCTGCAACAACGACAGAGATTAACATTGGCTGATGTCCTAACTCAAAATCAGACGCCTTCTGTGACTGACTCCCAACCGAGAGCATCTGTGTCAGAGGACAACGATCTCGGTAACAGCACCTTCCCACCCTTGCCTCAAAAACCCGTGGCCAGTCACCCCTTAGCCACCGGCGTTGCATTATCTGTCGGTAACAAACGACGACGTACTATAAGTGACGGTAGTGGTTCAGGCGAACAGGTAGTAAAAAGTCAAACCGATGACGCGGAGCCACGGGCCTCCACACAGGACACGCATGTGTCGGATGGCTCCGTTACGACCCGCCAAATTCCCATTCAACCGCCCGACGCAGAAACTGTCAATACGGGTGCAGCCGAGTGTTTACAGCAATCCGTTCCGATGCCGCTTGCCGACTCGCCGCAGGTGGCCAACACACAAGAGGCGGCAGTCAGTCTACTGCAACTCGTAAACACGGCGGATGAAGCACGCGGTGTAGAGCATAACATAAATAGCCACCACCTCGAAACTGTTTCCAAACAACACGAGGACCCGGACAGCTGTATACAAACAGCCAGTGCGGCTCCAAACAAACACAGTGAGCCTACTGAAGCCGCGTCTTCGGACTTGCCGTCACCCGTTCCGAAGCAAGGACTTCCACATACTGCTTACAGCCATGACTCGCCGACTCCGCCGTCTTCAATGACACTTTGGACGCCTTTGCGACGGCAAAATAAAGTTAAACCAAAGGACTCCGTGGCTAGAAGTAACTCAAAAAGTAAAGTCAGCGCAAAAACTGGTACAAAACCTGCGGATGTAGGTTCGAAGTCCGACGGTGAGATGGACTGGGCTTCCTACGCTTCCCATCACCCACAAGTCTCGGACGATCATGAGTCAAGCTTATAAGTTTTTGTCCCTGAACATTAATAGAGTTAGGACAGATTTAAAATTAGCAATGCTACGGCAGTTTATCTATGAGTCCGAAGCTGATATAGTTCTGTTACAGTAAGTGTCTATCTTAAGTTTTCATGTATCAGGATTTGCAACAATCGTAAACACCGTGGCGGACGGGGGTACAGGTACGGCCATTCTATCACGAGACGGAATCCCAGTGAGCAATATCGAAATGTTGGACTCCGGTAGAGGCATAGCTTGCCAAATTTTTGACGTCACCCTCGTCAATATCTATGCTCCATCTGGATCGACCTTAAAATCAGAAAGAGCTAACTTCTTTAAACAAGACATCATATACTTGCTACGCCGCAACCCAACCCAGTTGATAATTAGTGGTGATTTCAACTGTGTGATTCACAGGAAAGACCAATCGCCAAACTTTAATTACTAAATGGCAAAGGATTCCGTGGAGCCTAAATGTTTCTATTCTCGCCGATGCCTTGCTACAAGATGTCATCTCCACGACATGGGCGGATTGTCTCAAGCAATGCTGCAGATATCCGAGCAAGATAGCCTGGTGGAATGCTGTGGTCAAACGGAAAATGCGATTATCTTTAAGAAACTACAGTTGGCAACGGGCGCAAGATGTCAAACGCACCAAACAGTTCTGCGAGAGTTGTATGCGACTACGACACCAACCAACACACAGCTGACGACCATCAAACAAAGGCGAAGCTTATAGGCATAAAGCGAACGCAGCTTGAAGGACTGAAAATCAGATCTAAAGCAAAATCGCTTCAAGAGGACGAACTTGCATCGCTGTATCACCTCATAAAACATCGTGCCCATCGCAAGCGAGCTTTTATCGGGGAGCTGGACACAGATGATGGACTCCGTTTGACCCGACAGAGTGATATTCTTACTGCAGTTTACCGGTACTTCACGGATCTGTACTCGCAATGCGATACATATGGTGATGACGGCGGCGGTATCGTGAGTGCACTGCCCGCCGTAGTCACGCCAGCGGACAACTCGGCGGTCGTAAACGATTTTGCTCCAGACGAAGTCCTTGAACTGATTTCTGGCTCGCCATCAAATAAATCCCCTGGCCCTGATGGTTTGCCACGGGAATTTTATGTGCGCTTCTGGCCCATAATCGGACACGCATTTACAGATGTTCTCAGTGAAGTGATGCGAGGGAGTGACGTGCCGGCCGAAATGAAGGAAGGCCGAATTGTACTGATACCAAAAAGCAAACACCTAAAAACCTTAGATAACTTCCGACCTATTACTTTACTCAATTTTGATTACAAAACCTTCGCCAGAGCACTCAACAGCAGATTGTCTCCGTTACTGAAGCAAGTGATTCACAACCATCAACCATGCATCCCTGGTCGCACTATTATGACGCCCCTTTCGGAATATAGAGATGTAATAGCCATAGCGTCAGTCACTAACGTGAATCTCGCATTTCTGTTTATCGACTTTTGCAAGGCTTTTGATCGCGTCCGCCACGAGTACCTCCTACAGCTACTGCAGCGGTGTGGTTTTGAGCAACGGGTTATAAATGTCGTGCAACATTTCGTCACGGGCATTACAACCAGAATCAGCGTAAATGGACAGCTTACTCAACCCATCGAGGTCCAAAGAGGAGTGCCGCAGGGTAGCCCTCTCTCCATGATGTTATTTGTTTTATCGCTCGAGCCGCTCTTACGCTCTATTCATGACAAACTTGCAGGCCTTTCGATCGCCGGGACGTCCTTCGTGGTTCGTGCTTACGCCGACGACGTCGGAGTGTTACTGCGCAACGACGGAGACGTATCAACCCTCAAGACCGCGGTAGACGACTACTGTCGTGCTTCCGGTGCTAAAATCAACGCCGGTAAATGCATCTTTGTCAACATTCGAGGATTCGACGCAGTTATTATACCTTGGACGAAGCGTGTCGAAAACCACACCACTCTGGGGATGATTATCGACAAATGCCCGCTAAAAATGAATGCAAAAAATTGGAAGCAGGTCACCAATAAAATGCAAGGTGCCATCTATGAAAACAATTGGCGGTCCGTTAACATTCTCCAACGCATACGACTCCTCAGCAGTTATATATTCAGTAAAGCGTACTATGTGGCCCAACTATTTCCAGTCCCCAAGATGCAGGCCAAACACGTGATGAAACTCTCTAATAGATTTATCTGGCAAGGGCATCTGTTCAAAGTGAAATACACCGCGCTGACGTCTTCCAGACAGGCCGGTGGACTAAACATGCCTGACATTAACCGAAAGTGTACTGCGTTATATATTAAACGAATCACCCATTTGTTGGACAAGAAACCTCTCAGCGTAACCAGTTGGCTCTTCCGAACCTTACAACCCACCGATACGCATCCACCCATTGATGTAGGTAAAATACATTACAAACTACGACATGTCAAGCAGTTTTTTCTTGAAGTAAGCTATATTGATGGACATTATTTCACGCAGTATTTACCGACGACGCACCTGTTATTAAAAAGATGGACATCTCCAACAGTCCGGAATCCCATTGAACTTAAATACCCGAGAGTTCATTGGAAGGCAGTTTGGGACAACATAAGTTTAACCGTCGACACTGCTGAAGTGGCGTCCACATGGTATAAAGTGGTAAACGATGTTATACCCACTAATGAAAGGTTGCATAGAATCGGTTTAAGTGACAGTGACAAATGCGTCCGCTGTGGCCTGGTCGACACCTTACGCCATCGCTTCACTTGTGGCGGTCATCTCATTAACTGGAAATGGGTGCAGCAGAGGCTGGGCCTGATTACCCGCAGCAGCCCAGCCAGCCACTGCACCGACATCCTGCTCTGGTCGGACGCGAAACATTTTCCCGCTACCAAGAACAACACCGTGATGTGGATGTTAGGACAGTTTGTGACATATATCATCATCCACAATAGTGAAGATAATCTCATTAGTTTCGAGGCTTACATGAGAACGGCACGCTGGAAGATGAAACGTTACCCAAATTTCAGGAAGATGTTTGCTAACATGTTAGACATAATTTTTGAAAAACAAGGCGTAGGGTAATTCTCGATGCCGGTAAGGACACCAATCACATGCAAGACTATGTAGCGAACAAAATACACAACGAGTAAGGGGTCATACCAGTTCCTAGGACTACTCCCGATTTCTCAATGGTGTTATTAACTTCAGTATGACGTTTTCATTAATTTATGTACCTGTGCATCTCTTGTTATCCGTTTGTGTGCTCCAAATGACTTTGAGTTTGGACGGTTATGAATCAAATGACAGAACTGTCATTCCAGTCAAGACAATCAATTATATATATGTTTGCGTTTCGGATCTATGTCTCTGTCTGGACTGAAGAGGCTACTATTTATGTTCTATTTTGTAAGCTTACAAATGGCACTATATTGAAATGTGTTCTTCAGTCTATTGTAGGATACAATTCGTGTTGAATCAGTTCCAGCACTTCAATATTTTGTTTTTGTGCTTATGTACATATATGGTTGTTTTAATAAAGGAAAAAAAGGTAAAAAAAGTAGCGTCGCTGTTCAATATTGGACTGTTCCTTAGGGCGGTGGTTCGCAACTTGACACAGGTAACTTTTTTTTTCTCTACCGTTCACGTTTTTATTAGGTTCTGATACTTTATTATTAGTTTAATATAAGTATATACAATAATATTTGATGTTACGTAAATATAAGTTCACCTTTTTTTGAGGGGTGACTGTTCGATTGCATGCGCAATTTGTATTAAGATATTTTGCTCTTTTTTCTTATACGCTTCGTAATTCACATATTGCAAAGATTCTGCTACTGGGTAGGAACAGTGATCAAGTAAGGCTGACCTTGAGATTTTACTAAAATGTGGGAATGACGAAATAATGTTTATCTTATGCGGAGAAGTATTCCAAATTTTTACCGTACTGTTTGTAATGGAACTTTTATAAGCCTGTGTCCTTATTGATTGACATTACTTTCCTTTTCGTGGACGATGGAGCAAATGTGCGTTTTGAGAGAGCTATCGTGGGAATTTTACGCCCGCCCGTTGAGTAAACAGTGTGATTTACGAACTAGAAACATTCCTCAACCGCCGCTGGAGTGCGTTGCAATCGCGTATACCCCGTTGGGGCCCACGTACAGTATGCCCAAGTCGCATCGTTCCTGAGCGTTCAGCAGCACGTTGAACTTGGCACGCTCAACGTTAACGTTCGCCAGCACGGTCCGTGTGCCGACGGCTTAAGGCCGGTCGCAGACGATGCAGCTGTACACGGAGAAATCACATGGGTGTGAAAATACAAAAAGTTTTGAGTTGATGCAAACACTGACGCTTGTCTGTAAATAAAATTTAATGTAGTGTGTATAAATACACGAAAGAAGACGATGTTATTTGATCATAATATCAGCAATGTTTCAGAGAAATCTGTATAACAGTTAACAGGGCGGTGAGGCGGAGTTTGGAATCAATCAGTGTGATATTGTGCAGTACTTCATTACACGTTGTATGCAGTCTGTGCTTATAGTACTAATTGTAGAATAGATATAGATTTCGTAACAGCTTTCTATCTCTATAGGTACCTGACAGGGGGCTCCAGAATCGGATGTTTGCCGCGTGAAGAACATTAAGTCAGTGTGAGAGAGCACAGAGTTCAAAAGCGCCGCTGTCTGAATAAAAATATCAACAAGATAATTATCAATAAGAACAATAATGGGGCAGATTTACAAATATGGTTGTTTCGAGGTGAAAACTTGTTTCGCTATAATGAAGGAATATTGTGTGAAGGGAATGGTTGACAGTTTCGAAGTATTAATAACTGCATGATATTATACTTATCCTTATGGCCATCTTATTCCTAAAATCTATTTACATAAATAAGCGATGGAAATCAGTTATAGGAACAGCTTACAGCAATAGTTGAAGGGAATACCAATCAGTACATTCTGCAGAAAGTAACATCAGAAGTTAAACTGTAATGTTTTTATGCCAATGGCATGGAAAGGGCGCAACTTGACTAACAATGCCTGTTGCATTGTCAGAACTATATTCGTTGTTTTGAAAGTCTGGTACGCGGATAAAAACCGTGAGTCATGTAATGTAACATAGATTTTTTCAGTTTCGTGGCATGAATTTGAACCATGCAGCCGTGTAGCGATACGAGCAGTTAACTTGCAGTGAGATTGTGGAGCTGTCATGAGCAGGAGCAGAGTGGGTTAAGGGGATACAGACAACGGAACAGACAGTAACAGAGTAAGAGAATCGCTCTAAGTGTCAGTGATTCTATGTGCTAAGTTAAGCGAATTATGACTGAGCGAGGACATACAGAAAAATAGCACGTGAATTTTATCCATAATGGACACAGTGGAACTCCGAGACGGTTCTTTTATATAGTGTAGAATAGTAACTGCTGCCTGTCACCATAGGAGGTGATTTTATTTAATACACTAGCGGTTTCGAGCTTGTGCCGGTCTTCAGGTGACTTTACATTAAATTACATATTTCAGTGTTCAGTGTTGGCGATCACTGATGATCGGCAAAATCCGGAAACCTGAAATCACTCTCAATTACGATTGATAGCAGTTATTCTTCTACATCATACGAAATAAGATGTACTTGGACGCGTGTCGCAGAAGCGACTAGAACTAACACATTGTGAACTTTCACCATCGTGTGAGTGTCCATCTATTCTTTTCCTAATATTACTCATCTTCGAGCCCGCGCTTTCTATTATTTGACATTGTGAACTTCTTCATATAAGGCAAAAAAAAATGCCTTGTTGTGAGAGTGAGAAGATCAGTGCGCGAGCTACTGTATTAACTGCTGCTAATTGCGAGCAATCGCTGATAAGTTGGGAATAACATTACAATAGTGAATAGTCAAGTAGATAGTGTTGGGGTGTAAAATGTAGAGTCAAATATGGAATTGAAGGAACCGTTCAATGAGGGCATTCTTCTAGAGGTAGGATTTTCCTGATTTACATAATTCACTACAAAGAACATCAAATATGACCGTAAGGTAGCTAAAAGAGGGAAAAGGGAAGAATCTTGCAATTTCGGGAAAAACTGTATCAGACAGAAGGACACAATAGTGCAAACGAAGCAGGAAACAGACAGACTTCGGGATTAATTTCTGCTCACAGATGATTTAACTATGTTACAACAAACAATACGTGCATGTGAGGCAGATATCGTGAAACTCGGAGAAGACTCGAAGGAGTTGAAAAAAGAACGTATACAGACGGCAGCAACTTACGAGAAGGGGCAGTCGCTGATGGATACTTTACGAAGAGCAGGAAAACTGAAAGACAGGTAAAGCTAAAGGACAGATCAACTGTCCAATTTTGAGGACATGATGGTAAAAAAACCTACACCGGCAAGGAACTGATTGTTGCAAGAGGACTAAATTCTGACTGGAATTATTTAAGACGATCGAGTGCCAAATGGGGAAACTCGTGGCGGCTGTCCATAAACAAAATCCTGTGAATATGAGAATTGTTAATAAAGTCGATATGCGACTGAATCAACTATTGTGAATACAGAAGAGTTATTTCATTAACCAAAGCAAACTTAACGAATTTTATTTGAAAGGTAATACCAACACAGGCACGATGTGCTGAAATTTCTGAATAGTCTTCCACGCAATTAAAAACGTCAAGGAGAGTTCCGTGTTGCTTTGACCTTATTATAGACAGGAGATACTGTCAAAGATACAGATTCAGATATCTAAAGAAAACTACGGAAAATTTGGGAAGACAGATTTATAACTCTACTGATTGCCTGTGTGCCACGACGATAGAACGAAACTATTAATAAATAGTGCTCTCCAGTGATTATGAAACAAGTGGGGTAGAGATATTAGCCACTCGAAGTTAGTGTATTAGTGACACGTATTATACATATAGACTGCTTGAATCAATGGTGTAGCCGTTGAGGCATCATTTGATAGATATACAGAAACAGCTTAAGCTAGGTGTTGTGACAGGGATGAGTCGAGAAAATTTTTTCTGCACAAGCGACTCATCTCTTGCCGCTCTCGTTCTTCCCCTTCACTATTACCTTCGCACACTGTCAGCCGTGCCGCTTTTCACTACCAGTTGTGACACGCACTGGATATGAACTCAGTTTGGCTCCCCAGGCGCCCGTTACATATTGTCTTACGTCCTGTACCGAAACCTCACAGATATGATACCTCTGGCGCCCATCTCAGACTGGTGCCTGACTCGAGTCACTTGGATCTTAAACTGGCCATGGGTAGTGTTTAAGTTTCTCATTACCACATCGGGAGAATTGAGATACGACCACGAAGTGTGGTGAGAGTTCCCTACAAAAATGCCGTTCAATGCGACACCTTTTCCCCTGAGGGAGGACTTGGCGAAGACCTTGCTTGTAGAAATTCGCTATTTAGGAAAAAGTTCCATCTCCGTAATAATTCTGGAAATGGATGACATGCAATGATTTCTGCATGCGAGGAAGGAAGCAGAATTAATTGGGTGTCATTTCGACAGTATAATTGGGGGCTGAAATTTCATAACAGCATGAGTGGCTGTATCCTGTGCGGAAAGAGCTTTGCCGAAGCTGTGGAGCAGAAACACTTCCTTCCTCAGCTTCCGGTGATGTTACGTCTTCATAGTGTCCTATAGCCTCGTCTGTTGAATGCTCCTGTGACGAGCTGCCCCTGATAATACCGTACCATGACTGTCCGAAATAAGACAGCCCCTGATCCAATTATTGTTGGGTCTTCGGATTTTCCGGCACAGGTAAATCCCCTTATTTCGACTATTACCTTCGCTCGTTTATCTTGATGTAATAGTCATCCACGCAGCAATATAATCCATCCATCATAAGAATAAACCTGATGTGAACAATCACAAACGCGATGATTGGTCAGAAGCCGTAGCACACGTACACTGGTGTTGTTGCGCTCTTGGAAGTAGGTCCTACTTATGTAGTAGATGTCTTACTACTAAGTTGCGTTAAATGAAACTTTGAGATATTCAGATGTTTAAACAGCCTTCAACGTTTTTCTTAATAATGTTTTAGCTGCATAGTTTTTATTTCATAAATCATGTACAATCACAGCCTCTGCAGGGTTGTGCTCCTATTGTCGCGCTGTTAACGCGAGGTATGTAAATGGCTAAGGCTGCTTTCTGTTCCGTAGTGTAACACGAGCGTGGAACACGGTTAAAAAGTGCCGAAAAATAGGCTGTTCCTAACGTTTTTCATAAATTTACGGAGATAATCGGTTTCAAGTTTTTCCTCCGTTGTATATGCTGCAGTTGAAAAGTAACTTGATATTAAACGTATAGCGCAGTCGGTAGCGTAATGGGGAAAGAACCACATCCGGTTATTCGTGCGTTGGTTCAATTCTCTCAAACCTCATTTTTTCTCGTTCATTTTGAAATGCCTACATCTCTTAATTATAAAACTCGTAATCATTTTTTATATAGCGTCTCCTTATTTCTAATTACATATTGGGCGCAAAATTCCTGTTTCCATTTCAAATACAAATTCATAATTATCGATTATATTGTTTAAATTAAGAAAACATAACAATTCAATTTCTAAGACAAAAATGGAGAACCAAATTCTCTGTATTTGGACTATGTTCGTCGTTTTATACCGCTGAGGTAGATAAGCATCGTAGAAAGATGAAAAACAATTATTTTCAAAGCATCGAGCAAATCATACAAACGCTGCATTCTTACATTTGCTACTGTACCATTACAAAATGAACACAACAGAACAGATCTGGAGCCAAGCTGCGGGATTTGACCCGAGAGGTAACAAGACTGTTAAGCTGCCAGACGTACTGGAACCAACGCACGCAGCTTTTTCACGCGTTACTGCCGAACGCTGGCGGGATATAGAACGGTTCGTCATAAAAGAAGAAGAGAAAATGCTGCGCCTGGTTGGCTTCGTGGATTCTGTTGTTGATATGCTCGTTATCAACGTAGCAGGTGACACTTCCAGAACTGAAATGTATTTGTCGGATTCGGATAAGGAGCTAAGAGATTACCAGACGACTGACTGTAAGTAATACCTTCAGTGGCTTCAATATTTAACTATGCGGTGAAATACTGCAGTACTCTCTTACTTTACACACAGCTTATGCAGAAAAATTATCCTGTGGCGAAGTCAGGAATTTTCATCATTCTTGTTTTTAATTACAATAGTACGTCAGCTAAAAACGATATCTTGTTGCGGTTTTCGTCTAGTCGTCTAAGAAGCGTATTGTGGGAGATTTTCAGTGTATTATTTCATTCTGCTTCAAAATTAAATGGCATTCGACGCTGCATTGCTCCTCTGCTCGTCTCTTTCCGTGTGAACTGCAGCTGGCCACGTCACTGCAGGCTAGCTGTACCAGCTGACCGGCCAGTGCTGTCCACGTTAAATGCGGCGGTAAAGCTATTGTCCCCTATTACCGCTAAGTCGATGTCACGTAACGCACAGCACAGAACGTATCCTTATTGTCGTACTTGACAGTACTCGAGACAACTTGGCCGCAGTCCCACGTGAAACGGAAATCCAATGAGGTTCCAGCAAATACGGAAGAATACATAGTGCAATGTTTACATCAGGTTTATTCTTATGACGAACGGCTTATAGTTCACGGTGACCACGCGCTTAAGCCAGCTGGAATGGCCTGACAAAATTGCAACATTTCCGCTACTGCCTATGTTCAGCGAACTTTTTGAAGGGTTATAGTTAGCAGTGGCAGAACTCAGCTGGTGTCGACATTTACCTTGTTCAGAACGTTGTGCTAGATGTTAAATACATATCCATGGTGGACTTTTACTTATTCCACTTCCGCCTTGACTGTGGTAGTTGTCTTAGAACACAAGGACATCAGCTTTCCTCACGATTACTTGTTCCTTACAGAAAACTGGAAGCGTCGGTGCCACGTAACACCTGCGTCACGTGATGGTGAATTGTTGCCAAACATTTTCACTGCCTTCGCACTGATTGTCGCAGGGTTGCTGCCCTGGAAATGCAGAAAACTAACTAACGCTGCCGGTGTACCATATTTGTGACTAATACACAACCAGTGGTGCAGAAAATTTAATTTTACATGTAGCATACCTTCTAGGATATTTTCCTGGTAGGTTAGCGGTTCTGTTTTTCATGTTCAAAAACAAAAAGGTGTTATCATGGAGATTTTGGTTTCCACCGCGTCACTGTACAGCTTTATCGTTATTCGACCTACCATCCCGAATCATAATGTCACATTTGCTGGAGATCCCACGCCGTTAGTTGTCATTGAAGGGGAATCCCGGAAGTTCAGAGCCTAAGCTCATGTACAAATCCTGACCAGACATTACATGTTGAATTTGTTGTTAGTTAGCAACTAATTCGTGCGTGATTGTGATATCGGATTAGTGATGAGCAACATTTTGACACTGACGGCGAGATATAATCCGAAATTATCGTTCAGAGTAGATGCTGATGTCGAAGTTAGTGGCTTCAGCCCCGCCACAAACGACTCCACAAAAGCATACTGTAAGCACTGTAAGTGCAATATTGTGGCTAAAATCTGCTGTCGAAAACAACATATTTATTCTTCAAAGCACATCAATGCTTGTTTGAGCCATTAAAAAGTCAAACAAAGATTCAGTTTCCTAAAATTAAAAATTAAGCCTTCGACACGCAAAAGGCTGAAAGCATTGTCGCTGTATTTGTATGTGAGCATTCTTGTATTTAGACCAATGGCCATTTATCACAAGTGTGTAAAAAAAGATTCAACGAAGACGAAAGTGCACGACTACACAGAACAAAATGTGCGGATGAAATCGAGAACGTATTGGCACCAGACTTTTTTCGATAATCATTAGACGACATTGGAGATAAGGAATACACCATATTCACAAACCGTCAGATGCTTTAGTGAGGAAACTATTAGGTGTATCAGTCAGGTATATCTGCGAAGTAAATTGTTGCTACCTTTTTGCCGTTAGTTGAAGATGGAACAGTCAACAGTATAGTAAATGGTAAGGACGTTATAGATAAAAATAACATTTGGTAGAAGTATTTATTAGTAACGTTATTTTTTGATAGTTAAGGGAACTGTGTTGGCACTTTTTTTCGCATTTTCCGTGAACTTTATCATTGACATTTTCGATACTTAGATTCATCATTAAATATTTTTAGAGTTGGCAGCACTAACCCCACAATGCTACGCTGTTGTGTATTGGCTTCTAGAAGAGAGCGCCACTGTACTGTGGCGCGAGTATTTCATTGTTTACCAAGAAAGAAGATAAGTGAGACAGTGAGAAATCTGCTCAGATATGAGAAGTACGATACAACAGCTACTGTGTGGCACAATGCGAATGGGATAAACGGCGTGGGTGGAAGGATGGCTTACGTTGATTAGGATGCAGTAGCGTCAAATAGAAAATGGTCTAAGCTAGTGCCTGTACAGCAGTCTCCTGGAAAGCATTGTCATTGGTGATCGAAAATCTGTCTTTAAACACTGTTTTCACCACAGAAAAGCGCTAAGTAAGCCACGTGGGTAACGGAGGTGAAAGTAAACGTGCATTATTAGTGCTGTTCAATAGACCACGTTTAGTCTATAACTGTTTTAGGAACATTACATGTGCGAACTATCAAAAAAAAATAAAAAATAAAGCATGTACGGTGTAGGTTATTGGCGAACGCAGCACTCCACTAAACTTTCACTTGAAATTTATGAGTTCTGGAGTCTTGTGATATTACACAATTTCTATGTACCCAATCATGCACCATTTGCACACAAATTAATCTAAAATTAAATCCCATACGCGGTTCACGAACTGCCGATGGAAACGACAAATGTATTACATCAGGCTATTCTCTTTCAAATCGTTGCCACTGTTACACAAAACATCGAACTGAAACAGATGACTAATAATATAAATTACGTAACTCCCATCCGCATATGAAAAGCAATCAAAGTAATAATCAAAATTACGTTAGTGCAGTGTAGCGTAGAATGTTACACTCAACAAACAGAATTCAGTAAACTTACTTGTAATTGCTCTCGTGTTCTCATTTATTTCAGTCATCTTCAACTCGTTTAGATGAAATTTGCGCGTAAATAATAGTCGCGTTAAACACATTATTTTATGGCATGCTACATTCGTTTGTTTAAAAAGTATGATCCATTCCATTCATAGATTGTCCATTGCAGCATCTTTGCCTTACGTATGACGTCATTGGTCAAAACCGACGGGTGGTATCGGACACTAGAATTTATTCCATTCATGGAACTCGAACAGTTAATTGAAAATATAATTTTATTCATGTTATTTTTCATCTATGACGCAGTTCATTTGTTTAAAAAACTAAAACGAGATACTTACGGGAAACCTCAATCAGGAACAGGCACAGAACAAAATGGATATTATATCCGCCAACAGAAGTTCATTTTACAAGGAATTTAATGTATTCCAGCATTTTGTGATCCTGAAACAGGATGCGGTTATAATGAAGTTCTTACTGAGACCATTTCATACAATTAGTAATACAGTTAGCGAATCAGTTTCTATATTGCGTGGTCGCGTCGTCCTCTTCCAGTGTTGGTTTCTGTTTGATTCCAGAAACGTCTAGCCTTTTAGTGCCTAGCCCTCGTCTACAAGTCCATCATCCACAACGGGCTTTTCGCATAATGGACATCTCTCTCACAATCCTTCTTCGCATATGCCAGATACAATAACTTTTCGCCCCTACCGCCTTCCAATGAGTCTCTCCTGCTACTCTCATGCTTCGCGACGGCCAATGTAATCTTTGGTCTACGAAGTTATTATTATATTCACTTTATATTCATCAAATATAGGCCGACATTATTCGCAAACGTTCATGTGATGTTGTGAAACACAAAATATTGAAAATCTATTCGTAGTCGTCTCCCGTAGTTACATACGCCGAACGTATGTTACATTGCACTGAGTGGAGCAACATGTCATTTAACGTCACAAAGGAGACTTTGATTGCACAGACGAGCAAAGCTGTGCATTACCGAACAGACTATCTATTACTATTTTAAGTTTCATAACGCTTGTTTTCTCTTTTCGTGCTGATCATGAGCTTGTGACGTCGTGCACACTGCGAGATGAATATCACAAGGAGGGCCATCTATGTTAGATAGATCTCCCGAGGAAGAAGCGTCAAGACCACATACATTTTGCCACAAAATGAAGAAAAATATTAAGCAGAACATGAAAAGGGCAACTGTTCTGGGAGGGAGGGGGTTCCGGGACGAAAAGACGTCTATAGGAATAAGAAATACGAAACACGTATCACCATTCAACGGAATCTCCGAGGGCCGAAAGTTATGAAACCGTGTTGATTTCACTCACCGATGAAGAGGTAGTTTCGAAGTCGATATCATTGCTCGACTCTGTGGGAAAGCCTAAACTGCGATTGAAAACTATATGGTCGGCTAGCAGAATCTTAACGCAATAGGAAATACAATATTCAGTGATAAATAAAGGAACTATAGGGTCCCTGCATGGGATGCAGAATTTTCGATGGTACCAGCATAGATGTCCATTACCGAACAGACTAATCGTAACAGGTCAATGTGTTTTGATGTGGTCAGTGAAGCTCTGAGTACCTCAGTTTTAAAGCGGAAAATACCAATGCGTAATTTAATAACGAAATTCGGAAAATGCCGAGGAAGAAAAGATTATTGCATTCTCGGCTGAAAAGAGAAGTCGCAAATGACGACAGGCAAAAGTTAGTAGAGATTCTTGGGTCTGTTAAAAAGATCGATGCGGTCAGCATAGTCGTACTTTAGCTAAAGATCTAGCCGAGGACCCCAGAAAATTGTGGTCCAACGCAGCATTGCTAATCGTGTCGAAGGTTTCAGCAAGTCCTTATTGACAAGTCTGATGTGGCATTAGAAGATAGCAAAAGGAAAGATGAGATTTTAAACTTCTCGTTTAAGAAATCGTTCACGCTGGAGGAGCGTACAAACGTACCGTCGTTTGAACATAGCACAGATTCCAGTATGCATGACATAGAAATAAGCACACCTGACGTAGAGAAGTAAGCGAAAGAGTGAAAAAAGGGTCGTCATGTCCGGATGCAATCCCAGTTCGGCTCTACAAAGAGTACTCTACGACATTAGCCCCTAATTTAGGTTGAATTTATTGTGAATCTCTCGCCTAGCTCAAAGACACAAGAAGTGATCTGCCAATTTGTACACCAACATCTTGCTTTAAAATTCAGCGAAGATTGTTTGACTTTCTTATATGCTGGGTCAGTCGTTCCGACAACCATTTATTTTGTGGTTTCTTCACATTTCCCATGCAGCCATTTCACCTTACTTTCCTTGCACTTACTATTTATTTCATTCATAAGTGACTTTTAGTATTCCTGAATTTCCCTGAGCAGCTGAAGTATTTCTTATGTTATCCATGGCCTCTTCTCAGTTACCTCCCTTGTACCTATTTTTTTCTTCTAGCTTCCGTGATTTCTCTTTCTAGAGATGTCTATTCCTACGGATCTATTCATAATCACAATATCGTATATGTAGCCACAGGCAACTTCAAATGTATTACATTACTTAATATTTTAATAACCCGCTACTTTGCACATTGTTTGCTCCTGACTAGTGTCTCAAACTTCAGCCAACTCTTCATCATTAGCAAATTGTGATCTGAGTCCATATCCGCTCCTGAGTGCACCTTATATTCCAATATCTGATTTCGCAATCTCTGCTTGACCATGTGTAATATAACTGCAATCTTCCCGTATTGCCAGACTTTTTCCAATTATACTTCCTAATCTTGAGACTCTTGGATAGAGTATTCACTCTTACTGAAACATCCCCTTTGAACAATGTTAGAATCACTGTGCAGATAAACCTCTTACATTATTTGCTTTTCAAACAGCTGAGCAAAACTGAACGTACTCAAACATTCACTAAAGTGACACACAATATTTTTAGCGCAACGCAATCTGACTATCAAAAATCCCTACAAAAGAATGGACCTAACTAACATTAAACTATACCTTTCAAAAATCACTTACTTCACAAAAATCTTCATTACTCGAACTACTGCAATACAGCGAGCGCCACTACTGCCAGCTAAATAAAAGATTCAAACTACGGAAGGCACTAACTACTGATAGGCATAGTTAGCAATTGAAAGATGTTAATAGAGAACAAACAATGTATTTACCTTAACAGTCATAATATATATAGCAGTTCATGACATCCAGTGTTACAAATTTCAAAACTCCACCATCTCTCTCCCCACATCCACCACTGCTGGCGGCTCCCCTCCAACTGCGCAACTCTACGCGCTGTTCACATCCAGCTGCCGCTGCCCAACACTACAATCGCAGACAACAATGCAAACTAGCCACAGACTGCACACAGCACAGCCAGTGATTTTCATACAGAGCGCTACATAACGTTGCCAATAAGAAAACATAAACAGCCTACTTACATAGCCCCCATGTTCCCCACAAAAAATTTTACAAATTGTTTTGGGCAGTGGCCAATACAGATTTGAAAAAATTTATCATAGTTACAATAACAAAGATATCAAATGCACACACTTATTGATACAATGTTGGTCAAAAGCTAAAATTTTCTCACAGTACATAAAGACAGTCCTGATCATTCATCACAGTGAAACTATCGTTTCTTTTCTCGAAGTCTGAGCAGTAAAAGACAATGCACACGGAAGTAGTGGATTTCCATGCAGTCTTGAAGAAGTAGTGTTGTCCTTCCAACGGAAAGACAGTGCTGACTCTTGACATGCTGACAGGTAATGGGCCACAACAGAGCAAACCCACAGCAGAGTCATTCGAAGTTTTGAAGAATACTGGTAGGTAGGTCATCACAGAGCAGACCCACTGTAGTCCTGGTAGAGAGTATGGTATTGGTGGGCCACCAGAGGTGCAGACCCACTGTAGTCCTTGTAGAGATAATGGTATTGGTGGGTCAGCAAAGATGCAGACCCACTGTAGTCTACATCTACATCTACATCTACATTTATACTCCGCAAGCCACCCAACGGTGTGTGGCGGAGGGCACTTTACGTGCCACTGTCATTATCTCCCTTTCCTGTTCCAGTCGCGTATGGTTCGCGGGAAGAACGACTGTCTGAAAGCCTCTGTGCGCGCTCTAATCTCTCTAATTTTACATTCGTGATCTCCTCGGGAGGTATAAGTAGGGGGAAGCAATATATTCGATACCTCATCCAGAAACGCACCCTCTCGAAACCTGGCGAGCAAGCTACACCGCGATGCAGAGCGCCTCTCTTGCAGAGTCTGCCACTTGAGTTTGTTAAACATCTCCGTAACGCTATCACGGTTACCAAATAACCCTGTGACGAAACGCGCCGCTCTTCTTTGGATCTTCTCTATCTCCTCCGTCAACCCAATCTGGTACGGATCCCACACTGATGAGCAATACTCAAGTATAGGTCGAACGAGTGTTTTGTAAGCCACCTCCTTTGTTGATGGACTACATTTTCTAAGGACTCTCCCAATGAATCTCAACCTAGTACCCGCCTTACCAACAATTAATTTTATATGATCATTCCACTTCAAATCGTTCCGCACGCATACTCCCAGATATTTTACAGAAGTAACTGCTACCAGTGTTTGTTCCGCTATCATATAATCATACAATAGTCCTTGTAGAGATGGCCAGCAGCCATCTGTTGTGACTGTGCAGGTGCACAATCACCATTGAAGAGTCTTGTGGATAATATAGCAAGTCCATAACCACCACTTGTGCACTCACAAAGTTTCTGGAATTTTCCTTAGAACCAGCAATGCTGTTATCCAGTCTGTTGCTGAATTATTAACACACTTGCAAACACTAACAGTCCCTACTTCTCACATATTGTCCATATACTATGACCAACAGAAACGTGTGCAGTGAAATGTAACTTCCAAGTTAATAATATGATGAACTGGTGACAATTACAATATTATAACATTAAAATACAATAACAAAGGTACAAAATACATCATTAAATAACATAACAATACAGATAACATTTGTAGTACAGGCTTTACAACAAAATAGAAAGAAACATTTACATCAGTGTTACAGGAATTATGACATACGTAAATACATAAAACTTCAGAATAATTATTGAAAGATCGACTTCACACATGAGCATTAAAACAAAACAGAATAAATAATGTCTAAGCATATGTACAAGGTAAATAACATATTATTAATGCCAATTATATTTGAGGATAACAGTATTCCTCATCATAGTGGATGTAGCTTAGTATTAGAAGAAGAAAAAGTTCTATGAAACTACACAGAGACAGGAAGAAAAGAAATACACAAGGGTACACAAACATACAGCAGAATAATACAAAAGGAAAGGACAGGGTTTGTTTTAGTGCAGTATTTTGCAAACAAAACTTTCTTTACTTCTTGGAGATCTCCCTTCATTCATCATTATACCCAAGAAGTCCTATCTATAGCTCCTTTCTGTATTCTATTCATATTTCTTTCAAAATAATTATTTCTCATTGTACAATACTCCTATTGGCCCAAATCTTTTTCATATAACTTCTCAATGCTTTCTTTCCCTATTCTCCATAGTCTGTTTCTTATATAGTCTACCCCCTCTTAAGCTAACTTAAATCTACTGAGCTCAGATATATATACCAAGGCACAAGGCAATGCAGCAGCACTTAACAAATTAACACAAACAGCAAGGACAAAAAAAATACAAATTGGCAAAGTAAGCAACAATATTACAACTAATATAAGGCAATGAGCAGCAAACAAGAAAAATAAATCAGTAGTAAACTGGCTTAACAGAGTAATGTAAAGTCAAATTCAGTAACATTATGCCTGGAAAAGCAGCAGCAAATGAAATAACTTATATCTAAACATGACATAGCTCAAGCAGAAAAAATATTACAGTAAAGATGGCCATGTCTAATACCTATGTCACATCTTAGTGTCTATGTAATTAAAGTGGTGCACCACAAGAAGTTGTTCTACCAAAAAAATTACCAAGTAGTTGAAAGGAAAATTCCGTATGCAATTCCTGTGAAGGGAAATGTGTTTTTATGCTCCTTCGTTTTTTTGAATGGATCATAAAATTATTTACTGGATCTGTAGGCATAAAATATTTGTATTAGTACATCTATTAAATTTTATTTTAACCAATGCTGCTGCAGCTAGAAACTTGATATTAAACAAAATGAGTAAATAAATACATAAAGAAAGCCATATGGCATTTCTCTCAACTAGCAAGACAATAGCCGTCAAATGTTTCTCATCGTTTCATTAGGTATTTTAGTAAATATCATAAATTAATAGCTCCACAGTATAATCATATGTTTTCAAGTTTGAGCGTGTCGTATTTGCGATGCTTTCTACAAAGGGATGTCAATAGCGAGGATAATTGCCTCCCTTTTTTTTTTCTACCTGTGCCTCTGAAAAGGCACACACTAATGGCTTGTTCTCCAGGCGTCTGACACAGCTGGGTGCCCACGACGCATTACTTGCAGGTGGTCACTTAACTTCCTTACAGAAATATTTACGACAGCAGTTTCCGCTACAGTGACAGTCTCATATAAAAATATTTCACAGGTCAAGAATTTGCATTGCAAATTTGTAGAAACCAAATCCTATGAATATAACATTGTCCAAAAAATTTTCGTCGGCATTGTAATAGATTCACGCATTTACATACATTTCATAACTCTTAAAGTACGATTCTTGGTTTCCAACAACCTTTTTCACAAACCAGAGTCCCTAACCACTACTCATTATTCCTTACCTTATTCGTCGACACTTCTTCAATATTTCATCATAACAGATACGTAGCATAATCAAATAACTCATATAGCATCAGCTTATTGATCATAAACATACTGCAACAGCATAATACACATAGTCATCGTAATAATAGCATCATAACACCTCAGTCAAATCTCAAAAACGTCGTAGCATTCTGCAATAATTTCAAAACCTAAAGAAAATTCTCTGCTCATTTCAGTAGTGTCATCTACCTCAAACGTACTTTAAAAATCATGATCTCATACCAAATACATCATTGAAAGCTCTCATAGTATCACAATGGTTCCAAAAAAATATGAACAATTCACACAGTACAGACAAAATACAGTTTAATAAGTGTGAAGTTATCCAACTGTGTAATTGTGTAAACATGTGTCACTGATGTAAAAAAAAAGTTTATCTCTCAGTTAAATGATCAGATAGCTGTGTAATTTATGTGTTAGAGGAATATGGTACCGATGTGTAAAGTTGTATAAGCAAATACCATACTAGCTAGGGCTCCTTGTGCTTGCCAAACACATGGTACACAAAGTAGGCATGTACCCCCCTGAGGATTAATGTAATTATACCCTCAGGTGTTACAGATTACAGCAATGGAATGAAATGCATCACAGAAAACTTTCTTTGTAATTCAAAAATCTTGAAAAATAAATGGTTTACGTACAAAATTAAGCACTCAAATTCGTGTCGTGTAGCGCTAAATGTGCGTCTTGCTGTAAGATAATTCTGTGCAAGTGTCGTAGTTATCGTCCTTTGTAGGCAAAGTTCTGCTGAAGTCAATGTACTTACCTCATCATAAACGAAAGTGAAATGCTTTGCATATAGATATCGTAGTTATTACGTACCTTACCGTGATCAAGAAAGTACTATGATGTAACATATTGTTGTGCTACGAAAGAGGCTGTCTAATTGTAGCTATACCACAAAAATTACTACTAAAACATGTTTAACTTTCCAGAATAATTCAGAAAAACTGTGCAGATATAAAACAGAAACACCGCAAAAGCAACATTGTAAATTGTCACTCATTAGTAGCGTCGTAATGAAATCGTGTAGCTGTCACATAAACTAACCACTGTGTCATCTGGTATCTCACAGAAAGTACTTTAAATCCAGAATGTATTTTCAAGTGAACCAAAATGTTGCATTAAAATCTCATTAGCAGTACGAAACGTCCCCTTAGAAAAATTAATTGCAAATCTGAACGTACTCAAACATTCACTAAAGTGACACACAATATTTTTAGCACAACGCAATCTGACTATCAAAAATCCCTACAAAAGAATGGCCCTGACTAACATTAAGCTATACCTTTCAAAAATCACTTACCTCACAAAAATCTTCATTACTCGAACTACTGCAATACAGCGAGCGCCACTACTGCCAGCTAAATAAAAGATTCAAACTACAGAAGGCACTAACTACTGATAGGCATAGTTAGCAATTGAAAGATGTTAATAGAGAACAAACAATGTATTTACCTTAACAGTCATAATATATATAGCAGTTCATGACATCCAGTGTTACAAATTTCAAAACTCCGCCATCTCTCTCCCCACATCCACCACTGCTGGCGGCTCCCCTCCAACTGCGCAACGCTACGCGCTGTTCACATCCAGCTGCCAGCTGCCCAACACTACAATCGCAGACAACAATGCAAACTAGCCACAGACTGCACACAGCACAGCCAGTGATTTACATACAGAGCGCTACGTAACGTTGCCAATAAGAAAACATAAACACCCTACTTACATTACTAACTGAAATTCATTGCAGAACTCAATTAGTCTTGCTTTCCTCTCATACCTAATAACAAGCCCATATTTTTCAGTGACCCTTTCTTCCACACCTTCCCCCACAGTCTAATTTCCCATCGCTATTAGATTTTCATCTCCCTTTGCATATTGAATTACCCATTCAGTATTCTCATATGTCTGCTAGCCACGTCGTCATGTATACCTGGACCGTCGTTGTTGCTGCTGATTTACTGTTGATTCTGATGGGACTAACTGTTCACAGTAGCTCACTCTCTGTCCTACCTACGTAATTATAACGAACATACTCTTGTCATACCATTTTCTGCTGCTGTTGATATTACCCTATACACGTCTGAACAGAAAATCTAGTCTTCTTTCCATTTCACTTCACTGATCCCCACTATACTTACAGTGAGCCTTAACATTTTCCTTCTCCGATTTTCTAGCTTTTCTACCACGTTCAGTCTTCTGATATTCCACACTAACTCGTAGAATGTTGTCCTTTCGTTGATTATCCAATCTTTTTCCCATTGTCACCTCCCCTTTGGCAGTTCCCTCCTGGAGATCCGAACGGGAGACTTGTCCGGAATCTATTGCCAGTGGAGAGATCCCATGACATTTTTTCAATTGCAGGCCACATGCACTGCGAATGCACGTTGTATGTCTTTAATCAGTGGTTTTCATTGGTTTCAGCATGCTCGTGCCGTTGAGGATCATTGCTTGCTCTTTTCCCTTTTAGCGGAAGTATACCACACCAAGGGAAGAGGGTGCCGTGAACGTCTTTCCGTGTCTCCACCCTCTTTGACAAGGCCATTGGCAGAATGAGGGTAACTCCTTATGTCCTAGGTCTTCAGCCGCCTTTTTTGATCACTTTCATTCAAAATTTAACCAACGGCAGGATTAAAGCATGGGACTGTGGACATTCTGGTTATTAGTCAAAGACGTCATCCCTAAGCTTACGTTTCACCTGCGAGCAAGTGTTACATTCCTGTTCTATTTTCCCCGAAAGCGGCTATGGCTACAGACGAACGTAGGTGTTTAACAGGCAGTCCACTCTCCGTGATCGACTTCACTAAACTTCTCAAATGAATGTTCCCCGTTTTGGTGCAACTAGTATTTCTATCCTTTCCAAGCAACAGAAAATACCAGCAAAACACAGCATTTGGGTCACAGCCGACGGCTAACCAGTCATATTTGGTATAAATATTACAATGAAAAAGTCTAGCAAATTTATTGGTCTTTTGAACTAAGTTCTGGTGTTCGTCCATTTTTAATTATCTACTTCTTTTCTGGGAATATATGTGCAGAAGAATGGGTTAGACACAAAGGTCTTTTATAATACTTGCAAACATAGCTCTATATTTTATTACTAGACACTACCTGGCACCGTGACGCTACGACATAGTTTCACATAGATTCGTCAAATCCGCAAACTGAGCCAAAAAGTAGAACGATATTATTGGTCCTCTCCGTTCCTGTGTCGCTGTATTATATGCCCGTCCGAGGCTGGCATCGCTTGTGGCCGGAAAACACACACACACACACACACACACACACACACACACACATACACACACACGGCTCGTGGCTTACAGAGGTACACGCACAAGTCTCTCGATGTCTAGGTTCGGCTGCGGCGTAAAAACGCGCACGCACCCGCGACCAACAGAGCTATGCGCGCAACTCTCTTGCTGCTCAGTTAAGCTGCGCAGACATCGCTTCGTCTCGTCCCACAGTGCTCTATCAATAATGTTACGTAATTAACGTATTGATTCTATGGGTTTCGAAGAAATGTAACGGTTTAATCTAGATGCTGTTAAATAAACGTATGGTTGTATTTACATAATGTACCCTTACAGTTACTATTACCCAGGCTCTGCTTCAGTAGCTTTCCCTGAATGCACGCCACTGAATTTGATCCTTCTGTTCATTAATAAACTAAGGTACGGTAACCTAGAATGCTCTATATCGGTTTTTCAAGACTGAACATGCCAAATAAATTGTTTAAAGAGAACTTAGTTTTTGATGCATTGTCAAGGATGTCAGTGGAATTAGGAGAAGTCTACAGAATAAAGCTCTCATACTGTGAGGAGTAGCATAAAATACCCGACGAAAATATTCCAGAATACCAGAGGAGAGTGAACATGGATGAATGGTTATGATTCATTAAGTTGGAGTTGTGAGAACGTTGGAGAAGTTGCCTACCTGGCCAACTGTATCAAAACAGGCCGTGAGTCACTTCATACACGAGGGTTGTCCAGAAAGTAAGTTCCTGAGTCACTTCATACACGAGGGTTGTCCAGAAAGTAAGTTCCTAAGTCACTTCATACACGAGGGCTGTCCAGAAAGTAAGTTCCGATCGGTCGCGAAATGGAAACCACTGGGAAAATCCGGTAAAGCATTGCACAGATGTGTTGGGCAGTGTCTCTAGTATGCCCGTCGCTCTTTTCAGTTTTGAGTGAACAGTGAGCATGTAAAGATGCCTAGGGAATAATGTCTCCTAGGAAGTATGAGGGCCTGGTTAGAGATTTCGCCTGTGTCATGTAGCCCACATAACACAACTGTCGAGTGTTCCTTCTCCATACGAATTCTAGGCCGCACACTGAAGGGGAAATGAAGACGCTCCTGCAACGTTTCCGATGAGAAGTGGTCACCCACAATACAGTCCGTAATTGGTTCCCCCTTAGTCTCATCTCTGCACACAAAACTGCTGGCTATGAAGACAAAATTTTTCCACTGACAACGAGCTGCAGACCAGTGCAGATAACTGGGCGAAAGCAAAGGCTGCTGCTTTCTATGACGAGGATATTGGGAAGCTGATACAACACTGCGACAACACTCGAAGTTGGAGCAGCGACTATGTAGAGAAGTAGGTGGGAGGTGTACTTAACTGTTTCAAATAAAACGTTTCTGGTTTTCACTGTCGTTTCCATTTCGCGAACGATCTGAACTTACTTTCTGGACAACTCCTGTAGTACATAGACCTAATTATCACGTGCTATGGATACGAAGAAGTGCCATGATAAATTACGTGTTGCCGATATTTTTTTACATCATGAGATATGTAAGCTGTAATTTATGACCTATGGCAGAAAACATCGGACAGAAATCTGGAAAAATAACAGCTTTAGAAGTTTATGATCTCTGTCTAAATGCACAGCATCATTAATGGAACTGCTCTACATATTATATTGGCGACAGAAATGTACTCAGAATTCTTGCTATTTACCCACTGCAGAACTCAAATGGAGAATTACGATGCAAAGTACTGAATACTACCATTTTACAAATGTATGTGAGACAAATAAGAAAGTAAGTTACATTGAGAAAGGATTTACTATGTTTTCGAGGAACGATTTGCTGAACACACAAAGAATCTGCTTCTGCACACCACAAGCCACTATACATTGAGTGGCGAAGGGTGCTTCATGTGTCACTGCCAGTAACATCGCAAGGGAAGAACACCTGTCCATGGGGGCCTGATTATCTAATTTAACCATCATGGGCATCACTTAAATAACTCTTATTGTTGAGGTATTGGCTGCATCATATCCAACTGAATATTTTATGAAAGAATTTAATCAGAAAAACAACGTAGCTGGAAAAAGTACTTGTCTTGCTCTGTGCATCTACCTCTGCACCTTCTATAATATCACACAATTTGCTAATAAAGAGGGTCCAAAAATATATATTCTGTGTTTTTCAGTACCTTCCAAATTAATTGACGAAAAACTCTCATATCTGGGAGATCAATAGTTTATTGTTCTGGCAAACACCACATAGGCGTTGTCTTGTTACGTTATGTGATAGTCACTATATAACCTTAATTTGATTTTGTTTTCACTTACGTGAGTCAACATGACTGCTGCAAAAATGACAGTCGATGAAAGTGGCTCAAAATTACGGAAAAATTAATGAGTTTCAATGCCAATAAAGAAATAAGTTTGAAATCGAGCCGTTAATATGTATACAAATTGAACGCATTGAAGAAGAATTTGAAGTCAAAGCCTGTGTGACAGACGTACACAAACCACAACTTGGCTGGCCTGCAACAGTAACAAATCCAGCGAACGCCGTGCTGTATTAAAATGATCCACTTCGAATGTTCCTGCGTCCCCCAAAAGTTCATCACATTTTGAAGAAGGCGAAGCATACGCGCTGCATCCCAACTTGTTACACTTTATGCACAAGAAAAACCCTGACCGTACTGTGGAGCACTGGGAGTGGTTTTATGGCATGGTGCGTAACAGTGAAGTGTTTGCAGACATAATTGTGTGCTCTGATTATCAAATTAAACTTAATAGTACTGTAAACTGCTGCAGTTGTGTATACTTGGCTGCGGCAAATCCGCACGTCAGTGTGGATAAAGCAGTGAATTTACAAACAGTGAATGTGTGATGTGGGTTGTCTTATCGGAATTTGATCAGGCCGTCGTTCTTTGACCTTACCGTTACTAGTGACGTGTACGTAGAGAAGCTTGAGACGTCCATTTTACCTGCCATCCATGAATTTTATGGCAAGGGAAGGCTTTAATTTGAACAAAATGATGCCCCCCCCCCCCTTACCACCATTATCGTACCAGCGAAACTGTACCCGCACAATAGATGGGTAGAAAAGGGGCCGTTGAGTATCTACCACGTACCCCAGACTTAACAACTGTGAGCTTTTACATATGATGGACACTGAAGGACATCCTTTGTTCACAAAAACCGGGCACGATGGAGAAACATTACGGTGCAGAAATTCAATTGGAAACGTTGCAGTCGGTATTTCTGCAGCATTTCAGGGACATAGCCTGTGGGTGGATGTTAATGGTGGCCACCTTGAATACCTACACCGAGTTCAATGACTCGCTACTTAAGCTACATTTTCAACGATAATGAGACGTTTCCGTCAGTAAATTTCGAAGATGTGGGCAATTATACAGAGTAAAATTATGTTAGGCCATTCTCCATTTAGAAATTAGCTCTCACACAAAACTCATTTATCTTTGCGAAAAAAGTTTTCAAGCCGTAACAACAATATTTTCAAATCTGCTATAACTGTCCCTGTATGTACTATTGAGTTCTGACAGCGACCCCATACATCTGCAAATTGTGAGCTCTCACGAGCAGTTGCGTTTTTCGCCGCAAATCCCATACAGTTCTATAGGAATGGCTGGCCTGGTACCCCTCACTGCCCACAGAGTTCGAAAGCGGCTACCAAGTACACGGTCCAATAATATTAATGTGACACCGCGTATGTTAGACGTCGGCTTGTAGTAACCACTGCCGGACGGCAGTTAGCAGATCTAGCACTGAAGGGTATACAAAGCGTGTAAGGGGGACGCGGAAGATAGTGCAGTCGTTGTATTGCGGAAACGGAGCGATTTATCTGAAGTCCAAAACGACACGATATTTGGCTTTCAGGCCAAGGGCGGAAGTATTCCCAAACGGCTGTAATTGTAAACTTTCGCGTGCCGCCGTGATTAAAGAACACCGTGCATGGCGAAATGGTGCTGTCGAAAACCGACGCCGAGAAACTATGGTGCACCAAACGCCATAGGTGACACAGGTGAACGACGGCTGCGGAGATGTGGAACTTGGTCTCAGATGGGCCAAGGGGCTATCAACAGTGTCTCCTCAATGACCGTTCAGAAAACGTTGCTGCGAATAAGAATCTGCACTAGCCACTTGTTTCATGCACCCATGCTGACTGGTGTTCATCGGCGACGAAGGCCACAACACCGTAACTGGACGCCTACCGAATGGCGACAAGTGGCTCTTCCAGATGAATTACGTTTTGTGCTCCATCGACGTGAAACATTTGGGAGAAAACATTCTGGAACAATCGTAGGAAGGGTCCAGGCCGTAGAAGAGAGTCTGGGGAACGTTCTCGTGGCACTCCCTGGGTGATTTCGCCATTCTGGAAGTCAAAATGGATCAAAACAAGTATGTATCCATGCTTGGGGTCCCATCTCCATCACTACATACAATTAGCTTTTCCTCGGCACGATGGCATCTACCAGTAGGATAAAGCAGCGTGTCACACAGCTCGCAGTACACGTGTGTGGTACGAAGAGCACCAGAATGAGTTCACCGTACTGCCCTGCCCACCAAATCCCCCGGATTTGAACCCCATCGAGAATCCGTGGGATCATTCGATCGGGCTATTCGCGCCATGGGTTCTCAACCGAGAAACCTGGCGCAGCTGGCTACGGCAATGGAGTCGATATGGCTCCACATCCTGACCGTCCAGAACCTCACTGACTTTCTTCCGCGCGTCTCGCAGCGATCGGCGTTGGAAAAGGTGGTTATTCAGACTTTTGACGGGTGGTCATACTAATGTTACTGGACATTGTATATCTGTTAACTATCATAAATACAGGATGATTCTAAAGTCACTATACATTTTGTGCTTAAACAAATTTTATTAACCAATATGTAATGTGACAATAGGACAAAATTTCAGTACATTTCAATGTGCCGCGTCAGTCCGGAACCGCGCTGCTGCTACGGTCGCAGGTTCGAATCCTGCCTGGGGCATGGCTGTGTGTGATGTCCTTATGTTAGTTAGGTTTACGTAGTTCTAAGTTCTAGGGGACGGATGACCTCAAATGTTAAATCCCAGTGCTCAGAGCCATTTGAACCATTTTTTCAATGTGCCCACCTTGCATGTCTAGGCACACCCCCCAGCGCTCCACAGTAGACCGAGAAACCTGCCCAAACATATCTGGTGTAATCTCAGCAGCTGCGGCTCGAATCCTCTGTGTTAAGTGTTCAGTGCTGCGGATCTTCACCTGGTATACCTTAGATTTGATAAACCCCCATGAAAAAAAGTCTAAGGGTGTCAAGTCAGGAGAGCGGGGTGCCCACATCCGTGGACAGGCACGACCAATCCATCTGCAGCGAAATGCTTGATTCAGATAGTCCCGTACATCGAGGGCAAAATGGGGTGGTGCACAATCCTGTTGAAAAACAACAGTATCCATAATCCTATCAGATATCAACCGGGTCTCCAAAAATTGTTCCAACATATCTAGGTATGTGGGTCCAGTAACGGTTTGTTCTGCGAAGAAGAAGGGCCCATACACTGTTGACCTCGTTATCCCTAACCACACATTCACTTTTGCTGTGTCCCGTTGCTACTCCCGCAGCACACTTGGTTGTTCGTCTGCCCAGATCATGCAGTTGTGTCTGTTCACATGTCCACAAGTATGAAATGTAGCTCCATCACTGAACAAGACATTTTGCATCAAATTATCATTTTCCACAGGTTGTAGCAGGTATTAACACATAGCTTGTCTGGCTGCGTAGTCCTCCACTTCAAGCTTATGTACTACCTGGATATGGTACGCACGTTTGTGCGGCTTGTAACGAAGAACTCCCCATACAGTGGTTTGAGGAATACCAAGCTCCTTACTAAGTACCCTGGTAGATGCGCTAGGGCTACGTGTGATCGCATCCTTCACACTTTGCACGGTGTCTCGCGCTATGGCCGGCCTCCCTGGACGTCCGTCAACTGCAACACTACCACTACCCTGGAATTTATTGACGAGGGCCTTGATAGCAAGCCAGGTGGGGCCTGTTTTCGGGAATCGACCGGCAAAGTCGGTCCGCACCTGCTCATACAGTAAGTAGGCTGTTTATGTTTTCTTTATGTAAGTAGGCTGTTTATGTTTTCTTATTGGCAACGTTACGTAGCGCTCTATATGAAAATCACTGGCTGTGCTGTGTGCAGTCTGTGGCTAGTTTGCATTGTTGTCTGCCATTGTAGTGTTGGGCAGTGGCAGCTGGGTGTGAACAGCGCGTAGCGTTGCGCAGTTGGAGGTGAGCCGCCAGCAGTGGTGGATGTGGGAAATGAGATGGCGGATTTTTGAGTACAGAATGGATATTATGAACTGCTATGTATATTATGCTTTTTCAACACTGTTAAGGTAAATACATTGTTTGTTCTCTATTAAAATCTTTCATTTGCTAACTATGCCTATCAGTAGTTAGTGCCTTCCGTAGTTTGAATCTTTTATTAAGCTGGCAGTAGTGGCGCTCGCTGTATTGCAGTAGTTCGAGTAACGGAGATTTTTGGTGAGGTAAGTGATTTGTGAAAGGTATAGATTAATGTTAGTCAGGGCCATTCTTTTGTAGGGATTTTTGAAAGTCAGATTGCGTTGCGCTAAAAATATTGTGTGTCAGGTTAAGCACAGTCGTGTACAATTGTTCTAAGGGGACGTTTCATATGGCGACCCTGCCAGGATACTTCACTGGAATCTTCTGATATTTTCTTCTAGTTTGTGTAATTAGTGTAGCTTTTGTTTATTGCTAGCACGTAATTGTAGAGAGAATTTCCTTTGTAGTTGTAGTTTTTCATTCTTGTACAGTAAAACAGTTGTGGCATGCATGTAGATTTGCACCAAGTATTTCGCAGCTGTGCTTGCAATTAACTAGATATTATTTTCAGTGCTATGTTAATGTGTTCCCCTATTTTGGCTCTTCAAATTGTGTTTTTCTGTGTTGTCTTGTGAAATATTGTGACAATAATGGCGTGTGAAAAACGTAATACTAGCCTCCAAAGTAAACTGAGAAATGACAGTGAAGACGAAATCAGTGTGTTAGCGCCACCGAGTAATGAATTAACTAATGTTCAACATAGTAAGTTCATAATTGTGCATAGGGAAATGGAGCAGGCGGCAAACAATGGCGTAAGCAGTGAAACAATTAGTGAACAGGGAAGCATTATCGATCAATCGCTCGGCAACAGCTCGCCTCAGGAATCGGGAATGACAGAACACAATATTGCAAATACTGTAGACTCAGGTTTTGGGTTCTCACCGTTTTCTCAAATGAGTCAAGACACATTTTCTGCTTGTCAAAATGTGAATGCTGCCAGTGCAAATGCACTGCCGAAATGCATAGAGGAACATGTTACAGACACCAGTGCACTGTTATTACAGTAATGCAACAAATGGGACAAAGGCTACAAAAGTTAGACACAACGCTTGAGCAAACTCGTGAAGATTTAACTACTGAGTTACATAACATTGAATTGAAATGTCAAAAAGTCTGAATGACACAAAACCAGTAGTCTTTAATGACACAGAAGAGTGCGAACAAATTAGGAAATTCAAACAAAATCAGAATCAAATTAATACGCTACACCAAAGAGAAATCCGGGAAGTACAAGATCAGCTGACACAGGTAATACAAGAATTACGTATTTCAGAGGACACTCGCGCCCCAATACGGGAAGAGGGACATAGAAATACGGAACAGCCACAAAATAATAACACAGGTCATTTTGGAAATTATGAAAGACATTGGCAATGTGCACCGAATTTTGAGATGGAACCGCCGACACGACGTAACAATGACCGACATGCGACTCGCCGACATGATGATTTTGACTATAAGCTGTTCATTACTACACGTAAATTCAAAATGTTTAAGAATTCTGCCAACGACTTTCATCCACATGCGTGGATCCATCAATTCTATCATTGTTTTCCTCCCAACTGGTCGTTAGAACACAGATTAGAATTTATGTGTGGCTATTTAGAGAATGAACCAGCTGTAAGAATGCGATCAGTCATTCATGATTGTCACAGTGAAGGAGAATTTTATCATGCCTTCCTCTCAGCATATAAGGTCTCAAGATACACAAGACCGAGTAAAACATGGCATCATAATGATGAAACGTTTCGAACAATCTGAATTTTCCAGTCTTATGAAATATTTTGAAGACATGTTGCATAAGAATCAGTATCTTTCAAACCCATACAGCCCCTCAGAACTCATCCGCATTTGCTTAATCAAACTGCCTGAACATTTACGACATATTGTTTTAGCAGGACGTTGCAAAGACGACATTGAAGCTTTTCAGGGACTGTTACAAGAACTGGAAATTGACACTGACAATCGCGGAACGTGAAAACAGGAGTACAACAATTACAGGTCACATCTGTCACAATTCCGCGATGACAGAAATAATACACAAGGCTATTCTTACAACGCAAATCGTGACCAAAACAGACACCACCCATACGACAACCACTGGCTGAGTAATAATAGTTACAGAGAAAGATCGCATTTCTGTAGTAATGAAATTGACAGAGATTACCTTAGAAACAGACAATATGGCAACCAGAACTATTATTATCATTGGAGACAGAATAACTTCAGACGCAACGGTCCACCGTGCAGTGATAATTCAGGGAGAAATTCTCCACTACTTAACCAACAAGAAAGAAACTACAGGACCTACCGACATGATGACAGACGATATAATCATAACGTCAGACGTGAAATTCATCAGAACTGGCGGGATTCTAACAGAGCTGGGCCCTCTCGGCAAGACGAATTTGTAGAAATTAGGTCTCCTAATCCCAGTAACGACACGCGCCAACAAAGAAACAGACAATGACTCACACCGCAGGCAGCCACTTGCGCCTGCTGGCTCAGGGAAAAATAACATAGACGCTAACCTAGAGAAAAATTCCAGTATTCTTTACCGACGTATACCACATGATAATTGCGTTAAAGTTGAAACTCTGCATACTAGGAAGAGCAAAGGATTACACCACATTTCACATGTAAAACCATTTATTGGAAGATAATCTGCCTTTTAACTTTGTCTTTGCCATATAACTTTTCACTTTACATTACTAGTATGCTTTGTCAGACTTAGAATCTGTTTGCGGTGTTTCTGTTTTATATCTGCACAGTTTTTCTGTATTATTCTGGAAAATATAACATGTTTTAGTAGTAACTTTTGTGGTACAGCTACAATGAGACAGCCTTTTCTGTAGCACAACAATACGTTACAGCACAGTAATTTCTTCATCACAACAATAAGCGTAATAACTAAGATATCTATATGCAAAGCATTTCACTTTTGTTTATCATGAGGTAAGTACATTGACTTCTGCAGAACTTAGCTTTCAGAGGAAAATAACTACAACACTTCCACAGAGATTACCTTACAGCAAGAAGCACATTTGGCGCTACAGGACACGCATTTGAGTGATTAATTTTGTACTTAAAACAATTATTTTTAAAGATATTTGAAGTACAATGATACAAAGGTTTTCCGTAACACATTTCATTCCATTGCTGTAATCTGTAACACCTGAGGGTATAATTACAATAATCCTCAGGGGGGTACACGCTTACTTTGTGTATCATGTGTTTGGCAAGCACAAGGAGCCCTAGCTAATATGGTATTTGCTTATACAACTTTACACATCGGTACCATATTCCTCTAACACATAAATTACATAGCTATCTGATCATTTAACTGAGAGAGACAAACTTTTTTACTACGGCAGTGACAGATGTTTACGTAATTACACCGTTGGATAACTTCACACTTACGAAATTGTATTTTGTCTGCACTTTGTGAACTGTTCATATTTTTTTGGACCCATTGTGATATTATGAGAGCTTTGAATGATATATTTGGTATGGGATCACGATTTTTAAAGTACGTTTGAGGTAGATGACGCTATTTAAATGAGCAGAGAATTTTTTTAGGTTTTGAAATTATTGCAGGAAGCTACGACGTTTTTGAGATTTGACTGAGGTGTTATGATGTTATCATTATGACGACGATGTGTATTATGCTGTTGAGGTATGTTTATGATCAATGAGATGATGCTATATGAGGAATTTGATTATGCTACGTATTTATTATGATGAAATATTGAAGAAGTGTCGACGAATAAGGTAAGGAATAATGAGTAGTAGTTAGTGACTCTGGTTTGTGAAGAAGGTTGTTGGAAACCAAGAATCGTACTTTAAGAGTTATGAAATGTATGTAAATGCGTGAATGTACTGAAATGACGACGAAAATTTTTTGGACACTGTTATATCAATAGCATTTTGTTGCTATAGATTTGTAACGCAAATTCTTGACCTGTGAAATATTTTTATATGAGACTGTCACTGTAGCAGAAACTGCTGTCGTAAATATTTCAGTAAGAAAGGTAAGTGACCTTGGCGTAATGCGTTTTGGGCGCCCAGCTGAGAGGTAGTCGTCTGACAAAAGAAAGCCATTAGGTGGGGAAAAAAAGAGGCCATTACCCTCGCCATTGACATTCCTTTAGAGAAAGCATCACAAATACGACACGCTCATTACTTGGAAAGATACTTACATCTGCACACCTGATTATGACAAGCGTCTTTCTACGAGAGTTGAGAGAATTTCTACTAACTTATGAAATGTCACATGACTATTGAATGACATTTTTATGCTTTGCTTTTCGTAGTTGCTTATTTCATTTGATATCTAGTTTACAG
Source organism: Schistocerca cancellata (assembly GCF_023864275.1). Classification (NCBI taxonomy): domain Eukaryota; kingdom Metazoa; phylum Arthropoda; class Insecta; order Orthoptera; family Acrididae; genus Schistocerca; species Schistocerca cancellata. The sequence goes on from NC_064627.1 coordinate 438,838,134, forward strand.
CTGTGTTGCAGCATTGGTTTTATAAAATAAAATAAAATGCATTTGCTAATGTGAACACTTTCTGTCAACAGAGCTATTAAATAATAATTTTGTGATCCACATTCTTCAAAAAAGGAGCACTTGGAAAAGAAAGAACAATAAGAAGGGACTAGTAACAGTAACTGCATACCTAATATTCTTTTCAAGTACATGGTAATATCTTTTTTTACAATATGTTGTTGCGGTGCACCACTTTAATTACATAGACATTAAGATGTGAATATACATTTCCCTTATCTTCATTGTTGTTTTTACTGTAATATTTTTTCTGCTTGAGCTGTGTCATGTTTAGGTATAAGTTACTGCTGTTTGCCAGGCATAGTGTTACTGAATTTGACTTTGTGTTACTCTTCTAAGCTAGTTTTACTACTGATTTATTTTTCTTGTTTGCTGCACAGTGCCTTATATTAGTTGTAGTACTGCAATTGCTTTGCCTATTTAAAATTTTTGTCCTTGATGTTTGTGTTAATTGTTTTGTGCTGCTGCATTGCCTCGTCCCTTAGTTTAGCATCTGAGCTCAGTAGATTTAAGTTAGCTTAAGAAGGGGTAGACTATATAAGAGAATGAGTTGCGATGAATTTGAAGAAATGCACTGAGAGGTTATACGAGAAAAATACAGAAAGCATGCTTGGATAGGATTTTTTTGGTGGAAACAAATGTTGAAATAAGACGAAAGATCTATGGAATGAAGTTTTGGGTTGGACTGCAGTACCAAATGTTACACTGAAAACAAACCCTGTCCTTTCCTTTTGTGTCATCCCTCTATATGTTTGTGTACCCGTGTGTATTTGTGTTTTTCCTGTGTTTAGCTGATGAGAGCTATGTTGTAGAATTTTTCTAATACTATGTTATTTACTTTGTAAAGATGTTTAGACATTCTTTATTCTGTTTTGTTTTAATGCTCATGTGTGAAGTTGATGTTTCGAAAGTTATCCTGATCTTTTATGTATGTACTTATGTCATAATTCCTGTAACACTGGTGTATATGTTATTTCGATTCTTTTGTACAGCCTGTATTACTACAAATGTTATCTGTATTGTTATGTTTTTAATGATGTATTTTGTACCTTTGTTATTGTATTCTTATGTTATAAAATTGTAATTGATACCAGTTCATCATATTATTAACTTGTTAGTTACATTTCACTGCACACCTTTCTGTTGGTCATAGTATATGGACAATATGTGAGAAGTAGGGACTGTTAGTGTTTGCACGTGTGTTACTAATTCAGCAAGGGACTGGATAACAGCATTGCTGGTTCTAAGGACAATTCCAAAAACTTCGTGAGTGCACAAGTGGTGGTTTATGGACTTGCTATCTTCTCTGCAAGACTCTTCGACGGTGATTGTGCACCTGCACAGTCGCAACAGATGGCTGCTGGCCATCTCTACAAGGACTACAGTGGGTCTACTCTGTGATGACCTACCTACCAATCTTCTTCAAAACGTCGAATGACTCTGCTGTGGGTTTGCTCTGTTGTGGCCCATTACCTGTCAGCATGTCAAGAGTCAGCACTGTCTTTCAGTTGGAAGGACAACACTACTTCTTCAAGACTGCATGGAAATCCACTACTTCCGTGTGCATTGTCTTTTACTGCTCAGACTTTGAAAAAAAAACACCGAAATTTTACTGTGATGAACAATCTGGACTGTCTTTATGGACTGTGAGAAAATTTTAGCTTTTGACCAACATTGTATAAATAAGTGTGTGCATTTGCTATCTTTGTTATTGTAATTATGAAAAAGTTTTTCAAATCATTATTGGCCACTGCCCAAAAGAATTTGTAGGCTATGTAAGTAGGCTGTTTATGTTTTCTTTATGTAAGTAGGCTGTTTATGTTTTCTTATTGGCAACGTTACGTAGCGCTCTATATGAAAATCACTGGCTGTGCTGTGTGCAGTCTGTGGCTAGTTTGCATTGTTGTCTGCCATTGTAGTGTTGGGCAGCGGCAGCTGGGTGTGAACAGCGCGTAGCGTTGCGCAGTTGGAGGTGAGCCGCCAGCAGTGGTGGATGTGGGAAATGAGATGGCGGATTTTTTAGTACAGAATGGATATTATGAACTGCTATGTATATTATGCTTTTTCAACACTATTAAGGTAAATACATTGTTTGTTCTCTATTAAAATCTTTCATTTGCTAACTATGCCTATCAGTAGTTAGTGCCTTCCGTAGTTTGAATCTTTTATTTAGCTGGCAGTAGTGGCGCTCGCTGTATTGCAGTAGTTCGAGTAACGGAGACTTTTGGTGAGGTAAGTGATTTGTGAAAGGTATAGATTAATGTTAGTCAGGGCCATTCTTTTGTAGGGATTTTTGAAAGTCAGATTGCGTTGCGCTAAAAATATTGTGTGTCAGGTTAAGCACAGTCGTGTACAATTGTTCTAAGGGGACGTTTCAATACGTCATTCCACCAAGATGAGCAGAAACAACTGCGATTCGTTCTTCTTTGGTTAGCATTCTGTCGTAGTACCTGCAAGAAACAAATATCCCTTACTACATCACTGAAATGTATAGTGACTTTAGAATCACCCTGTATAACATGTAAATAAGTTGTACAGCACCATACAGTTTGGTTTCAACTCCTCTTTATCGCTCCGCACAAATTCTCCTACAAATGACTGATTTCTGTGATAAATCACCGATCGTATTATCAAATGATATCTTCCTTTTATGTCTATTACGAGCATTTCACTAAATTTTGTTCATGGTATGGCATCACTCTTTGCACAAAGTCAAGCATTTTCGCATTTTCCTAACCGCACGATCTCACTGTTTACAACTGTACTCTCTGCGAGTGGTCTTAGGGTCGAAGAACATGACCTGTCTGCTGTGCCACATTCTTATGTTTGGTTGAAGGCTCAATGAACCAAATACTTCCGGAATAATTGGGATGTGATCCAATGCAGTCTAACACATACAGCCGTGATGTTTTGCTCAACTTTGTTATTCACTGCGACACTAGGCTGTCAATTGCGTCAGCTGGAGGACGCGAATCGTATTGTTTGTATTTGTTGATCTAATGTATTTTACAAACCGGAATGTCTCTACTGCAATAAAACTATAGGAATAATAAGAAAAAGAAAGATACCACTGTCACCATTTTTAAGTTCCTAGTAGTGAAACATCGGTTATGGGAAAACCGGAACAGAGTAGAATCGAAACATTTGGGATGTGGTATTGCAGACGAATGTTGAAAATTAGGTGGAATGATGAGGTAAGGAATGAGGAGGTTCTGCGCAGAATCGGGGAGGAAAGGAACATGTGGAAAACACTGGCAAGAAGAAGGGACAGGACGATAATACATCTGTTAAGACATCAGGGAATACCTTCCATGGTACTAGAGGGAGCTGTAGGGGCAAAAACTGTACAGGAAGACGGAGATTGGAATACATCCACTAAATAAACCAAGACATAGTTTGCAAACGCTGCTATGGGATGAAGAGGTTGTCTAAGGAGTTCGTGGAGGGCCGCATCAAACAAATCAGAAGACTGATAACTCAAAAAAATTTCGCTAAGGGCTGTACCAGCAATATACAGTAATAACCGGTAGATACTCATGAATTTCGTAGACATAGAACGATATGAACACCTGTGGAATTGAAAATGCGATTATATATTTAGATATGAAATCAGACTTTCTGTTGATTCTCTACCCGAAAAATCAAAAATTTTGTGACTTATTTCTACCGATTTGTAAATATATACTTCTTGCTCGCATTTTGTACATCTGGAACTACGTCACTCTCTGCAGTGGAGTCTGTATCTTTTAAGCCGCACGAGGTAGCCGCGCAGTCCCGGGCGCCTTGCCACGGTTCTCGCGGCTCCCCCCCGCGGATGTTCGAGGCCTCCCTGTGGCATCGGTGTTTGTGTTTTCCTTGGCGTAAGTTAACTGAAGTTAGATTAAGTAGTTTGTAAACCTAGGGATCGATGACCTCTGAAGTTTGGTCCCATAGGGACTTACCACAAATTTCCAAAATTTATCTTTCAAGTATCTAACAACAAAACAATGATTACAGCAGTTGTTTTGCCCTTATGGTAACAATCTGCCATTATTTACAGTACTACTCTCTCTCGAAACAGATATTTATCATATGCTTAACCTCTGATGTCCTGCACTTACTTCCAATCAGTGACAACTACTAAATGAAATTTGTTCTTATTTGTATTTTCCAACTGAATTTCAATCCTTTATTGCAGTGATCACAACTTACAGCATGTATTATTTTATATCAGTCAGTGCTGTTGTTACGGCATGTGTCTTTAATCGAGATTCTGTTTTCTGGACACGCATTTATTTATTTATTTCGTCCCTTGAAAACATTTCGACAGTTCTCTGTTTTAACAGCAGAGACAGATTTACTAAGATATTCGCGTATTGCGTGTACTGTCTCCGATTAGTAAGACATTAAGTTCACAATTATGTGTAATGGAATTGCTTGTTTGGTAACTGCCTTTAAGTGCTTGACAGTGAGTGACATAATACGTGTATTTTAGTGAATTTCAATGTTATCAGTGGTGTATAATAAATTATGCTACAAGTTTCTACCGTTAATTCAAAGACACGCGTACACTATAGATTACGAGGACAAGCTGAATCGTAATGAATCCGATTTTGATATGTGAAAATTCTGAAACCGTTTTAGTAAAAAAACGCTATTAACATTTTACATCTTTATTCTTCATGACTACACGTTTATTTCTCAACACAATCAATCTGGCCTCGAACGCATATGTCTCAACTAGTGATCAGTTTGTTGATTCCGTCACTGTGAAATGTTTGTCTTTGTTGACAAACCACAACCTTACCTCTACTTCCACCGCTTCATCACTATCCTCGAAGGTGCTCTTTAAATGGGATGGGGCCGAGACGGGACTGTTGGGAGGATGATAGACGAAGGTGTACCCAAAGCGTCGGATTGTTGCAGATGCTTCAGCTCTCGTGTGTGGCCCGGCATTGCCATGCTGAAACTGTGGGTGCTCCAGGTGTGGGCGAACTCCTCGAATTTGTGCTTTCAGTTTTGTGATTGATAACTGCACCCCTTCCTCACACACCGACATAGTTACGTCACACACCACCATGTTACGCGCTACAATCCTGAGCTGTCTAGAGACAGAGGGTTCCAACTGACGTCGGAGGAGCAGTAAAGTCGATCGAGTAATATGTACGACATGAAATACCTAATACGATACTTAGAACCGATTAAAAAACTCGGAGGCATTACGTTTTAGCGCGCCATTGTACCAATAAAGATGAAAATCGTCGTTGTGCAACTGGCACCCTAGTGAGCACTAAATAGAAGTGTTCAATATTTACTCGGGGAAGTGAAGTAAGTGTCCATGCATCTTACCCATGCATCTTGATTGCATCGGGATGAACAGAAATGTATTGAATTTTACACGTTTTCCTTCATAAATAATTTGCAGATTATGCCATTTGATTACTTTTTTAATCTCTGTTCACGATTATTTTATGATCATTCTTTCGTGTTAGTATTAGATAAGTTTGGGAAGAAAAATGTTGTGCGTATTTCATAAATTACATGGAAAATGGATGACAAACAAAAACTATTCCACGGCTGTATCAGATTAAGGGAGGCATTGCTCAGAGCGCTAGAGGGTATTCTTTACTTTTATTTTTATTTTCTAAGTACCAGAACGGACTGTTTGAGACACGGCCCGATCTTTTCGCTCCAGCGGTTAAATTAATTTTTTGTAACAGTGATTATCGTGACTACAGCGTTAAACTGCGGTTTAAATTTATGCAATATACGTGTCTGCGGGCATGCTTGCTTTAAAGCACGAGGGGAATGGGAACTGATACGGCGTAGCGCTTATTAGTTTTCCATACGTGGCGAGCACACTGTCACAGCCGCCGTGAGGATAACGTGCTGGCTGTTGCTGACAGGCGCCAGCAACAATGGGAGAGCCGATACTGGCGAGCCGCACCACTGCCGCCGCCTTCCCTCCACATTCCAGACGCTGACAGCTGGCTCGGAAATCGATGCACAGGGTGAATTTCGCAACACGCAGCCGTAAACATCTCACAGGCTGCTCTTTTCTGAAAATACAGGCAGCATGGTATGCACGTGACTCAATGGACCGTGAAATGCGCATTGCGTACAGCCAGGCCTGGTTTGAGGCACAAGAGACGGAAGTTGACGCTCGGGATGCGCTAGAGACGCCACACCTTTAGAAGATTTCTATACAGGTCGCACCACAACTACACTCATGCTCATAAATTAAGGATAATGCTGATACATGGTGAAATAACACTCTGGTGGGCGATTTGCGGGTTTATATCACCTCTGGGTATGACCATGCGGTGCATTTGACCTGCGGTCGTCGCACGGTGGCGCTGGCAGCAGTCCACATAGGCGGAGGTGCGTTGGGCATGTCAGAGTACGGTGCAGGGAGTAGGTGTGAAGACGTTTTCAGACGTGCTAATGGTGACTGTGTGTTGAAAATGGCCCAAAGAAAACATACTGATGACGTTATGAGGGGTAAAATACTAATGCAACTAGAGGCTGGTCAAAAACAGCAGGTCGTAGTACGGGCCCTCTGTGTGCCTCAAGTGTGATCTCACGGTTATGGCAACGATTCCAGCAGACAGGAAACGTGTCCAAGCGCTACAGTACGGGACGTCCACAGTGTACAACACCACAAGAAGACCGATATCTCACCATCAGTGCCGGCAGACAGCCACGGAGTACTGCAGGTAGCCTCGCTCGGGACCTTACCGCAGCCACTGGAACAGTTGTCTCCAGGCACACAGTCTACAGATGGCTGAACAGACGTGGTTTATTCGCCCGTAGATCTGCAAGGTGCATTCCACTGTCCCCTGGTCACAGAAGAGCCCGTAAAGCCTGGTGTTAAGTACACGGTACTTGGTAATTGGAACAGTGGTTCCAGGTTATATTCACGGACGAGTCCAGGTATAGCCTGAACAGTGATTCTCACACGGTTTTCATCTGCCGTGAACCAGGGACCAGATACCAACCCCTTAATATACCTGAAAGGTTCACGTATGGAGGTCGTGGTTTGCTGGTGTGGGGTGGGATTATGATTGGTGCACGTACACCCCTGCATGCCTTTGACAGAAGAACTGTAACAGTTCAGGTGTATCGGGAAGCGTATGTCCGCCTTTAGAGGGGTGCAGTGGGTCCCACCTTCCTCCTGATGGATGATAACTTACGGCCCCTCCGAGCTGCCATCGTGCAGGAGTACCTTGAAACAGAAGATATCAGGCGAATGGAGTGGCCTACCCGTTCTCCAGACCTAAACCTCATCGAGGACTTCTGGTACGCTCTCGGTCGACGTATCGCTGTACGTCTTCAAAACCCTACGACACTTCAGGAGCTTCGACAGGCACTGGTGCTAGAATGGGAGGTTATCCCCAGCAGCTGCTCGACCACCCGATTCAGAGTATGCCAACCCGTTGTGCGACCTGTGACGTGTGCATCGTGATCATATCCCACATTGAAGTCGGGGTACATGCGCAGGAGACGGTGGCGTTTTGTAACACGTGTGTTTCGGGACGGTTTTATCAACTTATCACCAATACCGTGGATTTACAGATCTGTGTCATGTGTGTTCCCTATGTGCCTACGCTCTTAGCGCCTGTACTGCGAAGTGCCACGTTGTGTGGCACCAGGTGCCGCAATTATCCATAATTTATGAACGTGAGTGTTGTAGCGGCCGCGTAAGACTTCAAGCTGTGAAGTCCACCAGGGTCACTCGTATGGAAGATTCGTATTCAATAAGTACCACTTACAATATAAATTGAAGGTGGAGAGGGGAGACAGGAAAGGGAAGGAAGGGACTACTGACGTCATCTGCGGAGGGACTTTAGGGGGAAAGTGAAAATGTGTGCCGAACTGGAATCTGGGATCTTCTGCGTATTAGGCAGCTGTGTTAACCATTGCGCCATCCCGACACAATGTTTACTGTAACTGTGCGGAGGATCTCGGCTCGCTGCTCGGTCCACGCAGCGCCACATATCCCCAGCCCCTGTCCATGTCCTCCATGCTACTTCTTTGAGATTCCCACAGGAGTCAGACGAGTCCACCTTCTTCAGCACGGATGCACAATTACGTCTGATCTACGGAAATCACGAAGGAGCGAACGTGGGAAGCATGGACTGGGACTGCAGACAGTCGGCGCTAGATGGGAATTTGGGTCAACGGAGAGGCGTGTCGAGACAATAAGCACAGTTGCGATAAGCACTATGTCCGGGTGGCGCAGTGATTAATGCATCTGCCTATTAAGCAGGAAATTCCGGTTCGAATCCGCGTCCGCTACGCATTTTCACTCGTCGCCGCTGATTCCGACTAACGTCCGGTTGCAGCTGACATCAATTACCGCTCCCATTCCCATTCCTTTCTGCTCCCTCCACTTTCAATTAGCATACGATGTATCACAGCTGCGGGTTATGCGTGGTGTCTGTTCTTTCGGACTTCTACGACAGAACAGATACTAAGCATTCATTAAGTACCACTTTGGGTAGCGAAAACTGACACGGGTGGATGAGTACAAGGGAAGGGAATGGGAGGGGCGGAAGACGATAAATTGCTTGTATGGAAAAGTATTCTCGAACCAGCCCCACTTGGACGAACTAATTGATGTTATTGTTGTTGTCGTCTTCATTCCGGAGATTGGTTTGATGCAGCCCTCCATGCTACTCTATCCTCTGCAAGCTTCTTCATCTCCCAGTACCTACTTCAACCTACATCCTTCTGAATCTGCTTAGTGTATTCATCTCTTGGTCTCCCTCTACGATTTTTACCCCCCACGCTGCCCTCCAGTACTAAATTGGTGATCCCTTGATGCCTCAGAACATGTCCTACCAACCGATCCCTTCTTCTAGTCAAGGTGTGCCACAAATTTCTCTTCTCCCTAATTCTATTCAATACCTCAATACCTCCTCATTACTTAAGTGATCTACCCATCTAATGCTCAGCATTCTTCTGTTGCACCACATTTCGAAAGCTTCTATTCTCTTCTTGTCCAAACTATTTAGCGTCCACGTTTCACTTCCACACATGGCCACACTCCATACAAATACTTTCAGAAACGACTTCCTGACACTGAAATCTATACTCAAAGTTAACAAATTTCTCTTCTTCAGAAACGCTTTCCTTGCCATTGCCAGTCTACATTTTATATCCTCTCTACTTCGACCATCATCAGTTATTTTGCTCCCCAAATAGCAAAACTCCTTTACTACTTTAAGTGTCTCATTTCCTAAATTAAAACCCTCAGCATCACCCGATTTAATTCGACTTAATTCCAATATCCTCGTTTTGCTTTTGTTGATGTTCATCTAATATCCTCCTTTCAAGACACTGTCCATTCCGTTCAGCTGCTCTTCCAGGTCCTTTGCTGTCTGTGTCTATTTACAGGAAACCACAACCTGGCCGCCATAAAATCTATTCAAATGTTGTGCCTCGCTCATCACGACTGTCACACTTAGTGTAGGGTCTGAAAAAGTTTCACGATATCATAGAACGTAATGCTATCCAGAATAGCTAAATTTTATTGACAGTAACTTAAAATAGAACATTACGCCTGCAGCAGTAATTGAATCATCTGCTGGCTGTTCTTGAAACTACTTCTTTATGTTTAGCTCTAAAATATAGGGACAAAAGTCAGGCTTGAATCACCCAGACTGTTTATGACTAACAACTTACTTGTTGTCGCCATTTTCACAGCAGCTGTATACAAATTGAGGTAGTTTAACAGAAAAACGCCTTTTTGCTAGCTGCACAAGTTTTTTTTATTAACTAAGGCACCCTGACGCGTTTTGCGTTAATTATAAGGCTTCTCCATTGGGTGCCCTGAAATATTACGCAATTTTCTCGTTCGCACATAGAGATAATCATTTTCACATCCCGGTTATATATTTGAAATTGTCCAGTTTTATAAGAAAAACTTATTTACAGGTCATAGTCTAATCCATTGTTTATGAGTGAAACAGCTTCCCCTCATGTGGCGAATCGATTGAAAGCTTTCAGTTTTGCTTGTGGTCACTCTGTTTACGTTATATACCACTGTACAACAGCCAGTTTTGAATCTAGAGCAGGGGTCTCCAAACATCTTAGCCTAAGGGCCACAGTGGCTCTTCTATTAAGTCCTAAGGGCCAAAACCTAGCAACGGTCTGTTTCCTTGATGTCTGATACCCTAGTACTGCTCGGAACTCGTCGGTACAGTTTAGAAGTTTTCGTAACGGTTACCACTGCTGTCTCTTTACACGAGCTCACAATGAGTAGCACTGCAGTAGTCATTACGAAATGAACCGCTTATTGCTTGATCTTGAGCTATAGCCTTAATTTCATTTCATGTACATTGGGACAAGTAAGTACCACTCTTGAATGTCATTGTAACGTGCTTTCACAAAACATTGTTACTTCCGTGCGTCATTGACAAAACATTAAGTGGTCAGATCGTAGTGCGAGCTACACATGGTATCAGCAGAGCGGGATATCTTCAGTCAGCATTCAGAGACACCATTCCCGGTAGATTTCGCAACTGAAACTTCGATTGTCTTGAAAATAAATTTTGAGAAAAAAACTTTCAATAGGCAAGATTGCAAAAATTTGTCTTTATTGTTGACAATCAGTTTCGACAGTTGTAACTGTCGTTTTCTGGACTCAAGAAAATTTTTCTTAAAAAAACCTGTTCCATTGTGAATTAGCACCGCATACCATGTTGCCATTATGGTTGATAAAATACCTCACATTATCAACAGATCTGTTGACAAAAGAACAATTTACACTATATTTGCACCATATACTTTGCCTAAGATGGATCAACGATGTGTGTAACATGTCACTCGTACATAAACGGATGACCATATGTGCATTTTACTGCATATTATGCACTTTAAGTATTATCAACCTATGCGTACATGTGCACAAGGTGCTGTTAAACTGTAGATTCTTTTATCGTCGACTAACCTATGTCAATCTGCTTTATTTTATCTACCATAATGACAACATGTCATGAGGTACCAACCCACAATGGAACACTTTTTATAACAAAAATGTTTTCGAAGACCAGACGATCAGTTACAACTGTATCACTTATAGTACAGGTATCCTATTTTATAATAAATTTGTGTAGAGATATTATTTTGCCTGTTCTTCAAAATTTGTCAAAAAAGAGACATAGCATTATCGTTAGTGAAATTCATAGCGTGCGTGGACATCCTTAGTGAATGCGTGTTACTTACCGTCGACAAATCACAAATGGAGTTCATAAACGGATACTGTGAGGGAAAAGGTCACCTTGCGTTGGATCTTGCACAGAATTAGAAACATATTCGCTGAAGCCCGAGCAGGGGTACGGACAACAATAACAGCGGCGCAACGCACGTTGCGATCAGTACAGCCGACTGAATACAGCCTTGTCTCCGCAGTATCCTTTCTTTCAGGAGTGCTAGTTCTGCATGGTTCGCAGGAGAGCTTCTGTAAAGTTCGGAAGGTAGGAGACGAGATAATGGCAGAAGTAAAGCTGTGAGGACCGGGCGTGAGTCGTGCTTCGGTAGCTCAGATGGCACTCTGGTTTCCCTTCAAAACGAATAAATCTTTCGCCTTTTACTAAAGATTTCCGTGGAGGGGAACGTTAAATGAGTCTATAAGGTATTTTTGTAGTGCTCGGCTATTGCTGAGCCATATAACAGGCAACGGCCTTGCCGCAGTGGATACACCGGTTGTCGTGAGATCACCGAAGTTAAGCGCTGTCGGGCGTGGTCGGCACTTGGATGGGTGACCATCCAGGCCGCCATGCGCTGTTGCCATTTTTAATGCCGTTCGGTCAGAGGGTTAGTCGCCCTCTGTAACAAAAAACTGAGTAAACAGATCAAAGATGAACCTAAATGGATGTCATGGGACGTCCGTCCCGAACAAATGGAACGAACAATAAAGAACAAAATAAGACAAAAATATTAAAAAAAAAAGATGGTAGAGAACTTGCCCGCAAGATTCAAACTAAATAAAAGATTCAAACTACGGAAGGCACTAACTACTGATAGGCATAGTTAGTAAATGAAAGATTTTAATAGAGAACAAACAATGTATTTACCTTAATAGTATTGAAAAATCATAATATACATAGCAGTTCATGATATCCAGTATTGGAAATTTCAAACCTCCGCCATCTCTCTCCCCACATCCACCACTGCTGGCGGCTCACCTCCAACTGCGCAACGCTACGCGCTGTTCACATCCAGCTGCCGCTGCCCAACACTACAATGGCAGACAACAATGCAAACTAGCCACAGACTGCACACAGCACAGCCAGTGATTTTCATATAGAGCGCTACGTAACGTTGCCAATAAGAAAACATAAACAGCCTACTTACATAAAGAAAACATAAACAGCCTACTTACAATGCATACCTTGTTCAACATCAAATTAAGGCGGGAAAGATACACAATATTCAAACTATTAGAAATTGATACTTATGTTAGCTTCTTCTCGGGTTGACAAACATAAATAATTTTCCAGCATTGGGTATGTGTACACATGTGACATCCACAAATACCCGTTGAAAAAAGTCGAAGCTGGGGTGTATCAGAAAATTCCATATTTATCTTTATCAGTATGTAACCTGGTAAAACGTGCTTGGAAGCGAGCAGGGATGGGGATGTTCGTCCGTGCAGCTTTTTAAAACTTGGGAGTATTTTTGAAAAACACGATTCGGCACCAAAGCTGTAGAACTTCTTTATTAAAACCAACAGTCTCTGTTAAACATCTATCCATCGTCATGCATGAAGAATGAAGTTACTTATTATTTGTATCTAGATCAAAGTTATACACTGGTCAGTCACATTTATGTGACCAATTTCTGTGTTCGACATCAACGTGTAAAAGCCACTCATAGACAGTAGGTGGCAGCATTAGCAGTGGGGGTATCTAACCCGTGTAGGGGCGGGTTGGGGTGGGACGGTGGTGGTAGGGGGATGGAGCGGAAAATAGTGTAGTCTTCTACATCGACATATACAATCCGCTAGCCACCAAGCGGTGTGTGGCGGAGGGCACAATTCGCACTAAAGTCATTTCCTCCCTCTGTTCCACTCGCGCAGCGCGCGTGGGAAAAACGACTGTCTGAACGCCTCAGTACGAGCTCTAATTTCCCGTATCTTTGAATGGTGATCATTGCGCGATTTGAAAGTTGGAGATAATAATCTATGCTCTGCATCTTCGGCGAAGATCGGATATCGGAATTTAGTCAGCAGCCCATTCCGTTTAACACGCCACCTATCTTCAAGTGTGTCCCACTTCAAACTTTCTATGAGATTTGAATCGCTCTTGCGATGGCTAATGTACCAGTTACGAATGTTGCCGCTCTTCTTTGGACCTTCTCAACCTCTTGGATCAGACCCAGCTGGTAAGGGTCCCATACAGATGAACAGCACTCTAATACTGGACGAACTAACGTATTGTAAGTTATTTCTTTTGCTGATGGACTGCATCGCTTCAGGATTCTACCAATAAACCACAATCTAGAGTTTGCCTTACCCGTTACTTTTGTAATCTGATAATTCCATTTGGGATCATTTCGAATAGTCACACGCAGATACTTGACGAAAGTTACCGCTTCCAAAGACTGGGTATTTATTTTGTACTCGTACATTAATGGGGATTTGGGCCTTGTTATACGCAGTAGGTTACACTTACTATTATTGAGAGATAACTGCCAGTCATTATACCACTCATTTATTTTCTGCAAATCCTCGTTGATTTGTTCACAACTTTCGTGTGAACTTTCCCGTAGACCACAGCATCATCGACAAACAGTCTAAAGCCGCTGTCAATACCATCAACCAGATCGTCCACGTAAATCGTAAAAAGCAGCGGACTTATTACACTGCCCTGGGGTACACGTCAAGTTACGCTTGTTTCTGCTGAAATCACCTCGTTCAGGACAACATACTGCTCCCTGTCTGTTAGAAAACTTTCTATCCAGCCGCATATGTCATCGGATAGACCGTAAGGGCGCACTTTATGGAGCAAACGACAGTGCGGAACTGAGTCGAACTACTTTCGTCGTAATGCGGAGATGGAGCATTATATCTGCCGTCCAAAAGAACTTGATAATTAGCTTCCGGGCCATTTCCGAAATGACTAAGTCTCTAAACTGTTAGCTTGCTGCTGTGTTTAAAATATACCGTGCATGGCAAAGTGGTGCTATCCAAAACCGGCGACTAGGCAACTGTGGTGCACCACGGGCTGTAAATGACACGGATGAATGATGGTTTGGGGGAGTGTACGGGCGAATAGATGTGGAAATGTTGAGCAACTGACTGCTCAGATGAACTAAGTGGCTGCCAACAGCGTCTCCGCAATGACCACTCTGCGTACAGATCTCTGCAGCAGGCGCCTGGTTCTGCACCAGTGCTGACTGCTGTTCAGCGGCGCCGAAGGCTAGAACTTGCACGCTAATATCGCAAATGGACGTTCAGAGAGTGGCTTACAGGTGACCTTTCCAGATGAATCACGTTTTATGTACCATCGGACAAATGGCCGTTGGCGTGTACGGCGTGAAACGTCAAACGAAATACACTCCTGGAAATGGAAAAAAGAACACATTGACACCGGTGTGTCAGACCCACCATACTTGCTCCGGACACTGCGAGAGGGCTGTACAAGCAATGATCACACGCGCGGCACAGCGGACACACCAGGAACCGTGGTGTTGGCCGTCGAATGGCGCTAGCTGCACAGCATTTGTGCACCGCCGCCGTCAGTGTCAGCCAGTTTGCCGTGGCATACGGAGCTCCATCGCAGTCTTTAACACTGGTAGCATGCCGCGACAGCGTGGACGTGAACCGTATGTGCAGTTGACGGACTTTGAGCGAGGGCGTATAGTGGGCATGCGGGAGGCCGGGTTGACGTACCGCCGAATTGCTCAACACGTGGGGCGTGAGGTCTCCACAGTACATCGATGTTGTCGCCAGTGGTCGGCGGAAGGTGCACGTGCCCGTCGACCTGGGACCGGACCGCAGCGACGCACGGATGCACGCCAAGACCGTAGGATCCTACGCAGTGCCGTAGGGGACCGCACCGCCACTTCCCAGCAAATTAGGGACACTGTTGCTCCTGGGGTATCGGCGAGGACCATTCGCAACCGTCTCCATGAAGCTGGGCTACGGTCCCGCACACCGTTAGGCCGTCTTCCGCTCACGCCCCAACATCGTGCAGCCCGCCTCCAGTGGTGTCGCGACAGGCGTGAATGGAGGGACGAATGGAGACGTGTCGTCTTCAGCGATGAGAGTCGCTTCTGCCTTGGTGCCAATGATGGTCGTATGCGTGTTTGGCGCCGTGCAGGTGAGCGCCACAATCAGGACTGCATACGACTGAGGCACACAGGGCCAACACCCGGCATCATGGTGTGGGGAGCGATCTCCTACACTGGCCGTACACCACTGGTGATCGTCGAGGGGACACTGAATAGTGCACGGTACATCCAAACCGTCATCGAACCCATCGTTCTACCATTCCTAGACCGGCAAGGGAACTTGCTGTTCCAACAGGACAATGCACGTCCGCATGTATCCCGTGCCACCCAACGTGTTCTAGAAGGTGTAAGTCAACTACCCTGGCCAGCAAGATCTCCGGATCTGTCCCCCATTGAGCATGTTTGGGACTGGATGAAGCGTCGTCTCACGCGGTCTGCACGTCCAGCACGAACGCTGGTCCAACTGAGGCGCCAGGTGGAAATGGCATGGCAAGCCGTTCCACAGGACTACATCCAGCATCTCTACGATCGTCTCCATGGGAGAATAGCAGCCTGCATCGCTGCGAAAGGTGGATATACACTGTACTAGTGCCGACATTGTGCATGCTCTGTTGCCTGTGTCTATGTGCCTGTGGTTCTGTCAGTGTGATCATGTGATGTATCTGACCCCAGGAATGTGTCAATAAAGTTTCCCCTTCCTGGGACAATGAATTCACGGTGTTCTTATTTCAATTTCCAGGAGTGTATCCTGCAGAGACGACGGAGCGTTCTACGAGGCTAACTCCGAAAGAAATGCACACTATTTTTGCAAAAATACAGTTTTCGTTCTGCATGCGTGAAAGTTTTACAGTGTGTAGATACATCCTTCTCGCTTGTTTTTAAACTTAGTTCAACCTATTCCCGTGAGTGGCGCCGTCCCAGCATGTCTTCAAGATGGCTGCTACACTTGACGTTCGTCAGAAGCAACGTGCCGTCATAGAACTCCTGTGCTGTGAAAAGGAGACAGTGGGAAACATCCACAAGAGGTTGAAATAGGTGTATGGAGATGCTGCTGTCGATCGCAGTACAGTTAGTCGGTGGGCAAGCACGTTAGGTGATGAAAGCTGGCATGGCAATAGTGAGGATTGTCCTCGCAGCGGCAGGCCTCGTACTGCACACACTCCAGACAATGTGCAGAGAGTTAACGAATTGGTGACTGCTGACAGACACATCACAGTGAACGAATTGTCACGCTACGTTGGGATAGGGGAAAGGAGGTGTTTGCAGAATACTGAAAGTGTTGGCGTTAAAATATGTTTGTGACAGGTGGGTTCCCAGGATGTTGACAGTGGCTCACAAAGAAACAAGAAAAACAATCTGCAGCGAACTTTTGGAACAGTACGAGAATAGTGGAGATGAATTTCTTGGAAGAATTGTGACAGGTGATGATACATGGTTCCATCATTTTTCACCAGCGACGAAGAGGCAATCAATGGAGTGGCATCATGCAAATTCACCCAAGAAAAAAAGAATTCAAAACCACACCTTCTGTTGGAAAAATTATGGCTACAGTGTTTATCGATTCCGAAGGACTATTGCTTCTGGACATCATGCCAAGTGGAACCACTATAAATTCTGATGCATATGTGACGACACTGAACAAACTTCAAGCTCGATTGAGTCGTGTTCGACCACATCGGCAAAAGCAGGATGTTTTGCTGTTTCATGACAATGCACGGCCACATGTCAGTCAAAAAATCATGGAAGCGATCACAAAACTCGGATGGACAACACTGAAACACCCGCCTTACAGTCCTGACTTGGCTCCATGTGACTATCATCTCACTGGGAAACTGAAAGACTCTCTTCGTAGAACAAGGTTTTAAGATGATGACTCGTTTGTGCACGCTACTAAACAGTGGCTCCAACAGGTTGATCCAGAATTTTACCGTGAGGGTATACAGGCGCTGGTTCCAAGATGGTGTAAGGCAGTAGAGAGGGATGGAAATTATGTGGAGAAATGAAAATATTGTTCCCAAAGGATGTATCTACACACTCTAAAACTTTCAAACATGTAGAATAAAAGATGGATTTAAAAAAAGTAGTGTGCATTTCCTTTGGAGTGACCCTCGTATTATTGGAAATGTTTTTGTGGTGTTCTGGAAGGCACAATGGAAATAACACAGGTATGCACGTATCCTTAGGGACCAAGTCCGTTCCTACTTGCAGTTTTCTTCTCTCTGCACGCTGGTATTTACCAGCAAGACAATGCAACATTTCATGCGTGTCGCTGTGCATGTGCGTGATTCGAAGAGCATCAGTATGAGTTGACCGTGTTCTCCTGGTCGCCTGATGCCCCGAATTTAAACCCAGTCGAAAATTTGTGGGACCAACTCGATCGGGTTCTTCGTGGCGTGGATCCTCTACCGAGATGTTGGAGCAGCTGGTCACGGCATTGGAGTCGGCATAGCTCATGATCCCTGTTGGTAGCTTCCAGAATCTTAGTGACTCTCTTACTGCACGTCTCGCGTTCCAAATTTTAATTTTTAGCTCTTCGTACCTGGATCGAGACAATACAATGAATTATAGTATTGAATATTAAATATCATACAAACTCGCGGCGCATGATCGTGGCTTTGTTTGTTAAAGGTCCGTTCATATATTCTTAACCGTGTTTCTTCTCCATGTATTTGAACCTTTTGCCATCCTAGTCACCCAATCATCTTACAACGACTAAAGATACAAAATGAAACGTACTTAGTTTAGCAATAACAGTATATTCTGAAATAAAGTACAATTAAATTACGACAATTACATTGAGGATTGCTTTACGCAGTTAAGAGTGCCGTTTGGTTGCAACTCGTGAATGTATTCATAAAATAATGTAGTACAGTAAAACTTCGTTAACACGAATCCGAAGGGACCGAAAAATCAGGAGATCGTGATAAAAAATTCGTGTTAAGTGAAAAACACAGATTTTATTAAGTATACATGTACAGCAGTACACTAATGTGTAATGCACTACACTGTCAATCACGTTATTGTAGACTTATAACACTATAAAGTGATTGTCAATTTACAAGTACTCACAAATTATGTACGTTAATTTCTTGGAAAAAATTCGGTCATGGAACCGATACAACGAACCAGCAGTCATCGATGCCCATATCTTTAGCAATATCATTTGCTTTTGACTGAATCACAAGTCCAGATAAAGGTATGTTAGATGCATGCATATGATTGAACCATTCGAGCAGTAACGTCTCGATGTCTTCGTACTTGGCCCTACGAAGTCGTTTAGATTTATTTCCAGAACCTGATGCCGCAGCATTAATAATTTTTTCTTGATTCATAATAATCGTAGATAAAGTAGATTAAGGTATTCCAAACTGCTCTGCAATTGCTGTTTTCTTGGCACCACGGTCCACTTCATCTAGAATCTTAAGCTTTAATTGTACATTTAGAACTGTGTGTTTCAAATGGTTCAAATGGCTCTGAGCACTATGGGACTTAACGTCTGAGGTTATCAGTCCCCTAGAACTTAGAACTACTTAAACCTAACTAACCTAAGGAAATCACGCACATCCATGCCCGAGGCAGGATTCGAACCTGCGACCGTAGCGGTAGCGCGGTTCCAGACTGAAGCGCCTAGAACCGCTTGGCCAAACCGGCCGGCGCTGTCTGTTTCCTACGGTCCTACTGTGCTACGGTACCGGTTGTAACTGTAGTTTTTATTCAGTATTCCAACTCGATACGGCTACGACTAACAGAACACCTGTCAAATATGGCACTGTGTACGTTCCTAAATGCTGCTGCACACATCATTGAATGTCTTACAATGTAGAGCATACGCTGATTGTTGAGGTGATAATCGCGGCTACCGACCTACAATACGTTAAAAAGAGTCAACAATATATATAATTAGCTTTGTAGCTACATTTCCTACACTCATTTCGGACAAAAAATTAGGCTTCAGAATACTCTAAATGTTCAAATATGTGTGAAATCTTATGGGACTTAACTGCCAATGTCATCAGTCCCTAAGCTTACACACTACTTAACCTAAATTATCCTAAGGACAAACACACACACCCATGCCCGAGGGAGGACTCGAACCTCCGCCGGGACCAGCCGTACAGTCCGTGACTGCAACGCCCTAGACCGCTTTTTTTATTTTTATTTTTTTAAAATCTCATTTTTGTTCGGTTTTGTTTCTTGCATCCGCTCGGGGCGGACGTCGTAAGTTCGTTGTTGATGGATTAACTCAGTTTTTTATACAGAGGGCAGCTAACCCTCTGACCGAACACGCTGAGCTATCGTGACGGCTATCGCTCGGCTAAACCCGCGCGGCAGAATACACTAAGGTCGGAAGTTTGTGTTACAGTGAAATTTAATTACGCTGGGAACTGAAACAGAGTTCGTAATTCGCCTTAACCGAAATTCGTGTCAACCGATAAAACATACCATAAGAACTAATGCATTCCTGGTGGGACCAATTTTGTTTTTTCGCTTTAACCGCGAGTTCGCCTTATGCGAGTTCGCGCTAACGAAGTTATACTGTATTATTGGCGATGCGCCAAAATACGTCCGATCTGGTGAAACCTACAAAACAAAATTTACCTCTCATTCCGCCAATAATCTGACGATCAAATATCTCCAAATGTTTCCAGCGTCTGCAGACAATATTTATACAACCGCGGACTAGATATATAGCTCAAATTACTTCTTTATTTCATTACTTTTAATTACGTTTTCTGCCAATAAAAGCTCAGCATGCAAATGTGCCTTTAAGAAATGTGGTTATTCAAGCTTTTGTTAGGAGGTCACATTTCTGTGACTCGGCAGTGTATACTAAGTGCTTCAGAATCATAGAATGATTTGTCCTGAAAATATTTTGAATAAGATATACGTCTAGCATTGTCCTGTATTCTGTAATTTTGATTCAGTTAATGTGTATGTTAATCTAAATGTAGATGATCATATTTGATAAAATAACTAGCAAAATGTCGTTCTTCAGGTCTGGATTTGCTGTTGAGTCACCTAAACTGGTAGGTTTAGTAAAAAAAGTTAGATACCCCTGTCGTGGTATATCACAACTTTACAAAATTGTCTAAAACGTGTAAATAATTGCATTCTTAAGATAATAATTCTTTATACTTATTTTCTTGCTATATGCTTTTATTGTGACCGTTTCGGAACAACAACATAATTTTTGTGCGTTGTTATCGCTACACTCTATGCGTGAACGATAGCCGAACTTCTCAGCATTTAATACATGGTGACCGAATGGGCTGGCAGAGTGGTATCGCAGCTGAGTTGCCTTCGGGTGAATGTCGGTACGAATACCCGTCTACTCAACCAGATATCGGTTTTCCGCTCGGCAGTGCACGTCAGAGTAGGTCACAATCTGGTCGCCGAGATAAAAAATAGTATGGAAACTCAAAATGGACGACATACATCGGATCCAGTGATACCATCAATATAAAGAAAAATGAACACTAACGAATATACGTCTTGTAATTACCTTACATTGCCAGAAGGAGAGCGATCTCTATGTCAATATACAAAAACTTTCAAAACAGAACTTTCATTGACTTGGTTACGCCTCGGGGAATCAATTCGTAGTATACCAAACTGTCGCTTTTCTATCAGATACGCAACACTAATTTTTGTAGACGGGCGCCGGTCTTTGTACGGGTAGTTACTGCTTTGATTTGTCTCAACCATTCCTTTCCTTTTTTTTGTTGTAATGCTAGCGTAAAGATACCATTTCTCGTCGCCAGCAACGATATAGGATAGGAATGGTCGGTGTTGTCCACAAGGTAATTGATAAAGAGCAAGCATGGATGCACTCGCTGATATTTGTGATTTTGCCTTAGAGCATGCGGTAAACATACACCTGATTTTTTAATTTTCCCCGTTACATGCAAATTTCGGGCACAGTGACAATGATCGTTGTGGATTAATGCATTTAAACGCTCTTCATCAAACCCCGAAGTTCTTCCTCAAAGTGGAGATTCAATAATGTCAAAACGATCGTCCTTAAAACGAGAAAACTACTGTATTCTCTTGCCATGATCTGTCCGATACCACTTTCCCATACGCGGAGCAAATGTTTCTGGTTGCCTCTGCTGCTGTCATCCCTCTAAATAAACACAAACAGAAGAATACTTCGCCGGCCGCGGTAATCGAGCGGTTCTAGGAGCTTCAGTCCGGAACAGCGCGTCTGCTACGGTCGCAGGTTCGAATCCAGCCTCGGGCATAGGTGTTCGTGATGTCCTTAGGTTAGTTAGGTTTAAGTAGTTCTAAGTTCTAGGTGACTGATGACCTCAGATTTTAAGTCTCATAGTGCTCAGAGCCATTTGAGCCATTTTTAAGACTACTTCGGAAATGTTCTCATTTCACTACTTAGTACTACATTCTCCAACGTCAACAGGCCCACTCTCTACCTCCAAATGGCAAATGACAATATATCAACTCAAATAGCAATAGGGAACTACAAATAAAAATGTTAGTCGATAAATAAACCAATAAGAATCCGAATACCAAAATGCAAAACAAAAAGCATCGAACTGACACATCAAGGTAAACAGCTAAATGCTTTTCAAACATGGTATCGTTGTGTAGTAGGATTTGTTTCGGTTAAATGACTTGCAACGGAACATATGTTCATATGACTTGCTCTTACCTATTGTTGGTAATATTTCAGCGCTTAGTGCATTTCAAGGTTCATTTTTGATATTACGGAAGAAATGCGTGATATATAATTAACTGGGGCACTAGTGCCCAGTAAGAGAAGTAGAGAGAGAGAGAGAGAGAGAGAGAGATGGAAGGAGAGTGGGTGGAATGGAGAGAGAGGGGTGGAGGGGGGAGAGTAAGATGGAGCCATCGCGCAAGTCTAGGAATAGCCGACGCTGTGGATTGGGGTCATAAGAGCAAGGACGAGTGCGATCGAAGACGAAAACAACAATAGGAGTCAGGGGACCGTGGACGCTGGCTGCCGTTGCCAGTTTGGGTAGGCTTGGCTCGTTAGGTGCTGCCCGAGGGAGTTAAAAGTTCCCTCGGACTTCGCAAGAACTCTCGACAGCTCATAGGCTCTCCTACTCCGAAGCGCCAGTACCCTGTCGGACAGTTCCAGCTCGCAGAAGTTGAATTTCCCGCAGCTTATTCAACAGTCTACCCGAACTTATGCAGGGGATGATAGGAAAAGTTTTTTACAGAAGCTAGCCTATTTCCATTTTTACATAAGAGTTAAAAATTTCAAGTACTAATTAATTTCAGATGAGCAGATTAAAAGCGTAATTCATTTTCATATGTTTGATTTTCTACGCGTGCTGAGTGTTTCCCATGTTGTAATCTGTACAGGTCACGACCACCAGATTTGTGAACAATTATATCGGCATGGCGTTTTCCGGTCAAGAATAGCCTCATTGAGCATGTAAATAGCCGATGAAAGTCACCGATGCTTGTATAGCCTTCACTTGTCATCTCCGAAACTGAAATGGGAAAGCGGGGGTGATTTTTGTGGTTTCGCGCTCTTTTTGAGGGAATACTTTTGTTCTAATGAGGCACTAATATGCCACGTTGTCATCTATATTTTAAAACGAAAATGAATCTGAGCTCAGTTTTACTTCTTCATCCTTGAGGAATCAGATCTTGTACTCCGTTTCTAATGAACCTTATTTTCCCAGAGTTTCATATGTCAATAATAACGACCTGAATTTATTTCTTTTCCACAACGCCATCTTCTAGAATATCGTTAAATCAGGGAAAAATAAGTAACAATAGGGAAAGAATGAGAAGGAACAATATAAATTGGTGATGCATCGCAGGAGAGATACGTGTAACGACCGTATCACTTGCATGTTAAAATATGTATTAGATTTACATGGGACTTTACTTACAGTATTGAATTTTAGTTTTCCCTTAGTAACTTTTACGATGTCATAAGAAATACCATTATAACAAAATGTGACGAATAAATTTGGATGTTTGGCAACGAATCTATTCAACAGAAGAAAATTATTCCAGACAAAGACACATGCATAAACCAAAATAACTGCTGCTGCATAGACGCAAGTCATTATTTTTTCATCCCCGTACACAATACAGCCACAGTCTAACATAACAGTTGCGACATTCCGTCTCGTTTTTGTTACCCACAGCGATAGCAGCTCCCCAACGGCCAGCAAGAGACACCTCTGACTACGAAATCGAATTAGTGCTAATACTAATGTTTATATTGATTTGTAAAGCAGTTTCTACAATAAGCAGTGTTACAACAATGTTACAACAATCG
The DNA here is from genome assembly GCF_023864275.1 of Schistocerca cancellata. NCBI lineage: Eukaryota > Metazoa > Arthropoda > Insecta > Orthoptera > Acrididae > Schistocerca > Schistocerca cancellata. Next base: position 438,861,688 of record NC_064627.1, read on the forward strand.
AAAATAACTAAAAATGGCATAATATTTGCCATTATTTAGTTTCCTAACGATCCTGGGAGATACGAAACGGTACATTACAGGACAGTTTGTTTGCTATTCTTTTGTAACGTATTGACATTTACTGAATAACGTCATTTTCTCTTGATAACAAAAAAATTACTATTAAATGCCAGACGTCGTGTATCTACGCACCAGAGTTTTGTTCGCTACACTTTCAGCCAAATCAGTGAACGTGGAACGTAGGAAAACTGTATGAAATGTAAAATCTACATTATTTAACGGTCCAAATAGGCCATCACAACGGTAGCGTAGCCGAAGACCATACTGGCGTGATAATAAATCGCAATCAGCAATAAAAGTGTTTCTCGACACAGAGGAATCCAATTCCACAGTATTGTTGGTAGGTCCGAGCCACAGACGGCAAAATACACATTAATGCACTTCAACGCTCTTCATCAAATCCCGATGTTCTTCCTGAACGTGGAGAGTCACTAATGTCAAAACGATCATTCTTTAAATGAGAGAGCCGGCCGGAGTGGACGAGCAGTTCTAGGCACTTCAGTCTGGAACCGCGTGACCGCTACGGTCGCAGGATCGAATCCTGCCTCGGGCATGGATGTGTATGATGTCCTCAGGTTAGTTAGGTTTAAGTAGTTCTAAGTTCTAGGGGACTGATGACCTCAGATGTTAAGTCCCATAGTGCTCAGAGCCATTTTTTAAACGAGAGAACTATTTTCTTCCCGTGATCTGGATACTTTGCTTTTGAAGCAAAGGTAATTACATTTACACACCTATTCGTGAGTTAGAAAGTCGAGTGATATGCAAAATGAGCGAATCATTACACTCCATAAAAATAATTTTGAGTGTCAAGACAAGTGCCTATAATGATAATAACAGACATCAACAGAAATATGTGATCCTCATGCATGAAATTTGCGTTTATAAACTCTTGATTTCAGCGAAATAAGCTGCAAATATACACATATTCGAAAGTATTTCTTCACGAGTAAGTTGTGGTTTACATCAATGAATCAGTGTGATTCGGCTGTTTTTACAGGTATTTCTTGATAGTTCATGTTCTCGGTAATTTACTAACTTGTAGCAAGAAAAAAATATAATAACTATTTCGTTAATTAAGCAGAAAATTAATAAAAAACGAACATGCCCCAGCTGTCAAACGGTAACAACTTTCGCATCAGAGAGCTTTGTGACTATATGTATTAGACTGTTATATCGCCAAAAAGCGTTGTTTCCAAATTTTCTGAAATAAATTTCAACAATTTATTTAATTTTCAAGGCTGGGTCTGTAAATTCAATAGTCTAAATGCAATTTTTGTGTAATGGCATGGAGCGGTGTTTTATGCTACGTTTACTATAAAATCGCTGCCACAGAAAGTTAGACAGCGACCAAGATCAAAATATCTTTGTCGATCACGAGTCGCAAGGAGAAGGTAGCACAATCTATGTTGACTATGATCTCAGTACGTGGCAACCAAAGCCGTACCATGACATTCGCGGTATTGAGACACTGTGCTCAGGGGAAACTTCCCAGTATGTACAGTCGTGCTCAAAAGTATCCGAACGACATGAATTGCATTTCTCCTGATTCGCATTCAACCCTCATAACGCAACTGTCTAGCAGGTCCTCTAAGCGCCCCTTGGTACAGTCGTTTGACTATTGAAAACGGTTCCAACAAATCACCACCAGAAAACACTGCTCTGTGTCGCAATAACTCAAGATGAAGAGTAATACCACGATACTACAAATAGTAGGGAACACCTTATCACAGATAAGACTGTCCTTACGGCTTGTAAGCTCACATTTATTACAATAAATGACATACCTGAAATGTTACCACTCTCATTATTACGTCAGGTAGGTAATGCACGTAGTAAGATCGTCGTATTCATGATTTCCTCTTCAAAGCAACATACCGTACGTATTATTTAACACAAAATGACACTAAAAATTTAAGTTATTCATGTGCTTCTAGTTGAGAATATGTGTGAATTTCAAATGACACGACGAACCGTCTCGTTCTACATATGGATTCAAATCCAGGTCATGCAGACTAAGCAAAGTTTTCGTGACTGACGGAAACTAACAGTCGTTCCTGACTAGGCATACAGAGAGTGATATACCTCGATTTTAGACAGTATCAGTTAGGAAATATCAACTTTAAATTACATAACGCAAACATTTTTAACAGACGCGAATTCCCACACAGCATCTATTGTCCCTGTTAAAAAACTACGAGAGATGTCAAATATTGCTTCTTCACAAGTAGCTTACTTGAAATGCCGTGAGGTAAAGCTTTGAGTTGGACAGGGATTCGAACCCAGAACCTAATCAGATTGTTATCGAAGCACAGTCAACTGTGACATATCGGATTTTCTCGGCAGTAGCAACATGTTTTCACTGAAATGACGAGACGACACATTAATTTTTTTCGTTCCAGGACTCCAACCCGGCACCTATCGCTGTTCTATTCTAGAGAAAACGAACGTTAAATATGGGTTGGTTACACCAGCAGCGACATGTGAGCATGTTTGAACTAGAAATAATATGACGAAGAGTTCAGTGCAGACTGGTAATCGAACCCCACACATTTCGTTGTTGGCTACACACAAAGAGAGGACAGCTACCGAATTTTTCCCCACCAGCATCTCGGAATAACATCCTTGAACTTAGAGTTATCTCGCAATTAGTTCTGTCTCTCACTGGGAGTCAACAACGTCAGATATTGTTAGTGTTGACAACGAATGAAAATACATTAAAAATCAAAATTATTTTCCACCAGCACATAGGTGTTCTCATGCTAGAGCTAGATAACACACAATGAAAACTGTAGTGCCGGGCCAGGATACGAACCCATTCACACGCAATATGTTGAGATGTTGAGGAATCTGCAGTTTTGAACAAACAACCAATTGTAGTCGAGCTGTATTGTCACGAAGGGATCAAATTCCGCATTAAGGGCGGTCTGAGTTGCATTTCCAGTTCAGAACCAATTTTATCGACATACAGAAGCTCAAATAAACTATGGAATAAGTGTCCTGTGACCCAACAAAGCGTTTGTTTCGTCACTAGAAATAAATAACTAGTATAAGAAAGGTTACTGGTGATGGAGTTTCTACATGTCGCCACTCCTGACTTTATTGTGGTTCAACCTAATGTCTACTTGATAGAGAAGGAATATCACGTTTACTGTGAATCTCAGACAACAATGCCATTATATGTTCTTCACTTGGCGTAGCCAGTAGAGAATAGAATCTGTTTCTCCCTATCAAATATCATTGGCAGAAGTTGGAATCTAACCCAGACCAGGTGTATATCAATCTATTAGCAATCCAACAGACCACCAAATCCTCTTCTCTGTGGCACATTTTTCTATTGTAACGCCATTGCGCCACACTGGATAAGAATTCTGACACACAGGCTCCCTGTAGTGGTTTACAGCATTTTCAGTGCATTCATTTACTTGGTTGACCGAATCACCATGAACTAGCTGCCTCGGCTACCCCAGTGCATACATTCGACTCTATTCTGTAATCACTGAAATAAAATCACGTAACTGCCACCTACACAGAACTGCCAACAGTGAGGGTTGCAGAAATTTTAATAGGCAGTGTTCCTTCCCACTTGAGCTACTCTATTGCGCTGTCTGTTTGTTGAAAACGTCGTGCAGTGCAAAAGAAAAGCTGTAACTCTCTGTCTCTCAGATGTCTACATCCGGCCTTATGCATTATCTCACAACACTGTGGAATGCGGAAGTTCTGGAGGGATTGTGTTCGACTTCTGGAGATACTGTACTTACGGTTCAGCTAGTAGTGTAACGATAAGTGTAGTGCACCGTAGACAAAACGTCGTGAGTTCTAATACATTCACTGCTACCATTTTTAAAATGCAATTCTGCTTTCTGCTGAAGTTATCAATGTAGTGGAACTTTGAACGTAATTCCCTTCACTTCGCAACCTAGAATAGTCGCATGTGGAAAAAGGGCCAACTACTGCGACATTTTGTTCTTTTCAGGTTTAATAGAAGGCCAGGCAACTGATCCATCTCGAAACGTTTGTATTATGTATGGGGAGAGCGCATCGTGCCAAAATACCTCGGGAAAGTATTTTCTACATTTGCTGTCGTGTGGTAGTGGCATTTTATTCTTCTTCAAACCTTGTTTGACAGCTTTCACTCAGAACACGTTTTCTACATGCATGTAATCATTAAACTGCATGTGCATTGTCAGACTGTTGCAGATAACATCAGAGAATTCGCATATATCGTTGATGATTAATTTGTCGCTCATGGTTACTGTTGTTTAAACAACACTAAAATAAACCCTACGAAAATTGTGCACTGTACTGTAAGAAATGAAATTAAACTACCCATGATAACCTTACGATGAAAATCGGTTTTAATAAATCTGAGTATCTGTACACATGCGTGACTCTATCGAACCGAATTAGTAAAATACTACTCACTTATATTTCGATTTTTAATTGGTATGCTCTGTCATACTAAAGAGGTATGCAAATGTAGCATTTCATATATAAAGTTATGTATTCCTAAAAACACAAAATTTGCTTGTCAGCAACGGAAAGAGTCATTACCTCTTGTGCAGCATTGCAATTTTTCACCATTGCACTATGAGCCGAAAGTATTTTTTTGCTTTTTCCTTATCGATGTTTGACCTGGCTGCTTGTAGATCTTTCACAGAAGGGATAAAAACAACACAGTCAGGGCTACTGGAACCGCGAACCACAACAGACGCTTTTTTTTTTTTAACCGGTCAGCATGTTACCACAGATCTAGCGATGTAGTATGTTTCATTGATTCCTATTACGGGGCTAATAGTGGCTAGAACTCGTAAATGGCTATTTAAAGGACAAGATTATTTGCGATTTCCACGTGCAACGACTTTTCTGGGCTGGAATCCATAAATTTACACTCATTTGTTACACCTCAAGCGATAATAACCCAGATTATTCAATGGAAATGACAGGAAAAATCAAGTGAACTTGGAGGCTTAATTCCGTGCATACCAGGAAGTAACTCGTGGATCACAGAGTAGCCAAACATACCTTGCCTTGTTGCCAAATCTCAGTTACAGTACCAGTAGGAAGAAGACTACCCGATGTGTTTCTACAGAGGTTTGGGAAGTGACCATAGCTGACATCACAAAGACGCGGCTGGCACGGCCTGGAATTCGTAATGCGTCTGTTTCGCATTTCTGTAACTAGGTTTAGGGACTGGAGCGTAGTTACTAATAATATTCAGAACTGACTGTAAACTAAGCATCATAAGTCAGTAACTTTCATAGATGTTTCTATATTTATTTCATAAGTGTACTCAAAACTAAGAAACTCATTCATGGACGTTTTTGTGCCTGGCCGATAGTCGAGCACAACAAACAAATAAAAATAAAAAACAATGTTTGTGTATGTGTGAGTGTGTTTGTGTGTGTGTGTGTGTGTGTGTGTGAGAGAGAGAGAGGGAGAGAGAGAGAGGGAGAGAGAGAGAGAGAGAGAGAGAGAGAGGAGACATAGGAGAGAGGGAGAGAGAGAGAGAGAGAGAGAGAGAGAGAGAGAGAGAGATGAGAGATTAGAGAGAAGAGAGAGATAGAGATAAGTATAAATAAGAATGAGAGAGTAATTAATTGTTGTAAAGAAATTGCATCATGGTATGTAAAGAAATCTTTCATTAAAATGACATGTTCCACACCATTACGAAATGTCGTATTCATGATCTATGGAACAAATATTAATCTAATCTAATCTAATCTAATCATATTTCTTCCGGCCGAGGTGGACGAGTGGTTCTACGCGCTACAGTCTGGAACCGCGCGACCGCTACAGTCGCAGGTTCGAATCCTGCCTCCGGCATGGATGTGTATGATGTCCTTAGGTTGGTTAGGTTTAAGTAGTTCTACGTTCTAGGGGAGTGATGACCTCAGAAGTTAAGTCGCATACTGCTCAGAGCCATTTGAACCATAAGCGGTGTGTGCGCTGATATGAAAGTTTCGCAGGTGAGCTTTTGTAAAGTTTGGAAGGTAGGAGACGAGATACTGCAGAAGTAAAGCTGTGAGTACCGGACGTGCGTCGTGCTTCTGTAGCTCAGATGGTCACAGTCGTGCTCAGGCACTCGGCCAGTGCACATCGCGCGGTGACGGGCGGTAGCGCGGGCCAGTGTTTACGTCGCGAGCAGTGCTGCGGTGGAGAGCTGAGCAGCGTGTGCGAGCCTTCGACCATAGATACTAATAGACTGGCCTTGCTGTGCAGAAGCTATGGGGCTAGTGTGGCTCCAACATAAACCACGTGACTGTTGGCAAAACGTGGCTGGATTTCAAATCAGCGGTCTGCCATCCTATGTTTGTATCGGATTTTCCCCACATTTCTCAATTGACTGCCAAGCGCTTCCAACAAAAACTACTTTTTTATTTGTGAAAAATTATGCCAGAACTACATTTGACCTGGATTTGTTCAAAGTACCATTTATAAAATCTTAACAAATACATCGAACGCCACACGGTGGGCAGCGGGACGAAATTACTATAAACTATCAATTATAGTAAAATGTCGTTAAAATTCTTTTAAACAGTAAGAGTGGGCTCGTGTCAAAACTTTAAACATTGTATTCGCCACGTTTCGAGCTTTAGTCACTTATAAAAGAAAATGGGCTATGGGAATTATGTCAACTATAGGTGTCAAAATTGTTTACTTTAGGAGCAGGTCCATTTTAGAGTATCAATTTTAGATGCACTTCAAAGGTTCAGTTCCCACTATTTTTAGAAAGGTTTAAACTATCAGTTTAAAAAAAATGATATTTTAGATGAAAGGTGAGACTTTGCAGTTTCAGAAAATAATTTTGGAGCCTAGGTTTAAAAATGACAGACACTGTAAATACAAATTATAGATTTACATTGTAAATAATAACTAACCTATCAAAACACTTTTCCGCGAAGTGCTTCAAGGAAAGGCGCATATGTGCAAACGGCTTAAAGTTTTTCCGTTTCAGGGCCTGTATCCAAAGCTGCCTTCGGTTTTCATGCTTACGGAACCTATGAGTAGGAACGAGAAACGATTATATTTACTTCTGTAACCGAATTATCACAGATACTTTCCAAAATGTAATATGAGTCCGACTTAACAGGCATCACTTTCAACACTTTAATTTACGTGATACTCTATTTCAAGTGTAAAAAACATATAAAAGTCACTTCGGCAGATTTCAATAAACGCGTCTGCACTATCTTAGACACACTTACACGTGAAATGTAATGCCATTTCCCCGACAAAACGCTGAGTACAGCCATAAGCGCAACACGAAACAACCATGTTTTGCCAACATTCACGTGACTTCAGCCCAGGGATGTTGGAGCCACGAAAATGACGTCAGGGCCAGTCTATTATATTTATGGTCGAAGGTGCGAGCGCTGTTAACGTTTGTTTCTGTACCACTGTTGTAAGTAAGATGTCGACAATTAACAGAGCGAACAGCGTTCAGTGTGTTTTCGATCGTGCTGCCTTGAGACCGACGGCTTTTGAAATCCATGAGTGGATTTTTGAGGATCTGAAATTGCCGGAAGATATATTCGACACGTTCCAGTTGGACTTTGTGCAGTACTCGTTATTTATCAAATTTATTTCGAGTGACACTTATGAGAAATTCGTTGAGGAGCATGCTGGTGTGAGACCATTTCGTCATAATGATGGCAGTATTAGTAATGTCCAAATCGTGCCTTCGGGATACGGAGTGAGGACCGTCAGAGTATTTAATGTGCCACCTGAGTGCCCTAATGACCTGATAGCACGTTCTCTGTCATTGTACGGCGTTGTTTTGTCAGTTACCAATGAAAAATGGTCGAGTGCATATCGCTACCAAGTTAACAGCGGGGTGCGAAGTGTGCGTGTAGACTTAAAAAAGCATATACCTTCGTATGTTGCCATTGGCGGCTGTCGTGCACAGGTAACTTACATTGGACAATCCCCTACCTGTTCGATCTGCCATTCAACAGAACATCTGCGGATGAACTGTACACGTCGACGTCCATTTCAACTTCCACGGGAACGTCCTGCAGACGGTAGTGAAAAGCTTGTTCCGCTATTGAGTGAGGTAGTCGCGGGGACTATACCACCACCCCGGCAGCCGGAACGTGTTAGCGAGGCGGAGATGCCAGTTCAGGTGGAATGCAGTGCCAAAGACATTCGCGGTAGGACGGACGTCGATCCGGCACCGTCATCTTCACCGGGGCAGTTATTGCTGGATAGCAACGATGCGCCAGCCACCTCTGAAATAAAGCCGTGTGAGATACAGGAGCGGGTGCAGATCAGTTTGGCTGAACCACCCCTATCGGTAGAGACTGCAGCAGAAGCGAAGAGGGGCCGTCGAAGGAGAAGCAAAGGGACTAGTAGCAAAGAGGAAAAGTCGGATGATTTGAGACCCATACACGTGTCAGAAAGTGGCAGCGAGACTGAACCTCAATCTTCTTGCTCCGTGCGCTGCGAGGACACCGCGAGGCAAGAACGCATTCGTGAACAAAACAAACACCTGAAGGCACTACTGAGCGCTGAGAGGGAACAGAGCACCGTAACGGCTAAGAGGAAGAGCAAACAGAGTAGCGAGCAGCTGCAGCAGCGCTCCCGCAGGAACTCGCTAACGTCAGTCGCAGCCCGCGTGGTGGTCAGGCGGATGCGACCACGTTGACAGACTCAGGCGGCGGTGGCGGGCAGGGCGGCGCGCGCACCGCGAAGCACCCCGACAGCAATGAGCCGTGGTGGCGGCAGGACGAGGAGATGCAGCAGTAGCTGCTCTCGCGCATGACCATCGCGCTGTGACATTTCCACTCTCTGACCCGTTATTGGTTTTGACATTTCGTTTCGTACTCCAGACGTTCCCAACGAGTTTGATTCAAAGCCGTCGAGAAGGACGATCCAACACAGAGCTCATTGTCCTCTGAACCATCATGTGCGATAGCCAAACCTACAACGTTACCACACTTAACGTCAATAGAATTCAAAGTGCGGTGAAACTCCGTTCGCTAACTGATTTCTTGTATGGTACCAGCGTTGACATTGCCCTCCTACAGGAGGTAGTCACAGTCTTAGAAGTGCCCGGTTACGTTCTCATTGATAACATCAATCTCCAGGATGCTGTAGGCACTGCCATACTTATGCGCGACGGTATACCATTTACGGATGTGCAGCGGCTGCCTAGTGGTCGTGGCATTTCTCTTCGAGTGAATGGTGTGCAGATTGTTAACGTGTACGCCCCCTCAGGCAGCACTCATAAGAGAGATCGCTCCACGTTTTATAAAGACGAGGTTCCCATTCTTCTTAGTGCTTATCGTGCACATCTCATCCTCGGTGGTGACTTCAATTGTGTGCTTAACGACAGAGACCAAACTCCTAACACGAACAGATGTATCGAACTTGAACATTTAATTCACGGCATGCGTCTTCACGATACATGGCAACAACTGCATGGTGAACGGGTAGTGTACACCTTCGTAACCAGTCACTCTGCCAGTCGGCTGGATAGGATCTATGTGTCCGAGGCCCTCCAGCGACACGCTGTGAACTGTGACATAGCTCCTGTCAACATCTCCGACCATTGTGCGTATCAGTGTTACCTTAACCTACACCGCCAGCAAATATACCGCGGGAAAGGCTACTGGAAATTGAATGTCAGCCTTCTGCAGAATGCCCAACTTGAAGAGGAGGTGAACATAACGTGGCAAAAGCTCCAGCGGCAACGACGTCGTTACGATAGCGTTCTCCAGTGGTGGATTCAGTGTGCTAAGCCTAAATTACGCCTCACCCTCATGAGTTACGCCCGACAAAAAAGCTTTTGGCAGAAACAGACTATTGAGTTTTATTATCGCTGTTTGAGAGAACTGTACAGTCGCACTAACAATCCTTCTCGCGATATCGACGTAAAGATCAAACGATATAAAGCGAAAATCACGGCGATACAACGCCAACGAATACAAGGCATCATCGTGCGAGCCCACCCCAAGGACGTTGCCGCCGAAGAACGGGCCTCTCTGTACCACATCCTGAGAACGACGAAACGGTATAAAGCCATGTTGATTGAAGCCGTCGTTGATGACGCTGAGAATGCCATCACGGAGCAACGTGACATCATCTCGCACGTCTACGACTATTATAGTCAACTTTACAAGAAGCAAGCCGTTGATGAACACTCGTGCGACGATTTTCTTAGGACCTTGAGCTGTCGCTTGTCACAACAGGATAATGCAAATCTGGAATCTCTTTTCACGGAGGACGAAATCCGACTGGCGGTCCACAGTGCAAAGAAAGGGAAGTCACCAGGACCCGACGGTCTCAGCGCTGAGTTTTACCAGCGTTACTGGAACCTCCTCGGTCCGACACTCCTCGAGATAGCGAATGAACTCTGGCACCTGGAAGTTATACCCAAGGCATTTACGGAAGGTATCATCCTGCCCTTACCGAAAAAAGGGAACAGCAGGAAGGTCGAAAACATGCGACCCATCACACTCCTGAATGCCGATTTCGAAATCATCACCAGATCGATTAAGCTAAGGATGCAAACCGTTATGTACAAGGTTTTGGGCAGTTACCAGTACAGTGCAGTGCAAGGCCGAAGTGCAATCTCAGCAGCCTGCGATTTGAGGGACATCATCTGTTCGTATGCTGAAACCAAAGGATAGGGCGCTCTGATCTTTCTAGATTTTGAGAAGGCTTATGACCGTGTACGTCATGACTTCCTCTTTAAAAGCATGAAGACACTAGGATTTGGACTTCATCTCATAGAATTAATTCGCAAACTTACTACAAACGCCTCTTCACGGATTCTCATTAATGGCCATTTTACAAAAGAAGTTTCCATTGAGCAATCCATCCGCCAAGGATGTCCTCTGTCAATGATTTTGTACGCCATTGCAGTGGAGCCGCTACTGAACAACTTGGCGCATAGCGGGATCGAACTTAGCGTCGAGTCTGTCACTATCCCATGCATTGCGTATGCTGACGATGTATGCGTAACTGCGTCATCATCACAACAACTTCTGTCAGCGGAAACTCTTTTACAAACATTCACGTCTCTTTCAGGAGCAATACTCAATAGAACTAAAACCACAGCTTCGCAGATCGGTGGCGGTATCGGAGACATATCCCATGTTACCTGGTGCAACGTCAAGGATTATCACACAACCCTCGGTGTTACCTTTGAGGCCAAACCAGACAAATTCCTGACGAAGAACTGGTCACACGTGCTTAATAAATTACGTGCTGCTTTGATACTTCACTCCGACCGTGACTTGAACATACTACAGAAAGTTAAGACCATCGAGATCGCCATTACGAGCAAGATGAATTACTTGGCGCAAATTCTTCCAATCTCCGACCATATAGCCAAGAGTATACAACAAGCGTTATGTTGGATTCTTTTTAGGGGGCACATTTTCAAAGTTCAGTTCGATACCTTAACCTTACCTTCGTTCAAAGGTGGCCTTAACCTCATTAAAGTACACAAAAAATGTGTCACCCTGCTCCTAAATCGCATCAGGAAGGAGTTCCGTACCCGGAGGACCAGTATCATCACAAACCTCATTCAGCGGTGGAAGCCTCATAGCCTTGACCCACCCGTTAGTATCGCCGGCATTCCACTTTCTTACCGACATGTGTGACTATACTACATGGAAATGAGCTACATTCGACACAACATCGTCGATAACGGAAGCCTGACGAACAGGAAGCTTTATGGCCTTCTCATGACAACAAACCACAGGAATCGTCTCGAAGAAAAACATCCACTTACACATTGGAGTATAGTATGGCGGAATGTGCACAGCGAAGTGTTACCGTCACGCGTCATAGCCGACTGGTATCTAACAGTCAACGATAAAGTAGCAACGAATGAAAAGCTACATAAAATTGGCCTTCATCCAACGCCCAACTGTGACGCATGCGGAAGGGTCGATACGCTTCTTCTTAGGTTCACGTGGGGACATGCATAAGAAATTACTACATTTCTTCGTCAACGATTGTCGGTGATAGACCGTACGACGCCCTGTGGTGTAGATCTTTTAGAGATCATTCAGCCACAAAAACTGAGATATCCACGAGCAAAAAATAACGCTGCAACGTGGATCATGGGCCACACAGCATCGTTTATTATGCAGAATAGGCATGCTACTTTCCTCGACTATTATTCTTACCTAGAAATTGAACACTTTAAAATGAGACACCATTGTGACTACAGGAGGATATTTGGAAATATGCTGAACATCATAATTAACGGTTAAATGCTTCAAATACAATATTTCGGTAGCAGAGGTTGCCAGTGACCTGTATGTATGAATCCCATTTGCTTCCTGGGACTTTAGTACTTGTCGGAATTTTACGATACTATTCAGATGCTCACCAATGCAGAAGGCATTTTTTCTTTCCCACTTTCGTTTTCACATTTCCCTTCTCTCGCAGAGCAGCGGAGCAACCTTCCTTCAATTATGAAGTGATAGTCTTTTGTGCACCATCAAAATTTCTGTCTACTACTTGCCCCCCCCCCCCCCCCAAAAAAAAAACCTCAAGATGACATTTCATTTCTTATATTGCGCTACGGCAGCCTAGAAATGATATACACTTTGTTCATTCTATTCTTACTACAAATTGGAGCAAATGTTTACTTTCCTTCCTTATGAAGAAAAGAAAAGTTGCGTAACGGTAAGTGTCGCGCACTAAAAAATTAAAAAAGAAAAATAAAAACAAGATGGATAGAGCGTCTGCCATTAAAAAAAGGGGGGGTAGCGTCAAAAAAAAAAAAAAGATGGTAGAGCACTTGCCCGCGAAAGGCAAAGGTCCCGAGTTCGAGTCTCGGTCGGGCTCACCGTTTTAATCTGCCAGGAAGTTTCATATCAGCGCACACTCCGCTGCAGAGTGAAAATTTCATTCTGGAAACATCCCCCAGACTGTGGCTAAGCCATGTCTCCGCAATATCCTCTCTTTCAGGAGTGCTAGTTCTGCAAGTTTCGCAGGAGAGCTTCTGTAAAGTTTGGAAGGTGGGAGACGAGAACTGGAAGAAGTAAAGCTGTGAGTACCGTACGTCAGTCGTGCTTCGGTAGCTCAGATGGTAGAGCACTTGCCCGCGAAAGGCAAAGGTCCCGAGTTCGAGTCTCGGTCGGGCACACAGTTTTAATCTGCCAGGAAGTTTCAGTATTTCTGTTTACCATGACTTCCGCCTATGTCATTTCCCAACGTAAACCGGCTCTGCCCATTTGGTAATGAAGTAACGTGATGTTTAATGCGGATTCTGAATTATAACGTTTTTCTCTTGAGGTTACCAGAGGTAAAGTAAATCTGTTTGTGCCTGTTAAAAGTAAATGCCTGAACCCATGCATTTCACCTGTGATAGTTCGTTCCACCAGGCCAATGTGGCCACATTTTCCAACGCCAGGAGTGTGCTGTAATGGATCATATGCTTAGCTTACAATATTAGTCACTATGGAAAAAGTGCGAGTCTATTAAATGGTTAAGTAGAAGCAAGATTCTGACACGGAGATTATGCTATTCTCATGTCAGCAGGATGTAAAGACTCTCCTAGGCATCATACCATCGATGTGAAGCCATTTGAAATTTTCATTAATTCAGCAAATTTCTTAGTTCGAGAAAATCCACTGTGAAGTGTGAAGTTACCGGATAATTCGATTATTACCATCATTATTACGATCATTTTCTGTATACCGCTGCTGGAACACATGTGCTTGAAGATCATTTAATGCCTTTCGGTCGTTATGGAAGTATTTGCCCAAGAACAGGTTCTTTCCCTGTCTACGGAATTCTTTTCATGTTATTATCAAACATTAACAATTACTCGTAGATTACATTAAAACTGAAGCAATTGATGAAGTCGTCACTTGATAACAAAAACGCGCTGTCTTTTTTCATTTATTTGTGCCTAGAAATGGCTGTCGAATACTGCCAAACCAAAAGCCAAGGGATCTTACTGCCTTCCCAAATACGTCGCTGTCAGTTCTTCCATATGATTTGGTCGACGTGACCTGTTTCAAGTCGTGTATGACAGAGAATGTTTTAGAAAATCAATTGTTTTCCTTTGCAATAAATGGAAAGATTTTCATTCTATGCTGTCCAAGTTCAAAATTTTCGCAATACTATTTCAAATTTACTATTCGCTTCTGTAATGTGGGAAAGTATTTCACAGTTGCAAAACCGAGATCTGACCCATTCACCCTACACTTAGTCGCTGACCATAAATTCTAGCCCAGAGTGACACCAGTTTAAGTAACCTAATGTAGCGGAGACTGTTTGCCAGTGCTCTTTCTCACCGGAAAATATGAAATTAACCCATTGGGGTCCATAAGTACACTGTAACAGCAATTTCTGTGTTATGCAATGCATATGAATTGTAGATTTTAGTGGTGCTCTCTCTTCTACTTTTGTATACAATATGCCTGATTTAAATAGGCCCTTTATCATTACAGGCCCTGGGCAGTGCAACATCAGACTGACAACTGTAACGTGCTTTTACTGGCAACCTCACTGTTCGTTTTACTTGATTTTGTAATCATTTAAATAAAACAACATGAGCTTCCAGTGGAAGACATTTCGTCCCCCTTTTCCTTCTGTGACATTTTTAAGTAAGCTTTTTGCCTTCCAACCAGCGAAATGCAGCAGAGTACGGCTGGTATATGATACACAAACCACGATATAATGCCGTTAAGTCGATTTCTTTCAACATTCTCGTAGCTGAAGGAATTTAGTTTCTTCCTAATTCGTCTTATGCAGCAACGTTCATAGATATCTCAGATAGGAAAAGATCTTTCTCCAGGTACGAAAGTTGTAAGACAAACTTCCCACAGTTTGTGTCAGATTTATCTTTTCTTCTGATAGCATTGCGTAAGTATTTTGTCTAAGAGGTATCACAATTGGTGTTCCTGTAGCTGTGAGAATCAATGGTTGAAAACGAGTTTAACACCAATGGGTTGGCACTGCTAAATATTCAAATTGATTATCAATCTAAGACTGAGTTCATTCACAAACTGAGGCGTATTTATAATATTGAAGCTAGACTGTATATCCTTGTCTTCCTTGAGTGGGCATTGGAAGGCGTTTACACACATGTATACAATACTATGAAAACTTCGAACGCTATAGTTAACGTTGCTGTCATAAACTTATTTTTTTTAATTCTTCTAGGTCTTCAGAGTGCAATATGTGTTGTAGATACAGTCTTAGACCAAAAAATTGGCCGCCAAGTCGTTCAAGGAGGGTGGACAATATAGTCGTGCTCCCCACAGAATTGTATGTTCGGCAATATGCTCGATCTGGCAACATTGTAGACTACAGCACTTCCTGGAGGAAGTCTTGACGGCAGTCTGAGTACATCAGTCTTGACTACGACCGTAGTCTTGAGTTAAAACACGAGGCCAGCTAATACGACATCTGTCAACAGAAAGCACACGTCGACAAAACTTTTATCATCCCTTTCCTCTCGGTGCTGAAGCTATGCGTGTAATTCAAGCTAATCTACAATATATTTCGCTTTATGTGACATTGGTAATAACAATTTGGTTCAACACTATTTTAGCGAGAGATTTCTGGGCCGACCATCTGCCTCTGAACACCGCATGTGTCTGAGTTCTCTGGGACCCATTTACTGCCTACTGGCGGGGGCTGGGGCACTGCGCTGCCTCGCCTTCTGCCGACAATGTCTGCTCCACTCCTCAATCTCGACAGAGGTACATGCTTTAATGTTGATGAGTGGTGACCCATAAAATCTGTCTACGATTTGTGTTTCACACTCGATAGCAACGGAGGCACAAAACCGGTTTTATTTGATGAGTATTTTATTACAATAGTATGGAATACATAAATGTGGCACAGAAATAATTTCATTCTTCCTGATTCAGTGTGTTATAATTAAAGCATCACATCCTGATCTTTTTCCTTTCATATGAGATTCTTCAAATAATTTATTTTTGTCATGGATTCATATGTGTTATTCAAGGCACAGAGAGTAAATGCAATGTAATGTGGTTGGTTTCTTTCTTTGATCGCCTATGGTAAATGGATGCGAAACATTGTGTCAATATGTTTGAGAACCCGCTCTATAGCTACTCAGGCAAATTGCTGGCTTTGAGGTCCATACATTAATTAATGGAGAAGTGAACGCTCTTCAAAAGTGATATTTAAAATATTCAATTGGATTTAAGGTGACAAAATTGCCCATATTTGAAGCTACCCAGAGAAAACGTAAGTTGCTAGAGCCGCTGTTAGCAAATGTCTGCAGAGAATTCCTAATTGCTACTGTGGAAATTTAGCATACAGGCCCTATAGTAATCAAGAAGTTCATATCCTTCATACTTATCACCCTGGCATGTGAGTCTTAAGTGAAGAAAAATATTGAAACCCGTATCATAGACGGTCGATTCGAATTTCTTCAGAGACGCTTGTATTGTGAAGCAGCTTGGCAGTCAGAAGGCCGAGATCTATGACCATTAACACAACTTGCCGTGTCGAGCTACCAAGAGGACTTGATGTGTAAAGATTTTCTTCCGATTTCGTTACAGAATTTTTTCTGAAAATTCGCAGTAACATAAAAGAAATCAGAAAAAAAGGTCGCACACACTGATCCCTGGCACAGTTAGAACTGACGACTCATTGAGACGGTGTGACACGAGATGCAGGTGGGACACGGGGCTACGAACACAATGCCGCCAGCACGCCGCTCTCCTCGTATTGGTCGCTCAGCCTTATAAAGCATGGTGAACGATAATAGAAGCTGTCACTTACGAACAGCATTTCTTTAGCCAAAAAATTGAATTTTCTGTCTCAGTGTCTAGGGGTTATATACCTCGAGTCATTCAAATGGAAAGGGAATATCAAGTGAATTTCGTGAGTCAGTTCAGTACCATACGTGGAAGTGATTGCACTGTCACAGTATTGCCAAATTTTGGTGACTATGTTGCCAATTCTCAGTTGTGCTAGGAACAGCTCTGTAGCGGTATGTGAGGAGAAGAATTCCGTGCTCATGTCATAGGACGATACGGAGAGGAGGCGCAGGGTTTGGTTAATATGCAGCGTTTGTTCCTGCCAGTCACGTCAAACATTCAGTTGTGTAATCTGCCATCACGATTACAGTTTCCCACAAAATATATACGAATAAAACACTTACCTTGTTACTTTGTGACAAAAGATTATTTCAGTACAATCAAAAGTCTTTGGAAATCAACTTTGCCCACCTGTCACGAAAAGTATGATAACAAACACTTTGCGCCTCGAAATCGATTGCATCTATGTGCAGTCTTGTGATCATACAAGTAGAATTTCAAGAATTGCACGAGAATGTAGACAAATGTTGGTGCGAATGGAAGCTGTAAGAAACACGGCTAACTAATTATTCTGTACCACGTAATAATCAATACATTTGAAAATTCAGAAGAGAAGAAACTAAAAATTATGCCCATTAAGTCAGAAACCAAAGTGCAGATGTGGGGACTGTGCTGATATACGCTTTTTCGTCTTCAGATCTATACAAATAATGTATACTAACCAGCGTTTTCACTGCTTTCGTACTGTTTCCCTCTTGTTTAGTCTTCTAATAATGAACTGGATCCACACCCATGAGTCTGGTTGTTTATTTGTATCCTTCCATCTACTATCTTTGTGTGTTATTGCTCGATGTTCAAAAAGCAAAATGTAATGTCTACTCCCACGAGGTATTAGAACGAGGTCGCAAGAAAGCTAACGAAGTATAATCAAAATACATTGAGACGCCAATTTGTCCGTCGTCGTAGTGTTAAGTTGACAGAAATACTTGGGTATTATTGCCTGAATCACCGGCACCCCATTGTTGTTTTCTCTTACTCAGATTTTTATATTACCCTGAACACAAGACGCTGAGATAAATGTGTATATTCTACGTGACGAAACATCCCACAATCCATTCGTCTTGATCCATTCGTTACATGCATCAGCAGCAATCAGTGATAGGAAAGTTGTTGTGAGATGACGAATAACAATAACGAAGGTAGTAGTAACAAATCAGTAATCAAGGATATTTACCGCACTACAGACAATTGTTAACAATTAACAAAATAACCAAGAAAGGCTGAGTGTTTTATTGGCGCACTGCATAGGTGTTCTTACCACTTTGTTACTGAATTCTGTTCTGGTTGTTTGCAGAGGGGAAAAAGAGAGAACCCTGTAGCCATACATATCGCTAGTACAACGAGATATTACTTATCAACTATCCTTGCTTTACATCATGAGACGAACATGGCGTCACCGAGTTGATATTTTAAATACATCTCTGTTTTCTCTCTCTGTCTCTCTTTCTCTCTTTTTATTTTTCTTTTAATTTTTTGAGGAAAGCACCAAGAAGCGCGAGTAATAGGCAAGTAGGCATATAATCTATTTATAGTTATTTTCATCGGGTTATGTAATGCAAAAATATATCTTATAAGTGTATTATTGCGTAATTCCAATTATTGATAGCATATTCGTGAGCTTGTGCGCATTCAGTGGGGTGAAGCCTATCACAAAAGCAATCAAAACTCAAATGTTTCTTGCACCATGTGCAACACACAAACGAAATCTCGCTGCACTGACGTATTGTCTGATATATTGCTCGGAAAAAATATCTGATTCATGTTGCTAAATACAGCTATATCAGATATCTATGTGGATGCGTACCAAGTTTATAAAAGTATATCTTGAAATACACAGAAAGGCACAAAGGGGTATCCTACTGATACATAGCCATGAACGAGATTGTAACTGGGGTCGACAGCATCGTCGTCTACCACCTTGACAACTCGAACGGTGACAGTGCACGACCGGTTACTTACGTTTGCTGATATCAAAGCTACAGCATGAAAACACAAAAATGTTAATAACCTGAAGATCATTAACTTTGGAGCCCATAGTAAAGTAAATCAGTCATCAGTTAGAAGATTGGTTTGAACACTAGAGGGCTTTAATAGGCACGGTCCTCTTGGGGGTGGTATACTGTTGCTTTCCTCCGACCTTTGAGTTGACTTGCCTAGACAGTTAATAGGGGAACCTACAGTTTAACGTGGATTTCGGACCACAGTGCAGCTCGGCATTTTTCACATCAACAAACATTGCCTGAGGGGCAATAAGTGTAAAATGAGAGATAAAATTCGTGCCCAGGTATCGAACCCGAGACCTTCGTACACGTAGACTAGCTATTTATCACTTTGCCGGCATTAAGCCACCACTGTTGCTTCCACTTGGCATTAAAATTAAGGATCTCTTGTTTGTGCCTGCGTTGGCACTTGCGCGTCTACATCTACATCCATACTCCGCAAGCCACCTGACGGTGTGTGGCGGAGGGTACCTTCAGTACCTCTGTCGGTTCTCCCTTCTATTCCAGTCTCGTATTGTTCGTGGAAAGAAGGATTGTCGGTATGCCTCTGTGTGGGCTCTAATCTCTCTGATTTTATCCTCATGGTCTCTTCGCGAGATATACGTAGGAGGGAGCAATATACTGCTTGACTCTTCGGTGAAGGTATGTTCTCGAAACTTTGACAAAAGCCCGTACCGAGCTACTGAGCGTCTCTCCTGCAGAGTCTTCCACTGGAGTTTATCTATCATCTCCGTAACGCTTTCGCGATTACTAAATGATCCTGTAACGAAGCGCGCTGCTCTCCGTAGGATCTTCTCTATATCTTCTATCAACCATATCTGGTACGGATCCCACACTGCTGAGCAGTATTCAAGCAGTGGGCGAACAAGCGTACTGTAACCCACTTCCTTTGTTTTCGGATTGCATTTCCTTAGGATTCTTCCAATGAATCTCAGTCTGGCATCTGCTTTACCGACGATCAACATTGTATGATCATTCCATTTTAAATCACTCCTAATGCGTACTCCCAGATAATTAATGGTATTAACTGCTTCCAGTTGCTGACCTGCTATTTTGTAGCTAAATGATAAAGGATCTATCTTTCTGTGTATTCGCAGCACATTACACTTGTCTACATTGAGATTCAATTGCCATTCCCTGCACCATGCGTCAATTCGCTGCAGATCGTCCTGCATTTCAGTACAATTTTCCATTGTTACAACCTCTCGATACACCACAGCATCATCTGCAAAAAGCCTCAGTGAACTTCCGATGTCATCCACCAGGTCATTTATGTATATTGTGCATAGCAACGATTCTATGACACTCCCCTGCGGCACACCTGAAATCACTCTTACTTCGGAGGACTTCTCTCCATTGAGAATGACATGCGGCGTCCTGTTATCTAGGAACTCCTCAATCCAATCACACAATTGGTCTGATAGTCCATATGCTCTTACTTTGTTCATTAAACGACTGTGGGGAACTGTATCGAACGCCTTGCGGAAGTCAAGAAACACGGCATCTACCTGTGAACCCGTGTCTATGGCACCTCTGAGTCTCGTGGACGAATAGCGCGAGCTGAGTTTCATATGACCGTCTTTTTCGAAACCCATGCTGATTCCTACAGAGTAGATTTCTAGTCTCCAGAAAAGTCATTATACCCGAACACAATACGTGTTCCAAAATTCTACAACTGCACCAAAGTAAAGAGAACCGAACTGAATGTAGTACCTTCCAGTTGGCACAAACAGAATAGGAGAAAAATTAAACAACATAAATGGTCTCTCTTTGATGCCTCAGTCTTCATTGCCATTATGCGTCTTATGAGAAAAAACGTACACTGGAAGGTCATGTTGTTTTATTTAAATGATTACAAAATCAGGTAAAACAAACAGTAGGATTGTCAGTAAGAGCACATTACTGTTGTCAGTATGATGTTGCACAGAACAGGGCCTGTAATGATAAAGGACCGGTTTAGATCACGCTTGTATACAGAAGTAGAAGAGGGAGCACCACTAAATTCTACAATCCATATGCATTGCATACACACAGAAATTACTGTTAGAGTGTACTTATGGACCCCAATGGGTTAATTGCGTATTTTCCGGTGAGAAAGAGCACTGGCAAACAGTCTCCGCTACATTAGGTTACTTAAACTGGTGTCACTCTGAGCTAGAATTTACGGTCAGCGACGAAGTGTTAGGTCAATGGGTCGGTGCGGGTATTGCAACTGTGAAATACTATCCCACATTACAGAAGCGAATAGTAAATTTGAAATAGTATTGCGAAAATTTTGAACTTGGACAGCACAGAATGAAAATCTTTCCATTTATTCCAAAGGAAAACAATTGATTTTCTAAAACATTCTCTGTCATACACGACTTGAAACGGGTCACGTCGACCAAATCATATGGAAGAACTGACAGCGACGTATATCGGAAGGCAGTAAGATCCCTTGGCTTTTGGTTTGGCAGTATTCGACAGCCATTTCTAGGCGCAAATAAATGAAAAACGACAGCCCGTTTTTGTTATCAAGTGACGACTTCATCAATTAGTTCAGTTTTAATGTAATCTACGAGTATTTGTTGATGTTTGATAATAACATGAAAAGAATTCCGTAGACAGGGAAAGAACCTGTTCTTGGGCAAATACTTCCATAACGACCGAAAGGCATTAAATGATCTTCAAGCACATGTGTTCCAGCAGCGGTATACAGAAAATGATCGTAATAATGATGGTAATAATCGAATTATCCGGTAACTTCACACTTCACAGTGGATTTTCTCGAACTAAGAAATTTGCTGAATTAGTGAAAATTTCAAATGGCTTCACATCGAGGCTATGATTCCTAGCAGACTCTTTACATCCTGCTGACATGAGAATAGCATAATCTCCGTGTCAGAATCTTGCTTCTACTTAACCATTTAATAGACTCGCGTTTTTTCCATAGTGACTAATTTTGTAAGCTAAGCATATGATCCATTACAGCACACTCCTGGCGCTGGAAAATGTGGCCACCTTGGCCTGGTGGAACGAACTATCACAGGTGAAATGCATGGGTTCAGGCATTTACTTTTAAGAGGCACAAACAGATTTACTTTACCTCTGGTAACCTCAAGAGAAAAACGTTATAATTCAGAATCCGCATTAAACATCACGTTCCTTCATTACCAACTGGGCAGAGCCGATTTACGTTGGGAAATGACATAGGCGGAAGTCATGGTAAACAGAAATACTGTCGCCAGTAAACTTACTTACATTAGAAAATTTTATTTTATTTGATGAACCGATGTCCATTTCAAGGAAGAGGGCTCCTATTTTACTTGTACTTGATTGAACTACATATGTCGAAAGATTTGGTGCTGGACTGTGATTTGAATTCGTATCTCCTCACTTGAGGATCTGAATCTCTCGGAACAGTATAGTTCAGTCATTTCATTCCTTTTTCCAAGACAGCAGTCTTCCCTAGGTCTCCTCCAAACTTAAGTATGTGGGTCCGAATACTGATCCAATACAAAAATATTCATAATTTCATTTCAAGCCCTATCACGTACACACCGGCCTGCTAGTGAAAATTAACATGAATTTTTAATGGTTGTTCATGTGTTGCCAACATTAGCGCTAGGTGTCGTTATTTCTGGTCATACACGCACACATCTGATTGTTGGTGAGTAACCAATTGTACTTAAGCTATATTCGTGGCTGATAAAGAAGAATGGTAGGTGTGCAATTCGATTGTCGCTCAGGCACAAAAATTTGTATCCTTATTGTAGATTCAAACACCTAGCAGCTGGTAAGAAAAACCGATACATAACATTTGATTTTACTTAGTTAAATATCCGATTACGTGTTGGGTTCGTATCTCCACCACAGAACTTCACATCATGTGCTTCATCTTTAAATGCATGCACACTCTGTTCCATCTGAATGGAGGTATATCATACATCTTTCGTGGCTAGTTAACAGGGACGAAAGGGTCTTGATAATACTCCTGGTTTATTACAAAAACTGTGGTGTTTTATTTTCAAGTTTAGATTTGGTTACTGATATTGGCGAAAATTTCGCTTATTCATGACTCCTCATGGCCAGTCAGCATTATGATTATGGTTCAAATGGTTCTGAGCTCTATGGGATTAACTTCTGAAGTCATCACTCCCCTTGAACTTAGAACTACTTAAACCTAACCAACAGGAGGACATCACACACATCCATGCCCGAGGCAGGATTCGAACCTGCGACCGTGGCGGACGCGCGTTTCCAGACTGTAGCGCGTAGAACCGCTCGGCCACCTCGGCCGGCAGAAATATGATTAGTTTAGTTTAGATGAGATAAATATTTGTTCCATAGATCATGAATACGGCATTTCGTAATGGTGTGGAACATGTCATTTTAATGAAAGATTTCTTTACATACCATGATGCAATATCTTTACAACAATTAATTACTCTCTCATTCTTTTTTTATACTTATCTCTATCTCTCTCTAATCTCTCATCTCTCTGTCTCTGTCCCTGTCTCTGTCTCTCTCTCTCTCTCTCTCTCTCTCTCTCACTCTCTCTCTCTCTCTCTCTCCCCCCTCTGTCACCTCTCTCTCTCTCACTCACACATACACACACACACTCACACATACACAAACATTGATTTTTATTTTTATTTGTTTGTTGTGCTCGACTACCGGCCCGGCACAAAAACGTCCATGAATGAGTTTCTTAGTTTTGAGTACACTTATGAAATAAATATAGAAACATCTATGAAAGTTACTGACTTATGATACTTAGTTTACAGTCAGTTCTGAATATTATTAGTAACTACGCTCCAGTCCCTAAACCTAGTTACAGAAATGCGAAACACAAGCATTACGTATTCCAGGCCGTGCCAGCCGCGTCGTTGTGATGTCAGCTATGGTCACTTCCCAAACCTCTGTACGATCACATCGGTTAGTCTTCTTCCTGCTGGTACTGTAACTGAGATTCGGCAACAGGCAAGGTATGTTTGGCAACTCTGTAATCGGCGAGTTACTTCCTGGTATGCACGGAATTAAGCCTCCAAGTTCACTTGATTTTTCCTGTCATTCCATTGAATAACCTGAGTAATTATCGCTTGAGGTGTAACAAAACAGTGTAAATTTATATATTCCAGCCCAGGAAAGACGTTGCACGTTTAAATCGCAAATAATCTTGTCCTTTAAATAGCGATTTACGAGTTCTAGCCACTATTAGCCCCGTAATAGGATTCAATGAAACATACCCCTTCGCTAGCTCTGTGGTAACATGCTGACCGGTTAAAAAAAAAAAGAAAGAAGCGTCTGTTGTTGTTCGCGGTTCCAGTCTCCCAGGCTGTGACGTTTTTATCCCTTCTGTGAAAGATCTACAAGCAGTCAGATGAAACATCGATAAGGGAAACGCAAGAAAATACTTTCGGCTCATAGTGCAATGGTTTAAAATTGCAATGCTGCACAACAGGTAATGACTCTTTCCGTTGCTGACAAGCAAATTTAGTGTTTTTAGGAATACATAACTTTATATATGAAATGCTACATTTGCATACCTCTTGAGTATGACAGAGCATACTAATTAAAAATCGAAATATAAGTGAGTAGTATTTTACTAATTCGGTTCGATAGAGTTACGCATGTGTACAGATACTCAGCTTTATTAAAACCGACTTTCGTCGTAAGGTTATCGTGGGCAGATTTATTTCATTTCTTATAATACAGTGCACAATTTTCGTAGGGCTTCTTTTAGTGTTGTTTAAACAATAGTAAACATGAGCGAGAAATTAATCATCAACGATATATGCGAATTCTCTGATGTTATCTGTAACAGTCTGACAATGCACATGCAGTTTAATGATTACATGCATGTAGAAAACGTGTTCTGAGTGAAAGCTGTCAAACAAGGTTTGAAGAAGAATAAAATGCCACTACCACACGACAGCAAATGTAGAAAATACTTTCCTGAGGTATTTTGGCACGATGCGCTCTCCCCATACATAATACAAACGTTTCGAGGTGGACCAGTTGCCTGGCCTTCTATTAAACCTGAAAAGAACAAAATGTCGCAGTAGTTGGCCCTTTTTCCACATGCGACTATTCTAGGTTGCGAAGTGAAGGGAATTACGTTCAAAGTTCCACTACATTGATAACTTCAGCAGAAAGCAGAATTGCATTTTAAAAATGGTAGCAGTGAATGTATTAGAACTCACGACGTTTTGTCTACGGTGCACTACACTTATCGTTAAACTACTAGCTGAACCGTAAGTACAGTATCTCCAGAAGTCGAACACAATCCCTCCAGAACTTCCGCATTCCACAGTGTTGTGAGATAATGCATAAGGCCGGATGTAGACTTCTGAGAGACAAACAGTTACAGGTTTTCATTTGCAATGCACGACGTTTTCAACAAACTGATAGCGCAATAGAGTAGCTCAAGTGGGAAGGAACACGTCCTATTTAAATTTCTGCATCCTACACTGTTGGCAGTTCTGTGTAGGTGGCAGTTACGTGATTTTATTTCAGTGATTACAGAATAGAGTCGAATGTATGCACTGGGGTAGCCGAGGCAGCTAGTTCATGGTGATTCGGTCAACCAAGTAAATGAATGTACTGACCATGCTGCAAACCACTACAGGGAGCCTGTGTGTCAGAATTCTTATCCAGTGTGGCGCAATGGCGTTTCAATAGAAAAATGTGCCACAGAGAAGAGGATTTGGTTGTCTGTTGGATTGCTGATAGATTGATATAGACCTAGTCTGGGTTCGATTCCAACTTCTGCCAATGATATTTGCCGGCCGCGGTGGTCTCGCGGTTCTAGGCGCTCAGTCCGGAACCGCGCGACTGCTACGGTCGCAGGTTCGAATCCTGCCTCGGGCATGGATGTGTGTGATGTCCTTAGGTTGGTTAGGTTTAAGTAGTTCTAAGTTCTAGGGGACTGATGACCACAGATGATAAGTCCCATAGTGCTCAGAGCCATTTGAACCATTTTGAACCAATGATATTTGATAGGGAGAAACAGATTCTATTCTCTACTGGCTAAGCCAAGTGAAGAACATATAACGGCATTGTGGTCTGACATTCACAATAAACATGATATTCCTTCTCTACCAAGTAGACATTAGGTTGAACCACAATAAAGTCAGGAGTGGCGACATGTAGAAACTCCATCACCAGTAACCTTTCTTATACTAGTTATTTATTTCTAGTGACGAAACAAACGCTATGTTGGGTCACACGACACTTATTCCATCTTTTATTTGAGCTTCTGTATGTCGATAAAATTGGTTCTGAACTGGAAATGCAACTCAGACCGCCCTGAACGCGGAATTTGATCCCTTCGTGACAATACAGCTCGACTACAATTTGTTGTTTGTTCAAAACTGCAGATTCCACAACATCTCCACATATTGCGTGTGAATGGGTTCGAATCCTGGCCCGGCACTAAAGTTTTCATTATGTGTTATCTAGCTCTAGCATGAGAACACCTATGTGCTGGTGGAAAATAATTTTGATTTTTAATGTATTTTCATTCGTTGTCAACACTAACGATATCTGACGTTTTTGACTCCCAGCGAGACACAGAACTAATTGCGAGATCACTGTAAGTTCGAGGATGTTATTCCGAGCTGCTGGTGGAGAAAAATTCGGTAGCTGTCCTCTCTTTGTGTGTAGTCAACAACGAAATGTGTGGGGTTCGATTACCAGTCAGCACTGAACTCTTCGTCATATTATTTCTAGTTCAAACATGCTCACATGTCGCTGCTGGTGTAACAAACCCATATTTAACGTTCGTTTTTTCTAGAATAGAACAGCGATAGGTGCCGCGTTGGAGTCCTGGAACGAAAAAAATTAATGTGTCGTCTCGCCATTTCAGTGAAAACATGTTGCTACTGCCGAGAAAATCCGATATGTCACAGTTGATTGTGCTTCGATAACAATCTGATTAGGTTCTGGGTTCGAATCCCTGTCCAACTCAAAGCTTTAGCTCACGGCATTTCAAGTAAGCTACTTGTGAAGAAGTAATATTTGACATCTCTCGTAGTTTTTTAACAGGGACAATAGATGCTGTGTGGGAATTCGCCTCTGTTAAAAATGTTTGCGTTATGTAATTTAAAGTTGATATATCCTAACTAATACTGTCTAAAATCGAGGTATATCACTCTCTGTATGCCTAGTCAGGAATGACTATTAGTTTCCGTCAGTCACGAAATCTTTGTTTAGTCTGCATGACCTGGGTTTGAATCCATATGCAGAACGAGACGGTTCGTCGTGTCATTTTAAATTCATACATATTCTCAACTAGAAGCTCGTGAATAACTTAAATTTTTAATGTCATTTCGTGTTAAATAATAAGTACGGTATATTACTTTGAAGAGGAAATCATGAATACGACGAACTTATTACGTGCCGCTACGTTACCTACCTGACATAATAATGAGAGTGGTAACATTTCAGGTATGTCATTTATGGTAATAAATGTGAGCTTACAAGCCGTAAGGACAGTCTTATCTGTGATAAGGTGTTCCCTACTATTTGTAGTATCGTGGTATTACTCTTCATCTTGAGTTATTGCGATACAGAGCAGTGTTTTCTGGTGGTGATTTGTTGGTACCATTTTCAATAGTCAAACGACTGTACCAAGGAGCGATTAGAGGACCTGCTAGACAGCTGCGTTATGAGGGTTGAATGCGAATCAGGCGAAATGCAATTCAGGTCGTTCGGATACTTTTGAGGATGACTGTACGTGGATAAATAATTTCATTCACCCCTCAAGTTAGGACACTTAGCTGCCTATGGAGAAATAATGGGTAGAATCTGACGCTTCGTCGACGTTGAGATTATCAGGGACAAGGCATACGTTTGAATGAAACATGTAGGTGGAGGGCATATGCCCCTGCCACTCGCGGTAGCCGCTCGGTCTAGGACGGCTTATCACGGTTCACGCGTATCCCCACATCATAGTTCGAGTTCTCCCTTCGACATGGTGTAAGTGTTATCCTCAGCGTAAGTTACTTTAAGTTACATTGATTAGTGTGTAAGCCTAGGGACCGATGACCTCAGCTGTTTGGTCCCTTAGAACCATACCAGAAATTTCAAATTTCATCCGCCATCGAACTGAACCTGCAGGACATTCGTCTCCTGCATAATATTTGGACATGGTTGCCAAGTAAGAAAGCACTAGTCATTACAAGCTGGGCTGTAGCTCAGTGTTCAGCGGGTGAAACTGACAAAAAATTCTTTTCAATTCTATTTAATAACTGTTGGTTTACGCAGTGTCTTCTGACTTCTCTCTGTATACCAGCACATGCACTGAAAAGCCAGTAATTATGACCACTGCCCACAGCGAGGTTGAATGCCGCATGATGATACTGTGGGCACGAATCGCGCTATGAAAAGTATGTAAGTGTTGGGCCGTAAATGGAGAAATCCACTGTGATATGCGACTTCGTCAAAGGACGGACTATAATTACTCAAAGTCTCTGAACGACTGTCTCGAAAGGCGAAGCTGGTAGAGTGTTCACGCGCTTCTGTCGTGAGCATCAGTGCAAAGAGGTAGAAGGACCGTGAGACTGCCACGAGGCACTAAATTGTTGAACGTCCACGACTATTCACAGACGTGGGATTGGGAGAGTTGCCTGCTCTGCAGTGTGGGATAGGTAGTGATCAGTAGCATCTCTGCCGAACGAGCACAGTGCTCGTGCACGCACAAGTTCTTCGGAGCACACCGTTCATCGTACATTGTCGAACATGGAGCCCCGCAGCAGACCACACCTACATTACCACATGTCGACCAAACAACATCGTCAATTACGACTGCAGTGGGCACTGAACCAACGGGGCTCGACCGTCGATCAATGGAAACCTGTCGGCTTTTCGTGTGAATCATAATTTTGCTACACTAGGTCGATGGTCGACTCAACAAACGCCATTATCGAGGTGAACGGCGGCTCGAAACTACCAGAGCGCCAAGGACGCAGGCTGGTGGGAGTAGTATTATGCTACGGGAGACATTCTCCTGCGCTTGCATGGGACCTGTGGTAGTAATCGAAGACGTGCTGACAACTGCGAACCATCTGCATCCCTTCATGGTAGATATCTTCGCCAAAAGTGATATCATCTTTCAACAGCATAACTGTCCGTGTCTCGGAGCCAGAACCATGCTACTGTGGTCTGAGGGGCATTAATAGTGAACTCACATTGATGTCTCGGCGACCAAATTCGTCTGATGTAAATCTTACCGGGTTCCATCTTGGTCGCTATCGGGCGCCATCACCGCGTACGCACTTCAGCGGCCCGGTATTTACGCGAATTACGGGACTTGTGTTGAGACATCTAATACCGCATACCATCACAATTCTAACAACGAACTGTCGGATCCATGATACGCAGAATTAGTGATGAATTTAGCTCCAAAGACAAACAAACAAGCTATTAAGCAAGTAGTCATAATGTAAGTTAGTGTATATAATGTAAGTCAGTTATATTATATATAATGTAAGTCAGTGTTTTATTATCAATAGTAGGATTACGTAATACAGTAGGCCCTATAACCACTTCACATCATTTTGTACTTTGCCTGTCCGTCAACATTTAACGAAACGAATTTCGATAGGATTCATAGGCAGGGTGCCTCAAACTTTTAGTAGAAGCAGATCATATGGTGATTATCGTAAATTAATATTTACTTTTTTATTGACTTCCAAGAGTACACCATACAGTCATAACTTAAGCTTGTAGCAATTGTTCAAAGGGGTGACCACTAATCTCAATGTATGCGTAACAACTGCGCATAAAATTTTGATGGCCTTTCTCAGATATCCTTGTTTGTTGTACAATGAAACAGGCAGTTGGGACCCAACAAACCAGTCCCTCTTCAATTCATAATCGCGTTTCG
Organism: Schistocerca cancellata; assembly: GCF_023864275.1. NCBI lineage: Eukaryota > Metazoa > Arthropoda > Insecta > Orthoptera > Acrididae > Schistocerca > Schistocerca cancellata. Next base: position 438,891,447 of record NC_064627.1, read on the forward strand.
TGCTTTAAACTCTTCGCGTGATTCATGGGAAAAAAAATCCACCGGAGTGGGATCCGCTGCGAGATCTGGAGAATGTGCTGGCTAGGGCAGAAGTCGAACATTTTCTTTATCCAGAAAGGCCCGTACAGGACCTACTTTATCCTGCTGAAATGTAGGGTTTCGCAGGGATCGAATGAAGGGTAGAGCCACGATGCGTACCATCACGTTTCCAATTTTGAAAAACGTCGTATTGTAGCCTATCGTGATTGCGGTTTATCGTATGGCGACAATGCTGCTCGCGTTGGTCGAGATCCAATGGCTGTTAATAGAATATGGAATCGGTGGGTTCAGGAGGGTAATACGGAACGCTGTGCTGGATCCCAACGGCCTCGTATCACTAACAGTCGAGATGACAGGCATCTTAACCGCATGGCTGTGACGGATCGTGCAGCCTCGTCTCGATACCTGAGTCGATGGGGACGTTTGCAAGACAACAACCATCTGCACGAACAGTTCGACGAATTTGCGGCAGAATGGACTATCAGCTCGGAGACCATGGCTGTGATTACCCTTGACGCTGCATCACAGACAGGAGCGCCTGCGATTGTGTACTCAACGACGAACCTGGGTGTACGAATGACAATACGTCATTTTTTCGGATGAATCCAGGTTATTTTTACTGCATCATGATGGTGGCATCTGTGATTGGCGACATCGAGTTGAACGCACATGGGAAGCATGTATTCGTCATCGCCATACTGGCGTATCACTCGGTGTGATGGTATGGCGTGCCATTAGTTAACGTCTCGCTCACCTCTTGTTCGCACTGACGGCACTTTGAAGAGGGGACGTTACATTTCAGATGTGTTACGACCCGTGGCTATACCCTTCATTCGATCCCTGCCAAACCCTACATTTCAGCAGGATAATGCACGACCGCATGTTGCAGGTCCTGTACGGGCCTTTCTGGATAAAGAAAATGTTCGACTGCTGCCCTAGGCAGCACATTCTCCAGATCTCTTACCAATTGAAAACGTCTGCTCAATGGTGGCCAAGCAATTGGCTCCTCACAATACGCCAGTCACTACTCTTGATGAACTGTGGTATCGTGTTGAAGCTGTATGGGCAGCTGTACCTGTACACGCCATCCAAGCTCTGTTGCCCATTCGTACAAAGGCCGTTATTACGCCCAGAGATGGTTGTTCTGTGTACTGATTTCTCAGGACCTATGCACCCAAATTGCGTGAAATTGTAATCACATGTCAGTTCTAGCATAATATATTTGTCCAATGAATACCCGTTTATCATCTACATTACTTCTTGGTGCAGCAATTTTAATGCCCAGTAATGTACACTCCTGAAAATGGAAAAAAGAACACATTGACACCGGTGTGTCAGACCCACCATACTTGCTCCGGACACTGCGAGAGGGCTGTACAAGCAATGATCACACGCACGGCACAGCGGGCACACCAGGAACCGCGGTGTTGGCCGTCGAATGGCGCTAGCTGCGCAGCATTTGTGCACCGCCGCCGTCAGTGTCAGCCAGTTTGCCGTGGCATACGGAGCTCCATCGCAGTCTTTAACACTGGTAGCATGCCGCGACAGCGTGGACGTGAACCGTATGTGCAGTTGACGGACTTTGAGCGAGGGCGTATAGTGGGCATGCGGGAGGCCGGGTGGACGTACCGCCGAATTGCTCAACACGTGGGGCGTGAGGTCTCCACAGTACATCGATGTTGTCGCCAGTGGTCGGCGGAAGGTGCACGTGCCCGTCGACCTGGGACCGGACCGCAGCGACGCACGGATGCACGCCAAGACCGTAGGATCCTACGCAGTGCCGTAGGGGACCGCACCGCCACTTCCCAGCAAATTAGGGACACTGTTATTCCTGGGGTATCGGCGAGGACCATTCGCAACCGTCTCCATGGAGCTGGGCTACGGTCCCGCACACCGTTAGGCCGTCTTCCGCTCACGCCCCAACATCGTGCAGCCCGCCTCCAGTGGTGTCGCGACAGGCATGAATGGAGGGACGAATGGAGACGTGTCGTCTTCAGCGATGAGAGTCGCTTCTGCCTTGGTGCCAATGATGGTCGTATGCGTGTTTGGCGCCGTGCAGGTGAGCGCCACAATCAGGACTGCATACGACCGAGGCACACAGGGCCAACACCCGGCATCATGGTGTGGGGAGCGATCTCCTACACTGGCCGTACACCACTGGTGATCGTCGAGGGGACACTGAATAGTGCACGGTACATCCAAACCGTCATCGAACCCATCGTTCTACCATTCCTAGACCGGCAAGGGAACTTGCTGTTCCAACAGTACAATGCACGTCCGCATGTATCCCGTGCCACCCAACGTGCTCTAGAAGGTGTAAGTCAACTACCCTGGCCAGCAAGATCTCCGGATCTGTCTCCCATTGAGCATGTTTGGGACTGGATGAAGCATCGTCTCACGCGGTCTGCACGTCCAGCACGAACGCCGGTCCAACTGAGGCGCCAGGTGGAAATGGCATGGCAAGCCGTTCCACAGGACTACATCCAGCATCTCTACGATCGTCTCCATGGGAGAATAGCAGCCTGCATTGCTGCGAAAGGTGGATATACACTGTACTAGTGCCGACATTGTGCATGCTCTGTTGACTGTGTCTATGTGCCTGTGGTTCTGTCAGTGTGATCATGTGATGTATCTGACCCCAGGAATGTGTCAATAAAGTTTCCCCTTCCTGGGACAATGAATTCACGGTGTTCTTATTTCAATTTCCAGGAGTGCATTTACTCAACTACAGCAGCACCTCTGCACCTCGAAATCCGCCATTATGTAGCGCAGACCAACTAGTCTCGGTTTTTGTGATTAATGCGATCGGTTTTCAGTGGCACATGCAGCGCGCTCGCTTCTTACTGGCTAACAAATTCGGTCGTCGAAGTATTTCACCTGATATACTCTTCCTAAGATATTCGAAGACAGCGCCGCATCCAGAGATCGATTTCTCTGTTCAGTATCATCTTTGTAGATTGTCTGAACTATAATATACGTGGAAGAAAACGATGTTCTGAACGTCACGATTGGGGCAGACAACTTTCAACGTTGATAGCACTGTCTTCAAAAGCGACATGCAGTCATCTGTGACGTGTCGCCAGTGTGGTTATTTCGTTGAGGGAGATGGAGTATTACCTGTTGCATTAATTTGCATACATGCATTTAATTAATAGCGCCAACGGCCTTGCCGCAGTGGTAACACCGACTCCCTCAGATCACCGAAGCTAAGCGCTATCGAAGAGGAGGGAGGAGGAGATTAGTGTTTAACGTCCCGTCGACAACGAGGTCATTAGAGACGGAGCGCAAGCTCGGGCGAGGGAAGGATGGGGAAGGAAATCGGCCGTGGCCTTTCAAAGGAACCATCCCGGCATTTGCCTGAAGCGATTTAGGAAAATCACGGAAAACCTAAATCAAGATGGCCGGAGACGGGATTGAACCGTCGTCCTCCCGAATGTAAGCGCTATCGGACTTGGATGGGTCACCGTCCTTGTCTGCCGAGTGCTGTTGGCCTTCGGGGTGCACTCAGCCCTTCTGACGCCAATGGAGGAGCTACTTAATTGACCAGTAGTGACACCGGTCACGAAAACTGACAACGGCTCGGAGAGCGCTGCGCTGTCCACACACCACTCCGTTTTCCGCATCCAGTGGCGCCTAAAGGCTAAGGATGACACGGCGGCTGGTCAGTACAGTTGCGCTTAGAGGCCTGTCTGGACGGTGTTTCTTTTTATTTAATGTATGTTGCTGCAGAATGTAGTGGAAAAAGTGAATAAGAATGATTTTTCAACTTTATAGAATTTATAACCGTAGTTCGTTCAAGGCACAGAAGGCCGGCTAAGATGATTTTAAACCCTGAGTTCAGTGTTGTAAATATACTATGCAGTTCAGTACTGTAGTGACGAACTTTTTACAGTTTGTATTTGCTCACTGATGAGGCGTCTTTTCTCCTGATGGTGTTATTTACTGCCGCAATAACTATGGAGAGAATAAAGGGAACCTATACGTCACTCTCTTCTTAGATCACTATCAAAGACTTCCTAACAACTTGTGCGCTGTAACACTACAAGATCAACAAATAGCACCTTATTGGCTTGAATTATGTACGTTGCATAGTGTTCATTCGAGGTGTGCTGCCTCACTTCTGGGAGACGTATCTCATTTGATTACCGAGAGGATGTTTTTTCTACACAACTTTATGCCATAGCACTTCGACACTAATATCCATGGGTCCCTGCACAAGATATACACTCATCACTGGGTTACAACGGGAGACCCTGTCTCTTCGACAACGTTGGAAACTTTCCTCATGTCAGCACGTTTTAGGTGTCGCCACCGGCGCCAACCTTGTGTGAATGCTCTGAAATGCTAATCGTTTGCATATCACAGCATCTTCTTCCTGTCGGTTAAATTTCGTGTCTGTAGCACGTCATCTTCGTGGTGTAGCAATTTTAATGGCCAGTAGTGTAGGTCAATATTAACTATCTATCTATCAGTCATTTGCAAAAAAAATGAAGTGCTCGTCAGGCATTGATAGCCGGAAAGTCCCATCCGGAGGAGTTCGGCCACCGGCTTGCAATTCTTGCCTAAGTTGGCCAAATTGGGTGACTTGCGCTTCGGTTACGATAAAATGATGAGGACAACACACCAACCTGTCCACGAGCAAAGAGTATCTCCAACCCGGCAGGAATGGAACCCGGGCGTGATGTATGGTAGGCAAACACGTTACCACTTAGCTAAGCAGGCGGAAATCATTTGTAGATTTCGTGTTACGAATTTTGGTGGCATTCTGGCTTGCCTCGCACTGTTTGGTGCAATGGTATCGGCACCAACTCCAAGTCCTTAACGTCCACTTACCTGTGCTCGGACTTAATATTCTTTGTTTGATAAGATGGCATGTTTTCAAGACATTTTAAGGAATCGTCTTTGTATTAGTCCCTCAGAATACAAGGTGTGTTGCATTCATCACACTCTCGTTTACTTTCTTATTTTTCTTGTGTCCCTGAAATAAATAATTTACACGAAATAATATTTTTTTGAATAAAAATTCATTTAATTTATTCGTAATCCGCTGTCACTGTTAAAAGATTCTAGCATCATTACGCTAGTGTGTGTACTTTATACTAAGGTGACAAAAGTCTTGGGACAGCGATATGCAGACACAAAGATGGCGGCAACATTGCGTACACAAGGTATAAAACTGCAGTGCATTGGTGAGGCTGCCATTTGTACTCAGGTGGTTCATGTGAAAAAGTTGCCGACGTAATTATAGCCACATGACGGGAATTAATAAACTCTGGATGCTGAGTGGTTGTTGGAATTTTATACATGGGACATTCTATTTTTGAAATCGTTAGCGAGTTCAATATTACAAGATCCACAGTCTCTAGATTGTGCCACGGGCGGCGCAGTGGCCGACGGGATTCATTTAACGACCAAAAGCAGCGGCGTTTCCATAGACGTGTTAGTGGTGACAGACAAGCAACACTGCTTGTAGTAATGACAAAAATCAATGTGGAGCCGGTCGTGGTGGCCGAGCGGTTCTAGGCGCTTCAGTCTGGAACCGCGCGACCGCTACGGCCGCAGGTTCGAGTCCTGCCTCGGGCATGGATGTGTGTGATGTCCTTAGGTTAGTTAGGTTTAAGTAGTTCTAAGTTCTAGGGGACTGATGACCTCAGATGTTAAGTCCCATACTGGTCAGAGTCATTTGAACCATCAATGTGGAACGTAGAACAAACGTATTCGTCAGGACAGTGCCGCGAAATTTGGCGTTAATGGGCTATGGTAGCATTCCAACGATTCCGTTTGTTAACAGCGCGAGGTCTCCTGTGCTCGTGACCATATCGATTGGACCATAGAAGACTGGAAAACCATGGCCTGGTCAGACGAGTCCAGATTTCAGTTGGTAAGACCTGATCTTATTACTCGAGTGTGGCGCAGACCTCATAAAATCGCGGACAAAAATTGTCAACAAGGCATCGTGCATGCTGGTGATGCTCCATTATAGTGAGGGCTGCGTTTACATTGAATGGACTAGGTTATTCTGATGTTCAGTTACTTGAAGAACATTTGCAGCCATTCATGGACGTTATGTCCTCAAACAAAGATGGAAGCCTTATGAATAACAATGCGCCATTTTATCGCGCCACAATTCTTCGCAATTGTTTTGGAGAACATTCTGGACGATTCGAACGAAATATGTGGCCACACAAACCATCCCACATGAATCCCATCAAACATTTATGGGGCGTAATGGAGATCAGTTCGTGCAAAAAGTCCTAAAACATCAACACTTACGCAGTTGTAGGTGGCTTCAGAGGCAGTAAGGCTCAATTGTTCTGTAGGGACCTCCAACGACTTGAGTCCGTGTCATGTCGAGTTGCTGTACTACGCCGAGCAGAATTAGGTCCGACAAGATATTAGGAGGTGGCCCATGACCATGACTTGTGTCATCTCGGTGTACAACCTGCATCGAGCTACCACACGCAACGTTACAGATTTTCTGCATTCAGCAGAAACACCAGTGTTAGTGAGCCACTATTATAATCGACGTCTACGTTACCCAAAACTGCAATCAGCATTACGATTCGGATATTGTCTTTGCATGCTTTTTATGCCGTAGACATCAGCTGGAGATGGAGAGAGAGCTGGTTGTACCTCATTTTATATACGACGTGACTGAAAAGTACCTTTAAATTTGAGGTTCCTTAATAGAAAAGTCTGGGTTAACTGACTGAGCCGTGCCTGCTCGCTGCATGTGACTTGCTTACAAGGACGGTTACTCAGCTACTCTTGAAACCAGGTCTGGAGCTTATAATAAGTTAGTACGATCATAGAATTCATTCAGATATTCATTTACTGCCACTGTTATTTCGCTGTACAATGTAAGCTATAAATTTCCTTCACTATGTTCTATTCCTCTAGAAATATAGTCAGATTGTGGTTATAATATCATTTCCTGAATTTAAACATCATGTAGGAAAGAGCGTTTTAGAGACATGTGTCAGGAGACTTCTTTGCATGTAATCTGATAGCTTCAAAATGAGTAATTATCTTATAACGTTCATACGGAAGGTAATTAATTGAGCATTTATCATTCACGATACCGTATCGCCTGAACAACTATTGGTTAATTTCTAAAAATGATCAGTTTACGATACTCTACCATTGGTGTAAGTTTGATCCTCAAAGTTTCGACCAACCTTAGGTTCTATCCTTTGGCCTAAAGGCCTTATTGTAGACTCCACATGAGTGCTCTCTTAAATTCATTTTGTGTTTTGTGTTGTCTCACTATTCTGAACATGCGCTGTTATTCATATGTACCATGGCATCTCTTCTGAGAATATTTGATTGTCTAATTTTCGATTTCATCGACTAAGGGACTAAATTCTTTTCCAAGGCTATTTCCATTCAAATATATGTTACTCTACATTTCAATGGTTGCTGCTATCAACGATTTTCTTTATTTATTCTCCAAAAATGTCAACGACTGATAGAAATTAGAAGTTCATATTTGGATATTCAGCATAAATGAAATATGTGATTATTTTTGGGTCGTGGTATCGATGAAATATAACTAAGCATTACTTACTGACATTTGCAAAACTGGAAAACTGGTCAATACAAATACAAGAATAACTCTTTTGAAACTACAAAACATAGTACGCTAGATTGCAGAAATATTAACTGGGACTGAAATTTATGCCTACATGCCCTTATGAGAAGGAACCACCTGCATTACTGCATGTACAGCACAGTTCATAAAAGTAAATATTGTTTATTATTTTTTGTGTAATTGGAACAGCAACTCCATCTTGAAACTAAGCATGAAAGATGAACCACCTCAAAATGCACAACAGGCATGCCCTGTCGGGTTCCCAGTACTACAGACCTGTGAAAGCAACTTCATTTGGTAAATTGTAAACAGTTAATAATTGGATAGTAGAGATGGTATGGTTTCGTGGCTGTGATGTGCCTTAACAAAATTTTGGCGAATTTGTGACTGGGTCATCATGTTATAACAATGATTGACATTAGGTGAATGTGGTAACTAGCATTCATCACGATTCAGTGTTTACAGCTTTACGAAATAGATCCTAATTCGGCGAGTAAGCATCCCCTACGCTCGCACACGTAGACAAATTAATATCTTCATTTTAGCCCGTCGAGTCATGGATACATCATTGATATGCATGCATGCATCTTCATAATACTATGTCTTTCAGACATACATGCATGTCGATAGGCCATTATATTGTGAAGATGCAGACAAACACAGACACTGTAATCATCAATGACGTATTTACAACTGTCAATTACTACTTCGGGCCTGGTATACCGCAGTTTCATGCTGCGCACATTTTCATTTCTCAGGAACGTTAAAGAGGTAGTAGGATGAAAACAGTTAATTAGCGTTCTTTATGGGAGGTATTTATATTTGTAATTCTATTATATGATATTGTCGGATTAAACTCATTGTTGTGCCGTAGCACCACGATGCCTGTTAGACGCTTCCTCTGCGAAGTGAGCCACTTCTTTGTTAGATAGTACGACAACTAGCACAATCTGAATATCTTTGCTGCTCTCATTATGAGATTGTGCGGCCGCAAAAGTAATCGAAACGGTTATTAGTATCAAACACGCTGACGAGTTCAAGCACGAGGATTTTTTTTTTTTTTAGAAGTAACTGTTGTTGTGGTCTTCAGTCCTGAGACTGGTTTGAGGCAGCTCTCCATGCTACTCTATCGTGTGGAAGCTTCTTCATCTCCCAGTACATACTGCAACCTACGTCCTTCTGAATCTGCTTAGTGTATTCGTCTCTTGGTCTCCCCCTACGATTTTTACCCTGCACGCTGCCCTCCAATACTAAATTGGTGATCCCTTGATGCCTCAGAACATGTCCTACCAACCGATCCCTTCTTCTGGTCAAGTTGTGCCAGAAACTTCTCTTCTCACCAATCCTATTCAATACTTCCTCATTAGTTATGTGATCTACCCATCTAATCTTCAGCATTCTTCTGTAGCACCACATTTCGAAAGCTTCTATTCTCTTCTTGCTTGAACTATTTATCGTCCATGTTTCACTTCCATACATAGCTACACTCCATACAAATACTTTCAGAAACGACTTCCTGACACTTAAATCTATACTCGATGTTAACAAATTTCTCTTCTTCAGAAACGCTTTCCTTGCCATTGCCAGTCTACATTTTATATCCTCTCTACTTCGACCATCATCAGTTATTTTGCTCCCCAAATAGCAAAACTCCTTTACTACTTTAAGTGTCTCATTTCCTAATCTAATTCCCTCAGCATCAAACGACTTAATTCGACTACATTTCATTATCCTCGTTTTGCTTTTGTTGATGTTCATCTTATATCCTCCTTTCAAGACACTATCCATTCCGTTCAACTGCTCTTCTAAGTCCTTTGCTGTCTCTGACAGAATTACAATGTCATCGGCGAAGCTCGAAGTTTTTATTTCTTCTCCATGAATTTTAAAACCTACTCCGAATTATTCTTGTCTTACTTTTACTGCTTGCTCAACATACAGATTGAGTAACATCTGGGATAGGCACAACCCTGTCTCACTCCCTCCCCAACCACTGCTTCCCTTTCATGCCCCTCGACTCTTGTAACTGCCATCTGGTTTCTGTACAAATTAAACAGCCTTTCGCTCCCTGTGTTTTACCCCTGCCACCTTCAGAATTTGCAAGAGCGTATTCCAGTCAACATTGACAAAAGCTTTCTCTAAGTCTACAAATGCTAGAAATGTAGGTTTGCCTTTCCTTGATCTAGCTTCTAAGATAAGTCGTAGGGTCAGTATTGCCTTACGTGTTCCTATATTTCTACGGAAACCAAACTGATCTTCCACGAGGTCAGCTTCTACCAGTTTTTCCATTCGTCTGTACAAATTCGCGTACGTATTTTGCATCCGAGACTTATTAAACTGATTGTTCGGTAATTTTCACATCTGTCAGCACCTGTTTTCTTGGGATTGGAATTATTATATTCTTCTTGAAGTCTGAGGGTATTTCGCCTGTTTCATACATCTTGCTCACCAGATGGTAGAGTTTTGTTAGGACTGTCTCTCCCAAGGCCGGCAGTAGTTCTAATGGTATGTTGTCTACTCCTGAGGCCTTGTTTCGACTCAGGTCTTTCAGTGCTCTGTCAAACTCTTCACGCAGTATCGTATCTCCCATTTGATCTTCATCTACATCCTCTTCCAGTTCCATAATATTGTCCTCAAGTACATAGTCCTTGTATAGAACCTCTATATACTCCTTTCACCTTTCTGCTTTCCCTTCTTTGCTTAGAACTGGGTTTCCATCTGATCTCAAGTGGTTCTCTTTTCTTCAAAGGTCTCTTTAATTTTCCTGTAGGCAGTATCTATCTTACCCCTAGTGAGATAAGCCGCTACATCCTTACATTTGTCCTCTAACCACCCCTGGTTAGCCATTTTGCACTTCCTGTCGATCGCATTTTTAAGACGTTTGTATTCCTTTTTGCCTGCTTCATTTACTGCATTTTTATATTTTCTCCTTTCATCAATTAAATTCAATATTTCTTCTGTTACCCAAGGATTTCTACTAGCCCTTGTCTTTTTACCTACTTGATCCTCTGCTGCCTTCACTACTTCATCCCTCAGAGCTACCCATTCTTCTTCTACTTTATTTCTTTCCCCCATTCGTGACAATTGTTCCCTTATACTCTCCCTGAAACTCTGTACAACCTCTGGTTTAGTCAGTTTATCCAGATCCCATCTCCTTAAATTTCCACGTTTTTGCAGTTTCTTCAGTTTTAATGTACAGTTCATAAGCCATAGATTGTGGTCAGAGTCCACATCTGCCCTTGGAAATGTCTTACAAATTAAAACCTGGTGCCTAAATCTCTGTCTTACCATTATATAATCTATCTGAAACCTGTCAGCATCTCCAGGCTTCTTCCATGTATACAACCTTCTTTCATGATTTTTAAACCAAGTGTTAGCTATGATTAAGTTATGCTCTGTGCAAAATTCTACCAGGCGGCTTCCTCTTTCATTTCTTAGCCCCAATACATATTCAGCTACTACGTTTCCTTCTCTCCATTTTCCTACTACCGAATTCCAGTCACCCATGAATATTAAATTTTCGTCTCCCTTCACAATCTGAATAATTTCTTTTATTTAATCATACATTTCTGCAGAGCTGGTTGGCATATAAACTTGTACTACTGTAGTAGGCGTGGGCTTCGTGTCTATCTTGGCCACAATAATGCGTTCACTATGCTGTTTGTAGTTGCTTACCCGCACTCCTATTTTTTTTATTCATTATTAAACCGACTCCTGCATTACCCCTATTTGATTTTGTATTTATAACTCTGTATTCGCCTGACCAAAAGTCTTGTTCCTACTGCCAGCGAACTGCACTAATTCCTACTATATCTAACTTTAACCTATCCATTTCCATTTTTAAATTTTCTAACCTACCTGCCCGATTAAGGGATCTGACATTCCACGCTCCGATCCGTAGAACGCCAGTTTTCTTTCTCCTGGTAACGACTAGGCACTTAAATTCCTAGTGTGTTATTTCGGTAGCTTAACTCCTCATTTGTGTGTCGTGTAATCCGTTTGCGGTAACAGTGTATGTTCTTCTGACTTTCATTTGTTTGTACTTTGTGTAATGAACCGCTTACACGAGCTCATCGCACTGGGTAGTTCCACAGCTATCGTTTTACGTTTCTTTTACTGTATGCCTTCGCACAGCTGTTCGTAATTCTCCTATTGGTAACAGTTTCATGTGGCTGTTAGTTGTCAAATGTGATGTTTTATTCGGTCATCCCTTTTTTATTTTGTAAATCACTTATCACCGAGCATATTTTGAATTTAAAAATATGTAATAAACTCTCTCTTTGAAACTAGATCGTCAACCATGTTGACATATGTGTTTGTGTCTCACCTCTTACAGTTCCATTTAATGCTAATTTCTGCTCACTGTTCCTCAGGTACTACGCTCTTGTACTGTTCTTAAGACCATGCTCAGTTGTTGCCTTTATATCACACTGAAATATATCTGTCGACCTTCTGCTTATACTGTATAGTTATACTAGACATATCTCGCGACCTGTAATAGGACTAAATTCCTTTTGTGTAGCGTGATAGAATTAGTCCTTAATATTTCTGCAATGTTTGCCGACACAGAGCTACTCTGGGGTGGGACGTAATTACAGGACTTTCATTTTTAATAGATATTAATTTTAGCTTCATACCCAACAATCTCTTCCACGTTGACCATTTAACCCTTTCGTAGTCAATAGAACATGTCTGAGTACCCTGTTGTTATCTCTGTTATACCCACAATCCCTACATTGGTGTGCTCCTGTAACAGCCGGTTGGTCGAATGAGGCCACTTTTCTGTGTACGTCGAATCATAGGAACAAACCTTTTTGACTGACGTATTTTAGTAACCACATATACAGCGATGTTTATGATAGGACTTAAAGCTGAAACATGATAATTCTTGATCGCCTGAGTGGATTTTGAAACACGTATGTATTCATTACCAGCGATGGCGAGGCATGACAGAAACTCTGACCAGAGAGTTATTTATCGTTGCTAGTCTGCGCTTGACCGCGCGAGTGTTCAGTTGCGTGTAGGCAGTCGGATACAGTAGTAGCGAGTGGACAGTTATACCGAGTAGACGTCGGCATGCGTCGGCGGCGCGATCTTCCCGCGACTCTGGTCACGATTCTGGACAATGTATATTATTGTAGAAGGTAATGAAGCAGCATTGCGCTCAGCTAATAACATATGATAATTGTAATTAATTTGTTCAAAAAGATGCCCCAATAATAACTTTTTATAAAGTAACTCATTTAAAGAAAAGGATTCATTTCAAGCTAAATAATATTTCCTATGCATTCCCTCCAAGATTCAAAATTAAATATAAGCCAGCATTGCACGAAGCTGTGCCAAAAAAAATACGAGCAGATATAGATGCAGTTTTACTGAGGTAAGAATTTTGGTTTAATTGTTTCACAGGGCCGTAGGTCAGCGCTGCTGTGCCTATAAAATTTGTCAGGTTTAATTATTGCTGTTCAGATGTTACATTCAGTTCATGCTTCATTATTTAATTAACATTATTGTGGGTTTAATGAGCAATCTTTATTCCTTAATTTTTGTGTGGAGTTTACGTTTTGGGCAATTATTATTCTTTAATTTTGCAAGGAGGTTACGCTTGGCTCATTTTTATTTCATTAATATTGACAAACATTATTCTGGGGGGGTTACACTTGGCGACATCCGAACCAGGATCGTATTTCTTTGTGAATCTTCTGATAAGTAGTCATATATCTGCTCTTATTTACTTAAATATAATTAGGATTTGGCGCAACGCATTAACTAATTTTGTGATTTTCTTCCACAGATCATCGGCAATTCGTTGCTCTCTTTTGTAATAGTGTTTGTTGCATTTTCCATTGTGTTTGTTTCATTTGTGAATAGTTTTGATTTTTTGATTTAAGAAAAATGCCGCGAAAAACTGTTAACATTACATCGCGATGTGTAATGAGTGAAATAGTCGACTTAAACAACTTGAACGATAGTACTTGTGACATGCAGTATAATGAAGACAATCCTCCATTTGCAGACAATCAGTGCGTTCCGACCACTTGTAATGATTTTGATCCTAGTGATGAACAGACGAATTCAGTTGTGTCCTCTGTTAATTTAACGACAATTGATGACGCGGGGCGTTCTGTTGCAATAAGCGCTGCCCAGTTTAACACGCCCGGTTTGCAGGATTTACGTGACGAACAGATAAATTTTTCTAATGAAAATGAACAGGATACTCAAAGTAGGACAGATTTATTTAATTCCGAGGTAGTGACTAACAGTGGGCATCCGATGGGCAAACGTTTTTGCGAATCACAGAATGACCTAATGGTCACACAAAACGTGACAATTGCAGGTACACCATCAAACAGCACAGAGAATATAAATGCTAATTTTGGCTCGGATCAAATGATGGCATTATTGCTGCAAGTTCTTGAATCAAACAAACAAAATAATGAAAATATCAAACAACTTAGTGAAGACTTCAAACAACAACTTAATGAAAATTCCAAACAACAGAATGAAAGACAAGACAACAATCATAAACAACTTAGTGAACAGAACAAACAACTTAATGAGAATTTCAAACAACTTAATGAAAAACAAGACGAAAACCACAAACAACTTAGTGAACAGAACAAACAGTAAAATGAAAAATTAGACAACAATTCCAGACAGCTTAGTGAACAGATTAGAGCCGTTGCCGCGCAGTGTTATGATACTAAAGAACAATTACGTGAGGAAATTGAGACTTGTGCTAGGAAAAGTAGCGAAGAAATTAGATCCGTTGCGCAACAATTAAGAGATATGCAAACAACTACAACAGAATCACTTAGAGACAAAATTAGCGGAGTCGCTAAACAATGCTCCGGAAAAGTAACCCAATTACGCGACGAGTTTAAATTAATGACGGCAGAACTTTCGCGCACAATGGATGCAAAGATAGACGCGAAATTCGACCACGGTACACTCAGATTGACGAACGTTTTAATCTTCACCTACAAAACAGTGATACGCGTTTCCGTAAATTTATACAGTATCAGAATAAAGTAAAACGACAAGTCATGGAAACAATCACCGCACAGAGACAGGAAGACAAACGTAAATTGTTTGCGAAAGCAAAAACATACGTAGACAACAACATTGCTACAGTATCGGACAAAATTAATACCATCGAACAGTTGAACACCGAATTGCGTGATGAAATTTCCGATCTTAAATCAAAAACAGATACACACACAGTAGATTTTCAAACAGTGACCGACAGACTCGAACAATTAGAACTAACACAGGATTCCGATGTCGTCAAAGCCGACGTTAAAAAATTGAGCGAAACCACGCGTAAAATACAAAAACAGATTAATGCTTCTGACACTAAAAACGATGATCAGGTAAAAATACTGACTGAAAAATATGATGATTTGGCGAGTCGTATTGATGTTATCGCAAGTAATAATGACAGCAAATCAAACGATACTGCACCGATTTTGTTTAACCAAACACCTCAATTCCAAAATTTACAGCAGACGATCAGTGAGATAGATTCGTCTAATAATACATTACGTAGAAAATTGTCAAGTTTACAGCAAGAAGTAACAGAGATGAAAAATATTTCAGTTAATAACACGTCACAGCATACGGCGAATTCAGAACATTTCTCACACTCACACAGCCAGTATAATTTAGGTAATCTACAAAGAGTACGTGAGTTAGATTCCGAACAGTCACAGTCAAACAGATTCTCATATAATCCTGAACCTGTTCCGACATACAGAGACGATAATTTTGATTACAAACATTTTCTATCAGTGAGAAAATTTAAAGTATTTAAAAATGACAGAACACAGATTCGCCCCCTGGATTGGATACAACAATTTACCTTTGCTTTTCCACCGACTTGGCTTGTAAAACATAAACTTGAATTTATTCGTAGTTTTTTGGAAGGCGAACCGGCAACTCGTATGAGACCGATCGCGAGACAATGTTACTCGGTAGAAGAATTTCAGAATGCTTTCCTGCCAGCGTATTGGTCGAAGATGACACAGCGCGGAATTAAAGATCAACTAATTAGTTTACCGAATTATGAGAACTCAAATTTTCCCAGTGTCACGCAATTTTTTGAGCACATGGTCCAACAAAATCAGTACTTAAGTGAACCATACAGTGCATGTGCACTTATACAATTAGGCATTTCTAAATTACCACGGTCATTAAGAGTGTCACTTTTAACGGGTCAACAGAAGGAAAATATTTCGGCATTCTGAGATCTGTTACAGCTTTTGGAAGTGCAGCAATCGGATTATTCCTTTGTAAACAAAAATTTTTTATATAATAACCAAGGCCAATAAACTTACAGTAACTACGATCAGCCACGCAATTTCAATAGCAAAGGTAATAGTCGCTTTAGGAACGACAACCACCAGAACTTTAATAACTGACAAAGTTTCAATTATCAATATCGCCAAAATTATCAGCAACAGGAACCACATTTTGGTAACAATAGACGTTTTTCACCACAACAGCAGGAAAGTCAGCCGGTTAGCATACCTAACCAACAATGTAATGCACAAGGTCAACCAGGCTTTAATGTTTCGCCGCGTGCGCGTATAGTCCCAGCTACAACAAATAGTAACGCACGGCAGCAAGGAAATAACTACGTGCAGAAAACACAGTATTTCAATTCCTATCGGAATGCGCCGTATAGAAATGACTATCACGACAGACGTAAAAACAATGAGCACAATTATCAACATACGTTTAATAACAGTCGGTCTTACCAGCAGCAAAATTACCAGCAACTACATATTCTCATGAATGAACCCGACAGTAGGTATCATCCAGAACGTAATACGTCTGGAAGAAATAACAGAACAGTTCAAATAGTGGAAATGCCACAGCATCCTCCCGAAAATAATAACACGTCAGATAGAATTTGACTAGATACAGTACAGGTCGCATCTTACAGTAACACAAGCACTACTTTTGACACGCAGAATGTTGTTCACGAAAATGTTATTACTTTTGACGATATCAGAGACACTCTTTTGCAGGAAAGACCAATTGTTCAGAAAAAAAAATTCACACCCTGTCATCGAAATTGAAATTGGATCATCGAAATTTTCAGCAGCAATCGATTCTGGATCACCTATGTCAGTTATAAATGAAGAAACTTTCAACAAATATAACAGAGAGAATTCCTATCCTACGCCACCGTTAGGCAAAACGAAAGTAAAAGGAGCAGTATCTAGTAAAGGAGTAGATGTAAAATTACAGACACATTTATCATTTTGTATTGCAGGTCATACTTTTCACTCAAACTTTTGGATTGTTCCATTATTGACAACAGACGTTACTTTAGGCACGAACTTTCTGGTACAACACGACGCAATTATTGACTTTCAAAATTCCTTTTTAATGTTGAAGGATGAAAATGTACGACTGGCTTTAGAATTTCAGCACTCTTTATCTGCGGAAGAACAAACAATTAATTGGTTCAAATGGCTCTGAGCACTATGGGACTTAACATCTATGGTCATCAGTCCCCTAGAACTTAGAACTACCTAAACCTAACTAACCTAAGGACAGCACACAACACCCAGTCATCACGAGGCAGAGAAAATCCCTGAGTCTGCCGGGAATCGAACCCAGGCGTGGGAAGCGAGAACGCTACCGCACGACTACGAGCTGCGGACAAAACAATTAATTGTACTGAGGTTATTTCTGTATCACGTAGCATAGACTGTAATTCCACATTGTTCACAGATACGTAAGTACATAACTATAATACTCCAGACGAAGCTGACTATGACGTTATACAGACGATTTCAGATAAAGTTAAACAAAGCAGTGCAAGTACAGACGACGAACGCACGCAACTACACAAAATTCTTTTACAGCAAGCTCCAGTTTTCGACAATATTCCTGGTACTATGTCCGGTTTTATGTATGAATTTCAAGTCAAACAGCACGATACATTTAAAGCCAAGCATTATCCTATTCCATATATCCATAGAGAACAAGTTAAGAAGGAATTGCAAGATATGCTCGACCAAGGAATTATTGAACCGGCAGTCAGTCCGTACATAAACCCGCTCCATATTGTTAAGAAAAAAGATGGTTCACTTCCCCTCGTGCTTGATTCACGTTACATCAATGACATAATTATTAATGAAACAGATCGCCCACAGACACTAGAAGAACTTCTACAGAAATTTCATGGTACTGCTATTTATTCTACATTAGATCTGAAATCGGGATTTTGGCAAATTCAGCTCCATCCGAACTGCAGAAAGTACACAGCATTTCTCTGTTTTGGTGATGTTATCAATTTTGTAAATTACCATTCGGTTTAACAATTTCTTCAGCAGCTTTTATTCGCGGTTTGAACACAATACTTCCGACAGAACTTAAAGACAGAATCACAACGTTTGTAGACGACATTCTTATTGCAGAAGCTAACTGGTCTGAACACAATCTGATTCTTGAACAACTGTTGCAAACTTTTCGTGCACAAGGACTCACAGTTAATCTCAGTAAATCGCACTTTGGTAAAACTTCTATAAAATTTCTTGGACACGTAATTTCAGCAGAAGGCATTGCGCCTGATCCGGAAAAACTTCAAGCTTTACGTGATATTACTGTTCCTACGACGAAAAAACAACTACGCAGCTTTTTGGGTTTAATTAACTTTTTTCGTAAATTTATTCATTACTCTGCTTTAGACACCCCTAGATTATGCCAATTGACAGGGAAAAACACTATTTGGTCCTGGGATAAGCAAGCACATTCTGAATTTATGAACCTGAAACATGCTTTGTTGAATGCACCACTTTTATCGCACCCAGATCTTACCAAAAAATTTTCCATTGCTACCGACAGCTCTAACACCGCTTTAGGCGTACATATTTTTCAGGAAATTGAAGAAGATGGTTGTACAGTAATTAAAAACATCGCTTTTGCGAGTCGCATTCTGTCACCTGCTGAACGAAATTATTCTGTTACCGAACTTGAAACATTATGTGTTGTATGGGCTTTTACGAGATTTCGGCATTTTATTTATGGAAGACACACTACCGTTTATACAGACCACAGAGCGACACAGTTATTACTTTCGGCTAAATTTACTCACGACAGATTAAGCAGATGGAAACTTTATCTACAGGAATTTAATTTTACAATTGTTCACGTTCCCGGCACACAAAATGTTGTAGCAGACGCACTATCTCGTTCTCTCGGCAACAATCAGCAAGACATCGCAACCAACTTCTGCAAAGCAAATTTCAGCGTCATGTACATTCAACAAGTTGCATTTGAAAATTTTATTTCATCGTCATTACAAGATATAGCACAAGAGCAGAGTAAAGACAACGTGTGGAAAGAGATTAAACACCTTTGGCAAGATAGGAATAATGTTACGATTAGAAACCATTACACTGTACGCAATAACATTCTGTTTCGCCGCTCTCATCCTGACAACAACAATTGGTTATTATGCATTCCTGACGAGCTTGTTAACAAATTAATCTGGTATATTCATTTAAGTTACGCACATTACGGAGCCAGAAAATGTTTTCTTATACTGAGACAGAACTGTTATTTTACCAACATGGAGAAACGTATTCGACGAGTTTTAGCGTCATGTAAAATCTGCCAGAAAGCTAAGTCAGACACAACTTCACATATTCCTCCATTATATCCCATTGTTCCTGTTAAATTGAGACATATGGCCGCTGTAGACATTTTTGGTCCAATTCCCAGAACTAATAGAGGTTTTTGCTATATCTTTGTCGCTGTTTAACTCACTTCAAAAATTGTTACCTTCACCCCGTTACGCAAAGCTACTGCTAAAACTGTTTCGAAAGCATTTGTAAAACATCTTTTATTTCATGTGGGGCATGTGTTGAAAGTAATTTCCGACAATGGATCACAATTTCGATCTGCTATATGGACACGTATGTTACGAGCTAGAAACATTTCTCCGATCTATATATCCAGGTACCATGCTTCCTCGAACCCTTGTGAACGATTAATGAAAGAAATTGGTAAACTATGTAGAATATACTGCCATAAAAGACATATTGATTGGGACACACACATACTCTCATTCCAAGATGTAATTAATTCCATACCAAATGAATCCACTATGCTATATCCGCCTGTTATACTGAAAAATGTTGAACCACCTAACAAAATTAAAGAATTAGTAAACTTTCCTACATCTCGTCGACTACGACACCATGAAATAATTGACATTGCGCTGAACAACATCAAACGTGCCGCAGAGCGCCGGAGAAGACAACAAAAACAGGTTTGTATACGCCGTGACTTTCACGTTGGACATAAGATATTAGTATGTACACACTATTTATCCAACAAAATAAAAGTTAGAGGTGCAGTAAATTTGAACTTCTATACGCAGCTCCATATCGGATTCGCAGCATTCCTCACCCCAATGTTGTACACGTCGAAACTTTGAGAACCAGAAAATCCAAAGGAAACCACCACGTCTCCATCAAACCCTTTATTGAATGACAATTAAGCAATGAGTGCCAATGTTCTCTGTAAAGTTATTCATGAACATTATTCTGTAATACTACATACATGGTACAGAAATGTTCAATAACTGGGCAATGAGTGCCACCCATTACTAGTGTAATTCTCAATGAAGACTAGTATGTGACGTAATGTCCTTCACCTTCTAAGCTAATTACCTGGAATTGCTGCAATATCCATTTGTCCTGTATATCCTCATGATCATGGAGCACTATATTTGGTTTTTGCACTAATTCTACGTTGTTGTGACAGACAAGAACGTGGTGTTGACACGACATGCTGTCCACCACCGGCCGGCCGCGGTGGTCTAGTGGTTCTAGGCGCGCAGTCCGGAACCGCGGGACTGCTACGGTCGCAGGTTCGAATCCTGCCTCGGGCATGGATGTGTGTGATGTCCGTAGGTTAGTTAGGTTTAATTAGTTCTAAGTTCTAGGCGACTGATGACCTCAGAAGTTAAGTCGCATAGTGCTCAGAGCCATTTGAACCATTTTTTTGTCCACCACCATGAGCTATGATGGTCTCACTGTTTGGTGTACCTAATGTACTACCAAAAGGATAACATGGAATATTACTACGGCATTTCAGTGTCTTCGCTACGCTGATTAATACTTCTGGGAAAAGAACTTTAGATTGCCTCACTTGGTGTTGTGCTTCTGTAGAATGATATGGACTTTCAGTGCAGCTGCGTGCAACCTAAAGTGCTACAACCATGACACAATCCTTCCCTTTCCTATCCTAATTCTTGTAACATATTAAAAATCATTTTGTTATCATGACTTGTATTCATGGCCTATACATTCTGTGATTTGCTGATATGTTCTGAACTACAGCGCATGTGCACTTTTGTCATTTTGTTAACATGTTTTCTACTCATTGCATATACATTTTTTGTGATTTGCTGATATGTTCTGTACTACTGTGCGTGTGCACTTTTGCCATTTGTGAATATGTTTTGTACTCATTGTATATATTTTGTCTTTGCCTGATATGTTCTGTACTCAGTGCATGTGCAATATATTTACTTCATGTTCTGTAATTGTAAAGTTAATTAGTTAAGAAAAAATTTGTTGCTTATGGCAAGTCCAAATGACTCACCATCGCTGCCAAACTTTTGCCCCCCCCCCCCCCCCCCCCAGTGGAGGGTTATGAAACACTTATGTATTCATTACCAGCGATGGCGAGGCATGACAGAAACTCTGACCAGAGAGTTATTTATCGTTGCTAGTCTGCGCTTGACCGCGCGAGTGTTCAGTTGCGTGTAGGCAGTCGGATACAGTAGTAGCGAGTGGACAGTTATACCGAGCAGACGTCGGCATGCGTCGGCGGCGCGATCTTCCCGCGACTCTGGTCACGATTCTGGACAATGTATATTATTGTAGAAGGTAATGAAGCAGCATTGCACTCAGCTAATAACGTATGTTAATTGTAATTAATTTGTTCAAAAAGATGCCCCAATAATAACTTTTTATAAAGTAACTCATTTAAAGAAAAGGATTCATTTCAAGCTAAATAATATTTCCTATGCATTCCCTCCAAGAATCAAAATTAAATATAAGCCAGCATTGCAGGAAGCTGTGCCAAAAAAATACGATCAGATATAGATGCAGTTTTACTGAGGTAAGAATTTTGGTTTAATTATTTCACAGGGCCGTAGGTCAGCGCTGCTGTGCCTATAAAATTTGTCAGGTTTAATTATTGCTGTTCAGATGTTACATTCAGTTCATGCTTCATTATTTAATTAACATTATTGTGGGTCTAATGAGCAATCTTCATTCCTTAATTTTTGTGTTGAGTTTACGTTTTGGGCAATTATTATTCTTTAATTTTGCAAGGAGGTTACGCTTGGCTCATTTTTATTTCATTAATATTGACAAACATTATTCATGGGAGGTTACAATTTCTCATAAATTTGAACATAATTTAAAAGTCACTGCAGACCACTTCTCATGAAAACTCTTGTTTTAGCTCAGAAATAAATGTATATTCCAACATACATTGCATTTTTCTAACTGGGCATTCGGTAATCACGCTTTTCACGTATTTCAAAGTCTTGTTTCAGCACTACGTATATAGTTGTATTTTCTGCATTCCACTGGCCCAGTTCTGAGGTGAGCGCAATGGTGCCACCAGTACACAGCAATAAAGGACCTCGAATCGCCGACCCAGACAAATTGTTCACACGTGCAGTGCCTCCGCACTGAACAGACTATTTTTCAGTTCTGAAACACAGTGTTTTTGTGCATTAAAGTCATTCTTTAAGAGTTATACGTTAAAGTCGTTTTATAAGAATCATATAGTACGAAGTGGCGACCAGTGGATCACAGGCGATTCTGGACAATGTATATTATTGTAGAAGGTAATGAAGCAGCATTGCACTCAGCTAATAACGTATGTTAATTGTAATTAATTTGTTCAAAAAGATGCCCCAATAATAACTTTTTATAAAGTAACTCATTTAAAGAAAAGGATTCATTTCAAGCTAAATAATATTTCCTATGCATTCCCTCCAAGAATCAAAATTAAATATAAGCCAGCATTGCAGGAAGCTGTGCCAAAAAAATACGATCAGATATAGATGCAGTTTTACTGAGGTAAGAATTTTGGTTTAATTATTTCACAGGGCCGTAGGTCAGCGCTGCTGTGCCTATAAAATTTGTCAGGTTTAATTATTGCTGTTCAGATGTTACATTCAGTTCATGCTTCATTATTTAATTAACATTATTGTGGGTCTAATGAGCAATCTTCATTCCTTAATTTTTGTGTTGAGTTTACGTTTTGGGCAATTATTATTCTTTAATTTTGCAAGGAGGTTACGCTTGGCTCATTTTTATTTCATTAATATTGACAAACATTATTCATGGGAGGTTACAATTTCTCATAAATTTGAACATAATTTAAAAGTCACTGCAGACCACTTCTCATGAAAACTCTTGTTTTAGCTCAGAAATAAATGTATATTCCAACATACATTGCATTTTTCTAACTGGGCATTCGGTAATCACGCTTTTCACGTATTTCAAAGTCTTGTTTCAGCACTACGTATATAGTTGTATTTTCTGCATTCCACTGGCCCAGTTCTGAGGTGAGCGCAATGGTGCCACCAGTACACAGCAATAAAGGACCTCGAATCGCCGACCCAGACAAATTGTTCACACGTGCAGTGCCTCCGCACGGAGACAATTGTGGAGGGAACTGTATGGCCCGTTACGGGCAGGTGGACAACTAGTATGTTAATCCGAGTTGTGGTTACATTATATGGCTTCGTACACACACGCCAGTTCACAGGACTCTCTTATACCCACCAGTTCTACACTCGCATCACGGTTGTAGCTGCATGCCCTGTTGGAGCTGAAATGTCAGACAGCCACTCCTCAGTGAGTTATGATTCCGGTGCTTGCGCACTTTCTGTTAATTCGACCTTTGACGTTGACACGACGTACTAGCATTTACTGCCAACGCAGCCCTTGAGGCACACTCGCCTGTGATCCACTGGTCGCCACTTCGTACTATATGATTCTTATAAAACGACTTTAACGTATAACTCTTAAAGAATGACTTTAATGCACAAAAACACTGTGTTTCAGAACTGAAAAATAGTCTGTTCTGTGGAACACCTAAAGTTCGATTTGTGTCTTACCTATTGTCTATCTTTGTGTGTGAAGGCAGAAATTGAGCTCACGTGGGCGGTAGCCAGCTTAATCAGTGGCGGGGGAACGTCGCTGTAGCAAAATCCCAGCCGCTCACCTCAGTGTTGCCTCTCCTGTAAACTGGGTGATGTATGTTAAATCAGTAGGCGCATTCTTACTAGTGCGCTTGACGTTTGCTCTATTGGGTTTTTATTAACCTAAGTTTGTGATAAGTCTTGTCAACTGTTGTGTTTAAAATCTTTGATAGTTTATACAATGTCAGAAGATGCACTGAAAGTTTTGAAACTGAAACAGCTACGATTCTCCAGTTTCGCTTTAGAAAAATTAACTGTGGCTGAAACTGTTAAACGTTAACATCAATTTAAACACTGCAGGTAACTAAATATAAAAAGCAAGTACATCCATGTGCGGTTCTTATGCCACATTGTAGGCGATGGATTTATTGTGTTTTATCCAACTGCTTGGTTACTGTACCTTTGCAAGCAAGTAGAGATATCCACTCCACAACTAAAAGAAGTTATGCCATCTGGCAGGTGGTATGGAAAAGTTATGGTAGTAGGGAATCCAGTGATACGTTTGGAGCCAAGACGAATAACTTCTAATATCAATATTTCTTGTTCAAATGATTAAGAAACTATTCTGATAATACTCAGGACCTCAACCACACTGACATATAATGGGTGATTCAGCTGCGCCTCCCCTGGATATTATACCTCTTGCAACGCCTTCAAACACCATATTTAGATTTTCATATTTTGTCGTTCGAAGTGCGCCGCGCTCGAGGTCTAAAGACAGCTGGCACGGTAGCTCAGTGTGTTTGGTCGGAGACCTGGCTGGTTTCTGTAATAAAAAAGTTAGTGAAGAGATTAACAACGAACTTCAACGGATGTCATGTTACGTCCGCTGCGACCAAACACAACGAACAAAATTTTAAAGAAGAAGGGGCTGTGTCTTTGGTTAGTAATCAAAACGTCCTCAGTCCTGGGTTCTAAACCCTTCATGGGTTAAATTTTGATTTATAATCAGCATTTGGCTGCAGAAGATTCCGGCGCAAGACGTCACCCTAATTCTCCCAACAGTGTTGTCAAATAGGGCGGAGGAGAAGACAGAGGTTCAGGGCACTCTCTTGTCCCTGGGGTGGGAAACTGTCCCTACAGGCAAAAGAATCAGCAATGATCAGTGGCATGAGGATGCAGAAGGCAATGGAAACCACTGCATCAAAGCCACATCGTGTATATCCACAGGACAGGCGGCCTGTAATTGAAAAAGTGTCATGATGATCTCTCTATTGGCAAAATATTGAGGGAATATTCCCCCATTGGGACTGCCAAGGGCGAGATGACCATGAGAGAAAGACTGAATAATTAATGAAAGGATAACGTTCTACGAGTCAGGGCATGGAATGTTAGAAGCTTGAATGTGGTAGGGAAGCTAGAAAATCTGAACACGGAAATGCAAAGGTTCAATCTGGATATAGTAGGGATCAGAGAAGTTAAATGGAAAGAAGACAGGCATTTGTGGTCAGATAAGTATGTGGTAATATGAACAGCAGCAGAAACTAGTACCACAGGTGTACGAATCATTATGAATAGGAAGGTAGGAAAGAGAGTGTGTTACAGTGAACATTTCAGTGATAGGATTGTTCTAGTCAGAATCGGCAGCAAGCCAACATCGACAACGATAATTCAGGTATACATGCCGACAACTCAAGTTGAACATGAAGAGACAGAAAAGTTATACGAGGATACTGAAAGGATAGTACAGTACATAAAGGGAGATGAAAACCTAATATAGTCATGGGAGACTGGAATGCAGCTGTAGGGGAAGGAGTAGAAGAAAAGGTTACAGGAGAATGTGCTCTCCTGACAGGGTATTACAGAGGGGAAAAACTGGTTGAGTTCTGTATAAATTTCAGCTAGTAGCAGCGAATGCTCTGATCGCGAATCACAAGAGGAGAAGGTATACTTGGAAAAGACCAGCTCATACGGAAAGATTTCAGTTAGATCACATCACGGTCAGACAGAGATTCCGAAATCAGATACTGGACTGTAACGCGTACCCAGGAGCAAATATAGACTCAGATGAAGTTCAAGAGAGATTACTCAGGAAGAATCAACACGCAAAGTACTGCGATACAGAGGTACTAAGGGATGTCGATACACGCTTGAAGTTCTCTTAGGCTATAGATACAGCAATAAGGAATAGCCCAGTAGGCAGTAGAGTTGAAGAGGAAACGACATCTCTAAAAAGGGCAATCACGGAAGTTGCTAAGAAAAACATAGGTACAAAGAAGTTAACTGCGAAGAGTCCATGGGTAACCGAAGAAACACTTCAGTTGATCGATGAAAGTAGGAAGTACAAAAATGTTCTGGGAAACTCAGGAATACAGAAACACAAATCGCTAAGGAATGAAATAAATAGGAAGCGCAGGGTTGATAAGACGAAATGGTTGCAAGAAAAATGTGAAGAAATCGATAAAGATATGGTTGTTGGAAAGACAGTCTCAGCATATACGAAAGTTAAAACAATCCTTCGATGACATTAAAAGGAAGGGGTAACATGAATAGTGCAACGGGAATTCTACTGTCAAAAGCGGAGTAGAGAGTGCATAGGTGGAAAAAATATATTAAAATACTCTATGAGAGGGAAGATTTGTCTGACGTGCTAGACGAAGAAACAGTAGTCGATTTAGAAGAGATAGGGGATCCAGTATCAAAATCAGAATTTAAGAGAGCTTTGGAGGACTTAAGATCAAATAAAGCAGAAGGGATAGAAAACATTCCATCAGAATTTCTAAAATCGTTGGGGGAAATGGCAACAAAACGACTATTCCTGTATGAGTCTAGCGACATACCATCTGACTTAAGGACAAATATCATCCATGCAATTCCGAAGACTGCAAGAGGTAACAAGTGCTAGAATTATCGCACAATCAGCTTAACAGCTCATGATGACAAGAATAATAAACAGAAGAAGGGGAAAGAAAGTTGAGGATGTGATACATGATCAGTTCGGCTTTAGATAAGGTAAAGGCACCAGAGAGGCAATTCTGATGTTGCGGTTGATAATGGAAGCCACACTAAAGAAGAATCAAGACACGTTCACAGGATTTGTCGACCTGTAAAAAGCGTTCAACAATGTAAAATACCTGGAAAAAGCGTTCGACAATGTAAAATAGTGCAAGGTATTCGAAATTCTGAGAAAAATATTTGTAAGCTACAAGGAGAGACGGGTAATGTACAATACGTAGAAGAGCCAAGAACGAACAATAAGAGTGGGCGACTAAGAACGAAGTGCTCGGATTAAAAACAGTGTAAGAGAGGGATGTAGTCTTTCCTCCGTACTGTTCAATCTGTACATCGAAGAAGCAACGATGAAAATAAAAGAAATCTTCAGAAGTGGAATTAAAATTCAGTGTGAAAGAATATCAATGAGAAGATTCGCTGATGACATTGGTTCGTGAGTGAAATTTGAGAAGAATTACATAGTATGCTGAATGGAATGAACAATTTAATGAGTACGGAATAAGGATTGAGAGTAAATAGAATAAAGACGAAAGTAACGAGACGTGGCGGAAATGAGAATAGCGAGAAACTTAGCATCAGGATTGATGGTCACGAAGTAGATGTACTTTAGAAATTTTGCTTCCTGGACAGCAAAGTAATCAATGACGGAGGGTGCTAGGAGGACATCAAAATCAGACTAGAGCTGACAAAAAGGGCATTTCTGGTCATGATAAGTCTAACATTACCAAACATAGACCTTAATTTGAGGAAGAAATTACTGAGAATGTACTCCTTGACCGCAGCATTGTATGGTAGTGAAACATGGACTGTGGGAAAACCGGTACAGAAGAGAATCGAAGCGTTTGAGATGTGGTGCTACAGGCGAGTGTTGAAAATTGGGTGGACTGATAAGGTACTGATGAGGAGGTTTTGAGCGGGGAGGAAAGGAATACGTGGAAAACTCTGACAACGAGAAGAGACAGGATGATAGGACATCTGTTAAGACATGAGGGAATGACTTCCATGGTACTATAGGGAGCTGCAGAGGGCAAAAACTGTAGACGAAGACAGAGACCGGAATACACCCAGCAAATAATTGAGGACGTAAGTTGCAGAAGAGAGGAATTCGTGGCGCGGCGTATCAAACCAGCCAAAAGACTGATGACCCAAAAAAAAGTAAACAAAAAAGTGTGCAAAGTATTGGCTCTCCAGAAAAAATGAACAGGATCTTTTTGTGGGAAATTTAATGTAGCAAAATATTGTACTGATATACGTCCTCGCTAGAGGCCTCAGTTTCCCAGTTACTCAAGAAAAACACATTTCAAGGTCACTTTTGTAAGCTTTTCTTGAATAATTCAAAAACTATGGCCTCTAGCGAAATCGCGTCCGAGTACAAAATTTACCTTCATTAAATTTCCTACAAAAGTTTCCGTTAATTTTTCTGTTGGAATAATAGTTTGCACGTAGAGAACATGAAAATTTTTCAAGTAGTTTTTGAATGCGTTGCAGGTTGCGTAAAACCCTCAGCGGTAGGGACAGCTTAGACAGAGGAGAAGGAGTTGTCTGACACAAAAGTTGGTAGGGGTGTTTCTACATCTTAAAAATGATGTCTACTGATGTCTATTCAAATTTCAGGCCAGTCGCATAAGAGTGGCTCCAGTAGCGCCACTATGAGGATGCAAAACACGTTTGCTTTAAATACACGCTCGACCGGTCGTGAGCGTTACTTACGTTTGAGACTAAATTTGGTGAGTTTAAAAAAGGTCGTGCAGAGGGCTACAAGGAACTGGATGTTCCTTCTATGATATTGCAGAAAGACGGTAGGAATATAGCCACTGTACATGACAGCTGGCATTGGTGATTACGCAAATGTATGGTCACAAGAAGACCTGGCTCTGGACGGCCACATGAGGCTACCGAGAGGGAAGAGCATCCATCGTCTTCGGGTAATTGGTCTGGTGCAACGTACTGCCATCAGCAGCAGCAATTTGAGCAGCGGTTGGCACCACAGTGACACAACGAACCGTTACAAATCGGTTGCTTCAAGGACAGCTGCGAGTCAGATGCACTGTAGCGTGCCTTCCACTGACCCCAAACCACCGCCATTTGCGACTTCAGAAGTATTAAGCGAGAGCTCATTGGAGGACAGTGTGGATGTCTATTGTGTACTCTGATGAAAGCTGGTCCTGCCTCGGTGCCAGTGATGGCTGGTTATTGGTTAGAAGAAGGCTAGCTGAGGGGCTGCATGTCTGATATCCTGGAGCTGCAACTGTAGTTAACGTCTGGGGTGCTATTTCGTATAGCAGCAAGAGCACTCTCTTGGTTACGCCATGGCCCCTGACTACAAATTTGTGCTTCAGTCCGGTAATTGTAGGTTTTGTGCTGCCATTCGTGAACGGCATTCCAGGAGCTGTTATCCAGCAGGATAATGTTCGCCCACGTCCCGCTATTGTAGCCCAACATGATGACAGAGTATCGACGTGTCGCCTTGGCCTGTTTGATCACCAGATCTGTCACGAATGGAGGACACATGGGGCACCATGGGACGCCAACTACAGCGTCATCCACAAACAGCATCAACAGTCTCTTTATTGAACATCTAAGTTCAATAGACATGGAACTTCATACAACAAAGTGACATCCGGCATATGCACGCACATTTGCATGCTTGCATTCAACTTTCTGGTGGTTGCACCGATTATTACTGCATCGACATCTTACACTTATACTGCTTAGTTGGCACTTACGTTACATGTGATCTAGCAATGTTAATCTCTTAAATACGTTATATAGACAAATTTATCTCGACTTTTACATTACTATACACGAATTATTTTCTGGAGGTACGATTTTATCCGTCCATATGTGTAGGAATTACGGAAGTGGAAAAGATTTACGATAACCCAGAGGAGTCTATGAGAAGTTTCTAGCGTTCAGGCAGGCATCATGTGTTAGCTAAAGCACTTATTTGTTTAATTTAAATTGAACTAAGTTTTAACTTTGTCTCAGGAAACGTTACTACTCAGTCTATGCTTAGTGTTTTGGATAACTATACATGTACATTGAATGTTATTATTTCGTTTCATTAAAAATCAGTGAACGTTTAACTTTTTCTTGCGAAATATTTCGACGCGGTCTCATATTTCCATCAAAATTGTGAACACGTGTGAATCGCTAGCGCTAATTTCTCATTTAACACAACAACAATGTTGTACACCGGGAATTTGTTACTTCATCGATCCGAACTGAAGGAACATGGAAACAGAGATAGCGTATTGGTTTATGAACATTATGGTGCTTGAAAGTTTATGATCAGACTCCTCAAACGTTACGGCAAATAATGCCTTCAGAATGATTTTCAGATATCGTTGATCGTGAAAACTCATTTCCCTCATTTTGGTTTGATATGATGAACGAGGTTGCATCCCGCATTTTGATACTTTACTGCAGTGCAACAGGTGTACTGTATGGTAGGTGGGGGCGAATGGTTCTCTGTTGGAGGTTCATGGAGGATACTTTACTGCAGTGCAACAGGTGTACTGTAGGGTAGGTGGGGGCGAATGGTTCTCTGCTAGAGGTTCATGGAGGAGCTGGTGATGTATGTAGCCATCAGTTGTTCGAACACTTTATTGACAGACACGAACAGACGTTGTGCAGAGCATCCTAAACGGATTGCAGACGGTGGGAAGTGATGCTTGGTCCCCATCAAGCCGGTACGCCAGTAACGAGGCACTGCCGCAGACTTCCCACATGGACGCGAGCCGACTATCACAGCGTGATGGCGGATGGCGGATGGCGGCGGATGACTGCTTGATGGCAATGTGGCAAGGGGCAACGTCTGTGTGCTCGGGTTGTACACTCGGGCAACGGTCGTTGGTTAGCGAGCTGTGGAGACCTCGTCATAGATGCGGTGACAACTGCCAAAGGCTGTGTGTCATCAGACGACATCATGAAGCATTGGTGCTAGTGGTTTAAATCCCCGATTCCATGAGCTGAGAGATGCTGAAAGCACATTACCAAGTCCACGACGAAACGCCAGGAGGGGTGACGATCGCCAGCCCTGGCATAGCGGCCTGGTTTCATTGCTGGGCTGCTTTTCCGGCTGTGGGCTTACGAGCCGGTTATTTCGTCCTTCATTACATTAATTTGGTGTTCCTGATCCCTGTTTTAGTCCTCTGACTGTAACACAGACGCTTACAATCTATCAATGATTTTTCATTGCCCGCTTCCCAATCTAACCTCGGAATAAGACCTTGGCGTGTCTTTCTTTCCGTTTTTGTATTACACAAGCTGTAGAATCCCACTCTTCAATGCTTCAGCACTATCTACATCTCTCTTGGTTTTCTCTTTCTCCCTCTTTTTTAAAACATAACAATACTCGTTGCAGTTGAATAACTTCCTCACTGGTGCCAACGTGACTATGGACGACCTGCAGTTTGAAGGAAGGTAAGGATGAGATCTGAGCACCTCTACGTCTGAGATGTCAGTACGCTATATATATTATAATCAATATTACGCAAACGGCTGATGCGGTATTCCCCATAACTGTCAGTCAGTGGAATTGTTCGGACCGATGTTTTCTTACGTGATCGAGTGGGTGTTCCATGGTCAAACGACTATTTTGTGCTGCCATCATATGTTTCAGCACAGCCAGGAGAGTTGGATCTAGCGTGTGTAGGGAAGCCAGGTTTTCCCTGGACAAGATTTCGAAAGGTAGGTCTGGTACGTAAATTAACGAATAGCTGGTGTTTAGATTTGTAGTTCCGTAATGGCGGCTGGTGAGTGGAAAGTAAGATCTGAAATGTTTCATCGCATACAATTTATCAACAATCCCTGACTCTGTAGCTCTAGGCATTTGGTGCCACCGGAATATCCTTGGTCGTAGCAGGTGGCAATGACCACTATTTGAGTACAGACGGTGTGAGACTATCTTCTGGAATAACTCGGTTTCACATGTAGTGACCCTCTAGGGCATTTTGTCGCAGGATTCTCAGACCAAAGCAGAATATGCTCGTATGACTCATGTATGGTGTGTCTTCACTTTGTGGGGCAAACACTAACTTACCCTCTTCTGTACTGTGGTAGTTCTGCGCTCTGCAGAGGTACTGTCTATCGGTTGATATCAATGGTGCTTAGTGTACTAGTAAACGCATAAGTTTCCTTCGGGTTTTCCAGGATACTGGACAGTCATGGACGATGAAGCATTCCAATAGACAAACTTTTCAGGTTAACATTATCTATCTTCGTACTCTTAGCCTCTTTCCTCGTTGTGTACTTGTTACAAGTAGAATGGTAAGGATTCCCCATCCACTGCTGGTAATAGTTCTAAAGTGGCCTGTAACTCGCCTCGAATTCTGCGTAGCACTTCCAGAAGCCTTTCCGGTGGCAAAAGTATCGGGGTCAGATGGTCACGGATGGAGTGGAAAAATGCTTCCTGCAGGTCTACGGCTTCGATGCGTGTGTTGGTGATACTTTTGAAAGTCTACGTAAAAGCCTCACATTGGTCAACTGTGTGTCGAAGATTTCCAATAGGTCCTTGAAAACACCTAAGTCCTGCTTTACTGCCTCTGCTGACTCTCAGAGCGTGTCATGAGGCTGGTGGCTGTGGTGTGTAACTGCCGGATACTGCTGGCCACCTCTTCTTCGAGACTGGCCATCTGAGTTGTGCTAATTTCAAGACTCTTCTGGTGCTCTTCCACGCATGCCTGTAGCTATTGCAACCCCGCCTTCATCTCCTCAACATTTTCTGTGTCAGTAGTTCCAAATACTGTCTTTCGGATTCTGAAGCCTATGCCTACCCAGACTCTCCTTTTATCAAACTTCCGGATCAGTTCCATGGTTTAGAGCAGCTGCTGCTGTAACCGTACGAAAGCTGATCATAACAACACATCTTACACTTAAGTATCATTCAGTGTCGTCCTACCTTGCATCAGGGGTTGTAATTTCGTGAAAGTATCCTCGAGCTGCTGAACTACCGTCTATACAGCACTTACTACATCTGGCTGCGCAACTCCACCCAAAGTCGTACGTTGATAGCCTCTGCCATTTTGAATTTGCCCCACTGGCTCTGGAATACCAGAACCAGGAAGCGTCTGGATCTCATGTTCCCCTTTGTTCCCCTCGGTTTTACGTTGGGCGACCGGAACTGATATGGCTATTCTTTGCTCTCTCTAAATTTATAGTGGGCTAGGTCCGGTCTGCACCCCATGGGAAGATGAAATTCCCTGTCAGCTTACTTGTCACTCTCACGTTCGAAAATCGTTCTCCGATTCCTTCTCTTTACTGACTAAATTGCCTTTATGAAACATCCGTTGTAACTTACCTTGAATGCTTCAGAGAAATGCCAAAACGCGGTCACACATATACTCACAAATTCTCACTTCCTGCCAACTGTCTTTTTATCTACTTCTACACCAGCTACGCATAAAACAAAACAATTGATGTTTTCGTTTTAAACAGACAAACGAATGTTCTATTAATAGTTCCACATAAACCTTTCTCATATAAATAACACAAACATAACCATAACACCTAATAACTAGTAAGTAAATACAAACATTCAGCTCGTAAGACTACCTGGCGGTCTCAATGTATGAGTGTGTTGCAACAAAGTTAGGTACACTCTCCGTCATGGGTTTATTAATATATCTTTCTTTCTTTTCTCTGACCAGTTCCCTTCCCCCTTTCGAAGGAGCCGCCGGAAATTCAGGCAATGCTTCTGGTTCGCGTTGAGATGTGCGATTTCTATTTGTATAAATAATTGTTCATAAGACGAAGATCAGATGACCTAATCAACTGCCCGACTTTTGATCTTGCTTCTTTATCGTAGGCGTTTTCCTGTCTTTCTAGAGACAACATATCGATTTTTTTCACCTGACGTCAAATGCCTTCTAATATCTTAATAAATTCCCAAACGGAGGATGAATCCTTTCCTAGAGTAGATTGACATAATTCAAGAGGTGAGGGCATTTTAAATAAATTCCCAAACGGAGGATGAATCCTTTCCTAGAGTAGATTGACATAATTCAAGAGGTGAGGGCATTTTACGAACAAAAACAGTCTCGTAGCCCGGAAGATCCTTTTTTTGTGATTTGTTGTACACACTTGCTACATACTGTAATATTGTGTCCCATTTATCATGGCTACTATTTACATAAAAATTTAGCATTGCACTCAAAGTTCTATGAACTCACATTGTGCTACCGTTTACTTGCGGTTGATGGGCACTAGTTCGTAACTTCTTCATGCACAACAGTCCACATAGTTGCTTAAAAAGTTTAGACGTAAAGTTCGTGCCTTAGTCGGTAATATGATTTCCGGTGTGCCAAATTTCAATAGCCGTTGGTTAATTAAAGGGCGAGTCACAGTGTCTGCTTGTTGGTCTTGTATGGAGATCTTGGCTAGGTAAAGTGAAAAATGATCAATTATAGCACATATATCATTTTTCCGCTGATGTTTGTGCAGATGGTCTGAGGATGTCAAACCCTACCATTTGAAATAGTTGTTGTGGTTGTAGTTTCTCTGTCTGAGGCAGTCATTGTAATGGGTTAGCTGGCGACTAAACTTGGCTCTTTGGGTGCAAGGAATGCTGTTCTTTACGTAGCCCTTAACGTATTGTTTCCTTGCGGCATCTGTAATTTTTCGCAACGAGGTGTTTCTTGGCTCGTTTTCCGCTATGCGCAGCTAAAGTGGAATCAAGGGGTGCCTCATTCCGTAAACAGGCTGACACGATGGCACGGTGGCCACTTCATGATTGCCTGTTAAGCCACTATGTCATCAGAGCTGCAGTGTGCTTGTTTCGTGTACTGCAGACATTTGACGTCAACAGCCTGAGCTCTGCATCGTTCTTCTGTATCTAATTCCACTGCATCCTACAGTACGTACTTTGCGACTTTACCCATCAGTGTCACCTTGAGACTTCCCTGTTTTTGACTACGACACATCCGAAGGCTTCATAGGGAGTACATCAGTCAGTTTCCAACAGCTCTGCGCGGGTCAGCGATGTTATTGCAGGGTTACGGCATGGCCTTTCTCCCACAGTGTCGGCTCACAGACGCAAGTCCGGGCAGCAACAATTAGCGTGCCACGTGAGTGAAGCTACAGTTTGACAGCGTGTCCAGCACCTTCAGTTTGGTTCCAATGAGCCGATGGTAGTAAACGCCAAACCTATCCATCAGCGTATGAGACGTTCGCAGCTCACAGCAGCTAAATGCCACAGCTGCAGTCTCGAAGATAGTAGTCGTCTGGTGAACGGTAGACAGCACACCATAAGTACTGCCTCGATACTGGATCTCTGCAACTGGAAGATAGAGAGCTCCGCTGCCCGTCTATTAATAATTGTCTGCCGGAGGCAATGACATTATGTCCCATCAAGGATGATCGAATGTGGTCTCGGTTTTTAGGTTCATCAGTGGTCTTCATGGCTCTCGGTGTCCCAGTTGTGACTTTCATCTCTTCAGCTCGGTGCTTTTCTGCAACCTCAGCAGACTCAAACGCTTTCTTCTGAAAGATTTATGTATAGTTACGGAACCTCGCAGAGATGTTAAAATGACGTTATAGTCATTTCACACTGAAGTCATCTTGCTGAAGTGACCATTCATACCTCTCGCTCAAGCGATGTGAGACAGTGCCCTCGACTGTATGCCACGATATCGCAGTATCGGCTCTCCTGCTGTTTGACATTCCGGTTGCGACACTGCGTTCGAGCCCACCTTGCCGTGGCCAGGCGCTGGATGCGAAAAACTATAAAAATTCCTACATTCACCCAGTGTACCTTTCTCCGACGTAACAAAGGGTAACAGCCCCGTCACTTCTTCTGGTCGTACTATACCGCGAAAAATATAAGCTTCGAAAAAAAAACAGCTTTTCTTTTCTAAATATTATTATGTTTTGATAGTCATTGATGTGATAATTAATCAGGCTTTCCATTTTCTCTTAGAGTCTCAGACAATTTATTCTAATCATCCCTCTGACTTAAATTAACATTATCATTTTCCATTAAAACGTATATATCAACTGTTAATCTTTCACACCTTTTTATTACTATACACTGGCTTTTACTTTTATTCCTGATCTGAAAATTTCTATCCCTTCTTTCATTTCCCCTTTCTCATACAAATTGAATAATGAATTCTACCGTGAAGTCTGTGTGCGGTACTCTTACTTTTCTCAGACAACTTCCGCATATCATTGCCAGCTATTGTATGACTGTGTGTAAAACACGAAAGTGTGAATATTTACTGCCCACACAGTCGCACAGAAATAATGTTGGAGATAAAGAGGAGAAAATAATTCGGAGGTATCAATACTTCTTACTGGACCGTAACTTGTAAAATGAGCTTGTACACATTCCGTTGTAACATCAATGAGAAATTTGATAGATTTCTGGCGAATTGTCAGATACACTACTCAGATTATGTCCATCTTCATTCCTAATAAGCCTTACAGAGTATTTAGAGTACGAAAAATAATACATATCCAGTAAGCTACATGTCAAGTAAACAGGAAAAGGCTGGACTTCGTTACGTAGCAAGAAACGTTCTAGTGATACCGTGTTATACTGTAGAACGTAGTCCTGTAAAAATATATTATCGCTTTAGAGTTGCAGCATGCAGACTAGTTCATCTCATGTAATCATTTTTAGGAAGATATCTCTATTGGAAATATTCGAAGAGTCTAATAATCGTGATCGTTACTGGTAAACTCTGGTACTGCTTACCATCATTTTGGTTTAAACCGCGATCTCAAACTAAAGACAGTCATTGAAATAGCATAACGAGTAACGTGCAGGACAGCAATAGTTCGTCGGGCTGGTACAAACATGTTCCTTTATAGATTTTAAAGGGTCGTTCTGTACTAAAAAATGTTGAACATTTGTGTGTTAACCTACTGTGTGTAGTTGTCCCTGATCAATGGTGCTCTGCACTTACTGCTGTTGCACCTTTTCTTGTTTTAGATGTTTTCGGCTTTCTTCAGCCGGTGTTATGGCGTTTAGTATATTGTTAAAGTAATCAAATCAGCAATGGTGTATACTTTTCTGGTTTAATAGCATGTACGACATGTGAAGTTGATAGAGCAGAAATTTTTCGTAAATACGCCTAATTTTTGCAGTTAATAATTCTCATGCAAATGTAATTTTAACTTTGTTTCCATTTTTGTGTTAGTACTTTGAAGATGGTCCGTGATCGATCCCGGTAACGAATAAATTCATTCTAAGAGAGCACAGTGTGTTGTCATGCATTCTTCAAGTATATCGATGCTGTTGACAGTCCTCTGAAAAAAATTGTTTTGCTTTTTTGGCAGGTGTATATCCCATGCAATACAATAAAAATCGTCTATCTCGTAAATAAATCTAATTTCACATTTGAAAAAAAAGGTGGGAGAAATTGTACTCGTCACATGTCGGTATCGACAGTCTACAGAGATTTTCGCTTCCAGTCAATAGAAGGGTTGGCAGTCAGATCGATCGATCTCGTAAATAAATCTAATTTCACATTTGAAAAAAAAAAGGGTGAGAGAAATTGTATTCGTCACATGTCGGCATCGGCAGTCTACCGCGATTTTCGCTTCCCGTCAATAGAAGGGATTGGCAGTCAGTGTTAATAAAAAACAACTTACTTATATTTAAGTGCATTTTGAATACGAACAGTATCATAAACGTTTACTAAATGTTATGATTGTCATTTTTCTTGTACTTATTGCGTTATGTTACAACAGCCTTAACTTAATTTCAGATTCCTTGCTACAAATATGTGGCATATTTGAAAATGACCGTCTCTTTAGTGCACGTTCACGAAATTTTTCTTTTTTTTTTTTGTTTGAAATATGTACCTTAAGCGCTGATTGGTAGGAGGAACATACGCCAATCAGTTGTCAGCACTGCAGGTCAAACTATTCTCGCTCTTGCGTCATCTAACTCCGCAGCAGCCGCTCTACATATTCCTCTGGCCCTGAGGGAAGCAACCAGTTTTACTTAACTCACAGCTCAATTCACAAACGTCAATAAAGTTAAGCCCATCAAAAATATTACTGTCTCTGTAAACATTTTTGTTTATTACTGAGCGGGGAAACTATCTTCTTAAGAACCCCTTAAAGATTGTTGACGTTGATGCCGGAGGCTTGTTATTGTAAAATAAAACAGCGGACTGCTCAAACACTTGATGGGAGCAACATGCAGCTCACGGCCCTTAGTTTGATCACCATTCTTCTTTCAGTACGTGGACAGTTATTAGTTGGCTGAAATTCTTTTAACCGCCACGCATTGAGTTCAGTAATACTATTCCTTTCGCTATGTTAGAATAATTTCGGATTAGTTCACGATCCTAAGAATTAATTACCCTACCAATTCAGACGATAACGGACACATTCACCTATGTTTACAAACACGAAATACTATATTTCTGTTTTGTTCAGTACATAGTGTATTAAAAATAAAACAAATGTAACAAAAATGTATAATGGTAATGATCACTGTTAAACTGTGACGCACTTTTCACACATGTAGTGCATGATATCCCAGATCCATCAGGAGAGAAGACTAGTTCATTCTTCGATGCCATTATTTCTCAGTTGTGTTCATCACCACATCTAGAACATAAAGTGGCTGCTGCCAGCTGGAGACAGAATTGGTCTGTGCAGCATCATTGATGAGGTCAGTGCAGCATCGTTGATGTGGTCTGTGCAGCATCGTTGATGTGGTCTGTGCAGCATCGTTGATGTGGTCTGTGCAGCATCGTTGATGTGGTCTGTGCAGCATCGTTGATGCGGTCACCAGGCAGTGACTGCCGCCATCAGCAGAAGCAACAGCAGCAGCAGAGCCTGCCCAGAGGCGCGGCCCGCCACGTTGCAGCCGTCTTCGCCACACGTGTACACGTGGCCACTGCGCCACGCCCCAGAGCCCCCCATGAAGGCACACCGTCTCTCCACCCAGTCCCGCGACTCTGCTAACAAACCGACATGTCCTCCCAGTCAGCTGAAAAAGCATAAAACGGAATTACATCTACACATAATACCGTACTACTCAGCCACGATACTACTGCAC
Source organism: Schistocerca cancellata (assembly GCF_023864275.1). Lineage (NCBI taxonomy): Eukaryota > Metazoa > Arthropoda > Insecta > Orthoptera > Acrididae > Schistocerca > Schistocerca cancellata. The sequence goes on from NC_064627.1 coordinate 438,930,300, forward strand.
TTGGTCTCCAGTAGCCGTTATCGGAAACGCCTGGTCACACTACAACAGTTTTTTCGACTGTTGTATGTACTGTGGTACGAATAGCTTCACGACAAGCTGCCTGGTCGTTAAAACAGCAGAACACATTCTAATCGGCTCCAGGCGTACAGAGAAACACACGAGTTAGCAAAGCACCTTCGCTTCAGGTGCAATAATATTGTGGTTGATTAATGCATTATAATGAAAGTAAAACAGAGCAAGTTCCAGTGCTGTCTGTTTGTTTACGAGGTAACCAGGAAAATTCCTCTCACAATAACACAAGACAATGATTTTTAGACCAATATCCACTTATTTTTCGACATAGTCTCCTATTACGTCATTATTTTGGATGCATCACAATTAATAGTGGAAACCAACACTGGCGGAACTTTATCCGTGGTTTAGGGGTAGCGTCACGAAACATCTTCGATCCCGGGTTCAAATCCGGTCACTGCTTAAATTATTATTAATAATCAGCATTGGCGGCCGAGACTTCCGGCATAAGAAATCATCCTCATTCTGCTAACGGCCTTTCAAAGAGGGAGTAGCAAACAGTGGTTCAGGGCACTCTCTTCTTCTAGGGGTGGGAAACTGCCCCTTAAGTTGGGAGAATCAGCAATGATCAACGGCAAAGGGATTCAGGAAGCAATGAAAGCACGAAACGTGTATCAAGAGGACATGTGGGCTGTAATTGAAAAAGTGTCATGATGATATCTCCATTGGGAAAGGATTCCGTAATAGTACCCCATTCGGATCTCCGGGAGGGGGGGGACTGCCAACGGGAAGATGACCATGAGAAAAAGATTGAATAATCGAAGGAAGGATAACTTTTCACGAGTCGGGGCGTGGAAAGTCAGAAGCTTGAAAGTGGTAGGGAAACTAGAAAGGAAATGCGAAGGCTCAGTCTAGATATGGTACGGGTCAGTGATGTGAAATGGAAGGAATACAAGGATTTCTGGTCAGATGAGTATAGATTAATATCAGCAACAGCAGAAAATGGTGTAACTGAAGTAGGATTCGTTATGAATAAGAGGGTAGATCAGAGAGTGTGCTACAGTGAACAGTTCAGTGATAGGATTGTTCTTACCAGAATTGATAGCAAACCAACACTGAAGACGATAGATCAAGTATACATTCCGACATCGCAAGCTGAAGATGAAGAGATAGAGCAAGTACATCAGGATGTCGAAAAGGTAATACAGTAAGTAAAAGGAAATGAAAATGTAATAATCACGGGGGACTGGAAGGCATTGGTAAAGAGTAGATGAAACGGTTACAGGAGAATATGGGCTTGGGACAAAGACTGAGAGAGTAGAAAAACTAATTGAGTTCTGTAATAAATATTCTGTTGAAGAATCACAAGAGGAGGAGGCATACTTGGAATATACTGGGTGATACGGGAAGATTTCAGTTAGATTACATCATGGTTAGACGGAGATTCCGAAATCAGATATTGGATTGTAGGGCGTACCCATGAAAAGATATAGGTCACTAGATAGTGGTGATTAAGAGTCGGCTGCAATTTAAGACATTAGTCAGGAAGAATCAATACGCGAAGAAGTACGGTACAGAAGTACTAAGGGATGACGAGACACGCTTGAAGTTTTCTAAGGCTATAGATACAGCAATAAGAAATAGCTCAGTAGGCAGCACAGTTGAAGAGGTATGGACGTCTGTAGAAAGGGCCATAACAGAATTTGGAAAGAAAAATGTAGGTACAAAGAAGGTAACTGAGAAGAAACCGTCGGTAACAGAAGAAATACTTCAGTTGATCGGTGAAAGTACGAAGTACAGCAATCTTCTGGGAAACTCAGGAAAATCAGAAATACAAATCGCTGAGGAATGAAATAAGTAGGAAGTGCAGGGAAGCTAAGACAAAATGTTTGCAAGAAAAATGTGAAGAAATCGATAAAGATATGATTGTTGGAAGGACAGTCTCAGCATACATGTAGGTTAAAACAATCTTTCGGTGACATTAGAAGCTAGGGTGGTAACATTAATACTGCAACGGGAATTCCATTGCGGAGCAAAGAGTACATAGGTGGAAAGAATACATTGAAATCCTCTATGAGGAGGAAGATTTGTCTGGCGCGATAGACGAAGAAACAGGAGTCGATTTAGAAGAGATAGGAGTTACAATATTAGAATCAGAATTTAACACAGCTTAGGAGGACTTAAGATCAAATTACGCAGAAGGGATAGATAACATTCCATCAGAGTTTCTAAAATCATTGGGGGAAGTGGCTACAAAAAGACTATTCACGTTGGTGTGTAGAATGTATGAGTCTGGAGACATACCATCTGACTTTCTGAAAAATATCATCCATACAATTTCGAAGACTTTAAGAGCAGACAAGTGCGAGAATTATAGCTCAATCATCTTAACAGCTCATGCAGCAAGTTGCTGTCAACAATAACATTCAGGAGAATGGAAAAGAAAATTGAGGATGCGGTATATGACGATCAGTTTGGCTTTAGAAAAGGTATAGGCACGAGAGAACCAATTCTCACGTTGCGGTTGATAATTGAAGCAAGACTAAAGAAAAATCAAGATACTCTCATAGGATTTGTCGACATGGGAAACACTTTCGACAATGCAAAGTGATGAAAGGTGTTCGAAATTCTGAGCCTGGTAATATACAATAGGTAAAGAGCCAAGAGGGAATAATAAGAGTCGACGACCAAGAACGAAGTGCTGGGATTAAAAACGGTGTAAGACCGGGATGTAGTCTTTCGCCCCTACTGTTCAAGCTGTACATCTAGGAAGCTAAGATGGAAGTAAAAGAAAGGTTGAGGAGTGGAATTAAAATTCAAGGTGAAAGGACGTCAATGATGCGATTCGCTGATGACTTTGCTATCCTGAGTGAAAGTAAAGAAGAATTACATGATCTGCTGAATTGAATGAACAGTTTAATGAGTACCAAATATGGACTGAGAGTAAATCAAAGAAAGATGAAAGTGATGAGGAGTGGCAGAAATGAGAACAGTGAGAACATCACGATTGATGGTCACTATCTAGGCAACAGAATACCCAATGACGGACGGAGCAAGGAGGACAACCATAGCAGACTAGCACTGCCGAAAAGGGCATTCCTGGCGAAGAGAAGTCTACTAGTATCAAACATAGGCATTAATTTGAGGAAGAAATTTCTGAGAATGTGCGTCTGGAGTACAGCATTGTATGGTAGTTGGACTGGTGGAAAACCGGAACAGAATAGAATCGAAGCATTTGAGATGCAATACTGCAGACGAATGTTGAAAATTAGGTGGACAGATAGGATAATGAATGAGGAGGCTCTAGGGCCTACTTAGAATAGGAGAGGAAAGGAATATGTGGAAAAAGCTGATAAGGAGAAGGCACAAGATGATAGGACATTTGTTAAGACATGAGGGAATGACTTCCATGGCACTAGAAGGAGCTGTAGAGGGTATAATCTGTAGACGAAGACAGAGATTGGAATACATCCAGCAAATAATTGAGGACGTAGATTGCAGGTTCTACTCTGAGATGAAGAGGTTGGCACAGGGGAGGAATTCGTGGCCCGCCAGATCAAATAAGTCAGAAGAATGATGACTCAAAATCAAAAATATTAAGAAAAAACACTGGTGAGAAAACGCTGATGCACTGAACTTAAGGACTGAAGTGGCTTTGGCATGATGTGTCACTGTCAAATAACATACTTCGATGTACTAGGACCATACGTAGTAAGAGCTGTTACAGTAACTGTAGTGCAAGAAGTAATTGGAAGAATCAGCTATGAGTCATACAGAAACGACACTTCTATTTAAAGGCAATAATGTCACTGAAGTCGCCGCGATTCATGACGATCCTTTGGACATTTCGAAAGAAGGGACATTACTCTTAACAGGGTGTGGGTTCACCACAGACGGTCGTGCATGCTCTCAAGCTGGCCACAACTTTAGTAAGGTGTTCTTGTGGTAGGGCGTTCTTTTTCTCACCAGCGATGGTAAAAACTGCTGGTCGTTGGTGCATGTGGATTTGCTGCAATAGTCTCCCGAACGAAAGTCACACGAGCCCGATGGCTTTTAAGTCAGTGGAAAAGATAGGACAGTCAATTTTCCAATGTATTCTCGTTCAGAGAACTCTTCTCCATGCGTTGTTCGATGGAGTCGCGCAATCATCCATAAAAAATGAAGTCATGGTCGAATTCATCTCTGAAAAGACGCACATGTGGAAGAAGTACAGAATCGTAACAACTTTTAACGGTGAGTGAAACGTGTTCAGACGCCCAAGCAACGTGGTCTGAGGCATGATCAAAAACTAGGACGTGGAAAGTTATAAATGTGACTCACAAACCATGTTAAGATCAACTGCTGTAGAAGCTGTACATCGAATTTTGTATTAAAGGGTGACCATTAATGGTTTACTTTGAGTTTACGTACATTAACACTGTGTGTCGAATGAGAACTGGACAATGGTTTACCGAGTATCAGAAGTTAGGCTGTGAGGGAAGGGAGGGAATCAGGATAAATCATTCGCTAGAGCACTGTCAGTGAAAGGCATGGTTGCAAGTTCGACTCTGTTTCAGGACATATGCCAAAACAACTATGCTGAGTGAAAATTACTTCTGGAAAGTGCGCAGGACAAGAATACTTTTAATATAAGAATATACAGCCTACAGTTGCAGGTTAACTTTATCGTTTACCTAGGTTTCAACCTATGTAATAACGTCTTCTTCAGACATGCAAAATGTTAATATTATAATGTGCTAGTAAATTATATTAGATGTGGTCATCCTACAGGCTGCAACGTGTAGTACTTACATAAAATATTATTTAAATGTTTGCCTAAAACAAGCCATGACCTAAGTCAACTTTATAAAACTTGATGCATAACCATAACATAGAGCTACTACATCATGAAGTTAAGGGATACCGACTCGACACGCTTGAGGTACTACAAATTTATGCACACCTAATTACAGATAGAGATCAACTGAATCCAAAAAATAGGGCATACTTCGAAGGCTTCCAGCCTATATTAGGTTTACATAATGCATGTGACCATTACAGTTTCTACAATTATAGAACCTTCCCTACAGATGTTCATACGCGTTATCTAACGCGTGCGTAATAAGAGTTTGATTCTATACGTCTCGCGCATGCGCGCCGCCCTCTGTGAGGCAGACCGCGAAGCCCTCGCGGTCCGCAGTCTCTAGTCACACGACGAGGCCCATACAACGGGCTTAAAGTGAATCTGCTACAGCTAGTTTAATAGAAGTGACAAAACATTATGGTTATGCATCAAGTTTTATAAAGTTGACTTAGGACATGGCTTGTTTTAGGCAAACATTTAAATAATATTTTATGTAAGTACTACACGTTGCATCCTGTAGGATGACCATATCTAATATAATTTACTAGCACATTATAATATTAACTTTTTGCAGGTTCTGAAGAAGGCGTTATTACTAACGTTGAAACCTAGGTTAACGATAAAGTTAACCTGCAACTGTAGGCTGTATATTCTTATATAAACAATATCAGTTGCTGTCGCTGCATAAAAATGTTAAAAATTATGAAATACTTTTAATATCTGCAGAATTTGATCTTAAAAGGGCCTGTGAGTGACACTAAAACTCTACGTGACGTAATAAACAACGATGACTCTCGTTGACAGCTTTCAATAAAATTATCTGTTTTTAAAGTACCCAAAGCGTTGTGCCTGTATTTGTGAACTTCGTAAATTATCAAAAATAGTTTTAGGATGATTGAAACGTCTGTCACACATCACAACAAACAACTGCACGACATCTGCGAGCTCTTACCGTAGTAGGTAATCTTGGCGCACATCTGTTGAGGGTGCGAACAGTCGACGAGAGGAAAGCTGCCGGGAACGAACGGGTCGCCACACGCGGAGACCTCGCTGGAGTAGCAGTGGTAGCACCGCAGCGCCGCTCCTGTAACAGCAAATATTCATCACTGGACATTCTACACCACACCATATTCATGCTAGTCGGCGAGTGCCTGACCTCTTGCACCAGTGTGTGGTAGTAGCGTTCCCACAACTCTTACAATGACACCCACTGGAGGCATTAAGATTCTAGTACAGCAATGAAACGTTAAAATGTAAATTTTTGTTGAAATTGTTGTACATTTTGACTATTTCACAAGGGTCAATGAAGTGGAATCTAAGTATTTGTAGCGTAGGAAAACAATTAGAAATTTCGTGTTAATGTCGGCAAATATGTGCAACGTACATGGTTAAAAAGAAAGGTAGAGGTACAACACACGCTAAACTATTCACCAAAGCACATATGGTGTTTATTTTTGCATGTTTTCTCATAACCTACTGTTGTTTCTGAGACGATAATGACTCGCATTACTGACCTGTACTACATGTCCCAACCACTGACCCGCTCTCTACAATATATAGGAGATAAATGGAAAGAAAATAAGTAAACTATTTATTATTTTCAATGTAATAGTCATAACGTTAATACATTGATCTCATTGTGCGACACGACGGTCAATGCCCTCGTGGAAGAAAATGTTTGCGATTGACTACTGAGCCATTACTGTACCCAGGCGTGCACTTCCTCCGAAGCAAATCAACACCCACAAATTTCTTTATTCAGGGCTCCAAAAATATAGAAATCACATGGCGAGAGATCGGGACTGTATGTGGGCAGCCCCACGTGTTGCCAATGTTGTTTAGATTACGCTACAAAAGTTTCACTGGCAAGTCCTTCCACATCATACAGACCCAAACCGACCTTCAGCCCCCACCCCCCACCCCCCCCCCACCGTCCCGTGCGATCCCCATGCATTTGGTGCTCTGAAGAAAGATAATTATGGTGGTCGATTTACTTCAGACGAGGAGCTGCACGCATGGGTACTATCATCGTTTTGCAGGCACCGCAAATGCTTTTCCATGGGGGTACTGACTGACTCGTCTCGCAATGCAATAAATGTATTCACAATCATTGCCTTTAGTTTTGAAATAGTAAATAGTTTACTAACTTTTTTCCATATGTCCCGTTTTCATTCGATTCCGCTTGCAGATTTTCCAGGTTCCTCTTCTCACACCAGGATAATCTAAACTTTTAATTATAATGCATCACAAAATGATCACCGTCGATAATGATACTCTTTACGTACCCAACAGAGTATACAGGATGACTTTTCCCTCTTGAAGGTGATCGAGGGAAAACGTGTTGAACATTGTACAATGAGACCCAAGTATCAGTACCAGGTAGGTGGCACGTCAGAATGGGGAAATCCAGACTATCCTGAGGGACATTCTCCTCGAGAACTGCCACTATCCGTATCACTTACAAAGCGTTCCGGCCTCAGCAGCGACAGTTTTTGTCGGTGGTTCGCCTCACAGGCCACCACAGTGTTAGTGATTTCTGTATCCATCCTATTCCCAACGCCAAAGATTGATATCCCCACATTCAAGTGGATATTCCTCCCTTGGAACGCATTTCCGACCTTATATCCATACTAAATTTATTCGCTCCTTATCATCTCAGCTGTCATTTAATGCAGTTTGTCGACATTTACCAAAAACAGCCTGTACATAGTACGTATGTATCAGCGCTGAGATACACCTACACACACGTGAAAGTACATAGAGAGGGAGAGATAGTATATACCAGATGGGTATAATTAAAGTGCAACTACTCTTACAGGTCCAGTGCGACATCGAAACTAGGTAGATATACTAGTGCGGTATTGCGGAACCAGGCAGCAGCTGCAAAATCTGGCGCTTTTGACACGTCGTTTTGCGGTTGCAGCATTTCGTCGACGTCCCGGTGCTCATATTGAAAAAAAAATATATAAGCGGTGGTTAGCAATGAAAACAAAATTTTGCCTCACTAACTCGTTTTAACTTTTCTGCAAACATCCCGTTCCTAATTCATTACATATGGCAACATTTCTGTACGTCTTTCTTGCATTCACAGCGCAAGATTTGCACCTCTTGGTCTAGACTGGAACTAATTTCTTTCCAGCGTAAATCAGTTCCACATTAACGTATTACCGTATGTATACCAAGTTTCGCTGCCATACGATAGTTAGAGCCCACACTGGACCTCTATGAATAACTGCACTTTAACTACCCAGCAGAATTCGATGACGAACATAATGAATAGCACAGAATCATTTCTAGCTACCACAGAACACTGTACTTGCTACTGATTCAGGTTCCTCCTAAAAGGGGTCGGTCGTAGCTGAGCTTCACGTATCAGGAGTAGCGCCAGTGTAGTTTCACTTTCTCTGTTGGTCCCAGACGATAGCGCTTCAATTAATTAGGATCACTCGCTGTACCGTTGTAGTAAAATAGCGAATAACAGCGGTTAGCATTACGATAAAAAATCAGAAGATCTGAATTTATTGCGGCATTAAAGATTACAATAAATACACACTGTAACCATGGACGATCTAAACCAATTGCTAAATGATTTAGTCACAATATCTTCATGTGCGAAAAGTGGCAATTGACTTTAAATAATGAAAATTGTGAGGTCATCCACATCAGTACTCAATGGATTTTGCTCAACTTCTGTTACATGTAATATCACACAAATCCAAACGCTGTACATTCAGTTAAATACTTAGGGATTACAACTACGAATAACTTGAACTGGAACGATCACATAGATAATATCATGAAGGAAGAAAGTCTAACACGGTGATTTATTGGCAAATACTTTGAAATTGCAACAGATCTACAAAAGAGACTGCTCAAATTACGCTTTTTCACACTCTTTATTGCTGTCCGGTGTGATACCCGCATTGAATACGACAGACGGAGGACATAGAAAAAGTTAAAAGAAGGGCTGCACGTTTAGTATTATAGCGAAATAGTGGAGAGAGCCACGTATATGATACGGGAATGTTGAAGGAAATAATTTTATTTGTTGTGCCAGGATATTCACGTGAAATTTCAACCATTAACTTATGCTCAAAGTGTGAAAACATCTTGTTGGTGCCCACATGCATAGGAAAAATTGATCATAATATCAAAATGTGAGAAATCAGAGCTTGCGCGGAAAGGTCTGTTTTTCCAGTGACTCTTCCAGAGTGAAACGATACAGAAATAATTTGGAGGTCGTATCATGAACCTTCTGTCAGGAACTTATTTGGGAATTGCAGAGTGGTCATGTAGATGTAGATGTCAGCGCAATGTTTCATATTAGTTACCTTCGTGTAAAATCAGACCGCATTGGGAATTTTCTTTACATTGGTAGACAGCCTTCAAATAATTCATAAACAAAAGAAGTATATATCAAAAATTAACACGCTTTCCAGGTACCCTGTAATGGGAGGGGCTCCTGTATAAAATAATAGGAGAGAGGGTTTGTGAAGTATTCTAAGTGGTAGCACATACGCTGAAAAAGTGATTGTTCCCAGATATTACTTAATTAACACTTTATTTTTAATAGCTCGTGGAACGGAAAGAACAGTACTTAAGTTAACCAGCTTATACCAAATCTTGAAGCAAAGAGTGCTAAGGAGAGCTTGCGACACTATGGCACAGCAACCCGCCAATCTCTGCTGCATGGCCGGTAGTAATAGTCCAAGGCGAAGCTTACGGGTACAGCAATGTGAATGGTGCTTCCTTATGTAGGTTGAAGTGGGTCTATTGATGCACATGTTCTCAAGGCATGCGCTTCTCGGACTTTCCTTTAGCTTACAGAGGCTAAGACATTTTATGGAATGTGAGAGCTTAGAGAACTCGTCCTTTGCTGTCGAGCCCAATTCCCGTGCACAACAAAGTAAGTCGGTTAAAATTATCTCGACTAAAATGACAATAAAACCAACCGTTGTGAAAAAACTTCTCACAAGTCAAAGGTGTATTTGGGCTCCATTGGACTTAAGTCGAATACACGCCTGCGCATAACTGCTGAGAGCAGGCGACTATGAAAAGTGTGTATATAGCTTTGTATTATGTCTGTTCTGGTGAAAATGGCTGTGTGAGAGGGAGAAGACGGAATATACTAGACTACTCGGCTCCATTGCCCCGAGGATGCGGCGTAGAAACAGGGAGTGATTACCATTAACAGTGTTGACAGTTTGGAATTAGTCACAGGACACTGCTGCACATTCATCAGATCATCATAAGCCTGATGTAAACCTCTAACAACAGTGAAATATTTTCGAATATTTCTCAGTAAATAAACTACGAGACGTTTATCAAAAAGTAGCAGTAATTCACTAACGTTTCAAATAAAATAAACATATTGATTTCATTTCCCCATTCCTTTATTGTTCTTTACATACATAGCCATTGTCCTCTGTTACCATAAAAAATTCTTCATTTAATTTCATTCAAATCTGCAGTTATTATAGCCTCTACTTTTAAACTGCCTAAACGGCCACACCTCATCTTAGTATCGTTTCCTCCGAAACGGTTTCCTAAATTCTTCACAGGTACGTTCACAAAATCGTTACTCCACACAGTGGCTAAAATTAATGTCTAAAATCTGTTACAGAACCATTAAAGTCGATAACTGGCTTTTAAGAAGCAGGTGCATCAATTTTTTTCTATTTTAAATTAAATTTAGGCTTTCTTGTGAAAATTATAAGGTCTTTGTACAGCTTTGATACTGTTGGTCTACAGAATATGAAATGCTTCTCGTCGCTTCAGTTTTCCATTCATAATATAGATCGAATCAGACTATATGAAGAATCTTGACGAATATCTTTAAGCTCATAGTATTATTTACAGTTGAACTGCCTTCCTTCACACCATGTCATACTATAACAAGGTATCAAAGGTTGCATCACAGTCAAGAGGTTATGTTAGAGTCAGGACGAAGGTTTGAATCTTTCTCCATCCTCCCCGATGTTATGTTTACAAACCACCTGAGGCTAATGTCGGAATATTTCCATAAAAAAAGCTACGACAGATCAACCCAATGTGTACTTTGGCTGCATATCTAATTTACACTCAAATTTTCTATCCCCACCTAGGCTCATAATAGTATTGTACAATATATCGACTTCTCCGCAGAATAGTTTTTCTTAGGTTTAGTTTTCCTGATCTTGCAGTTTATGAAGTTTTTGCGAATCGCTCTACAAGCAGGTGGATATGGAGTTCGTGGTCGAATTTGGTGCCTTAGCCTCTAAATGTATTCGAACACCGAACTCTTAGCACCACACTGCAAAATTTCTGCCTTGAATGAAACTGTAGGATAACATTTTAAGTGTAGCGAAATTAAAGCTGTGACCTCCGACCATAAAAAGGCACTGCTCGAATTCATAGAATATTACTTGAAGAACTTAAGCATAAAATTGCGCTGAAGCATTCGCATGCCCCTCATTGTAGTTAGAACTTCGGCTGAATTAGTTCTTTACTGTTACCTTAGCAACCTTAGCAGGAATCCGTACATCGAGGGATACCATCTGGAAGCAGCTACACAAGAAAGTATCAGAAACATCCAAACTTCTGACAGGATTTGGTGTAAGTAATAACTACAATTATCAAACACTGATAGCATTCTTCGGCTGATTAACTACTGACTAAGTAAAATAACATGGGTATTCGTATACAAATATATTAAAGTCCGGAACATAACGGTTATCTAACTGGTCACAGATTTAGCATCCGAGAGTGATCTGCATTCCAGCCTAGAGCGAGTATCGATATGAGAGAACACGCCATCAACTACCAACAATAAATAAGGTCTTACGACGCCCGTAGACGATTCATTTTCTTACAGTAGTGGACGGCCGTGGTCCCCAAGACATCCAGTCAGATGGATGGACATACAAAAATTTGCGTGATTACGTCTTTTGATTTTGATTTTCTCTTGGATCATGATATACTTGTAGACAGCTTGGCTACGCCTTGGGACTTATGTTGGTTTCCCGTTCACCTCCTTAATCTCCGCTGTCATTCATCTGCGGAGTCGCCTGTTTTCATTCCGCCGGTCTCTCCATTGCCACCATTGCGAGTTGTTGTAAACTGTTTCTACCTATTCCGAGTAGGGTAGCAAAAGATAAATCTGAAACAAAAGCTCAGCAAAGGCAAAAAATAAAAATGAGCATTTGTTTATTCAGAAGCAATACACTATATGTCATAAATTAAACATTGAGCAAAATATTTTGTTTCAACTTAATCCCTCCTAATAACAGCTTTAGAGAAATGAGTTACGTTGATCATCAATAAACAAATGTGGTCTTTTACACAATAATAAAATATGTTAATTTACGTGACACGTTGCGAGACATATGTCACACTGAATGTTTCGACATACGGACAGCTGCAAGCCTTTGATTAATGGGGTAACACATTCATCTATTCGACATTAAATGTAGAGCGTACATGAATAGTTAATAAAACACCTGATATTTTTATTTATATGAATGATACTGGTACAGGATTTACCCTTCGTGACACATTATAAAGTTTCTTGTGTAATTCAGATATAAACCTACAAGTATTTGACACATGTTCTCTTCTTCGAGGAGAACGACTTTCACTCAGCCATCTTAGATCTATTATCTATCATGGCAGACTGGGAAGTCTTCCATACATCTCTCAGCAGTTATGTTCTTACCGAGGACTACATACGAATTCTGTACAAACTCTGTGTGACAAAGACCTATTAGCGTCAGTTACGTTTGAAAAATGATTGTTTGAAGTTTTGTTGGTTGTGTGGTACAATCAACGTAATTATCTACTGATCATAAGAAGCACTGCGAAACTTATGAACAGGGTTCGAACCGCACAATAGCCCTGGGTTCGGTGTGTGGCGGCGGTAGGATGAGTGGACTGCTTTAGCCTGTTGTGAGGTTGTTAACCACTGAGGACTACGGCGGGCACGAAGCCTCTGCGTCGTTTCTAGGTCCCCTGTTCAATACAATACAAGGGAAGACGAGGAACTGCATTTTCACCCAAGCAGAGCCCGAATTTTTATGTAATTACATATTCTTTTCCTCTGATCCTACCCGCGTGAAACGGGTAAATGTTCACGAAGTATGTAGCCAGTAATAATATGTTTTACTTTATTGTTGCATATTTCTGAATAATTCACATAAATATGTGTTTATATACACTCCTGGAAATTGAAATAAGATCACCGTGAATTCATTGTCCCAGGAAGTGGAAACTTTATTGACACATTCCTGGGGTCAGATACATCACATGATCACACTGACAGAACCACAGGCACATAGACACAGGCAACAGAGCATGCACAATGTCGGCACTAGTACAGTGTATATCCACCTTTCGCAGCAATGCAGGCTGCTATTCTCCCATGGAGACGATCGTAGAGATGCTGGATGTAGTCCTGTGGAACGGCTTGCCATGCCATTTCCACCTGGCGCCTCAGATGGACCAGCGTTCGTGCTGGACGTGCAGACCGCGTGAGACGACGCTTCATCCAGTCCCAAACATGCTCAATGGGGGACAGATCCGGAGATCTTGCTGGCCAGGGTAGTTGACTTACACCTTCTAGAGCACGTTGGGTGGCACGGGATACATGCGGACGTGCATTGTCCTGTTGGAACAGCAAGTTCCCTTGCCGGTCTAGGAATGGTAGAACGATGGGTTCGATGACGGTTTGGATGTACCGTGCACTATTCAGTGTCCCCTCGACGATCACCAGTGGTGTACGGCCAGTGTAGGAGATCGCTCCCCACACCATGATGCCGGGTGTTGGCCCTGTGTGCCTCGGTCGTATGCAGTCCTGATTGTGGCGCTCACCTGCACGGCGCCAAACACGCATACGACCATCATTGGCACCAAGGCACAAGCGACTCTCATCGCTGAAGACGACACGTCTCCATTCGTCCCTCCATTCACGCCTGTCGCGACACCACTGGAGGCGGGCTGCACGATGTTGGGGCGTGAGCGGAAGACGGCCTAACGGTGTGCGGGACCGTAGCCCAGCTTCATGGAGACGGTTGCGAATGGTCCTCGCCGATACCCCAGGAGCAACAGTGTCCCTAATTTGCTGGGAAGTGGCGGTGCGGTCCCCTACGGCACTGCGTAGGATCCTACGGTCTTGGCGTGCATCCGTGCGTCGCTGCGGTCCGGTCCCAGGTCGACGGGCACGTGCACCTTCCGCCGACCACTGGCGACAACATCGATGTACTGTGAAGACCTCACGCCCCACGTGTTGAGCAATTCGGCGGTACGTCCACCCGGCCTCCCGCATGCCCACTATACGCCCTCGCTCAAAGTCCGTCAACTGCACATACGGTTCACGTCCACGCTGTCGCGGCATGCTACCAGTGTTAAAGACTGCGATGGAGCTCCGTATGCCACGGCAAACTGGATGACACTGACGGCGGCGGTGCACAAATGCTGCGCAGCTAGCGCCATTCGACGGCCAACACCGCGATTCCTGGTGTGTCCGCTGTGCCGTGCGTGTGATCATTGCTTGTACAGCCCTCTCGCAGTGTCCGGAGCAAGTATGGTGGGTCTGACACACCGGTGTCAATGTGTTCTTTTTTCCATTTCCAGGAGTGTACTTTAACTTTATGATAAATTAAATTACATAATATTGCTTTCTTGCCCTCCTTCATATTTCCCTACACCCTCAGCAGGCCGCTCCCTTAGAAAAATATCCGTATCCGATCTGCCAGAAAGGTTGAAGCCAAGAAATAAATTATTTGTAAAAATAACGTTCTGGTGTGATGAAACGTGGTTAATTGCACTCCTATTTGGATTCTTGTACTTAATTCTCTAAGATTCGGAATTTCAGTTGTAAGAAGCAAAGCAGACACAGAATTAGTACTGCTTAGTAGTGTACAAAGCATTGTTGTGTGTGGTATAGATTCGTGATGTCTCGAGATTAAAAGTCGGACAAACACATTACTAACGTTCCGAAGTTTTCCTGCTACTAGTCATTAAGAATTAGAGAGGGAAGGCGCTAAGAAAATTTGCCACACAGTATTTCTTAGCAATTCGTGATTGTTTGTGTTCATGATTCCTCCTGTTGCTTAAAAATCATAATCTAAATTTAGGTCTTGTGTTAGGATGGACCACCCTTCCACTAATGATGTTGAGTTTATTTTATTCCATGTCGAACATACAGTAAGAATTCCTAACTTCAGCAACATGTACGCAGTGATCCGCACGCAAAGATAAAAACAGTGCAGTACTCTAAGAAGAAAACGTTGTTGACGCTGATGCAAAGGACTACAAATTGGGCAAATGAATTTTTTCGTGATATATGCTACACTAGGGTTCGTGCCAACATCCATGTTAGACACTTCAATTAAGGAAAAGGTATTTAGATTTTTGCAGCAGGAGCTTTTGAAAAGTGTATGGTGCTATATAAATGGGCACCGCATATTTATAGCCGTCCACGAACCAACGGGTGTGCAGTGACGTTTAATTCACGATCTCATTACTGACATGATCGAAGGATATGAGTCCTCAGACCAATTTCAAGCATGTTGGGCAACACAGTAGCTCGTTTGTGAATAACGTTGTGTGTGCTACCCACATTTAATCCACGTTAACCGTTCGACCCACGCATTGAAATGTATAGCAGACGAAATGCACGGCACCTGCTCAGAGGTAAATAAAATAATTTCGTACACCAAGATAATGTTTTTCAAAGCACCATATCGTATGTCGCTCTATAGAGAATAGTTGTCGAATGTAGCGTTGCCGCCCTAGTCTCTCCTAGCGAGACGGGGTGCGAGTACTGAAGCTGTCGGTTATTGTAATGAATATTTTCAAGCAGTGAAGTCTGTGATGACATATTTCCGTAACAACCTTCAGTTTCAGTACGGGAGGCACAAAATTCTTTCACTGAATCCAAAATCAAAAATGACTTGACACACGCTCACATAGACTTGGGCTGCTTCGGCAGGAGTATTAAAAAGTTAGAATCTATCGGGCTGCCTTAGCAGAAATTGTTAGTAATTGTTGTGAATGTCAAATCAAGCAGACTGACATTAGAGGTGGTGTTGGGCAGGTGTGCTGAATAAGTTTGACGCTGTTCTTTTTTGGCAAGAATTACGGGCTGCTCAAGTTTTGCATTATCTGCAATATCCTGAGTGGGGAGAAGAAGACACTCCGGTGAACTTCTCTTCGGGAAAATATTCATCTCTCATAATCTGCACCATCGTTGTCATGTGATGCGATCACTTTCTTACTCAAAAGCATTCGTTCTGATCGGCGACATTTTACGATTGCGGATAATTCGGAGAAACAGCTGGTAGTTCATTGCAGTTCCGAATGAAAGTTGAGGCAAGGTACCGTAGCAATTTCATCGGAGGGGGTTATTTTATTAAACTGATGAGACCGAAAATAGTTTTCCTTTTTTAGCGCAGTACTTAGTTTCAAAATAACGAATTGACTAATCTAAAATATAAGTTCTTAAGGTAGTTTTCGTGCTTCTGGTGCGTTTAAATGCGTTTTAAGATGTAACGCCATTCAGAAGTTGATTTAAGCTGAAATTATTGTTTCATGTGAAATATTATATTAAATATTTTTGTGAAATTACATATTATCTTACACACTTTTCCCATTTTAACCACAGAATTATGTACATATTGTGAGTGTTGACGCAATATAAAACTACTGGCTCTGCTTATAAGGCAATGTAGTTCGCCTCGCCACTATGTAAACGCGTGACTGTACAAGCGGCTGCCCTCAGTACTGCATCCTATAGAAGATTACTGCTGAAACGCGTTCTTTCCTTCAATAGGCGTGCTGATTTAATCATCCATGAACGTTACAATGTTCTGGAGGAGATCGGGAGCTGTTCTGGAAGCAATATGCACATTACATATCCCCCATATACATTGCATATCGCACTTGAGGATACAGATCTGCCTCTGGCAAGCGGATGAATCTACTTATTTACTTATCACGCATCCTTTCCACAAGAAAACTGGTAAGTTTTCGGTACACTTTGCTGAGTCAGCTAACTCTTCGAACCATTTTTCATTAGGTCGCACATTTTCACAGACATCTGATTAGAGGTAGATGACTTCCTGTCTGTTTTGAAACATAACATATTCAAAACTGGTCATGCTTGTCGGCAGGGAGTATTCCGCGATGCCTACTTGTAGAAAATTGACTCATTTTCCATCTGTAGATTGCTGCTCTTATTCCAAACACATTCAGAAGAAGGAGGGACGAGAGGGTAAGACATGTGTTAAGACATAAGGGATCTAGAGGAATGATCTATTTTTGGCAGGGCTCATCAGTCTTCTTACTGGTTGGATGAGGATGGCCACGAACTCCTCTCCTAGAGGTGTGTGTAGAGGGTAAAAACTGTAGGGAATGGCAGAGAGTGGAAAATAACTAACAAATAATTTTAGGACGCGGGGTGCAAGTTATACTCCGAGGCTGTCACAGAATGTGAATTCGTGACAGAACGCTTCAAACCAGTAAGTTATCGGATAACCGCCAAAAAAGTGATGATAAGTTCGAACATTTTTATCCGTCTGCCGATTGTTGTTCTTATTACTTCAAACTGATCGGTTTCGAACAATGTCAAATTCGTAAGTGCCATGAGGCAATTTTTGGAACTGCTTTGTTTCTTGAAGAAGGCACTTTTTGTTTCTGTTTGTGATGGGAATCTGCGGTATCCTTTCAAAAGTAGTGAGCCTAAGCATACTCTCAGTTCTTTCGTGTCGAAAGAGAATTCGTATATATTTTTGGAACCACTTTCGTATCGCACTGACTCCCTCACGAAATAATCAAAAGCATTTTTCCAACCGCATCTGGTGTGAGATCCTTAATTTTGTTTCTCATTTCTTCTAGAGCTGCATCAGCTGAAAGGTCATTTTCAGGAGATGCAGTGTGTACTGTATTCATTTTACTGTAAGTCGGTAGTTGGCTCTAAAGTTTCTACTGTTTACTTAAGTTCACTCTATCTTTGGCACTAATTACTTCATTATCTACAATCCTTAAACACGTGTTTTCTTTACTTTGAAAATGAACTTCCACCGACCCAGCATTATCCAAAACATTCAAAATACCTGTTGCACTATCAACTGCCTCACCTTCATCTGTCAAAGCATCAGTATTCGGAGAAACAAAAACCACATCAACATTTGTAATATCTTCATAAATCAGGCCTTCAAAATTGTCATTACTTATAATGTCTAAATCTTCATCCATTGTAATTCCTTTGAACGCTACGTCATAATTTGCTTGCATTTTATCTGTTTTGTTGTCTGTCAGTGAATGAAGTAAACATCATGCACAAACTCCCCTACTGGAACTGAATCTAAAAATAGTCCAGTCACGATTTAAATTACTAAACACAGTCATAATAGGGATCCAAAATTTCATCAAAATGAAATATTTGTAGGTGCTGGTAAATCAAGTAAGGAATTGTTAATAATTTTAATTAAAGGGTTATTACTGTGTTGCTTTTATTACAGCTATCTCAAAAAACGATGTTGTTTCCTCCCAGTGATCTAAAATAGATAGTTTGTCTTTACGCTTGCTGAACAATAATATAGGCCATTAATGGCGTATTACTTACTTGCAGTATTATTGTATGAACTTTTTCCTGCACAACCACATTCAACAAACATTAAGAAATGATTGATACGTGGAAAGCATACGTGGTCCATTTGGAGCAATTGTAGTCTCATTTTAAAGTATATGAGAAATACTAACAAATTAAAAAATACTGAATTACTGCCAGTATCGTAGATTTTCAATACAACAACTGGAATTCAATATAAGTTCTCCCCTTATTAGTAATAAAATAAAACTCAGTAGAGTCTAAAAAGAGATCACTGGAAGATAGTGGTTTAAGTACAAAAAATTTTGTAATTTTGTAATGTGGGTTCTTCACTTATTACAAAATAGAAATATCAATTGATAAGTATTAAATCCTAATTTTTTTAATAAAAATAATGTCTTGTTCTTTTTAATTTATGAAAATAAATTATAAATTGATACAGACATGCAAAGTATCTTAATGCTTAAGGAAAACATAGTAATGTACATTAATAATATTCCTCACTTTCCAGAAATAGAAAAGTCTTTTAATTTACATTTGACACTTTACATTTCTAATCAAGTTTTAATATATTGCGTATTCGCATGTTTGTGTTATTAATAATTAGAAGCAGAAAAATGTTTTTATAAAACGTAATGATTCGATATTTGTTAATTGACATCTCTATTTATCAATTATTACGGAATCCAAATATGAGGAAGAAAGATGTTGTCGCAAGATTCGAACCAGCGATTTTAAAATTACCAGACAGTCATTTTATCAGCTAATCTTCTGTTTATCGTTTCAATTTTAGACTTTGTAGGACCGAAGTGAGTACGTTCAACTGATAACCAAGATATGAACGACTTGCAAATGTTCTGCATTTAACAGCGCTCGGAAATATGATCGGCGAAAAAGATTTTTTTCAAGTGTGAGAATTCATGCCTGGGCGCCGACCTTAAAGCACAATAATTATGCAGGAAATCGAAGAGGGCAGAGCAGTGCGTAAGACCCCTCGTTAATGTAACTGCCTGTTAATCTATAATATAGTAAGCGGAAGTGACTGTGAAACTTTTAGTTCCGATAACAATGATTACTCAGTAAATACGAGAAATAATGAAAACACCGATCGACAGACAGAAAATAAATTCTCGTTAGCATATTTTCCCCTGTTTGAAGCCTTGAAGTAGTACGTCGCTGCACTAATTTCTAGTCTTTCTTCGAAAATGCAGTGATTTTGCAATAAACAAGGTGTTAGTCTTTTGACAACTGTCAGGCACCTGCTTAGGAGGAAGAAAGTGAGAATCGGAACTCTTCACTGTTCGCTGTGCCTAGAAATCCTTGATGTTAGCCACCCCCATATGCATCAGTGTCGCCAAGATACAGATTTCAAGTGCTTTCTCTACTTCCAAATCCAGTGCGCTGTCTCTGTTCTCTCCCAACACTTCCTGCCTGCACATTCCAGAGAATATCACTGGGCCTCAGTTTCATCTTTGCAATTAAAATGTGACCCGCATATTCTCATTCCTCCCGGAACGATGACTTTGCCTTATAACAATGGGCCACCGTACATTTCAGCGACCCTGTTCGCAAACATCATGGCTACTCCCATCTATTCTCTCACTGTAAATTATTCCTGTTTTCCGTCCTAAGAGCTCCATAATTTCCCGAATCCTTGCCATATTCCTGAACCTCTCAAAATATACTCAAGCTGTCCTCTCGCCGTGCGAACCAGTTCATTACATTCGTCATTATTAGCAACACTTGTCACAAGCGTTTGTTGCCAAAAGACAACACACAGATTGTAGTCGACAAACAGATTGTTATATCTTCAAAGTACAACAGTCGTTTAAATAATTAAATATGTGAAAATATTTAGGGGTTTTTTTCGCTGAAAAACTCTGCTTCTGTCAATGCATCCTCACCGATGAGGGCCGACAGCATGGTAGCAGAATAAAAAAATAAGTCAGCAGTTACTTTGGGAAAGACGTGATGTCAGCGACATAAAACTTGTGTTTGACCAAAGCAGCTACAATGAAAAATAAAAATTCACTCTTCAGACAGAATAATTAAATTTGCAAGAAAGACATCGAAAATATCATGAATACATGCTCTTCATCGATGTTTTTAATTACGCGTGCAGAATCTGGGAGTGACATTTTGCAGTTCAGGCAATTATCGGAAAATTACCAATATTTCATAAATGCGTGAGTATCTTTAACTTTATGTGTAATAGCAAGATTGCATATGCCATGTACATATGACATATGAAACTCTCTTAGTTCTACTGAGATGAAAAACAATGCCTCTTTCATGGCAATGTTCGTAACGCAATAAAAATCTGTCTCGGTGATCTCCTCAGGTACCGAATTCATAGTTTACACATGGAATGGAATTTCGGAGTAATTAACAGAATGTAAAAAAAGACCCACAGAGGTGCTTACGATTGTTCTCTCTTGCGTTCATGGTGCACACTATTTAAAAATGATTTTTTGTTACTACTCAGGAGGCATTTTCTCACAGGAACTCTTTGTTCCAAGAATTATAATGAAAATTCTGTTATCTATGTGGCGATCAGTATGGTAATTTCATCTCGGCACAATGCGTGTAAAGCCGTGTGGACTATGGATGCGGCGCGCCGTGCACAAGTTCGCGGCACTGAATAGCGCAGATACGTGCACAACTGCGTAGAATGGATTAGAGTTTTCGTTACAGGGAGTGCGCGCGCACGTCAGTGAAATCTGAAGACGAAACAATGATAATTGCAAGTGTTGCTTTCACGTTTATCATCAGCTGAAGGGGGAAACGCGTACAAAACGTCGTCAGCA
The DNA here is from genome assembly GCF_023864275.1 of Schistocerca cancellata. NCBI lineage: Eukaryota > Metazoa > Arthropoda > Insecta > Orthoptera > Acrididae > Schistocerca > Schistocerca cancellata. Next base: position 438,951,547 of record NC_064627.1, read on the forward strand.
GGTGACATTAGTGCTGGAAAGTCGAAAGTTACACGAGAAAATGAGTACTGTAGGTAACTAAAATGTAAACTTTCACGGCCGGAAATATCATGTCCATTATAATTATCCGGGCTGTTATGCCGTGGTCGGTTGATTAATTCTGTGGTGATTCCCAACGTTTCGTCTCCGACAGCGGGAGACATCTTCAAGGGGGTCCGTAGCTTGATGGACCTGTTGTGTGTT